>NC_134180.1:3144365-3757086 GCF_964188355.1 Buteo buteo
ATCTCCCTGTTTATCCCCATTAAGCTTCTGTTGCTTCCCATGTGTGCATCCTGAGTGGGTGAGCCACATGGGATAGTAAACAGGTGGGTTTTTTGCAGTGTGTTAGTTGTACCATTGATGCTTGGTGCTTTTGCCCTTTGCAGAATTGAATGCCCTTCCTTTCCCTGTTTATGCATTTCCCTCTGCCCATCAGTCCTCACTACTCAATAATCTACCAAAGGAGTGGCTTTCCTAGTGTACAGGTATTAAAGCTGTGTGATTTTTGAGAAATCCAGTGCAGTATTGACACAGTATCTGTCTCTCTCTTTCTCTATCTCTCTCTTTCTCTCTGTCTGTCCTTCTCTTTTTCTTAAAATGCTGAGATTTCAGTGCTCGGACCCTCAGTGCTGGTATTCTCCCCTCCCCCTTTCAAGTCTCTCCCCCTCTCCCCTTAGATACAAGGGTACCACTCCGAAATGCTGCACTGTTGATAATGTCTTTCTGAAGTGGCCAGCTGTGGCTCTTCTAACTTTGATGACAACAATAGCCAAAAGATATCCCCCAGCCCCAATGCTCTATTTAAAGAAAAAGAGGAAAAAAAAAAAAAGAAGAAGAAAAAAAGGCTTGTTCTACTTAAAAAGAGCAAGAGAGAAGGAATAGTATTTGAAATGAGGTGTTCCCATCCCACCTCCCTCCTGCCTAGGACTAAAAGGTGATAATCACTACTAATTACAGGATTTTCCTTCATGAATAGGAGTTTGAGTTTCAGGATTTAGGTGCAATTAAAAAGGGATTTATACACCATTGTTTTTTATTTGTTTCTTTTATCTTTTATAAAGTATTTCTAACATGTCCAAACTGCACTGCTGCTGCTAGAATCTCTTGTGATCTGAGAAGGTTTTAAGATTAAATTCTTCCTTAAGAGCCAATAAAAATAATAACAACATCGACAACAATAAACTAAAGCTAAATTGGATATAGTCATGATAGACTGGAATGACACTGGGTGAGGAAATAGAGACTTGATACCTGGCTGAAAGAGCTCGTATGGTTTGCTAGAAGTTCTGGGCATGGTCTTGAAATTACTGGTTAAGGGTTTGCCTTGTGTGTTATTGCAGAGCAGATCATGCCATGGTCCAAAATAACAAAGAGTCTGCTGACAGGGAATTTCCAAGGTCAAATGCAGAAGCATCTTTATGGAGACCCACAAAAGCATATCAGAAGTAGGTGAGATGAATTGTGCCACCAGCCTAGGGTGTATGAAAGTTTCTAGTCTGAGCCAGTTGTCCAGATTTCACCTGTAATCAGTGAAAAGAAAGACACTGTTCTAGCGGGCAAGTCAGCACACCTTAAGATGGGGATGCTGATGTTTATGGGAGCTATACAACTCACCTGGCTTTCAAAAGTCTCATTGGATGCTTCTCTGTGTCCCTAGGGCCACAAATGCTATCAAACTTCTGGCCCATAGTGGCTGCAGGAAAGGACAGATTCAAAGTCCTGTGTATCAAGAGATGTCTCTCTCACTGCTGGTGTTTGAGAGCTTCACGCCTCTCCTTGCACAGCGACAGGGACTTGCTTAGCACAGGGGAGGCCGTTTTGAGAGCCTGGCAGTTCTCATAGCTAATCAGAAGGCAAATGTCTGTGTATAGCTTCCATGCAGAGCGCTGCATGGCCTTCTTTCAGCTGGGATGGAAGGGAAACATTTTTGGCCTTTTTAAGAGGCTTTGAATCTTGCCCAAAAGGGCTGAGATGCTTACTCCACTTCGGTGGATAAACCCAGGTTGAATCGCTCATACCTCATGGTATTTTTCTCCCCAAGCATCAGTGAGTCAACACGTACAGAGTCCAGGCTTTGCCCCAGAGAGGGCATATGTCTGCTTGTCCAGGATCTATGGCCACAGCTGTTTCGCCCCCTTGAAACGGGGCAATTTGTAGCCCTCCTCCTAATTTTGAAAGCTTCAGACTTCCACCTCGTTTGCTCTGTTTTGATCCGAATAGCCAGCTGCTTGGCTCAAGATAGAGCCCTGTATGTAAGGACGGAGCATCTCTGCATATTCTTCCATATTACAAAGGGAAAGGAAGAATGAACAATGCACCGTAGAGCTGTGTGGGCTGTGCTTTAGCAACTTCTGAGTATGCAGAGCTGCTGCTGTTGGTACAGGACAAATTGTCATGGTTGAATTTACCAGAATTAAAAATTTTCCCCTCTTTCACACAGTGGTGCCCTGTCAGGAGTTACAAAAGGCAGCAGTTGTGGTGCTGCAGGGATAATCCTTTTTCCCCTTTGCTTGAGCTTCTTGTTGCTCTGCTCTTTTCAAGCCCAGGGAGTTTTAAATGGTTCAGCAGGCATTTAAAACAGCACAGTGCACTCGCTGTGCCTGCTTAGGCCTTGCCTCTTCTGCTGCGGGAGTCAAGTACAGTGCTTAGTCACCCAGAATCAGGTTCTGCAGCCCAGGTCCTGCTGAGAACATTTCAAATATTTTTCAAGGCTCTCTGGAAAACCTCAACTCATTGAGAGACCGCAGATGAAAACAGGCCAGGGCTAAACGTATAATAGCAAAACTAGTTGAAATCCATTAAAATAAAAACCTTAGAAAATGCAGAAATAGTGTGCCTAGGACCTCAGGAAATAAAGCTTTAAAATATATTAAAATGTGACTAATTTAACGAATAATTTAGCCGGTAGCCTGCTCCTGGATTAAGTTTGGCTCATATGTAATTTGACCATCAAACCAGAGCTACTGGTTGCTCAGCCCATCCCTCAATAGACAAGTGGAATGGTTGTAAGCTTTTCACTTTCAATGCTGTTTAGAGGTTAGAAGCAAATAATTTCACTTGCACTATAGATTTAACAAATAGCCACGAGGTCAAAACAGTGATATTTTAAGATATAGGAATTTTAATAACTTTTTAGATGAGCATTGGTAAATTCTTTAATGGAAAAGGAGGGAGGCAGAACTACCGCTAGTTTGTACAGGTGCCCCTGTAGTGCCATCTTCCAGGCGCTGGAGTTTAGGGAGGGAGAGTTCTGTGACAATTTTTAAGCATTATGTTAGCACTTCCATGGGTGGGGGAGCGCCCTGTCCGTGTTTGGGGTGTCCTCAGCTCTGAAATTCTAGTTCAAAAGCAAACAAAGCAAACAAACAACTTTGCTGTGTTTCTGCAGAAGGATTTCTCAAGGGTATCAGGAAATGGAAATGGATACAAAAAGCCACCCCCCCAAAAAAAAAAACAAAATTAAAAAATCAAAACTGTATATATATGGATATATATGGATATCTCTCTATAGAGGGCACTTTGCAGGAACACTGTGCTGTACTGATCTCGAAATCTCTGCCTGCCTGTGTCTCTTACACCTTTTGCATCGCTGTTCTCTTTGTTTTAGGGGAAAAAATTAGATTACACCTTGTCAAATTAAAATAACAAAAATAAAATAGTAAAGTCTATGTTTAATGTTAGAGCTGCTTGAGAAACAATTGGGTTCAGATTATATTATACTCAATCCTGTAAAACAACAGAAAAAAAAAAGAATTACAAAAGACCAGAGATGTTCAGCCAGCCTGTCACTCAACTAATGTGTTTTTTTAAGTGGAAAAGTAACGATGATTGGGAAGGTAATGGATTTCCTCCAGACCAAATCCAAGCCTTGGTCTCATTCTTTATTTATCTACCTATTTACTTATTTATTTTTATTTACCATGAAGGAAATTAGGAAGGAGATGGGCATGAGGAGGGAAGTATCTCGTCCTCTGGAGGGACGGAGGTCGGAAATCCAAACCCGAACAGCGTCTCGCCCCAGCGGAATGAACTTGCAATTGGAATGGGAGAGGGAGAAGGCAGAGGCGGCTGCACGGACAGCACAGGGGCAGGGACAGACCACCTTTTGGGAGGGGAGGACAGGTGTAATCTAAGCTTCACTAATAATGTAGAGGCTGCACATTATTTTGGCACCCTTTCCCCTACCCCCTCCTCATTTTGGAGCAAGACGGAATGACTCCTGTCTCACCAAAATGGCCAATAATGTCCGCCTTCTCACCTCATTTGGAGCAGCAGCTTGCTGAGTGTCAAAATGTTTAATACCATTTGGTTTTGTTTGGTGCTTTCAACCAGTCACTTCACTTTCTTTTGTTTCCTTTTTCAATTAATTTCTTCTTTAAGATATAAAATCTGTTTATCTTTTAGTTGGTTTAATGTGAATCGGGGTTTGAAGTGACGGGTTCTTGTCCAGTACGTTCTCCTTTCCCCACCTCGCTCCTCCTCCAACATTTTTCTCCCTGAGCTAATCTGGAAGGGGCTTAAAAAGTGGAACCGGTGGGTTTCCTCAGCACAAACTGGTTGGTTGGTCCTCAGATTTCTCTCACTAGCAGCGTCCTGGGAACTCATTTTAAGGATGGATTCTGGTGTTGCAAAAGTCAACCCTGGATCTCCCAGTGTCTCTTCCGATCAGGTCTGTAAATCTGTCCCTTTCAAAAACATCTCTCACCTTGTGGACCCCAGCTCTCTTTTTAACTGAGTGGTGGTGGTGGGGAACCTTAGCAATGTTGATTGGTACCTTCTTGTTGGAAAGAATAATGCACTGAAAACGCCACTCACAGAACACAAACTGGGTTAAACTCTCTGCATCCGTGAGCAGCAACAAAACCAATTGGCTTTACAAGGGTGTGAAAAGTTACAGATCTGTTCTGTTTCTAATGAAGGTTATGTTGTGCAGAATTTGGGGTGCAGGTTTGCCTGTGTGAAATACTTATCCAACAGACAATATTAAACAGACTCATAACTAACTGCACTTAAGAAATCTTTCTGTGTCTCAGAAATGGCTTCTCTGCATTGAAATAGTTTGACTTGCATCACAAATGTCCAGCTCCAGTTCTAAAATCTGGTTCTATCAGTAACAAGCTGTATCCTTGTTTGAAAAAAAGCTCCTGAGAATTTTTTGGCCATTGAAAATGTGTGTTTGTGTGTGCCTGCTTGTGTGTGTATATTGGGAGATGTTGCACATGCACATGGAGCATGCACATATGTGTATGCATGCAAGGTTGGCTTCGTAAAACAGGTCTGACAAAGCTGTCATGGAAACCAAACATCCCTGAAGCTCAGGGAGGGTGCTTCTTGAAACCAGAAATTGGTAAAAGTATTAGATAAGTGTCTATAAAGTAGAGCCCTGACTGCCCCATCCCAGCTTTTCCTTTCCAGAGAGGGTTGTTGTTCTTTTCTTTCTGGTCCTTTGACTGTGCTGGATAGCAAAATGGAAGGAATCTCTTCACCGCATTTTTTACATGTAAAATTTCACTCTTACAGCTGCTGTGTGTGAAACCCAGCTGGATCCAGAGGTGAAATTGTTCTTGATTCAATCTCTAGCGGCACTTCAAGCTTTCTTCCCACCACCGCTTTTCTCCTCCTAGGCCCTGACCTAAACGCTGACCCAGAGATTCTCAGCTTGACAAATCTCATGTCAAGAGCCAAATCAGAGTGGTACTGCAATTAAAATGAACAGCAGCATGATGGTTCTTGGTATCCAGAGATGAGCCCTAGAAGTATTTCCTGTTACAGTAAATGAGGTTGTCACAGCCCTGAGCCATAGCAGGGATGTATCTAGGGACTCTCTGAGGTCTCCACCGTTTAACGTTGGACTTATTTTCACATCCTAGACTGGTGTGTGGATGTTTGTATATTTGTGCACGCACAGGAGTGTGTAGCTTTTTTTAAACCAGGATGCACAACAGAAGTGCTACTGCCTGTTTTGGTCTTGCATTAGCCTGCTGCTAACCCTGATCCAAATTCTCCGTTTTCGCAGAATGCGCATTGTTTTGGGCTGGCATCCAGATGTGCTGGTTGCTTCCCATTAGTTAAGTGTGACAAATGCCGTTAAAAGAGCCAAAAAGTAATGCTGCCCTGAGACCCCACGAAGCTGACCTAAACCCCGGGGTACTGCGAGGAGGGTGGGGAGAATTGCTTCGCAGTTGTTCGTGAGCGTGCTCTGCACGGCTCCGGCTCCCTGGCCCTGAGCTTGTGTTTTGTGAGTGGATCTCTTCCCTTCCCTGCCCAAAACCACACAGACAGCAGCAGTCTGTTCCCTTCAGACTCCGATTCTCAGCACTCCACATACATCAAATGATGCTTTTCAGTTATTAAATTCTGGTTTGTTCTTCCTTTCTCTTTTTTTTTTTTTTTTTTAATTTTCTGTTTTAGTTCGGTTTTATTTCTTTGTGATTAGCCTCGGTTTGAATTAATTGTCTTGTTCTGTTTCCATGACAACTCAGTGTTTGCATCCCACCTGCCGTTGTTTGTTGCTGTTGATGCTGTTTGCTGACCGGATCTTGTCCGGCATATGTCTCCCCATTTCTCCTCACCTCTTCCCACCTTGCCTCCCCTCTCCAGAAGGTTACATATCAGCCCCTCCTCAAAAGAGTCATCCCCACCCCAGATCTGTCTGCATGTTGACCCCACTTGTTTCTTTTCGAGTTCTCTCCATGTTGTCTCAGATTGTGACTGGTGTGGTCTTCACATGGCTCCATTTTCTGAAATGCGGTACCTCCTGAAGCAGACAGTGGACAGAAAGACAGAGTAGGCAACAGGGACGTACCCTCATGTCTAGGGCTAAAAGTCTTCCATAGCGGTGTGACAGGAGGAAGAAAGGAGCATGTTGCTTGGTCTCTTGAGCCAGTGCTGGTGTCTGAGGTTGTGCGAATACCGTGGTACTCTCCTTACACCTTTCTCTAAGCAGAAAGTCATCTTCTAGTCTTAGTGTCCAGGTGAGTTTGCAGTCTCTCCCTCCCCAGTCCAGTCCCCTCCCCAGCTACATTGGAGGTGAGAGCATGCTATCCATTCTCTTTGCAAATCCATGCATGCAGGAATTCTCCTTTGACATCTCTGAGCTCCTAATGCTGCAAATCTGGAAGTCTTCTCTTCCTTGCCTCTCAGTACTGGTTCCTGGGTTCTGGTAACCATGCAGGAAAGGATCTGATAGCACGATGGGAAGAGCACACCTTTCTATGAAGACACCTCCTTGCCAGCTTGCAGGAAGAGGCAGGGGCTATATTTGGCTTTTGTTTAACAAAGCCCCACTAAATGGAAAACAGCTACTACCTCTCCTGGCAGCGCCCTTCCCATCTGAAAAGATCATAATGTTGAGCAGCAGCCAGGGAAGTGGGCTGGAAGATAAATACTGGAAAAACCCAAGACATCAGTTCCAGGGGACATCTGAAGGCACTAGGACTTGGGAAGAGCAATGGCAGGCTAAGCTCTGATGTCCTTTGCATTGCTTTTGCATGGATGCAGTTGCCACTGATTTGTTAGAGAGGTTGTTCAGAGGGGTTATCTGGGAATAGGACAGCAGGGACAGATATTTTTCAGGCCCCCAGCACTCCTAACTCTCCTGCCCCTTCGCTCACCCTACCTGAGGGGAGTTGACTGCATGGCTGTCTCTGAAGCTGGAGGAATCCTGCACTCCTTTTCTCCTTAGTCTGCTGCTGTGCCTGCATCTTCTCGGGGTCTGTATCCTTTTGTCTTTGCTTGCGGGATGGGACCTTGCCCTCAGCTCTCTCCCTAAGGCCCCTCTGATCCACTTAACGTTTCTCCTTTGTCTGTTCTCCCGCTTTCACCCCTAAGGAAGAGCACCCACCTCGGCCACCCAGCCAGCCCAGTTAGTTCAGAAAATGGAGCCAAGGAAACCGCACCCTCCCCTTTGCGTCCATGTTCTTATTGTGTAAGGTCTGGAAGCTGCATCCACCTCTCTGCTAAGGAGATGCACAGAACATGTCACTGTTTTCTCAACGTTAAAGTTTCATTACCTTGTTTTTCTTATTAATTCTATTCTATTTATTATTCCGCCAGGGCTGAGATGTGACAATGTGAGCCACCACATTGGGTCACATCAGCTAGAAAAAGTATGCAGCATTAAAGTGGGTTTCCCCCTCCCCTCCCTCTCTTTCTCTCTCTTCTTTCTCCCTTCCCCTCCTTGTTCTCCTTCTCCTTGTCTTCCTTTCTTTCTCTGTCGCTCACTTTCTATTCAGTATCCATGTGGGCATTTGCTAGCCGCCCATAAATTATATTTCTCTGCATTTCCTCTCTCTTTCTATCTTTTTCTCTCTCTCTTTTTTACCTATTTTGCATGATGTTTGTGACTCTGAGAGCTGCATCTATCAATGGAACCGTGTCAGATCTTAAAGAGGCTTCGTTAGGGTTTCTATACCCGAAAACCACAAAAATTTCATTAGAGTTTCTCATCTTTTCCACACTCTTTCTCGCTCCAGGGGGACTGCCTCCCCCTGGACGGTTCTCACACGCAGACACTAACTAAATTCTGTCCCGCTCCGGGGACTCCCTCTCCTCCCAGTTTTTATATTTTTGCCTCTTTACTTTTCAAGTGGTGTCTCTCTGGCATTTGGGGATGTGATACTTCTCTCTTTGTTGAATTCTCTGGGTCCAACAAGGCAAAATCTTGAGAAGTTTCCATCTCCATCCCAGCCTTCTCCTCGCCATCACCCCACCTCTGCAGCATCCTTCGGGCACGGAGCGGCCGGTGGGAGAGGGCCCCTCTCCGGAGACAGAGGAGGCACCTGGACCATTTCAGGCCGTGGTGGTGGAGGAGCTGTTTTGTTTTGATGTGGGAGAAGGTGATATGGGAGTCAGACTCCACTGGAAAAGGGGAGGAGCAGGTTTCCCGGGGCGCGGAGCGGGGAGCTGGGGGCCCCAGCGGCTGTGGAGGAGATTTTTCGACGCTCGCCATGCCAGCTCTTGCCAGTAAAGATGAGAAATTACTAATAAATTTTTGTGTATTTATCTGTGCTGTGATGGGTCTAATCTTGATCAATGGAACCCTGTTGCTATGAAATATCGCTTTTATGTCTATATTCTATATATTGTTTGTGAAGTAAAAATTTATTTGAAGTTTAATTTTTTTGGTTTTTGGTTTTTGATTTTTTAATTTATTTGTTTTTTGTTTTGTTTTTAATGAAGGAAGAAAATAAATGATGACAAACCCCATCTATATTTAAATTATCTTTTGCTCTTTTTTCTTTTTCTCCCTTTTCTTCTTTTTCTTTTCTTTCTTTCTTTTTTTGTTTGGTTTTTGTTTTGTTTTGTTTTGTTTTGTTTTTTGTTACCTCTGTGCGTCTCATCCACAGTTCGCCGTGTGGCCCCTCGCTTCTCCATCTTACCCGTCAGCCATGAAATCATGCCCGGTGGCAACGTCAACATCACCTGCGTGGCCGTGGGTTCGCCCATGCCATACGTCAAGTGGATGCAGGGAGCAGAGGACCTGACGCCTGAAGATGACATGCCTGTGGGCCGTAATGTCTTGGAGCTCACGGATGTCAAGGACTCAGCCAACTACACGTGTGTGGCCATGTCCAGTCTGGGAGTCATAGAAGCCGTTGCTCAGATCACGGTGAAATGTAAGAGAGTGTGAGCACGCCTGCGTGAGCGAGTGCGTGGGTTCCCCGACTGCATGTTTGTAGGAGCGTGCATGCACAAGCGTGCGAGCTGCTGCATGGGTGTATATATGTGCAAGGCACGTGTTGGGTGCACGGTCGTAACAGGGTGTCTGAGCATGTATGCAAAGCAAATGTGGGCACGTGTCACGTTCATGCATGTGAGCATTTGTAGATACATGGTCGTGCCTGTCAGCCTTCACCGGTGCATGAGTGGGAATGTCACTGTGTGACTGTGTGGGTACCTGTTCCTGCTCGTGTCTTTGTCTGTTTGCATGGGGTGAGCCTGTGACTGTCTGATCTGCACATGAGGAGTCTGGGGACACAATTATGCATGTAAAAAGGTAGTCGTGCATGAGTGCGTGTGTGTGTGTGTGCACGGGAGAAGAAGCAATGTGGCTGTATGGGCATGTGGGTGCCTGACCGCATGTGTATAAGTCTGTGTTGTTACAAGCCTGTAGGTACCTGCGTAGGTATGTGAGCATGAGCAGGAAGACAAACTCGTGCACCATGTGTGCCATGTGCTGGGATCTGTGCATGCATCTTTGGGGATCCCGCACACAAAGAAATCCACAGCGAAGGGGAAGCTGGTGGCTTGAGATCTTTCCTTGCTTTAGGACAACTGAGCTGTTTGTTATGAAGAAAACTGTGATTCAAACCCCTGCATGCTTGTTTCTGTCCTGGGGTATGAGGCTGGCTGGGCAGTTTGCAAGGAGCCTTGGATGGCTTGAAGCCTGCATGCCATCCTGTTCCAAGGTTAGAGATTCAGCCAAGACCCTGAGGATCTCTGGCATGTATGCCCTTGCAGTAGAGCCTAGTTCCAGCATCTTAGTGGCCTTTGTTGCCTCAGCAAGAGGGGGAATAACCCCAGCTTCCAGCTAGCAATTCCCAAGAGGAGCACGGGTGCAATCTTCAATCTATTCTGTCCTCGGCAGGGGTGTATTAAAACCCAAGCGGGATGCCCCTGTGGTTGGGTGAGTGTAGAGCTCTTTGTATGAGCTGGTGTCTGCTCTGAGTGATGGCATTGCCCATGAGGGATCTGCGGAGAGAACGGGTGGGAAAGAATGCGGGCGGGTGGGGGAGAGGAGGAAAAATACTTTGGAGAAGGGGAGGGCTAAAGAAAAACAAGCCTGTTGTATCAGCGCATCTGACTAAGGAAGGTCTGACAGTAGAAATGAGTAGGGACTAGTGAATCTTGACATGACGCTCATCCTGAGCTTTTGCACAGGGAGTGGGCTCGTGCTAGCAGAAGGATGCCTGGGGCTGGACTGAGGTGCTCTTTATTTTCCTGAGTATTTTCTTCCTTCCCCTCTTTCCCTGTCTTACACTATCAATTTGAAAAGCTGCTGTGTAAGATAACATTGCTTCTGCTTCCATCTATCCTGTCTCCTCAGATGGGGAATCTTGCCCTGCTGGTACCTTCTGCCTTTTGTCATTTCACTTGTATTCTGTTCCCCCTTATGTTCCTGCGTGTAAGCATCTGCAATCTTTCCCAGTCAGAAGATGAAAGGAGAAGTTAGAGCTTTGAGGTGCTCAAGTCTAGAGAAGATGAGGCTGGAAAGAGTCTAAAGCCTGTAGTGAGGAAAACACGTAAAGCTTGCTGTTAAAGGTGTCCGACATTTAGCGTGCAGTGTCTAGCAAGCTCCAAAGGTAGCCTTCTGGATGAGGGACAGGGGAGATGAGTATTAACACGTTTGTGGCTTGAGAGGAAGCACTCCAAGTTTTTATAGTTTTCTAGTTCTGGAGAGTGCAGCCCACACTATACTGTTACCTGCACACTAAACATGGAGAGATTCAGCAGTGCCAGAGCCGGGCTGCCAGCGCTGTTTCAGAAGATCTGATTACGTGCTCGGAAGGAGCTCCTGCGAAACTGCTTTTCCTTACTGCCATGTGAGCCGGCGGATGTGCAGCTGAAGTCTGTGCTAATGATTCCAGATGTTTAGCTGAACGCTTTCCTTTTGATGGAGCAGTTTAAGGAGGATAATAGAGTGCATAACTAGGTTCATAATATTTCAGCAGCACTTTACTGAACTGCCGCACTGTGATTGGTACTGTGCCTCTGGCTCCTATAGCCCTAACTAGCCCAATTAGGCACCATTTCAGCATATGTTTTTTTTTTTAATGTCTGTTCTTCCTGATTCTCAGCACTCCCCAAGGCTCCTGGGACGCCAGTGGTGACAGAGACGACAGCGACAAGTATCACCATCACCTGGGACTCTGGAAATCCAGACCCTGTGTCCTACTATGTCATTGAATACAAGTCTAAAAGCCAGGATGGACCATATCAGATCAAAGAGGACATCACCACCACACGCTACAGTATTGGGGGGCTCAGCCCCAACTCTGAGTACGAGATCTGGGTCTCTGCAGTCAACAGCATCGGGCAGGGGCCTCCCAGTGAGTCTGTGGTCACTCGCACGGGGGAACAAGCTCCTGCCAGTGCCCCCCGTAATGTGCAGGGACGAATGCTGAGCAGCACCACCATGATCATCCAGTGGGAGGAACCGGTGGAGCCCAACGGGCAGATCCGTGGCTATCGTGTATATTATACCATGGAGCCTGATCAACCTGTCAGCAACTGGCAGAAGCACAACGTGGATGACAGCCTCCTGACCACGGTGGGCAGCCTTCTTGAGGATGAAACCTACACGGTCCGGGTCCTGGCCTTCACCTCCGTGGGAGACGGGCCTCTTTCCGATCCCATCCAGGTTAAGACGCAGCAAGGAGGTGAGCACCTGTGTTACTAACCTTGGATGCACTGGGCTGCAGGAGGGAGAGGTGTTGGTTTATAGAATTATCCAGCTGTGGCTGCCATGTCACCAGAGCGTTTATGTCTTTATTGGTTCAGTTTGGTTAAAATAGAAATCTTCGGTGAGGAAGCTCAGTCCAGTGACTGGAGCCGGGGAGCCTGGTGCATGATTTCTGATCTGTTTTTTCTCGGAAAGGTGGTTGCTTAAATGGGTGTGGCAAGCAATTATGTAAAGAGAATCCATTTCTGCTGTGCCCTGTTTAAAAGTGAGGTATCTTATTGCTTCCAGTTTCTAAATGTCTATAATAGACCTAAAAGCACTCACTGCCCAGGAAATGGTGAAGCTTAACTCTTCTTAAAGTACCCAGAAACTACCTTCTCAGAGACGTGTGGGGAATGAGCCTTATTTTGCCTTTTTCTAAAAGGGGAGCAAACCAAAGCCTTAATTGTCACAGCAGATGTATTGAGCTGAGAACAAAAGATGTTTTATCACAGGTTGTCACCCAGCATGCTTTTGGATGCTCTGCTTATGGCATGGGGTGCTGGTGAGGAAACCCTGCATCCTCAATGGGCTGTTCATGGGCTTCCCACTTCCAGAATCCTTTAATACTGGGGATTAGTGGGAAGGGCTGTATCCTGCACTGCTAAGAAAGAGGCATGTGATCCAGTAGGACTCTTCCATCTCCAGCAGCTCTGGACATGCTTGAGTTCTGCAGTGGGATTTAACCCTGCCCTGCTTTAGAAGAAGGGCCTGCCCAGTCTACAGCGTGGCGTTTTGCTGCTGACATGCTCTTCACACAAAGGCTTTGAAGAAAACAGGATAGGAGTCTTGAATTAGCCAACTTAATGTGGTTTCTCCTGTCTCTCATCTTGCCTTCTCTGCCCCGTCGGCTCCTTGTTTGTGTCAGTTCCTGGGCAGCCGATGAACTTCCGAGCAGAAGCCAAGACGGAGACGAGCATCGTGTTGTCGTGGAGCCCTCCCCGCCAGGAGATCATAGTGAAGTATGAGCTCCTCTATAAGGAAGGAGACCACGGCAGGGAGGTGAGTCCGGAGAGGAGCAGCGCAAAGGGTTGGGGCCCCGAGGAGCATCCCAGCCCTCCGGTCCCCGAGGTGGCTGAGAGAGGGGAGTAGGGCAGGTGTCCCCAGGCAGGGCTCGCCTCTGCTCCTTTTTGTTTGTTTTTATTTTTTTCTTCCCCCCTCGCCCATCTCAGGTGCCGAAGAACTTCGAGCCAACGACCTCCTTCACTGTGGAAGGCCTGAAGCCCAACACTGAGTATGTCTTCCGACTGGCTGCCCGCTCGGCTCTGGGCCTGGGGGCCTTCACCCCGGAGGTCAGAGAGCGCACCTTGCAGTCTAGTAGGTGTCTCTCCTTTTCCCACCCTTCTCTGAGGGGAAGACAGTCAGGGAGCCAGAGATGGTGGGCACAGGGGTACGGAGCTGTGGGGCGGACGTTCGCGGTGCTGCGGCTTATCCCACGTCTGGGGTTCCTCTGCAGGGAGGTGGGTGGTGGCGGGGGGCACCTCTGGGACCTGCTGCCTTCTCCCTTTGCTGCCCCAGATAGCTGAGATGTGAACGAAGAGTGGGGCTGGTGCATGCTTTTGGAGTTGGGGGGGGGTGGTGATGGGAGGCCAGTTAGCACCATCCACTTGGTGGGGTGGGGAGCAGTGAAGAGCTTGTTGATGGGCCACGCTGGCCCGTGGTGCTGAGCATGCTCAGGGAGGACAGCACCCCACCGTCGTGCAGCAGCTTGCCTGTCCACCAGCAGAAACTGAGCAGCAGCTGTCCGGAAGGGGGGCACAAGCAATGGAGCAGGGAGACAGTGGGGGAATTGGGAGGAAGAGGAGAAGGGAAGGTGATTAATCAAAAGTCCAACGTTTTCACCAGCCTTTGGGAAAGCAGTCCTCATGCTCTTTTCCATGAGCGACTTCGTAGCCTCGGGGAGGAAGGCTTGCTGGCCCAGCGAGCGCTGGGAAGAGTCCCGTTTGGGCTCCGGCAGAGCGGGAGAGAGAGGAGTCATGTGGAGGCTGTGGGGGGGATATTAATGACACCAGGATGGAGCGTACGCAACCAAAATGTGCTGGTTTTAGTTTAATGGATTGTCTCCCTTCGCTGTTGCCCTGGGGACAATAACCCTGGATGGCAATATTTCAACCTGGGCTTTTCACAGATCTTTGCTTTTAAATGAGGTGTTTTTTCACTGCATGAGTGGCTGTGGCAGCTGTTCTTTGTGTTTTCTGTCTCCTCTCATCTCTACTAAATCACTCCGCTGCAGTTTGGAGTAGCTGGGAGCAGAACTAACTCAGAAATGGCTCTGGTCACCAGTGTGAGGAGAGAGAGCGCCTGCTCCCATCTCTCAGAGTCCTTAACAAGGGAGAGCAGTGGGCTCTTGGCTGGGCACCTGCCCCATCTTTTCGTTTTAATTGTCACATCCTGCTGTCTCTCTGTCTCTTCCCCTGTCTCTCTCCTTCTCTTTCTCTCCCCCCCAGGAGTGGGAGGAAAGGGGAGTCTGTTTCTGCATAGGCAGAATTCCTTACTGGGGCTTTCTCAGGCCTCCAGTCCTTTCAAAGATATTTTGTTTTCTTCTTTCCTTCAAATGTTTTTCCCCTTTTTTCCTTGTATTTTTTTTTTCTTATTCTCTCCATGTATCGAAAGAAAATCCTTTCCTGACTCTGCTGCAAATCTGCTGGTTCTGATCCCAGTATGGTACTGTCAGAGGGAGCATCACTGTGGGGTGGGGGAAAATGAACTGAAAGGAACTGAAAAATAAGTGTCAAACTTACTCACACTCTGCTTCTGTTTTCCAAGGGGTTTCCCTCCTTGAGATTCATGGGGATGGGAGGAAAAGAGGGTCTGGGATTTGTGCTTTCTGGTTCAATAAAAACAGGCTGAAAGAGGGGTGTGGGAGCTGACGGCAGTAGGGCTTAGCGATGCTGAAAATTTTTCCCTAAAGGGTGAAGAGAAGGGGATCTGGGAAAGGGGAAGGCTTTGGGGCTTTTTCTAACTTGGCACCTGCCCAGAATGAGGCCTGGTTTATTTCTGTGTAGCTCAGCTTTCATAGGGATAGTTTCATTAATTTAACACTCTTAAGAACATCAGCTGGGAACTGTCAGTGTCCTGTAACACGGTGAAACATTTTTTCCTGGCTGGCTGTTGGAGGAACGAGTCAATTCTCCCTGGTCCGGGTGACATCCTTCGGCTCACAGACCTTCTGGCTCGGGACAGGCTTTTGTGTCTTCCCTCTGCAGCTCCTTTTCCGTTCAGCTCCTCCTTGGCCCGCTCCATGGCTCTTCTTTCTTTTCTCTTCTGCTGTCTGCTTGCCTGCCTGCATGCTCTAGCAGCCTGATGAAACCAGCTCCCTGCTCTCTGTCTGTCTGTCTCTTGCTGGGCGGTTTCACACCACGATGGCATCTTGTCTCTGCAACAGCAAAGCCTCCTTCGTCCTCCCGCAGCCTGCCGAGGCGTTCGGTGCTCTTCCCCTCCTAGCTCAGCTGGCAAGCATGTGCCTGCATGCCGCAGCCCTCCCTGCATTGCACACCTTTCTGCACAACACCCTCCACCTCCCTGTCAGGGTGGCTCCTCCTGAGCATCATAACCAAAGTAAAATCCATTAAACTAAAGGTAAAGTATCTTTTTCTTCTTGAAGTAGCTGGGTTTTAACTCTTCAAGTACCAGAGACGTAGATGGTAAAAATAACAGAATCTCGTGGTTGGAGGAAGCTGGTTTGCCCTTTCTAACTAGCCATGACCTTCCCAGGGCTCCTTGGCAACTCTCCTACTCAGAAATTTCAGAGCGCAAAGCATACATCAACAGACAGGGGTGGCAGGGTGGGTGCTGTGAGGCTGCATGTGCAGGTGTAGAGGAACGATGGGGCTTTCTTACCCTCTGTTCCTTCCTAAGAAAGGATGTTTCCCCCACCCATTAGCTCTGCTCTCCTTCCCTTCCCCCTTCCTCACAGTATATGAAGTGAACGAAACTTATACAAAGTCTATGGTACCTAAAGGGTTAAAAAACATTGTATTGTACAAGGTCAGTAAGGGTCATTCTTGTGGCTTGGACAGTCAACTTTAAAGCATGTAAAAGATGCAGTTCAGGTGAGTACTGGCTGGTCTCAAGCGGATTCACAAATACAGTCCACCCTGTCGCCGCAGGCTCACGCACCCGTGTGTGGATCTGCACACGCTCCTGTATGGCCTGGAGCCCACGGGAGGGCGGGGAGGGGTTCCCAAAGAGCTGTCTGCCTGGTAAAAACAGAGGCCAGCAGACAAAAGGTGACGATCTCCTGGCTGGAGGGCTCTTGCCTGTGCTGTGGCTCCCTTTCCAGCAAAGGGGCTTGTTGCAGAGGTCAGCTCGCAGCCTCCGGTTTGGGCTGCGGTGCTTTGCGTCCTGCACGCAGCTCCTGCCTTCTCGATGCTGTCGCCACGCACGCATGCACGTCTCCAGGGTCGCACAGGTTGGGCTGGATTGTGAAGGAAACTCACAGTGCCATGAACTCCCCAGATGCGTCTCCAGTATGGCCAGCCAGCACTTGGTGGCTGTTTTCATCCAGGTGCTGTAGTCGATGAGAGTGACGGGGAGGGGGTCTGGGTGGGATCTGGGCCTTCTCCCCCATCACCCACCCACCCACCCTGCCTTTTTGACCAGAGAAAGCGCAAACCATCCCAAAAGGAGGCCTCGCTCCAGGGCCTCTCGGTAGGTCCCTGTGCTGGAGCGTAGAGGGTGAGTGAGCAAGCGAGTGTGACCACGCGCAGCAGCTGCCAGTGCAAACAGTGAACCCAAGTGCCAGCTGGAGCTCCCGCTCTGCTTACTGGGGCTTTCATAATGAGTTTCAGGATGGAAAGGGTAGGTCAGGTCAGACCCTCTCTGCAGTGGGTTTCTCAGCCGTGGTGGCTTTGGCTGGACTGCTAAGCAGGAAAGGTGGCTTTTAATACTACCGGCCCCTGATAGGGAGAAAAAAAGAAGCAAACAGCATCATGGCAGGCACTGGAAAAGGGTTGAGTCTTTTTCTCCATAACCTGAAAGGGACTTGAGTTGCTTCTGGGGTGTGGGAAGGAGCAGTGCACCTCCGTTCTGGAGATATCGGTGCTGCATCAGTTACAGCAGATGGAGAGAGCTATAGGGGGAAGGAAATCCATCAGCGGGAATCTGCCGCCCTGCTCTCTGGTCTCTGTACAGGTAGCTTAGTAAAAGAGAATAGATTGGGCTCCAAAATTGCCATTACTCCCACAGCTAGGGTTCTGGTGGCGGGGGGGGAGTAACTCAGTCGGGGGAGCTAGCAGTGGGGCAGGGTGGCATTTGAAAAGCCAGTCATGTGCAGAAACCCACCAGGAGCTTGGTCTGGCCTCGTAGCTCAGATTCTCTTGTTCTCTCGTAAGAAAGTCTTATAAGTTAGCAGTTGAAGCGTGGAAGGTAGGTAAACAGACTGGGAATGTTCTGGAAGGAGTCACTTTTTATATCAGTATTATTTTATTATTATGATTTCCTTTCTGATGTTTTTTTGTTTCAAATTACTGGCTTGATTTATGTTTTATTTTCCAGTTTGTTCCTTTTGGTTTTGTTTGTTTGACATATTTTGTATTATTTTGCGTGGCTAGCCATGGCCGGGGATCGTCACCCTCTGCAGTGGGATTTCTGAGGATAAGGGTTTCATTCTGCCATTTTAAATACAGCCAAAATGTAGCAGTAAGGCATGAAAGTAGGAGGACAACACCCAAAATGTCCTACTGGACAGAGTGCTCAGCACTGCAGCATAAGGACTATCTTTACCCTTTCTGCAAAACCCACTTACTTCTGTTTAATGGAGGCACATGCAAAGCATGTGGCTTTCAGTCCAGTGCAAACTAGGCAAAGCGTGACTTGATTTAGCAGAGTCCTCAAGGCAAGCTGGGCCTAAACATCTGTTTGTGACTCAGGGATGGGAGTAAGAGGTTTGAAAAATCATTCCTCAGTAAAGAGCTTTTTGTTGATTAAAAAGCAACAGAGAAATGAGAAATGGTGACCAGCATTTATCTACTCCTGTGCTTCTTGCAGGTGATGCTTTGGGGGCTTATAAGGACAGCCCAGTTTCTGGCAGTGTCTGTAGAGACTTAAGAGCTATTTATTGCAGTTTGACTGTATCGGGTGAGATTAGATTTGCAGAGTTGCCTTGAAGATGTATCACTCTCTCTGCTTACCTGGGCTGATTGATTGTAATTAGTGATTGAAAGAAGTCTGGTCTAAGATTTCCCAAAGTGACCAGGTTACAGTTGGGATACAGAAGTGGCAGACTCTTTGTCTGGACTTCGCCAAGGTCTCAGACCCGTGGCATCTGCCTCAGCAAACCTGTATTTCTTGCCGTTTTCTGTGTATCTCGAGGCACGGCTGTGGCACAGCAGCGTGCACCACAGCACGTAATGTCTGACAGAGCTGGTGTCAGCGTCCTGCTTCCTACTGAGCAGACCATGCTAAAAAT
The DNA here is from genome assembly GCF_964188355.1 of Buteo buteo. Classification (NCBI taxonomy): domain Eukaryota; kingdom Metazoa; phylum Chordata; class Aves; order Accipitriformes; family Accipitridae; genus Buteo; species Buteo buteo. The sequence continues at coordinate 3,162,974 of NC_134180.1, forward strand.
TACCTACTGCAGGTCAGTAAACACCAAAGTGAGCAGGCCTGCACTAGAAAGCCGTGGTTTACACCTTCCCCATCTCCTGAAAATCAGCTGTGAGACAGTTGACTGCTGTCACCATGAGAACATGTGGCTGTGTAGGGCCTCACTTCCAAAGGTTTCCTCCTGGGACTTCCAGAAATACCTTGATGTAGTTTAGGCAGAGAGTGCAATGGGACTTAGATGTGCTGCCACTTCTGAAAGCCACACGGGGTACCTGAATACCTTGTCAAACACGCTGCCTCGCTCCTTTGCAAGGCTTTTTTCTCTAAAACCCTCCTATCTAAACATATATTGTGGGCTGATTGCTTGGGAATATCCTGGACATGACCCCCATGGTTTTTCACCTCCTTCAGTCTGTGGACAACTAATAACTCCCATCTGGAGGTACAGACTCTTAAATTTAAGCCTCCTGGCAAAAGAGTTGCTTTTCTTACTTTTCACAGATCCCTTCAAAGAAATTCAAGATTCCAGAGACTGCAGTTTGGAAACAAGTGCTTTACCAGCCAGGGCAGGGTTTGCCAGACTGCCGTAAAACAGGGAGCTAAAGGAAAGGACTTCTGTAGGGTAAAGCTGGGTGCTTAGTTTTGTGCCAGCCACACTTACTAGAGGCAGCAGGACCCCACTTGGCTAGCCCGCTTGCTGTTTTAGTCCTTTGCTTTATAACATTTCAGTTTCGATGCCCCATTTCATTTCCGTTGGCTTTTTTTTCTTTTCATTTAAAAAAAAAAAAAGACAACAACAAAAAGCTCTCTTCTTTTTTAATTTTATCTTCCTAAACCAAATTTTTGTACGTTTTATTTTAGATTTTTTTGTTATCATTTTCCTTTTTTTTTCTTTTATCTTTCCCATCTTTTGTTTTTTCCCCCTTCTTCCCTTTCCCTCCTGAATTTTCCCCCCTCGTAGAACCGTCTGCCCCCCCTCAAGACGTAAAATGCGTCAGCACCAGATCCACCGCCATTCTGGTAAGTTGGCGGCCGCCTCCGGCTGAAAGCCAAAATGGCGTCCTGGCTGGATACAGCGTCTACTATCGAGCGCTGGACTCTGAGGACACGGAGCTTAAGGAGGTGAATGATATCCCCCCAACCACCAGTCAGATCCTACTGGAGTCCCTGGAGAAGTGGACAGAGTATCGCATCACTGTCGTGGCTCATACGGAGGTGGGGCCGGGCCCGGAGAGCTCGCCGGTTATCGTCCGGACAGATGAAGATGGTAATTGCACTTTTTCTGGTTTTCTCCCGAGTCCCCTGATGAATACGTGTCCCTGGAGTGGGCTTTTTCCCCCACTGGGGAGGACACGTCGTGTCCCTTCTCATGGCTTGTGTGGTGCAAGACCAAAGCCTGAACGGGGCCTCAACACAGCCTCCGGTCTGAGACGTGCAGCGTCCTTTGCTGCCATCTCGCCAAGCCCCTCTGAGAATTGAAGTCTGTAGGGTTGTCCTTCCCTGCTTTAGCATCGGGGGGTTTTTTGATTTCTGGGGGTTTTTTAATATCAAGTCTCTGAGCCTTGACTGCACCGCTTTTCCTGAAGAGATGCTCTTACTGAGCAGGGAAGCAGCCGAGGCAGCAAGGAAATGAAATCAGAGAAGAGGAGACGATTGCTGCCAGAAACTGTTTTAAAATATTAAGAGTTCTTCCCACACATTCCTTGTTACTAGCTCCTCTCTAAGTCAAAGTTTTGGTTAGTGGTAGAAAGGAAGAAAAAACCTCCAGCAGTGAGCAGTTTAAACTCCAGTTCAGTGGCCCAGCTCAGAGACTTTTAGCACAAACACAGATAACAAGACCTGAACTTTCCTGGTATCTACAGTAAAATAAAACCGGGAAAAAATGTGCATGTGTGCATGAAGGGAGAGCACCCTCACTGTGAGGGTAAGACCCACAAATAATATAGGTCAAGTAAATAACATATGTAAATTCCAAACTTCTCAGACTTTCTGCCTCCATCCCAAATAAAAAGCATTTTTAAAAAAGCAACAGGTTTGTCCCCAGTGTGCGTTCTGTTTCCCTGAGTATCTGCCCACATCCATATGGATGGAATACCTTGCTCAGAGAAAGTACAGTTTTCTTGCAGATGAAGCTGCCATGCACTGTATTATTATTATTATTATTATTATTATTATTATTATTATTATTATTATTATTTCAAAAAATTCAGCCCAAATTCCATCCAAGACATCTCTTGTTTCCTGCCCTGAGATTATGCAGCAGCGGTAACCACCAACCCACCTGCCCTACCTGAGAGACAAGGGAACAACTCTAAGGGAAAGTCCCCTTCTGTATCCTCTTCACCCTAACATCCCACAGGCAGGACCAGAGCTTTTCTGGCTCATTAGAAATTGGCATTGCCCTCAGAATGTGATGGGGAACTATATGGTTTCTTCCATCTGAGCAAACTGGGGACAAAGGAGCCCATGGAATATTGGCTGGACTATGAGATGGACCTATTTCCATGCATATCTCTGAGCCGTGCAGATTAGGTGCCCCAGAACTGCTTCCCTGCTTCACTGAGTAAAAGCAATGGCAGATGATGGGATGTCTAGTTTGACTGTTAAGTCTCCACCACCTTTCAGGGCTGTAGATTCAGTGTGCGTATGTCCCATAGGCAAAGTGAGTATGTCCCATAGGTGGACAGGCTCCAGATAGAAATCCCCAAGTGACTCTTAATGCCTTTTTTCCCTTCCTCGCAGTGCCCAGTGCTCCGCCTCGGAAAGTGGAGGTGGAGGTCCTGAACTCCACTGCAATCCAAGTGTTCTGGCGCTCTCCAGTCCAGAACCGCCAGCATGGCCAGATTCGCGGCTACCAGGTCCACTATGTACGCATGGAGAACGGAGAGGCCAGGGGGCTGCCCCAGATCAAGGATATCATGCTGGCTGATGCCCAGGTAAGGACTCGCCTCCTGCTCCAGTCTCCTCTTGTGGAAGGTTGCGGGGGTGGGTGCTCCAGCCTCCTTGTCTCATCCCAAGCAACATAATGCTGGAGAAAGTAGATGAGTATCTCTATGACAAGGTATATGTTGTCTTTCTGCAGTTCATTTGCACTCCCAGACAGTAGCTATTGTGGAAGAGTATGAACTGCTGTCCCAGCACTGAACTAAATACCATCCATCCTCCCTGTGTCTGGGAAGTCTTTTAAGACAGGCAAAGGCCACAGTGGAATCTACTAATTTCTCCCACTCTACTTCTTCCTTCATGCTGGCCTGGTAACTTCTGACCTTGTGTGGCTGCTTGCTCAGGGACTCCTTCCTCATGCTGTGTCTCTGTCTTTCCCTTCTTTCCCCTCTTGTATTCTCATGTGCAAAACCTCTCTTGTTCTCTGCCCAGTGGGAAACAGATGACACTGCTGAATACGTAAGTAAAAAAGTAAAAATCCTCCTATCCTGGTTCTGTCCCTTCCCTTCTCCCACTTCCTGTTGTGGTGTGATACTTTCCTTTTCCTTTATTTTTTTGCAGTGCCAGTGTGCCCATTTTAAAGCCTGTTGTTGGTGTTCCCATGCACTGTCCCCACCCTGTTAGCTTTGCTCTGCAACCCTGTGTGATTGTGTAGCTTGTCAGCACGCAGCAATGCTGCAGGGTTTTTCCCTCGGCTTTGAAGGAAGGATGTGTCTGCTGCTCCTCCATAGGGAACATTGAATTTGGGACTACCTTGAACATATGCTTAAAGATGGGCTGGTCTGCAAGCACCTCTGGCTTGTGTCTGAAAAACATGGTTAGGCTGAAAAGCATTGGGTAATCAAAGCCCCATAACTCCTAAGCTATCAGGACATGAACAAATGCTTTGTGCCCTTAAAGGGCCAAGATCCTTAGATACTCATTGATACAAAGCACTGAATCGCTATTGGCGCTTTTACCTTTTAAGTAGACCTTAAAATCAGCTTGGCTATTTCGCATTTGCTACTTCTGCTAAAATGCTAAATGTTTTCCATGATCTTACAGCTACAAAGCAGTAGGAGAAAACATTTCCTTCTTGGAATGGCAGGGTCCCAAGATAATGCACTACTAAATTGAATGTATTCATGTCTCCTAGAGATTGCCAAGTGCCCTACAAAAGTGAGGGGCCTCTCTTTTACAGATGGAGAAACTGAGTCACATGAAAGGTAAAGTCTCTTGCCTAAAATCTTAATAAAACTCAGTGGCAAGTGTGAAAGCAGAACAGGTTTCTTGACTTCTAGAAGACAGACCTGTCTCTGTAGCTAGTGGCTTCCAAACTTGTTGATCAAAATCCCACTGTTTTGAAGTTTGGCTGTTCCACTCCCTGCTCAGCTCTGGGGGCAATACAGATGTTTTCAGGACCAGCAAATTCTTCCCAAGTGCTGCCCTGAGATTTAATATTGAAAGCACAAAAGGGCAGTGGGGGTGAGGGGAAAGGAAGGCCATAAAACATGCACAACATTCACATCTCCCTCCTTTTCAGGGCCTTGGAGAAAACCCTGCTGCATATGCTCTCATCCTGTTTGATTTAGCACGGGTATTCCTTTTACAACACAGCCCTCTGAAGGGCTGAATACTTCATGGGGAAGGGCTATCCTTGAGGCCAGCCTTCTGACAAAAGCTCTTGGGAGCCAGGTGTGGTGAGGCTGATAGAGGATGGAGGAAGGAAGGTGTTGGGGATTTAGCAGAGAGCTTTAGCGTGCAAGCAGAAAATGTCGTCTTGCACTTTGCGTTAGAGCAATCCCTTTAATATTATGAAGGCATTAAAAAATATCTCTGAGGAGGGAAGGGAGGGGGGTAATGATGAAAAGAATGTAATCTCCCTGAAACCGCTGAGACCTCCTCTGAGACTGCATAGTGAAGAGGAACACTTTGAAGAGCGCAACAGCGTTTTGATGGCTGAAGCAGTTTGTGTTGAGATAGGGAATGTGTGAGAGGTAGATCTGGAAGAGAACGCACTGAACCAGGGCCCTGCAGAGACATGGTGTGTTTACAGAGAGACTGTTTGTAGCCGGAGTGTGCGTGCATCTCGCTAAGGGAACGTGGCTCTCATCCTCCTGCCAATTGCCACATCTACCCAGTTGCCCCAGAGTGTCTTGTGATTTCAGATTCAGTGAATGTTCCTGCATGCTAGAAAAGGCTGAGACTCCTGCAAGGAGAGATCTACCCGTGTGTATGTACCTGAATGCTTACATGATTTTCCTTTGGAATCTCACAAACAGGAAATGATCATTGCTGGGCTCCAGCCTGAGACTGCATATTCCATTACCGTAGCCGCCTACACCATGAAGGGAGATGGTGCTCGCAGCAAACCGAAAGTGGTCACCACGAAGGGTGCAGGTAAGAGTCTTCTCCTGAACTGTTGGGATTCACCAGTTTCCTAAAGCCAAGAAGCGTTTTCTCCAGACGCAGCTTCTTTCATCCCACTCCCTTCATGAAGGACAGACTCGCAACAAATACCATGCTGCCCTGAAGACAAAATTATTTCCAGGGAGGCAGAAACCCCTTCATTCCTCACGTGTACCTCTCACTAAATGACATATTTTTCTGTCCAGTGCTGCAGAAAGCCCAGACACACCCAGAAATGCAACAGAGGATGAGTTCATTGCTTGTAATCTCTTGTGCTATAAACTCCAGTGCACCAGAAGTAAAGAGAATCTCTGCCTGATCTGACACTCTGGAGAGACTGTGTAGCTTTGGTGGTTGGCGCACACAGGTACCCTTGGGAACGGGAGAGCCAGAGGTCTGCTGTCATGGTGTTGACTTGCAAAGTTCTGAAAAGCAGCAGGAAGACAGTGGTGGCTTATACTGCCTACTCTTCTTCCAGTATCGTCTCTGAATATATGACCCCTCTTTGCTTAGGAGTAGCAGAGGGAAAAGTACTGACAGTATTGACCTTTCCTCACTAGCATTTCTGGGACCTGGGCTCAGTCTGCACATACCATCCAGATTCATTCTTCCTTTTGACCTATTCTTTATGGCAAAGTATCTGTCAGCCTCAGAACAGAGGATGTGGTGCCAAGCTAGGGTGGCAGGGCCTAAACAGAGGGATGACAAAGGGCAACAGGGTATCCTTTGCTCCTCCAAACAGTTGTGCTGCAGGCAGAAAGGAGAGGTACACACTCCACCTGTCCTCTCAGCATCTGCATTCCTGTGGTTTCTGCTCTCACAGCTAAACCGCTGCTCTGCATTATGGGAAGGGGTTTGTGCAGTGGGGGGAGACTATGGTGCCTAGACCTGGAGTTGTCCCTCATCCAGCCCATCTCTTGTTGGACTGTGATTACCTTCTCTCACCCCATTTTGCTCATGCTCTTTCTTTTGTTCCTGCTGTCAGATGATGGCTTTCTCCCCTTTTCATTTCTTTTCTTTGTCTACTAACCTCCCAACCCTGGCTGTTTATTTTCTTCTTAGTTTTGAGGCAGTCATCTTCACTCTGCTTGTAGCAGCTGCATAAACTGACATCATCCCTTCTTTCTGGAAGGACATTGCTCTCTGCTTCTGCAGGGATTGAAGGCCTTCGGTCAGCACTGCGTAATTAACCTGGAAACCTCTGCTCGGGCTCTGGAGGCAGCACAGACACTCAACTGAGTGTACAGGACAGAGAGGGCTCAGGAGCCCTGGCCTGGAACACATAGGGCTGGAGCTGCAGCTAACCTCCATGCCCTTGCTTTTTCCCTGCCCTAACTCACATCTTCATCTCATTTTATGTTCTTGTGTTCAGACAAGTGAATGGGATTTGAGCCTTTCTCTCCTCTCTTGCTTCTCCTGCCTAGTTAAGAGAACGTTACACAAGAGAACAAGGTTGCTTTCCAGGACATCAACTCTTGCAGATGTTACAGCAGGGTACATTTGGATGTCAGCATCCAGGCTGCTGTCCTCACACTTTGTAGTGTCAGTGCGCTGTCAGAAGCCTTTTCCTTCACTCGCCCTCTTCTCCTTCCCGCTCCGGCTTTGCCCATGTTTCTTCTCACTAGCTCCCTGGTTCTCTCCTCTCATTTCCTTCTTCCCGAGGCTCTCTACCCTTTTGATTTCTCTCTCCTGGAGCCTTTCTCTCTGCCTCCCTCCCTTGTCACTCTCTCTTGTCACCCTCCCTCATCTCTCCCCATTAGGATTTGCAGTGCAGGTGATCAGTCACAGAGGGATGTTTTCTCCAGCACAGCAGCTATTACCCAAAACTCAATTTCCCCCAACTTGAAATAGCTATTTTTTAAAAAAAAATCTTTCAAATGGCTCTGTAACATTCTTATCTTCCTTGCAGTGTTGAGTCAATATACCTTCTGAGAGGAGAGATTTCTTTCTTTATCATTCAGGGCTAGGGGCTGAATTTAAATACAGTAATACATCCAATTTTCTCCTTTACTGTCCAAACCAATTGCAAAATAAAACACTTCCCCCCGCCCCACACTTTCTTCTCACCTTTCTTCTAAACAATATTTGTTGTGCAAATGTAATATTTTCAAGCTCAGCTGATTATAGTAACATTTGTGACAAAAAACGAAACATAACGGTAATGGCATTGTTTTTCTCTTTAATGTGTTTCTTAGGCATTTCCAAGGGAGGCTTTCCCAGCACTGTTCCCTAGCCATTCTTTGGCAGTTTGAAATGAATAAAGCATTTGTTTCAGAGACAACCCCTCATCCCCATGTTCAGTTGTCAGTCGATGCAGCAGGCAGAGTGGTTTCCCCAATTTGGCTCTGCCAAGATCCCTGACACAGGCGGCATCCTTCCTTGCAGGCTCCCTCCTGCTCGCTTCGTTAGCCGCGCTACAGCTTTCCAACCTGCCGACCCTCGGTCAGACTCGTGCTGCGAGAGTGGGCCGGGATCTCTCCGAACTCCATTCTCTCTCCTCCTCCTGTTCAACCAGAAGAAATACCAAGGCGGAGAGAAGGAAATTAGATCTGTAATAGTGGAGTTGAGTGTAAATGACGCGTGAGCTGCTGGAATTAATGCTCTGGTTTCTCCAGCTTCAGGAACCTCTGGGCCTACACGTGTCATTTAACTGTGGCTGTGGGCTTGCTTAGCAGTCGGGCAGTGCCAGGGCTCATTAGACAGAGGCACAGCATTGCTGAGCTCCTGCAATATCCCCCCAAATGTGGAGGAACTAACTGATGTGTTAAGGAGGGAGCTAACTGGAAACACCGACGTTCAGCTGTCTTTTCCCTTCCTCCAGAGGAGAGAAACTGCACAGAGTAAGCAGCAATTCTCCCTACCCTCTGCCTCGCACAGATTTTGGGCTCTGTTGCCACTCTCTGTGTGCTTCCTTCTTTCTGTACCCAACTGGGTGATCAGATGCCTGCCAGACTCACTTAGCTGGCCTTGTGCCTGCTGCTCAGGACCTCGGGCTGCCCAGACTTCCTTTCCCATCCTTCATTACTTCACCCTCAGCTGCTCTGGACTTCCCAGCCTGAGCCAATCTGTTCCAGTCTCTTTCTGCATGAGTTGTGCTGTGTAATGGAGAGAGAGAGGGGACGGCAGTTTGGGGGACTCCAGCGTTTGTTCTTCCCTGCCCTGGGAAGCAATCTGCTCAGGTGATTAGGACAGAAGGCTGGGAGTCAGGACTCCTGAGTTTGTTCTTCCCAGCTGTGGGAGGGTATGTGGTCCAGTGATAAGGGAGGAGCTGTGCACACCTTTCCATCCTGAGGAAAGGGGAAAAAAAGAAATCCAGAAACATGTCAGTACCTCGTAGCTGGCACGTTGGCAATGCACTTCATTTCCTAAACTTGATAGAGACCATCCACTTGCACTGCGGGTGGGTAGCAGCAGCTTGGTTTACAAGGGGATACACTAAAGTACACAGAGTCGAGCTGAAACCTTGCTGCTGCTTTGAGGAACCTGTTGCTGCAGCTTTAGAGTCTCTGCATCTCCTCACCAGCCACCCTGTCCCACATTTGACTGAAGGTGTCTCTCTTCTCTCCCAGTCCCAGGGAAACCCATCCTGTCTGTGCACCAGACAGAGGAGAACACTCTTCTGGTGAAATGGGAGCCTCCATTGGATGCGGAAGGCCAGGTGATGGGCTACCGGCTCCAGTTTGGCCGCAAGGATGTCGACCCCCTGGCTACCTTGGAGTTCACGGCCCTGGAGGATAAGTACACCGCTCCCAGCATCCACAAGGGCGCCACGTATGTTTTCAAGCTGGCCGTGAAAAGCCGGGCTGGCTTTGGGGAGGAAGCTGTGCAGGAACTCACCACCCCTGAAGACATCCCCAAGGGTTACCCCCAAATCCTCGAGGCGAGCAACATCACTTCCATGTCGGTCCAGTTTGGCTGGCTCCCCCCCGTGCTGGCTGAGAGGAATGGAGCCATCGTCAAATACACCGTGGCCTACCGGGAAGCCGGTTCTCCCGGCAACCCACTGGAAAAAGACCTGCCCCCCTCCCCAGAGAACTCTTACACCCTCAACGGCCTCAAACCCAACACCGCCTATGATGTTAAAATCCGTGCTCACACCAGTAAAGGCCCCGGGCCGTACAGCCCAACCGTCCAGTATCGGACGTTCCAGCTGGATCAAGGTAGGACTTACCGGTTTCTCCTCCCTCTCTCTCCTTGTAACCGGGGCTGGTGCCAGGAGGCAGAGAGCTGGAGAGGTCAAGCCAGGCTCAGCCAGGCTCGTGAGTAAATGCAAAGCACTCTGGTTTCACACTCAGTCCCTCAGCTCCTCTCTGCCTTGTGCCAGGTAAGTCCCTTTTACCACTTTCTTCTAAGTTAAGTCCGGACACCCTTCTTTCACTGGCACCTGAAGTGGGGGGCCAGTCGCTATACAGGTGGGAAGAGAATTTTCTTCAGCTTTTTCAAACAGCCAAAAGAAAACAGAAAAATGAAAAAACCTCAAAATGTGACCTGGGATGGGTTTCCTCACCTGAGCATGCTCAGAAAGCCAGCACCTCGTTCCTGCAGCAGCCACCCAGACCCATAAGTGTGTGGGCAAAGCCACGCACCCTCCTTCACCCCTCCCTGGGGTTAGGCTTGGGGACAGGGAGCACTGGGAGATGGACCTTGGCAAAACTCAAGCAAAGTGTGGAGGAGGGAACATTCCTGCAGTGGCAGCCAGACCCAGACTGGCAGGCCCTTTTGCCAGTGCCTGACGTTCTCTTCCTTCTCTTTCTTGCTCTTCCTTCCCTCTGCTGCCTTTTCTTCTCCTTTCTCCCCTTCCTCCTCACTTTTCTCTCAGCAGTTTTACCCAAAAACTTCAAGGTGAAGATGGTGACAAAGACATCTGTCCTTTTGAGCTGGGAGTTTCCTGAGAATTACAACTCTCCCACCCCATACAAGGCAAGTGGAATGGAGGAGTCAGAACTGTGTTTCTTCCTCGTTTCCTGGGAGTCTTGTCTGTTGGTTTGAATAAGAGGTTGTAAGAGGCAGGAATTCTGGATTCTTTCCTCAGATATGGGCAGCTAATGATTAATCACTAGATCAAGGAGGTGGGCTGAAAATCAGGGCTGTTCGGTTGCATTCCCACCTCTGTTACCAAATCACTGCCTCCCTAGGCAAGTTACTACAGTTTTCCCATTTCCAGATAAAAATTTCTCTTCCCAGAGAAGTCTCAAGGCTTTGTCTTGCATTTGCCTTATGCTTGGGGACCCTCTTGTGCAGTGAGCACGAGATACAGACAGCTTCCCACTCAAATGCCTCCTATTCCTGTGTTTGCTCCAGCTCTGGCAGAGCTGGGCGGAGCATGGCAGAGCTGAGTGCCCCATGTTCTCTCCAACTTTGCTGCCTCTTCGCCTCCCACAGATCCAGTACAACGGGCTGAATGTCGATGTGGATGGCCGCACCACCAAGAAACTCATCACCAACCTGAAGCCCCGCACGTTCTACAATTTTGTTCTTATGAACCGGGGCAATAGCATGGGTGGCTTGCAGCAGAACGTCGCTGCCTGGACCGCTGCTGACATGTTATCAAAGAAGCCAGAGGTGACCCATAAGCCTGATGCTGATGGCAACGTGGTGGTGATTCTCCCAGATGTGAAGAGCTCTGTGCCTGTCCAGTAGGTTTCTGTTAAACTGCAGATGTGGGGTGCTCAGTTTATGTTGCAGTGGTCAGCCCTGATGGCTGGAGTCCACAGCAGAAACCCGCAGGGGCAGTGGCAGGGGGTGTGTTCCCTGCATTTTCAGTCTTGCCTGACTGTTGTCTTTTGGAGCCACTTCCCAGAGCTAACAGGGGATGCCAAAATGCAAAGGGAGTAAATAAAGAAACATGTCATACGGGGTTACCACTGAATCCAAGCTTGCTCCAGGAGCAGCAATAACAACTGTGCTAAATTAAAAATAAGGGGTTTGCTGGGTTGGGCCAGTGGGGCTGTTTGGGCAAACCTAGCCATCTGCATCAGTTTGTGCACTCTCTTCTTCTGTGGCTTGTAGAAGGAGATTAATTCCTTCTATTTATTCTGATTATTCCCAACTCTTAGGGCTTACTACATTGTGGTGGTGCCTCTAAGGAAGTCCCGAGGAGGACAGTTCCTCAACCCCTTGGGCAGCCCTGAGGAGATGGACCTGGAGGAGGTGAGTGTGGGTGAAACTGAAGCCAGCTGTAGGGAGAGAGCAAACAGCTGTAATGGATGGGATGGTGATGTGAGAGCCTGGGAAGGGTGGTTTTGGGATATCTGTGCTCCACGTTCTGAGTAGCTAAGGTGTGGCCAGTCTGAGTGGGATGGTTTGGCTCTCCTTCCTTCCTGCTTCCTTGATGATGCTGAAGGCATCAGGGCTCAAGAGTGTTCCTTTGCTTCCTCCAGCTCGTTCAGGACATTGCCAGGCTCCGACGCCGAAGTCTGCGTCACTCCCGACAGCTGGACTTCCCCAAGCCCTACATTGCTGCCCGTTTTCGCTCCCTCCCCTCCCACTTCATCTTGGGGGACATGAAGCACTATGACAACTTCGAGAACAGAGCCCTAGAGCCAGGGCAGAAATATGTCATCTTCATCCTGGCAGTGCTCCAGGAACCCGAGGCCGTAAGTGCTGCCTGCTTTCTCTTGCCTTCTTCAGATGCTTGTGCCCCTCTGTCCCCATTACAGACCAGAGACAGCAACTGCTCCCTCATGAGCTGCCAGCAGTCCTGGTGCCCTCCTGGCATTCTCCGTAACTCTCACCCACCAGATGCCAGAGCTTGAGGTTTTTTCTTTGTAAAGACCTTCCAGTCCAGCTGTGGAACTTTTGCATGTGGCTATTGGAGCTGTTTGTGCTTGTGTCTGCATGCAGCAAATGTGCTCTTCCAAGCAGACAGGCTAATGACGCAAGCATTTGTGCACTGCTTCTGCATTTTGCCAGTCATCCTAGGCAGGACTTGCTACACTTGTGGCTCCAGATTTGAGTCTAGAATAGGGAGTAGTGAACTATCCGCTCAGGACTACACTCGAGTTCAGAGTTCCTTAGGTCAAACCCCTTTACAAAGAGTAATTTCTTGTGAAGGCTGTTCCTTTTATTCCTTAGAGCAATGACCCTAGACATCCTGCTTTGAGAACAGCATGTCACACACCCTGGTCATTACTAAGTTCCCCACCAAGCAGAGAGGGGAGCATTTATTTTATGGAAAACTACGTGTGCTTTCTACCACTTCAGCACCTCTGCTGATTTCAGTGGTGCTGTGTTTGGCTTTATGAAAACAACTGTTTTAATATTTACCTGCCTCCTCCCTCATGCACAATAGGAAGCAGTCTAATACTTTGTTGTTTTTAAATCCCCCTATGGAGTTGTAGCAGGGAGCTATTTGAAATTAAGGGTTTTCAGAGGTTTTTTTCCCAAATAAATATTTAGTTGTGTATTTGATATTAAAGGATTAGGCTGACACGCTTCTGAATGGGTTTCTCAATCGGATTACTGCAGCTTGTGGTAATTTCTGCTTTAGAACAAGGTACTGCATACTTGCTCACAACAGCCTGGATTCACAGCAGCTCCCAAGTATGTAGCGGTATTTCAGTCTTGCTGAGAGCTGGTAGAGTTCAAGGACCAGAGCCCAGATCTCCTGTTCTTGTTCTGTCCCAGACTTTTCACTAGAACCATGCCGTGCCAGTTCTCCTCTGTGTATTTTAGTTTCTCTTGTTTCTACATAAGATGGGAATGCATCCTTCCTGGGGTGGGTAGATTGTAGCACTCATGAGAACAAGCAGTCAAAGCCCATTAGTTAGGACTCTGATGGGTTTGAATGTGCTTCTGATTCTCCTCAAGAGCCCAGCTCACTGCAGAGGGAGCAGAGGAGACATACTGCATTTTATTAATTTATATTTAATTGTAAGGGTTGGGTTTTTTCAGTCACCAGACCAGACTGTTTCTAAGCGTTAATTCTTGTTTCAATCCCTTCCCTCTTTCTCTGTAATCCCATCTGACTGTCAAAATCCAGATGCTTACATGAGAGCTTGGAAAGTGTTTGTGTGTTTGTGGCAGTGCAGAGGGCTCAGGGATGTGGTGGAACAGAGGCATAGTCAACTGGTTTTCTAAAAGCACCTTCCCGGCTCCAAGATTAGGTGAACCATAGGCACAAGGCAGTCTACAACTTCATGTGAATGTGATCTTTCCATGGTCTGTCTTGCCTGGAGCATGGGAGGATGAAGATACCTGTCACGTGGATGCTCACAGACAAGAGTTTTTTCTATAGGTTGAAGACAGCATTTTCTCTGTTACTATTTGGTTTGTGCTGCGGAGAGCTCACATCCTCTCTAGCAATTTCTCTTGTGGAATACTGTGTGCTTGCCCATTGTTTCCAGTCCCCGTTCCATCTCTGAACTGTGTTCCACAATCTTTCATGTCTTCCAGACTTTTGCTGCTAGCCCGTTCTCCGACCCCATCCAGCTGGACAACCCTGATCCACAGCCTATCATTGATGGAGAGGAAGGGCTGATCTGGGTCATCGGTCCCGTCCTGGCCGTGGTGTTCATCATCTGCATTGTCATTGCCATTCTACTCTACAAAAAGTAAGAGATGCTTCTTGCCCAGATCTGTGACCATTCTGAATGACCCCAGCTCTAGCCCCTAAAGGGAATTTCCTCCTTGGTCCTATAGTTATCAGTTAAGGGCAAATCCTTTCACCAGCACCTCAGAGAGGAGCCCCAAGGCACAAATGCTGAAGTGGAAGGGTCTGACGGGCACAGGAGAGATTAGCAGTGGGTTGCAGGGACTTGCTGCTTCAGAGTCTACCCCATAGCACTCTCAGTAAAGCTGTGCTTGTCTATAGACAGTCTGTTGTGGCATGTGTGCAATGAGTTTGTCAGGTCTCTTGCCTGTCTCCCCCAGAAGAGCTGGTCACAGCCTCGGGCTCGCCTTCCTGTGTTCTCTGTGTGTGTGTCTGTGCACAGCGGGGGTGATGCAGAGAAAGCACCTTTGCTGAGGTGCTCAGCAGAGACCTCCATTGTTCCCAAACTAGTTTTCAGCTGGAGTTGGGGCACAAGAGCAGCAGCAGTAAGGGTGTAATGTGAGTCTGCAGGAGAGAGGAGGGAACAACCGCTGGAAATCTCTCCCTTTTCCTTGGCTTTCTGAGCAGCTCATGGCACGTGCATGGGAATGGGGGCCCTTTGAGCACACACAGGCCACACGGTGCAGTGAAAGAGGACGGGAGGGGAAGCAGATGCTGAGCAAAACAGATCAAGAAAAGGGGCAGGATGGCAACTATGGCCAGCGCAGGGGTCTCCTTAGCTGGGACTTCTAGTACCCAGGATGGAGGGAGCTCTCTTAACCCTGCTCCATCTTTCATCTGCACAGGTGTGTTTGCTTATGCACATGGGCATGTCTGTTGCATCCCAGCATGTGTGAAGCTGCTAGACACACAGGTGCTCTGGGGTCAGGGACTCAGGTGGTCCTTGTTGGTATTCATTAGCACTGATCTAAATGGGTAATCTTTGCTGGTCCTACCTCCCACCTGTGTTACCAGGGTTAGAGCTGAGCAAATGCTTCCCCTTTCCTCTGCAAGTCCTTTCTAACCTGGACATTTGTCTTGTCTTCTCTCCACTTACTGCTTTCCTGGACAGCAAGCCAGACAGGTAAGAGCACCAGATTTGCCATTTACTTAGGTTCTTTCTTGCTGTGTGTTAGGCAGTGTTTACTGTCTGTGGTGATGGGGCTTTGTTGGTACAGTTCCTACCATTAGATCTGTCCTAACAGAAACCCTGTGTCAGATTAGCACGGGACCATGTTTGAGCTGGGGCAGAAAAAGCAAAGAAAGCCCAGCTTTCTCCTGATTGTCCCTTCCTAAATATAATGGCCCTTTCTCAAGCTGAGCAGCAGTGACAGTAAACGGCTCATAAAATGTTGGGTTAATGGAGCAGAGAAACACCCATTTGTGTTGCAGTCAGAGGTAAAAGCGGGTTTTCTCCATGTCTGACTGCTCCATACAGGCTGTCCCTGAGCCACTGGCATACTGGAAGCAGAATCTCACCAGCTGAGCTGTCCTCGCCCCATTGCAAAAGCTGTTCTTGCCCCATCAGCCAGGGACTTCTAACAGAGTTTGTTTATGACTACAAAAATCAGACTTATTTCAAGCCATTTCCAAGGCTGGGAGAGCTTTCACTGGAAGTAACTGATGGGTTTAGGCAATGAACTATTAACAGCAGTTTCAGAACTGCAGCAAAAATAAACTACTCCCAAATTGCAAAGTGGTGTAATTCCAAAATACTGCCCCATGCAGTGCTGGCAGGGCTCATGCCAGTTCTTCTAGCTATTAATGACATTAAGAGACAGCTAAAAATGTACTGAATAACCTCCTCTCTGCCTAAGTAATTGCCATTATTGCTGCAAGCATATTATTGGAGGCTTCTGTGCAACCCAAGCAGGAGAGGCAAGGAGTTCTACTGCCATCTTGCTAGAAGGGCTAGGGCAATATTTGCAAGCCTCAGGGTGTGGGTACATGTTCTCTGCCTGCTGGAGAAGTTCTGCTCCCACCAGCGTGTCACTGTTCCCTCGCCAGAGGTTATCACATCTTCAGATCAGCACCAGGCTTTGCTTCCAAATTCTTTTCAATGAGAACGAGCCAGGTCAGCAAAGACTTTTCAACTGCCTCAGCTAACCTAACCCATTTTGAGCAAAGTATATTAGGAAGCACTTACATGTGCAGCTCAGCTGGCAGGTTGGAGTGGGCTTCAGCTTCTGGCAAGAAGGTGAGACAGATCTCAGCAGGCACAGCTGTGATGGGAGAGGATGTGTCTACGCTGTTTTTTGAACCCAGATTTTTAGGGTTCTGCAGATCAAAAAAGGTTGCAAACCATTGCTCTGACTTCCCTGTCTGCAGCAAGGCACTGAGAGCTCCTAAACAAGCCAACAGAGCAATATCAGTACTTTACATCCAAGGTCACAGCCAAGAGATTCTGTACTTTTCCAAATGATTATGTTGGCTCTGGTTCTTTCAGGCTGAAAATGGCTTGGCCAGAATTGGAAGGTTTCTGCTTGCAGAGCTCTGCAGAGTTCAGGGGAGGCTTGTCTGTGCAGGGAGGCTGAGGTGTAAGTTCACAGCACCTCAGCTGCTCCTTGCTGCCTGTCTGTACTTCTGCTGTGCGAAGGGGGAACTTCCAGACTTGTTGGAAAGCTGCTGAGGGGCTGCTGGGCTGTTGTAAACCTATCAAATACAGCACTGACAAAACCTTCCAAACCTCATCCCTTTTCCAATGCATTTTATGTAACTTACATCCTTGGCTGCATCTGACCCTGATTTTGGTGGTAGCTATGTTCAGGTCTGAACATGGCCTGAGTAGCTGAAAAGACTAAAAGGCCCATAAGCTAAGCTGCTTTGTCTTTTTGTTTTTTCGTTTGTTTTTTTGTTGTTTTTTTTTTTTAAAGCAAACGGAAAGATTCAGAGCCACGGACAAAATGCCTCCTGAACAATGCTGAAATCACCCCTCACCACCCTAAGGACCCTGTGGAAATGAGGCGCATCAACTTCCAGACTCCAGGTAACCGGCTGCTAACCAGCCTTTCTCACTGGGAAGGCAGGAGTGGAGCAACTGCCCTTCCCTTAGCCCCTTCCTGCCTGCGTGAAGGCTGCTGCAGTGCTGCCTTTGAGACCCAGTGCTAACCTAGGATGCAGCAAGGAACCTCAAGCCTTGTCTATGCTAAGCAAGACTGCTGAAAGAAACCTTTGTTGGGAAACCTCAGGGACCTTGCACAGGCTCTACCCAGCGCTAGCAAGGCAGGAAGAATGGCTTTCCTGGATACCCAGCTAAATTGGTGCATTCTGGGCTAAGTACACAGCTGCAAGTGCCGTGGCCGTGCCGAGCTTGCCAGACCACCAGTGCTGCTGCGCAGCACCATGCCTCGCGCTGGGAGATCCCCAGGGGCGGTGGAGATGAAGCGTGGCAGGCTTCCCAGCACGCGGTGCTCCAGCCACATCTGTAGCTGGCATTTTCTGCATACATGCCAAAACACTCCAGTTAGGAGCCAGGCCTGCCCCGTGGGTTGTGCGGAGAGAGAAAGGCAGCTGGTTGCTTCGTGCAGACGAGGCAGCGTCTCCTCGCTTAGTGCAGACACCATCACTGCAAACAGCCACTGAACTAGCGTGTAACTGCACTTAACTCCCGGGCAGAGAGGCTCGATGCACCCTCTTTTCTGTACACGTGTGTCCCCATGCACATGCATGTCTAAGCTGCCTGCATGGCACCTCTGCAAGCCACCACTGACACGGCCCGGCTCGGGCACGTCCTCACGCAGACAGACACTTGGTGATGCTGAACAGTGCCTGTGCGCTGGTAGGCACCTCTGCCTCCGAGTTCCTGGTGCTTGAGGATTTGGAAGGGAATTTATTGTGCTTTTGGGGGGCTGGCTGTTGTTTTCAGTTTGTTTGTATTTTTTTGCTGTTTTGTGCTTGTTAGTAATGTTTCTGCAGCTCCTGTTTCCCCTTCCCATCCCAGTCCTGTCCTTAGCGTTGTCTGAGTTTTCTTAGGGTGAGGTTGGCAAGTCAGTAGGTACCCAGAGGGCAGGGATCTTTGGGGAAGCACAAAGGCAGCATTCAGCTGAGGGTTTCATATCAAAAAGAGTTAGGAACAACCTGTTAGTATCAGCCCACGCTTAGGAACATTTGAGTCTCAGCTGAGTGGAAGTGGGTTCAATCCAGGGTGCAGGGACTGAATGTAGAGCAGTTCAGCAGCAGTTAGGTCCCTAAATCAGCTCTTACTCAGTGGTGCTCTTGCAGGAGAGTCTGAAGGTGTTTGAGATCTTTTGAGTGTCCCCAGCTGCAGCTCAGCAGCAGTTTGCATTTGTCTGGGCTCAGTGTTATATACTGGCTGCAAACAGGAGCTGCCTTTGGGAGTGTTCAAGTTGGCTTCTGGGTGGTCCACGTGGTGGTGTGAGACCCAAGAGGAAGAGTTGCACTCCCCCACATGAAACCTATGCTGAGATAAAAATAAAGATAAAAGGTTGTGGCCATCCAGCTTAGCCTGGGTGCTAAGAAGCAGCTGGAAGTGCTGTTTCATGTGGTTCCCTTACTGGGTATTTCTCCCTGTCCCCACAGGACAGCAGAGTCAGCTAAGGGCGCTTCCAAGCTTCAGTTAACGTGATCAATAGATGAGTGAGTCTGTCTTCTGATAACGCTGCTGTTCTGGTCATGCTGTACCTCTGAATTCTTGGTCTAAGAAGCTTGTAAAACATAGCTAAGACATGCAAACCTGCCATTAAGGCTCTACTAGGCAAAGGTCTGCAGATCTCAAAAGGCTGCCTGGCTTTGTCCAGTCTAGCTTTAGAAAAATGCTGTCACCTTTTCTTTTTAAGTTTATCTAGCCAAAGTATTTATCTAGCTACTTTATTCTATGTAGTTTGTAAAGCACTAAAAGGTTTTAAAGGATTTGGGAGAGTTGGTCACCTGCCTCCCACAGAATTTTGCAGACAGTTGGGTGAAAATGCAAATGGATGGAAAATCAGAGCTTGGAGTGTGTTGGTGATGATGGAGAGATTGTGGTGCAATTTGCAGGGGAAGACTCCATAGGTGTTGTCTGAATTAAAGCCATTCAAATTAAATATATTGTGATTTAGAAGGGGACCTGTAGGCTCTTCTCCAGCCAGATGACCTGGGGGTCCAGCAAGCAGAGAGTCTCTATCCTGTCCCCAGCAGCAAAACAGAGGGAGGATGTGGGAATGGGAGTACATGAGCATCTGTGCAGCTCGGAGAGGGGAAAGCATAGCACATCTTAGATATCCTGTCCTAGTCTAATCAGCACAAAAATAACTTTCTTTTCCTCTTTAGATTTTTGTTGTTTTTTGGTTTTTTTATTAGCATGAAATTTTTAAAAAAAGTGTATATTTTATTTATTTATTTTTTACTGTTTTCTGCAGATTCTGGTCTGAGCAGCCCTCTCAGTGACCCTGAGTTTGACTTTGAAAGTTAGTTCCTGTGTGTTTTTGTTCCTGTTGGTTTCATTTTTCCCCCATTATAATTTTTTTCTCTTCTGTCGCTTTCCTTTCCAATTCTGTTTCGTTCCTGTTATTATTATTTCTTTTTGCCGAATTCTCTGTATTCCTGCGGTGTTTGCCCATCTCATCCCTTTTCTGTGCCATCTGTTTGTCTGAACTGCGCTTCCAGTTTTACAGTATCAAATAACAGGCCTTTTGCAAGACGAGGGTAGTAGCAGCAGCAGCAGAATAGAGCCCCTGGTAGCAGCGTGGGACACTGTCCGTCCTTCTGTGTCTCTTTTGCTGTCCCAGGAGAAAGACCTGGGTTTCAAGGCTTCCTTTTCTCCCCATTGTCGAAGATGTTTCATTTCTGAAGCTTGGCTCGATGTCCCTCGTACTTACTCATGGGCAGAAAGCAATCTTTTGTGCACCGGTGTGTGAGCATTGTATGTGTGCGTGCCTGTGTTTTTGTGTTCATTGCTTCGTAACGTGGGGGAAGAGAAAACCGGAGCTGCAGCTGATGATCCCCTCTCTTTGGAAAGAGCTGCACAGGCACCTTTTCATGTCAGACGAGGAAAAGGGCCGTTTCCCATCTGTGGCAGGTGTCTGTTCCTTGGCATCAACTTGTTCCAGGAGCACAAAGACCAGAGGCCTCTCCACGGTCCTCCACACCCCCTGCGTTTCATGCGGAGTGCCATCCAGCCGTGGTGATTTTGCAAGGATAAATGGGCTCTGGCCCATGTAACAGATGTTAGGGTGACGTTTCTGGCGAGTTGGCTGGTGCACAGAGAATCAAGTCTTTTGTGATAAGATTAGAGAGATTCAAGTGATTGAAATGTTAGATGAGACTGGCTCTGAAAGACTTCATCCCCATTAGAAGCCAAGATCCCAGCTTTGCTGGGTGGGTTTGATTTTTTTTTCTTTTTTTTTCTTTTTTTTTTTTTAAATGCTGGGCAGGGAAGTAGATGTGAGGTTTCAGCTGATGTGAAAAATCACAGATGCTGCTTGTGCTCAGAGCTGTGAAGGCTGGGACATTTTTCTGAATAGTTTAATCGAAATATTGGTCTCCTTGGTATTGAATACTCCTGTCAATACTGTCCCAGTCCAGCTGCCACCTTCCCTCACCCCCCCTTATTGTAACAGAGGGGTTTTGTGTGTTTTTCCAAGCCACACTGATCCCTGGCTGACCCTCAGCTCACGGCAGCGCTCCCTCTGCCACCCTCACTGCTGCGGGAGATCTCTCTGGGTGGCAGCCCCATGGGTAGCCAGGAGGCCGCTGAGCAGAGGAACCTGCGAGCCTTTTCCCTTCATGTCTAAATAAGTTATTGAATTAAAGCAGACGAAAGAGAAGCTGCTGCAGCTGACGCAGCAGTGCTGGCTGGTACCACCGGGAAGTACCGCTCCTGGCTCGTTTAATATCAAACTCCTCCTGGATCTTAATGGGAACCCTGATGCACTTGGCATTTTGACCAGGAAAGTGTTTATCGCTGCAGAGGTTTCCGGTCTTCTTTTATTATAAAGAGCCCTAGAAATCGATCCGACAAGGAGATTCCTGTCTTTAACAGCAGCAAAACAAGGCAAGTTCCCATGTGCTCTCAGCCAGTGTGTGTTTACAGTGGGTTGGAGGTGGGGGCAGGATGTTCCCCAGCAAAGAGACAGAGCTGGTTTTCAGGAGGCAGTCACACTGAGGATTTTTCTCGGAGCTTTTGTGAAGGAAACTTGTGAAATGCCTTCAAGGGGAATGTGACTTCTCATTCCAGATTGGCACAGTGGGCCTTTCCCATGCAGCCCACTTGCTCAGAGGGAATGACACGTACTGCTCCGTGACTTCTAAGCCAAAGAGAATCTGGTTTTTTGGTTTTTGTTTTTTTTTTCTTTCTTGCTTGCTCATTATTACCAGGGTTTCTGATTGTGGCTTTTTTTTCCTTTTAACCTATGTGTTCATCATTTGGGATTTCATTTACGGCACTGTGTTTCTAAGCACGCTTCAGTAAATAATCTCTAGCTTTTTGCAGCAGAGTCAGGTAGTGGCAGCTGGGCTGAAATCTGCCCGGCTGCCCCCCAGCCCAGGGGGGAAGAAGTCAGTGAGGAGGTGACCTACAGAGATCTGGAGATGGTTTATTGAGTTGCCAGAAGTTGTTCTGAGTAGGGTTTGGCTTTGCTCTAATGCTACAGCTCAAGGTATGTTTGCTGCCCTCTTCAGCCCTTACTTTCAGAGGCAGAAGGACAGACACTGAGAAGAGTGTTTATAATATTAACTTGGTTTGGTCTCTGATCTCTGGCATCTCAGCCAGTGTGGCCTTCCCATTCCACGCGGGCAGAGGGGACTAGTTCCTCCAAATGCCCCCAGTCTGCATTTGTTGCTGTGGTACTGGGGTGGACAGCAGCCGCCTTCCAGTCCAGGGTGGGAAGCAAAGGAAAAATCCTTCTTCAGGTGCAATGGGCTACAGGACAGCAAAAGATTAACTAGGAGCTTCTCCTCCATAAGCTGGGAGATACTTTCTGCCCTGATACTTCACAGAGTAGAATGGAGCCAGCACACCCTCCAGAATACTTGGGGGTTATTTTTGTGAGCTATTCTGGTCTATTCCCACCCCCGCTTCTATTTTCAGCCAGACTTACTTGTGCTGAAAATAGATGTCTAGTTAGCTTAGGAGAAACCTGTTTGAGTGGTGGCTCAAGTCCCCACTCTGTGGCAGACTCGTCCCGTCCCCAGGCCTGGGGGAGGCAGCATCTCTCCAGAAGTCGCTGTAAAACTGAGGATGTCATGCTTGCTTTGCCATCTCTGTGCTGAGTTTTCAGAGTATCTGACCATGCTGCTGCCACCGCCGCTGCTTTGTCACACACCAACACCCACGGGGCTCGAAATTCTCCCTGGCTTCCATCTCTTCTCCACTCCTGTCCTTCTCATTGGGGGCACTGCCCAGGGCTTCTCAGCATGCTGCTGTCCTTGCCTCTCCGCTGTCATTTGTAGCGGGATCGGCTGGCAGACAGCATGGGAAGCCTTTGGAAAAACATGATCCAATGCAGATGAGCAAAGCACGGAGCGCTTTTCCACCTTGATTTGTAGCGTAGCTTTTGAGATGATAGGGCAGGAAGGATCTCTGCTTTTTCCAGAGCTCCAGCTGCCCCTTTCGGAGCAGGATGTGCAAATCGCACTTCAGACTGAAAACCCAGTCTGCCCTCACTGCTCAGCCCCATTCGAGGCTGAGATGTGCCTTCAGTCTGATGCAGCGTGGCCCTCCCACTACCAGTACATCTCAGAGATCGAGTCTGTTCCCTGGCAGTTCTGTCTGCCTCAATATGAGCACAACTAAGTGTTGGTGAGAATTGCAAGGGCAGCAGGTAAACCAGGGTCATGAGGCATCGGTCTCCTCAGCAAATTGTTTCCCATCCCCCAGACTGAGAGGGTGCAAGAGGCTCTTTTGCCTCTCCATCACAAGAGGTAATGACCTCCCCAGCAGCAACTGCGATGAGGTCGGTACAGCCTGCCCCATAGGTGGGAAAGGGAGGGCGAGGACCAAGCAGCGCTGGCCATGTGCGGGCTGTGCTGTAGAAGGAACATCATCCACCGGCCATGAGAGGACGAGGAGCCAGTGCTTGACGTTTCCATACCTGGTTGCACTCTTGGAGCGGTGAAGGCTAGACCGCTGCATCCATGAGCTCACCAAGAAGCTTACAGAGCCAGTGTTGTGCAAAGGACAATTCCTGAAAAGCCTCCCCTGCTTCCCCCCATCTGCATTCCCTCCCCCTGCCCCACATCACCATGGTTGGCTGGATCCCTGCCCCTTCCCTTCTTTTGTGTTGGAGTTTGTTTATGATCATTGCGGGTGCTGTAACATTTGCTGCGTAGGTTCCTCTGGCAGCGTTTGCTCATTTTAAGTCCACTATTGGAATCGCTAACATGCATCTGCTCTTTGGATTTTCCTTTTGGTTTTGCTCTGATTTATACATTGAAAATGGGGCCATCACGGAAACACTCTCATTTTACTGGTTTTTTTTTTTATTTCCTTGATTTTTATTTTTTACTTCCAAGGACACAATTTCGAGCCCTGAATTCTTCTCTTCTAACCTCCCTACTTTCATTGCAGATCTTACATTGTAATTTTTTTTCTTTCCTTGTTTCTTCTTTCTTGTAAAATGTTGCAACGGTTGTGAATTTTAGTTATTATTAAATGAGATTCTTTTCCTGCTGTCTTGTCTTTTAGGTATGCTCAGCCACCCACCAATCCCCGTTTCCGAGCTGGCTGAACACACAGAGCATCTCAAAGCTAATGATAACCTGAAATTGTCCCAAGAGTATGAGGTATGAGCAAGAGTGAGTGCTGTGCATGGGTTTGCAGAGCCAGGGAATTAGGAAATTCAGACAGGCCCTCATCCAAATAAACATAGCTTCATTTTAAGGATCTGGTTAGTTGAAATAAAAAAGCTATTTATGTATTGAAAATTAAGTACTTGCTCAGTGCTCTGCTAGGTTCAGTTCCAGATCATAAAATAGAGGCTTGGTTCATGAGCCATTTCTGCCCAAAGAGTGGGCATCTTGGGCAGGGTCTGAGCTCCCTTCATGAAGGGGAATGCATTTCTGGAAGATGACTGCCAGACAGATGGGATGGGGAGTTGTCCTTGGGGGTACCTGTTTCTTGCTGCTGAACATGGAGAGGACCAAGCCAAGGAATGTGATACCCAGTTTTAGATAGCTGATGTTAGATGAAAGGAACAGTGAGTCCTCCGCAGCTGGCATGATCAGCAGCCACAGAGCTAAAGCTGAGAAAACAGGGTGATTTGTGCCTCTCTTGTCTTGTCTGGGATTTTTGTGCTTTTTCTTCTCCTTCCTGCTAATGTTTGGTTACTCAGATGGGCTCCTGCAGGCAACCAGCCAGGCAGAGCAGTTGCTGCTGGACTTGCATTTCAAATGACTATCCTGGACTGCAAAATTCCCACCCTGTCGGGGCTGATGGGTCGAGCCAGTCCCAAGGCGGACTGAGGGGGGGAAGGCGAAGAGCGTTGTAGCCCCCACGTTACCACTGCCACTACATGGCACGGCATCCTTGTTGCCAGACGGAGAAGGGCTGTGTGCTTGCACAAACCTGCTCCTGTCTGCTCGCGGTATTGTGGCTGCATCAGCACTGGTTAAATCCCAGTGCAAATGCCCAGTGCTGCCGGGGCCATCGGTATGAGGGTTGCTTTCATTGCACATTGAACATATGACTGAATTTTTTTTGTTGTTGTTCAAAGACTTAAAATGCCCCGATATTTTTAGACTAATAACTAGTCTAGACTGCCTAGTTCTGTTTGCAGGGAGAGAGCGAAGGGATATTTTCTGAACAAAGGACTGGTTCTGGGATGCTTTCTCCCCGGTCTGGCTTGCAGACATCGGCATGCGTGAAGCAGCTCTGTACTCGCAGCTCCACACCCGCGGAGGGGGTTGTGCATTGGAGAAGGCACATTTGCTCTGCTGGGGTCTTTCACCCCACATTGGGGTGCAGGGGGAGCAGCAGCCTGTTAATATGCTCTATCCAGATTTCAAAGGCTGATTTGCATAATGCAATATCCCAAGTGCCCTGGCTTTGTTCCAGCACAACCTCCTCTAGTGGGAGAGCCAGAGCTAAACAAACATCGCTAATGAAATGAATGTGAGGCGAGATTAGAGGGATAGAGAGCAAACAGACACATTACAACAGTATAAATACCCATTAGTTAGAAATGCTCTGCAGCGAGAGTGCAAGAGGACGTTTGTGTTGGGTGGTTTTGCACCAGCATTGCCACAACCACCGGAGCCGAGCTGTGCCTGGGGGGCTCTGGGGTCGGCACAGGCAGGGGAGGGCAGCGGGAGCGGGTGCCTGGCAAGGACCAACCTCTGGGAGCTTAAAGGGACGAATCCAGGCAGGCGTGTGCGGGACCTTGTCCCCACCAGCCGGGAATGGCAGGCAGGGAGAGGGAGAGCAAACAGCGGGAAACGCGACTCGGCACGCTCCTGCCAAGCCTCCAATTGAGGCAAACCCCTAGGGCTCTGCAAAATGATGAAGGAATTAAGCCCTTGTTTTATTTAATTCTCTGGCTGAGGATTTAGAGGTAAACGTAATTAACCTAATTTCCATATCTGGGACAGCTGGACTTCAGAAAAAAAAAAAAAAACAACCACCAAACCTGGCATAAATCACCGGGACAGGCAGAGAGAATTTTTCTCTCCAGTGCATTTCATTGTTTACTCCTTCATCCCTTCTAGGAAAAAGCCATGTTGATTCAGGTTCTTAGGGCCAGGGTCCTTACCCCTTCTCTGTCCGGGGAGATGCATTCCTTCCACCGTGCTGAGCAGGCAGGTACCTGCCCTTGCCAGACTCCCGTGGTGCTTTCTCCCCTCTCCGCACCTGGGAGACCTTCGGCACTCAGTCTTTGTGGTCCCAAGTAATGCTGTCTCTGCTGTCTCTGCTCTATATAGAGCAGCTCTATCCCTTTCTGCTGCCCACGACAGCAAGTTTTTTCCCTGATGTTTCATATCCTGCTTGCACACGTGGTTATAAACCTTGTCCTAGCTTAAATATCTTCTTCCCCAGGTATTAGTACTCACCAAGACACTGGTATATTTATGCCCTCTTATTTGTCGTTTAGTTTAAGCATGCACAGATTTAGCCTCTTCATCATTTCATAAATACATCCTGATGTGATTGTTCCTGTTGTTCTCTCCCAATTGCCGGCCATTTATCAGGGTCGGTAACGCAGGGCTGTAACTAATCCAGTGCAGCCTCGGCAGAAGTACGATCCAAGGCCTCTGTATTGCAGCCTGAAATTGCACTGATGCTTTTGCCACCGGGTTGCACTGCATCATGCCAGAGGGGGAATTATCTCAGGTATCGCTCTCGGTGTGCTTGGGGCCATGGGAGGTGGGACGTGAGCACGCTGTGCCACCGGGCTGGGGCTATTCCACAGCAAAGATCGGTTCTTGAGGGAAGCAAACGGTGAATGCTGCATTCCTCAGCTAGATCTTCAGAGCCGTGATCTGTCCCACACGGAACAAGGTATTCAGATCTTGATTTGCTGTTTTTCTCCTCTCTGACTCTTCCATTTTCTTTCCCAATTCCTCCAGTCCATTGACCCTGGCCAGCAGTTCACCTGGGAGCACTCCAACCTCGAAGTGAACAAGCCCAAAAACCGTTATGCGAACGTGATTGCCTATGACCACTCGCGCGTCATCCTGCTGCCCATTGAAGGTACCGTAGCATCTCTACTCCTACACATTAGTGCTAGGCTGAAGTTGCTGCAGGGAAACATGTTGCACATGCTCTTCTCCCTTCCCTGTCACCCTCTATTTACATACTTCTCTTAGCTTCTCCCTGGGAGTTTAGCAAGCAGGAGATACCTCTGTAAACCAGGCATTTGTTAAATTCTGGTGACTGACATATTCCCTGGAGCTGCAATCTCTCATTTCAAGGGCTGGTTTATCGAGAAACTGTCTTCCTTTACTTGGAGATCCGTACTTGATACGTTTTTGACTAACAGGAAGAATTCAGACCACGTAGTGCTTCGGAGAGATCAGGAACAGGGCAGTGGATGGCAGTGGATGTGGAGTGTATCTGTACGGTGGATGAATGAGAAGTAAGCGTGGGGCTAATTGTACAAATGTGAGTGTCAGCAACATAGCAAAGATGTGGCTGCCGAGTTGTACAGATATAAAGATCACTTGATATGCAGCTCCTGCTGCAGTCCTGGCCCCTAAAAGGCTAAGAATGAGAAGGGGTTAGTGTTAGCCTGGTAGGTCATAAATTGTTCCCTGAGCTTCTTACGTGAGTGATGGTACAGTCAGAAAATTTACATTAAATTTCACAACTCGGGGCTCTTGACAAAGTTGCTCTGGTGCACGCTAGGATAAGAGAAGCTTTTAGTGGAGAGGAGATGGAGTTTAGCAGGGCACCTGCTTTGGTTGCTGCTGCCGAGATAATACTTGAGTTTTGTTGTCTCAGGTTGTGTGTGGCTGTGCTGTATGGATAAAGCATTTAAGGCCAGCTCTTGCATTGCCAAGAGCTGTTCATCTGAACAGAGAGAATATGGGATGTCCTGGTAACCCGCAGGTGAATGTAAAGGTTAATTCAGAAGCCCTCGTGACAGGGCAATTGCTAGAATAATCTCCCTCTGCTGAGGTAACTCTGAGGGACATGGGGAAGTGGAAGAGCTGTTCCTGAGGTAACAACAGATCACGGTGATTTGCCAAAAAGCTGCACAAATCTGGATTGGTCTTGTCTGCCATTAGAGGATTTTAAACATTTCTCATTGTAAAGATGACTGTGTCCTGGCTTGTTTTTCTTCTGGGATTAATATTGTATGAGCCAAGGAAAGCAAAGTCTTTAAAAAGTTGCTTTGTCATTCAAGGGAAAAGAGCAGAGCACAAGCGTAGAAATGAAGGACACTTGGGGTTGGTCTCGGCTTTCAGGAAAACAGAAGCACGGGGCTGGATGCCGGCAGCAGTCCTAACTCTGCCCGGGTGGCATCGTGAGGGACCGATGGTGCAAGTACGACAGGCTGAGGTTTAATTTTCAAGCACCTGAGAGGTTCTGACATGTCTTGGCTGGCGTGTTCCTTCTTACCAGGCTGTATTTTATGCTGAGGGCTGGAAGATGAAAGGAGTTGGAGGAATTAGTTGTTGCTTTCTCTTTGTTTTAAATCTGGATTTGTCAAGGCTGCAAATTGTCATCGTCTGCTTGGTCAGGAAGAAGTAGTGGCTTTAATTCCGTGACTTCTCTGTAACTGGGCCTGTCACACAGCGAAACATTGCAGGAGCTCATGGCCACCATTTTAAATTACAGAGTGGACCCGAGGGGGCTGGAGAGGAGATTAATTCCGGAAGCTCAGCCTTGATCGTGTTCCTGCTGCTGCTGCACAGCCACCTTCCCTCCTGAAATTTCAGATTGGGAAGGAATGGGGGCAGGGAACCCTCCAGAAATTTAATCAAAAGGCATTTCTACCAGCAGCTGAAATTACCAAGTACCCTTGAGGACTGGCAGGCAATTCAGCGTGGATTGCACCTCGCCAACAGAAGAAGCAATGTCTATTGCTACAGCAGGATGAGGACTAGCAACCCAATTTCATATTGGTACTTCTCCCCACCCTTGGCTCCCCCTCGAGACAGGAGTTAAGCGTTCCGTACAGAGTTAATCATAGGTTAGCAGAAACCTGCCAACCTTGCCAGCCGCTCTGCTGTAATTAGGAATGGGCCAAATCACCAAACAGTGCAGATCCTCCGTGCCAATCTGAGGCTCTCTAAAGCTGAACCTGAACATCAGTGCTTGCCAATGTCCATTTTAACTTCAGAGCAGTTTTCTCCTGCCATGTCCCAGTCACCCTCTTCACTCTGGCAGTACGTCCTGCCACTCATACGAAACCCCTCAAGCAAAGATACAGGCGAGCAGCTGTAACTCAATAGCCTGTAACTCATGCGAACAGAAAAAACCCCACTCCTAAAAATGACAGCGGACAATTTAAAGCAAGTCAAAGCCTGTAATTTCAAAGCCTTTACTGGCTGAATCAAGCCTAGTTTTATTCCTTACTTTGTCCAGCTGTAGCTCACTGCCTGGGATTAGACTATGGACTGTGCAGTGCATCGGCCAGGTACATTTGCTGCCCAGACTCTGGGTGTTCCGGGACAAGGACTTGGTTTTGTCCTATTTGAGACCAGCGAAGCAAGAACCCTAGGCCAGGACTTTTTCTCCTGGTACCAACACCAGTAGGAAGACCATGGTTTCAAGGCTTGATATTTGGTCTCTTTAATATCTTTTGCAAGAAGTTATTTGTCTCCCTGCAATGCAGACCTTTGAGGCAGGAACTTCAGCTGGGAAAAACTTGCAAAGAGCCTGTTACTCCCAGCTGTGATTCTAACCCACCAAGCCATGAAGGCTCTGGTGTTTTTCAGGGGAATTATTTCTAACAGCATTCCTGCAAAGATGTCCTCATGCTTCCAACTATATAAAGTCCTGCGCAATTCACTAACTTGCTTTTGCTGATTTAATACAGGAATTGTGGGCAGTGATTACATTAATGCCAACTACATTGATGGCTATCGGAAGCAGAATGCCTACATTGCCACGCAGGGGCCTCTGCCAGAGACCTTTGGAGACTTTTGGAGGATGGTGTGGGAGCAGCGTTCAGCTACTATTGTTATGATGACTAAGCTGGAGGAGAAATCACGGGTAAGATGCATGAGAAGGATGACTAGTTAGTCATAATCCTGGGGGATTGGAGGGTAGGGTTGGGGAACAGCAAATCCCTTTGATCTGCAGCCCACATTTATGTCAGTGGGGGATTTCTGCCTGCTTTACCAGCACCCTGAAAGTTCAGTGATTCATTGCTTTTAAAAAAACAAACCACTCGCCCTGGAAAGCTGGAGCCTCCTTTGCAGCTCCAAGAGAAGAGGACACTCAATCCCATTCCATGCTTTGTAGGTCTGTCTCGGAGTTAATCATGTGGCAAGTTTCACATTCAGTTCTCTTGTTTAACAAGCCCCAGTACATTCACTCTAATCTTCAGGATCATTCCAGTCTATTGTCTACATGATTGATGCGGTGCATCAAAGCCTGTGCTTAGTCAGTAGGAGCTTTTCAGGCCGGGTCCGTCCCTGTTGTGGTGCTCTGGAAGGATGTTTCTTGCACCTTCCCTCCCCTTTGCGACCTGGCCAGCTTCACCTGTAACAGCATCACAGCAGTTCTGGAATGAGCTTCCCCTGCAGCGTAGGGTTTGTTCCAGCATTGAGCAATACCTCCTGTCTTCCAGATAAAGTGTGACCAGTACTGGCCGGGCCGAGGTACAGACACCTACGGAATGATTCAAGTGACGTTACTTGATACAATTGAATTGGCCACATTCTGCGTTCGAACGTTCTCCCTTCATAAGGTAAGTTTTTTTTCCCACTCCTGTTTTTCCCCCGGAGATGGGCTACGGCACACTCTCCGTACACAGCACTGGCAGGGTATGGCGGTGTGCTGGTACCTTACATTACTCTTGGTGCTCTTTTGTCTTTGCAGAATGGCTCCAGTGAGAAGCGAGAGGTCCGCCAGTTCCAGTTCACAGCGTGGCCTGACCACGGTGTACCCGAGTACCCCACGCCATTCCTGGCTTTTCTGAGACGGGTGAAAACCTGCAACCCCCCTGATGCTGGTCCGATTGTGGTGCACTGCAGGTACTGGTCTGCTTCACCTAACTCTTGCATGGGGCCATCTGTAAGGGAGGCAGAAGTTCAGAAGGATGATTTGCACCGAGGAGACATGTGCAGTCTCCTAGCGAGTACCTAGCAGGGGAAAGCTGTCCTGTGAAGTGGATTCCCAGACAGCATCTGAGGAGGATACTTGGGGTTTTCATTAAGCGCAGAATTTCCTGAGGCGAGTGGTTTAGTTTGCACCAAATCACTCAGATCTTGTTAGCGACGGGAAGTGCCCCGTGCTGTACTGGTGTCTGGTTCTGTGTGTAGAGGTTGTTTCTTGTCACAGTAGGAAAGGAGGAAGATCGAGTGCGACCTAGGAAGCTGCTTGGTGTTGCTGCATCGGGTGTTTGGGAGGCAGAGCTGCCTCAGCTGTCAAAGGGAGAGCTGACAGTGATTGAAAGGGGAGGTTTTTTTGAGTGCTGCAGCCATTCTGATAATGACAAACTGAAGGCCCCTATAGGCAGGTAGTGTTCCCTAATTCAATTTACAACCCAAGGAGGAACGCTCACAGCCTCAACTTAGATAAATCCCTGTGTTCCTCAGGAGGGAGTGGAGGAGCCTGCAGGTTACTCAGCACTGAGGAAAGACATCTGAATTTTACAGGCTGCTGGGGGAAGCTGCTCCTGCCTCTCGTAGAGGATGCCATTTAAACAGTCTTTGTAAGCGGGCAACTTATCGCTAACCTTGCAGATGGCAATTGTTGTGCACCTCTCAGAAAATGAATAAAGAGAGCTGTCAGCTCACAATGTGCAGGAACTGGCTCCCAGATCAGCTGCTCAATTCTTGCCAAAGCTCCAGTCACCTGCTTGGTTCAGGTGTTAGGCAGTCTAATTAACAGAGATCAAGGGGGCTTTATGAAAAAAGGAGCTGCACTGGAATAGTAAAAGGAAACCTTTATTAGCAGTGGCAAATGCATAGACCCACAGAGCCCTGCTGATTCACAAATGCCATTACACACAAGTTTGATGTTACCTCGACGCACAAAAACATTTAGGAAAAGAGGTGACGCATGTTACTCATTACAACATCAGTAGTTTCTCAGCTGCTGAAAGATCTGAGCGATTAAACATGCTTTTTAAGCCCTTAGATCGTGCTAGCCTTTTGTTCAAGCCTAGACCCCCCTACCTACAATTGTCATAATTGCGTGTCTGCCAGGAGAGCTCCCTTCCTGGGAATGTCACAGATGAAGAGGCAGGAGAAATGGGGCAGATCGGTATGGAGGGGCAATAGGCATGTCACCAGAGGCAAGTTTTCATCTTCCATCCTGTCCTCAGGCAACATAAGACCAAACTTGTGTTTGGGAAGTTTTTGTTAAATTGAGCTGAACAAAGCAAACCTCTGCACGTTGCAAACTCTTTGGGGCTAAGCCTGAGTACTTCCCTGTACGGACCGGCACAAAAGATGAGAGGACCTTTCCCTCTGCTGGCTCTGATCCGGCAGCCTCTCCCTGCTGTTGCGGCAGCACTGGCCCAGGTGGGGTTCAGATAAACAGGTTTTTTTTAGGTTCCAGTGCAGGCTTTACTGGGCCCAGTGCAGCACTGTGCTTGTGCACTAGAGTGACTCGGAGCAGCCGTGACTTTGGTGTCACCGCTGTCCTCCACTACATGCTGTACAACTGTCCAAACCCTCCAATGCAGTATTTTTAAACTATGTCAAGAGCAACACACTGAGGTGAGTGGGCAGTAGCAATCACCAGCACCAGTTCCATTAGGCAAGTTCCTTTAATACAATAAAACTCATGGAACGGCTGGACCCACACATTTGGCTGGTTTGCCAGGGTTTCCTTTGCCTCAGTCCAAAAGCTGTGTTCACAAGGCCATGGTTCCTTCCCTGAGTGCATTTGTTGTTCTCTCTCTGCCTTGTGCGTCTGTTTCTACCTTGTGTTCACTGCTGTTTGTGGCAGTGGAAAGATCCTCACTCGTGGGTGGCCTTCTGGAATGTCTTTCTTCAGTGGCAGAATAGTCCATCGCTTCATTTTTTCCCTTTTCTTTCCAGTGCGGGCGTTGGACGGACCGGCTGCTTCATTGTGATCGATGCCATGCTAGAGAGGATAAAACATGAGAAGACAGTGGACATTTATGGGCACGTCACCCTCATGAGGTCACAGCGCAACTACATGGTACAGACAGAAGACCAGTACAGCTTTATACACGATGCCTTGCTTGAGGCTGTTGCTTGCGGCAACACAGAGGTCCCAGCTAGGAACCTCTACACCTACATCCAGAAACTGGCACAGATTGAAGTCGGAGAGCACGTGACAGGCATGGAGCTGGAGTTCAAGGTAAAGCTAGATGCTTGAATGGGGACAGTAGTCACTGGGGAAGGCTCTGTATTCCTCACAGGAGCTCTGTTCTG
The DNA here is from genome assembly GCF_964188355.1 of Buteo buteo. Classification (NCBI taxonomy): domain Eukaryota; kingdom Metazoa; phylum Chordata; class Aves; order Accipitriformes; family Accipitridae; genus Buteo; species Buteo buteo. The sequence continues at coordinate 3,195,767 of NC_134180.1, forward strand.
CTGGCACTCATGCATAGCAGACAGGGAGCCTTTATAAGGCTGATGGGAACTTTTTGGTTCCATGTTAGAGAAGTAATTACTTTTCTGACTTAGGCTGCTGCCGTTCCCAGGGGAGACCTACCTTCACTGCAGGAGGCTTGTCTGGTCATTTCAAATAGAGATTGAATTTGCTCCCTCCTTAGATTGGGTTTTTAAACACTTCCCCTCCCCCCCCAAAAAAAGTTTTGCTTAGGGAAGGGTCTCAGATTCTGTCCCCACCCCAAATGGAAAAAAAAAAAAAAAAAGAGGGCTCACCAGCCAGAACAATGTGGTGGAACAGTGGCACATGGAGGGCATGTTAAGTGGGCTGGCATAGGGCTCAAACAAAAAAACAAACAACAAAAAAAGCTGAACAAATGGTTGTGACTCTGCTTTTGCCTTCAGCGACTCGCCAACTCCAAAGCCCACACCTCCAGGTTCATCAGCGCCAACCTCCCATGCAACAAATTCAAGAATCGCCTTGTCAACATCATGCCATACGAGACCACACGGGTCTGCCTTCAGCCCATCAGAGGAGTGGAAGGGTCAGACTACATCAATGCCAGCTTTATTGATGGCTACAGGTAAACGGCACCTTGCTGTCCTGCCGCAGTCAGGGAGTTTTCTGTGTATGAGCCTAAGGATGCAGAAGTACTAAGGGCTGGACTAAGCCTTAACATGAGTAGTCTTGTTCTGTCCCAACACCTAGGTATACCCACATGCAGTGGTGCAGTGCTAGAGGTAAATTCCCTCTTACTGACGGCCAGCAACCCACATAGACTCAAATATGGCCCTTCTGATAAGCTTTATTCTCTGTGGTCTTAAAATTACTTATTCCCTAAAGCAAACCAAACCCTTTGCCAGCTGCAGGTCCTAAACATAGGGTGTCAGTGAGGGGTGGATTTTGCTGTTGGGAGGTTTCTAAAAACAGATTAGCCTTTTTATTACTTTTGTGATTTGGGGATGTTGCAATTCTGACAGCTTCCCACAGGCAATACATGCCATGTGCTCCAGCCCTAGGAGTTGCAGCCCTCCACTGGTGTGCTCTGAGCCCACCAGCTAAATCTGAGCCCTGACTGAGGGAACAAAGCAACCCCATGTGCACATTTCCTCACCTCCAGATGTGTGCAGCAGTCCTGGCACTGGGGTTAGGGCATCTCCATGCCTGGCAGTTGAATTCTTGGTGCTACTCAGGCCCAGAAAAGATGGATTCTAGTTCCAGGAATCCAGCATGTTACACCTTTCCATATAGGGCATCATGCTAGAGTAATCTAGATTTACCCCTTGGAAACAGTATTTACAGAAAGCTTCACCAGTGGCTTTTTTTTTTTTTTTGGTCATTAGCACCAAAGCCACCTTCTGCCCCTTTAGACCTTGTACTGTTCTAGTTCTTCCACAGCATTTCCATTTGTTCTATGCTCTAGCCTTTGTGTGCATTTCCCAAAGCTTCTGCCTAAGGAATTCTCCACCCCACCTTGACCCACCCCTTGCGTTTGGGTTCTCTTTCAGACAACAGAAGGCGTACATTGCTACTCAAGGGCCACTGGCAGAGACCACTGAAGATTTCTGGCGGATGCTATGGGAGAACAACTCCACCATTGTTGTGATGTTGACTAAGCTTCGCGAGATGGGTCGGGTAAGTCTGTGCTAAAGAGAAGCATGAGGAGAAGCCTGCAGCACAAGGGCTAATAGAGACCTTTCTTTCCCCTTGGCAGGAAAAGTGCCATCAGTACTGGCCAGCAGAGCGCTCTGCCCGGTACCAGTATTTTGTAGTAGATCCCATGGCTGAATACAACATGCCTCAATACATCCTGCGAGAATTCAAGGTCACTGATGCCAGGGTAAGTGCTGCACAATGTGCAGTGTGTGCTTGCCAGGGTTATAGCTGGGTGGCTTACCAAAAACAAGGGAGTTTGGTGTGTTTTGGCTCCCTAAGAAAGACTGAGGTGTAAACACTTTCTCTGTGAAAGTCTGGGATTAGCATCATTGGAGGAGAGCTTACTTGTGATGAGGAACAGAACACACAAACACAGATTGTACTTGAATATATCTTACAAATTGAAAGTAGTTTTCTAACCTCTAATCGCAGTAGTGAGTTCCTTTGTTAGAGATGTACCCAGCTCTTAGTTTTACTTGCAGCTTATTTGAGATGAAAGGAGAAAATAGTATCTCCCCACAGCTAATAAAAACACAGACTTGCAAAGGATACTCTGCACCCTACAGAAAATGTACACTTCTCCTCTGGCTTTAAGAGGAGCCACTGTTACTCATAGTCAAAGGGGCACATTCACTCAAATAATCCTAGATTCAGTGTCAGATTTCTCATCTGAAGGAACATTTCAGTACCTTCTGAAATTTGTTTAGCAAATGTAACCCTCATTCTCAAAGTAGTCTCTCCGGCTTTTGAGGTTGCCGGTATTATAGAACCTGATAATTCTATTTGCAAGGTTGAGAAGGAGGATTGCCTCATCAGTCCTGGTAGAACAAGATTTATCTTCCTGTCAGCTGTAATTCTGACACTACAGCAACTCTTTTTCAAGATTGATAGAGAGGCCATAACCTCACCTTCAATGTTCCTTTGCTGAAGACTCCATCTGTGCAGTCTTTGCAGTGGTCAGGGCTTTCAGCACACCTGCCAGGAGTATAGATGGGTACTGACAAGCTGACTCCAGAAATGTCAACTGCAACATGAGCAGCTTCATCATTATATATATAAATTATACCTATTTTCACTTGATTATAACAAAGTTGGTTCAACTTTTTGTGCTCCTTAATGAACTAGCAACAAAATAAGGGGGGGAGGGTTGCCTTTTGTATTCAGTACCACAAATACAGGCTGTTTTCAGTATTACTATTTATATTCTCCCCCAGGATGGTCAGTCACGAACTGTTCGTCAGTTCCAGTTCACTGACTGGCCAGAACAAGGTGTGCCAAAATCAGGAGAAGGGTTTATCGATTTCATTGGACAGGTACATAAGACCAAGGAACAGTTTGGCCAGGATGGCCCCATCTCTGTCCACTGCAGGTAGGCACGTGCAAATGGAAACACCTAATTCAGCTGAGGATGCAAAAGAGCAGAAGGAATTAAAATCCTACAGCTATCTCCCTCCTTTCCCACCCTTTCTTTGCAGGCAGATTTCTTGGGGGTGTCTGGAGGGGGGGGCAGGGGGTGCTAAACACTGTTGCTTCTGCCAACCACACTTACCTCCCTTCAGCCCTGGGTGCTGCCCACAAGGCCCCTGACCCTTTGTATCTAGGGGAGAGGTATGAAATGCTGCTACTCTGAAGGAGATGGGAACCACAGTGTTAATATTTGACCTGCAGAATTAGAAGTCTTTTTTACCAGCCTTAGCCCAGTTCTGCACCTCAAACACTGCTGGTTTGTGTTTGCTGGTAGTATGAATTGTACCTCCCTAGCCCTGGGCAGGAGAGGATAATGCATTCTTAAAATGATTTAATTTTAAAAGCACCTAATGTCACATATTAGTAATAATTTTCACACTGAATGCTGTTTACCAGTACCCAAAGCTTTTTTTTTATTCATTTCACTTTCTCAGATATTTGTTTGGGTCACACACTCCGGCAGTTTTACTGTTTCCTACCTCCTGCAGGACTGACAGAGGTTCTCCAGTTGTAACGTGTTCATAACACATAGCTCTACCATACCTTAACCTGAAGCATTTAGAGAAGCATTTGAACATTGTAACATACAGTTTCCTTTTTTTTTCTCCCATTCCTGCAGTGCTGGCGTGGGCAGGACTGGAGTGTTTATCACATTGAGTATCGTCCTGGAAAGAATGCGTTATGAGGGTGTTGTAGATATTTTCCAGACAGTAAAGATGCTGCGAACACAACGACCTGCTATGGTGCAAACAGAGGTAAGGTGGAATGGGGAACCCATCTTCTGTCACAGTTTAGAGGGCTGAGTAGGAAAGCACCACAGCTACAACCAATCCCTCAGCTGCCCTGGCTGAGTGCAGCATGCTTTTTGCCTTTCTAACCACTAGCAAAACCTTACCTGAAGATTACTCAGCAAGCCCAGGCTTCACTGCTGATTTTACTTAAGTCAGTCAGTCATTTAAAAAAAAAAAAAAACCAACAAAAAAAACCATTATTATAAAGTCTCTTAAAGATTTCATCCTGGTCTCCTAGCCTTGATTCTTATCTCATCGTTGTCTGAGGTAAGGGGGACTCACCTGCCTCTAAACACAGCCCACGCTGGCGGCAGAACCAGAAGAGTTAGTGGTGGGATGACTGGTATCAATGAGATGCACAAACAATAAAGGGAAGGGATTTCCTTTCTTAGTAGTTTGCAGCTCTTTGAGAATAAAAGAGTCTGCGCATGGTTCCTGCCCAAGTATGTGCTAGCTGGAAAGCAGGGCAGGGATCCTGAAGAGCTATTTCAAACCTCTGAAGCTGGTTCTCTTTACTGTTCGCAGGATGAATACCAGTTCTGTTACCAGGCAGCTCTGGAGTATCTGGGAAGTTTTGATCACTATGCAACATAAAAAGCCATCCGTTGTGCAGACTCTACCAACCACTTAAGTCCTGGAAGGCCTCTTTTGACCCAGGAGGAGTGCTTGAACTTACAAAACTGAATCAGAAGAAGTACCTTTTCATCTGGACAATGCATTGGGGAGCAGGGGGAAGGATTGAAAGGAACACCCCTTCAGGAACTCCGTGTTGTAACCTGGACCGTGAAGAGGCAGCTCAGGAGACTGCTGAAGGACTGCTTTAAGTGGTGAACTGCTCTTGTTACCTCAAGTGGTGTTCGCTGTGGAGGACGTATGGACATCATGAAACAGATCCAAAAGCTAAAACACACCTTGCGAAATGTTACTGCTGGAGAAGGGAAGGAAACCGACTTTGGTTACATCATTAGAGTTCAGTTTATTTACTAATATAGTTGGCAGTCTTTAAAGGAAGTCACTTGCAGAATTGAAGGTGTTCTGTAAAAGATAAGAAAAGGAACTAAATCTCAACACTTAGGCAAACTTAGGGTCAGGAGTTCTTCTAGCTGGAGTCTTAATAACCTCAGTATCAACATTGGGATGATTCTGGGCTTACAGGCACCTTGCAAACAGCATTCACTGAATGCCCCTGCCACGCGAGAGGTTTTATAGCTCACATTTTGAATACTTGGAACATTCCTCATTTCTTCTAATTCCAAAATTTTATTTTTTAGGATATTTAAAATTATAGAGAAAGAGAGAGAGATACAAAACCCAGACCTGGCTGTGCGGTGTGGCCCCCTCCCCTCGCACACCGGTGGGACAGGCAGAGGTGGCAGCTCCCGTTTGCTGACTGCTGGTTCTGTTCCCCCTTTTCAGCACATCCAGCTAACACAAAGGCATTAATTTGAGCAGTGGTGGGACACCCTCTAAAAAAAAAAAAAAAAAAAAAAGCAGTCCCTTTCCCATTCTCTTTGCACATTCACACAACCCCACTTCTGCTGCAAGCAGCTGTGCCGCCCCACCAATTCCTGCCACAGAAGGCCAGGAGCATCTCTCTGAAAGGAGCCCAAGAAGCACCCTTAAGAAATTTATTTCCAATAGCCAACTGCTTCTTGCTGCCAACCCCTCACCTCTGAACACAGCAGCTCTCCGGGAGCGATGCAGAGAGACTCTCAGGACTGCCCCGGTACCACGTTCCACCAAGCTCGTTGGCACAGCTATGAACATGCCCTAGCTGTATAAATAACGGGGAAAGATCAAGTAAGATGCATTCAATGGCATATACTGTGAGTGGCTTTCTTTAAAGTATCGATGTAACTGTAACAAGTGACATTACCTTTTTTTTAAATAGTGTATTTTTTCCTTTTTTTTAAAAAAAAAGACAAAGAATATCAGTCAATGAATTTAAAAGAAAAATTTGCTTATTTGTTCATATTATGTTCAAAGACAGTCTATTTTTTCACTGTAGAAATGTTACGTGTAATGGCTGTGATATATAAAAATGCAGTGCAAATTGCTACTTCTACATATTGCTTTTCTACCATTTAAAAGGTTTAACTTGCTCATGTAAGAACAAAATGTCCTTTCTGGATTATTTTTTTTTGGGTTCTTTTGTTTTAAATCGCAGACATATCACATGTCTCTGGAAGGGTGTGAGATTAGCAGGCAGGCCTAGACACGGTGGCAGTGCCAACCCACTCCCCTTCAGCTGTGGCCATGTTGCCCAGTCTTAACAGGGCCAGGGGTGAACTGGGAGATGAAACAATACCAGTGTCTTACGATGACTGAAGACAGAAAGACAGCGGATTTTGGAGCCATGACACACATCAGCGCGCACACAGGTATTCTAACATCAAAGGTGTATTGTAGGTAACGGCCCAAGTCTGTCCGTGTGCTGGGTTGTAGATATAACGCTCTTGCAAGTGTACGTGACAAGGAGTTTTCTTGCAGAAGTGCACAGAGGACAGCATGTCTTGGAAAAGACGCACTGCCCTGAACACTGCTTGCCTGTGACTTTTCCTTTTTTTATTTTTCTAGAAGGGGTAATCATGGCCATCAAGTGCTACCCAGAAGACCCCACAACAATCTATTTCCTGTCTTTAACTGAAAAAAAAAAAAAAACCAACAAAGAAACAAAAGGCTTCTTCGAGATTTTACTTATTTGTGTGAAAGTTGCCCAAATTTCTAAGTATGTTGCAGCAAAATCTTACTGGACAAGTTGGGGGGAGGGGGGAGGTTTTTTTCTTTGTATGAGAGCAAAGTGCTGTTGCTTTCACACTGTTATTTCAAACTGAAACAGTAAGTGGTTTTCATACCACTGTGTATGTAGATATATTGACTTTGTATTAAAGGAAGATTGTCTGAAAGGCCTGACTGCAAACCTGTTTGTTGGTAGGAGCGGGCAACGAACGAAGCAGTTGCTCTGTGTAACACAGCGACTGCAAAAACCTTTTTCGCTGGTGCCCAGGGCCAGGTAGCAGGTTGCTCTCCCTCTGCTGTGCTTATGCTCCTTCTAAAAATAGGCCACCTTTACAAGCCAAACATGTGGTTGCAAAGAAACAAGCTCATTTGGAGAGCTTTTGGCCAAATAGCTGCAGCTGACACAGGCATAAACTTGCTGCCGCTAGTTCAGCTAGAGCAGTGTGGACTTTGGCATGAGCGTAGCCAGGACCATGGCCACGGGTGTGTGGGTTATGCCTACCTTGAGGTTTAAAACCTTTGGTGACCTCCATTTCTGCTGACTTCTCTGTGTTTCCCTTATGTGGGGCAGTAGCTTTGAAAGGAGCAGATCTCATCCCCTTCCCTGCTCAGTCTGGAGTCCAGGTGCCGTCCTGGCTCTGGATGACAGCTCCAAGCCTGCAGGCAAGCAGTAAAAAAAAAACCAACAAACTCAGTGAAGAAACAGACTTACTCAAAGCAGAAGGCAGCTAAAGCCAAAAGTCCCATTTGAAGCTCATGGCCACGGCAGATGGAGGTCTGCCTTGTTACGCTGCCGGAGGTTTCCACGTCTGCGTTGAGGGGAATAGTCCGGGAAGAGAGAGCAGCTCAGCTCCTCCGCTGCCTGGAAAAGCCCATGCCTCGCGCTGCCATAACCTACGGCGCAATGGGGTGGCAATGCTGAAAGCAGAAAACTTAGCTGCCTTCTCAATGCCAACATGAGCTGCTTAAAAATCTTTGTCCACCTGAACCAGACCCTAATAAGCCAAACCATAGTCTTTCTTCAGCAGGTCTGTGCTAACAGTGGCTCCTAGTCACAGGTAGGCTCAATCCAGGCTGAGGTTCCCACTCCATCCACATTAAGACAAACAAGAGCTGAGCAGGGAAAGGCTGATGAGGACACAGGTTTTTGGAAGCAGCAGCAGGAGGATGATGGGAATATTCTGTATCGGGTATTTTTTCCCTCCCACTTACAGATGGGCTGTGCCACCACCAGCTTTTTGGCTTAAGCTTAAAGGGGGGGGAATAAAAAATGAGCAAGTTAGCATAGAACTGTGATCAAACATCAGGTGAGCTGCGAACCTAGGGAATTACATCACCTTCAAAATGTTGCTACTCCACATGATAGATGGAGCAGGTAGGGAGCCAAACAAACATCAAACAGCAACAACCCTGATGGCACAGGAAAAAAGGAGAAGGAAAAAAAAAAATCTCCTGGTTTATAATTATGTATGTGAGTACCTCCAGGCAGTTACATGAATAGTAATGACTTTTGACTTTTCATAATCTCCTGGATTCATAATTTGTAGTACTGAACTCTACAGATCAGCAGAACAACACAGGACAGGCACCTTTCATCAACCTTGCATCAATCAATGTGTTGATTTTGATGATCCCTTTATTTTATCATTGAGGATTAGAAAGGAAAAACTGATTTTTTTTCTAAGCTCTGTTCATCAGCCTCCTCCCTACCTCCACCCTGTGCCTACCTGGTCTCCTGCATTCTCAGCAATGCTATTCCTGTCTCTCTGTGATGCTAATCACTCTCATTGCCGCTCTCCAGTCTCTTATTTTTGTTCTACTCTTTTTTGAGCTGGTGTGACGATCCCCCACGTTGAGATGCAAAACCCTTACAGAACAGAAATAAATTCCACATGGACTACAGGAAGGTGAGTGACAAAGAGAATTGGAACAACAGCTGGGAACTAAGTAAATCTTTCAAAAAAAACCCCCCAACCAATACAGTAGGAAGCCAGTTAGAGAAGCAAACACAAAATGAAGTCTTCGCGGCACGAGAGTAAAGCTTACAAAAGCTGCAAAGACTTACAACGACACTGAGTCCGCCTTCACACTACAGCAGTCGTGATGGTCCTACAACAGCTCCTCATGGAAGGTCAAGAAACACAAGCATCATTGCTAGGAAAACCCCATTACCATCTTTGCCTTCTGATTTCCATTGCATCACTCCGCGCAAAACTTAGAAGATATTTAAGCCAAGTCTGTAGCAGCGGTAACAAACTCGGCTCCTTCCTGCTCCTCATAGCACAAGATCAGGAAGAGCACAAGGGGGGGAAGAGGCAGCAGAGCCCTCCCTCCTTAGCCGATGGACACAGCGGGATGCTCCGGACAATGATTCTGGCACAGAAAAACCCATCGGAGGCATCCTGATTTGGCCATCCAGAGAAACCCCCGCTGACAAGGAAGAGAGCCAAGATGTCCACGGCCAATAAATACCTCTGTGGTTCCCTGCAGCCAGAACAGGTCGGGGACATCTGGTTTAGATGTACCACAGGTAACTAAAACAAGATGCTCGGTGGCCTGGGAGGAAAACACCACATTGCTCAGGGCCAGGCAAGGGCTGACTCAGACCATCAGAGCCAAACTGCGCTTTTGGATACCTAAAGATCACAGCAGAAAAGCCGTAAAGGACCATAAGCAAAGAGCAGATACCACGTACAAGCTCCTAAGGACAAAGAGGGATAACAGAGGACCTGCAGAGACCTGATCTCGGCTCCACAAAAACCTCCTAGCTGGAACACTTGCTACTTTGACTTGGCTCGGTGTAATTCATACTGCAAAGCTTTTCACAGATTCGTTTTATCACAGAAGATAACCAGCAGGTTTTTATGCTCTCCATCTCTGCTTTAGACCAGGACACCCTCAGCCTCAGCAGAGGCACCACAAAGACATTCAAAAAACCTGCACGTAATAGTCCCATTGACGCAGCCTTTCACTGATGCTCATAAACTGCTGAAATTACATTCTAACTCGCGGTTTCTGAATGCGATAGACCGATTTGCTAGTGGTGTGATTAAGCATAAATGATTCCGGGCTCCAGGATGTGCGTGGTACACCTCGCCTGTGCCGCGGCGCCGGTCCTCGCTGCAAAGAGCAAATGAAATCAGAGTTCTTGCTACAAGCTCAGTCTTTCAGGGCTTGCTCTGCCAGACAGCACCAGCCTGAAACCTGGCACACAGCTGACTTTCCTTTTATTTTAATTACACACTAAGTGATGGTCCATTAATGCCCATTTTCAGGAAGGAAATAGGGAAGGCTCTTGTTTCTTATTGATCCAAGGGTCTTATTTTAATCTGTCGCACTCTTTCTTTAACATGAGCTGCGACAGACAGCTTTGACAGCAAGTTTATTAGCGATGCTAGCACATGGTGGAAGGAGTAAATCATTGCAGGTAATATTTTTACAGAAAAGGACTGTCAGCAGGGCTCTGGATCTACACCAATACAACTCCTTACAGAGGATCAGGGTTAAAGCACAGATGGTGGTTTTACAAGGGAATCTCAGCTGCAGAGCCCTCTCTTATTAAAGGTGAGATAAACATCGAGAACAGAGCCTAATCCACCCCTCCAGAACAGGCTACAGCACAGATTTTCATCATGGAGAGAGTGTCCAGGGCATAGTTCAGAGTTTGCTCCGAGGAACAGTATCCCACAGCAGGAGATTCAGCCAGGAGCAGCCCCGGCAGAATTCAGGGCCGACCCCGGCCCTGGCCAAAGCGGGACCCGTCACCAGGGACCCCCAGGGCAAACACCCACTTTGCCTGAGACGGTGCTCCCCCCGCTCCCCGCCAGCCCCTCGCTGTACCCTTGCAGCCAGCACCCAGCCCTGCGCTGCCCTCTCCAGCAGCAGGTGGATCTCAAGGCATTTCTGACACCATTTACATGTAAACCCTGAACCGATTCTTTTCACAGTTGAAGGAACGTCTCCTCAAGCCCTCCTCTCCCTCTACCATAACTATTTATGCTAGATCCAAAGGTCAATCCCGAATTACTCTTTCTCTCCTCAAGCGCAGCTGCTGGAAGGCCACCAAGCCCTGAGCCCCCCTTGCCAGGGCCACCTGCAGACCCCAGACCACGGGTCTGGCACGTGGCAACCCCAACCTGCTCGGTCCAGCCCCAGCCCCAGGCAGCAGAGACCCTGCATGTCTGTCCCTCTGTCTGCCGTGGGACGTGAGGGGCACCCAGACCCCCACGGCCAACCTGGTGCTGCCGCAAGAAGCTGGAGCTCCCCGCGGCAACGGCCCGGTGGGTCAGCTCAGAGTGGCAGAGACAGTGCTCGGCAGAAGAGAGCCCTTCTCGGGGGCTCGGAGGGAGCAGGCTTGTCCCAGTTCTCATCTACACCATGCTGGGCAAAACCAGCTCGCGCATCAGTCTTAATTTGCAGCGGCCTGGATGCCAAATCACTAAGGGATTGATTTGCAAAAGCCCCTACGCCTCTGCAGAAACCTAAACCAAGAGCCCCTTCAGTCCCCTGCAGCAGAACAAAGACTTTAAAGTAGATGTAACTGTAATTTACATTCCAGAGGAAAAGGAAAAGCCTTTCTTGGTTTACAGAATTACCCAAGTGGCAAACCAGTTCCCAGGCCAGGAGAAATTCTTCATGTTGCAATATGCTTTAATTATACCAAGAGAAGCAGTAAGAGAATGAGAAATCAATTCTTTCTCCTAAATAAGATGGTTGCAAATTCCAAGTCAGTAACTGAACAGATGTAGAACTGAAATGGAAAAAGTAAATACCCTCACAGGCACCAAGAAAATTGTCTTACTATCTCAACAAGTTCATCCACTGGGAAAGGGATACAGGGAGACTCTGCTCCCAAATTTCCTAAGAAGGAAACCACAACAAGTTCAGTCACTTTTATTGCAGTGTCACAACAGGCACCTGAACATTCATGCCAGCGCTCCCCCTCTGCGCCCACAGCTGCACAGAAACCCTCTCTTCCCTTTCAGGAGCAAATCCCATGTTGGAGCATGACAGAAGCTGCAGGCCAAGAACCGTCAGAGCTTTCCCTCCTCGCATCCGAGCTTCAGTCACTTCTGCAGGGGCTGAAGGAAAAGCCCACCCCTGGCTACCGCTTTCTTGCCGCCAACTGCTCACCACCCTCCCGCTGTCGGCACCAGCCTCGGCTCGTCCAACACCAACTCTCGGCACAACCGGAGCCATCCCAGATCCACGTGGCAGCTGTTGCTCCTCCTATAAAGCCAAACACCCCACCAGCCTGGAGAGAAGCCTTGTTCACTGGTGAAAACCTTACATCGGCACACTGAAAGCACGACCCCGACACCTTTGACTCCACGGATGGTCCTCGGACCTGGCTTGCCACCCCAAGGGTGCAGAAGTGAGATGCCCTGGGCGTTCCCCTCTTGGGCTGACAGGCATCGATGGCGCTGTGCTGGCTGAATCGGGCTGAGTTCAGTAGGGATGGAGCCACTGCGCATCCCCAAGTCCCCATCACCAAATCCATCTAATCCCAGGGAAGCAGAGACAGTAACATTTGGCTCAGTCTGCACACACTGACCTCTCGGCTAACAGCAGGATTGGGACTCGGCTCTGCCAGCAGCTGAGATCCAAAAGAAAAATCTAAGTTTGAATCCCAAGTGTTGCTTTTGCTTGACCTGTGATTTCTCATTCGAGGTGATACAGGAGGTATTAAACAGCCTCAGAACGGAGACAGCTTCACCTCCTGATCAGCGCGTGAGGCCAGGGAGGAGGGGTAAGGCACAGCCCCTCCGCTTTTACTGTTCTTTGAAACATCTCTAGGGTGGAAGGGGGAGTGTATATTTTAAAGCCACATTTAGGATACAGCAGATAAAGAATAGAGAATTATGAAGAAGTTGAAGAAAATACCGTCCTGGTGACTAAGCAGGGCATAACCATGCAGCCACAAACAAGAAGGTGATTGCTTTAAACCTCACCATGCATACCTCTGTGTCTGCTTCTTGCACTTGCATTAACTATTTACAATAAAATCAAATTACTAGATTGTTTCAAACCAAGATGGCTGAAGCCTGAACAGCAGCGCTATATTTCTATTTATTAACAGTGCGCTCTCTCCAGCCATTTAACATATTCATCCCAGTCCATCTTTAATCTGCCTATTTTTCTATTGTCTACTTATCTATCCATCCATCTATACGCTAGAGCGATAACTCTAGATCCCTTCGCAATTTGTACAGAGATCAACCCCTGATGTTGCTATCTCATCATGCCTTTATCTCTCAGAAGACCGACACGCACAATTCCCTTCCAGTCATTAAAGAGAAAGATGCCTGATTAAGAGAGTGTGGGGCTCCATCCATCTGTGTATGTATACGGCGATGCATACATACAAGCACACACATACATGCAGATGGCCATCCTAGATTAATAGGTTACACAAGGGTTTTATCCCAGGCTTACTGAGGATAATAAACCCCTCTAAAAAAAATATTGTGTCCAAATGATTAAAAAAAAAAAATCTCTTTTCTTTAAATACCTAACATTCTGCCTGAGCTGCATGTAAGGTGTTGTTCAGGAAATTGCTAAACATTACTATTTCAGGTTCCACTTCTACTGGACCTTCCTCCCATCTCTTTCTGGCTGTGAGAGCCAAACAATTCCCAGCAAAATAACCAACAGTCCCACGGCACGGATGCGGACGGCACACTGGTATTTCTGTGAACAACAAACAACCCAGACTCATTCTATAGATATAGATAGATAGATATTTTTATATATTAAATATATATTTCTTTTTAGGGCAATAAATGCCCCGCTTAAGGCTCAGGAGGTGTTTACCTACGTGCTAAGCCTCAGGAGAAGGAAGGTGGGGGGGTTCTGGTGCCTTCCCCTGGTCTGCAGAGGTGCCCGGAGGAGGCAGCTGCAAGGGGATCAACGCTGACAGCTCCCAGCTGCACAGCCTGGGGACCGCAGAGCCCCCAGGCTCCACTTGAGGTCCTGCATTTCCAGGATTCACCATTAAAATAAGTAGATGTCCAGCTTTTAAAGGCAGGGGTGGGTAAAGGGGGGTTGTGAGACCTTTACTGCGCAGTTTATTTAACCCCTCTCACATGCTTTGGGTCCCTCATGGCAACACCAGGACTAGACCAGAGAAACTTCCTTCACTTTCCTTGGCCAAACCCAGACAACAACAAGGGACGGACAAAAGCAATCCTGTGGAAAAGTGCATCTGTGGTTCCTATTTTTAATTCAGTCCCTTACAGCAGCCTAATTCATTTCTGCCAGACACCGAAGGGGCTTCTCTTAATAAAACTTGACCATGGCTTTCTAACACAACTCATCACGGCACAATCTTATCAAGACACTTCAACAAGGCCAGACTTTTTTGAAGGCATCTCCACTACGTTCCAAACCCCACCAACCTGTTATTTCAAACAGGACAGGACTGGCACCTCCAGCATCACTGTCAACATCTAGAGAAGCAGAAATACAAGCAAAGCTCTTGAGTGCTTGCCAGTGACCTGCAGCCACGAGTCTTCCAAAAGGACACAGTGACACCAAGTTAAACAGCAGCAGAGACCTTCTGCTTGGTTTGTTAATCCATACAATCACTTTTAAATAGATAAAACTGAAATAACATTTTCCATACTGCTACATTTAACAGACAGAAGAGGACACAGCAGAGATTCATACATATTCTCCTAAAATGTGGGGGAGGAAGAGATGGTGAGATTTCAGCATAATATGCATCCATCTTCACTTCCTCCAAAACACTACAATGAAATGAAGCTCGCGGAGCATTTGCCTTGGGGGTGAGGTGCAAATCCTTCCTACAGACTGGCCTGGAGATGACAGTCGAGGCATACGGCACCTCGCTGAATCACACAGCCATAAATACAATGCAAATGACAAAAAAATGCAAATTATTAAAAAAAACTGCTGTGGGCCCTGCAGATACCACCCACGGGATATTTTTAGGGGCTGGGGAGATGTTGAAGAGTTACCTCCAGAAAAGTGATGCCAGCTTTCACTGAGCCACCCGAAGCAGGCAGGGTGAGCGGTGCCGTGCTTCTCCAGCTCCTGGCAGCTCCCTTTGACTTGAGTTTGCCCTAGGGGGTGCTGGGGGGGTCTCCCCAGCTGCCATGCGGTCACCAGCACCTCTGGGACAGAGCTGGATCCACATGAGCTTTTCCACACCAGCACCAACCCCCCCGTACAGCCTGCTGAAGCAGCTGGTGCCCAGGCACTTCGTACCAGCAAACAACATTGATTTGGAGGGCAAGACACAGACATTTTGATCCCCAGCCCTCCCGTGCCAGTGGGACAAACAGTGGGAAGACAAAAACGTCTTGGGAGAAGATGGAGGTGGGACAAGGGAATAACATGAAAGCAGAACAAGTTGGGAGGACAGTTACTAAGAAACTGATAGTAGCTGTAGCTGCAGATCCACCACCTCTTGCAACACAAACCCGACTAACCTTCACCCGTACCAGCTAACCTCCATCCATGGGGGAAGCGAAGCGAAGCGAAGCCTCTCAGTGATGCCGAGCTCACAGACCTGCCAGGCTGCCCTGGGACAAGCAAGTGCAGAACAAAGCAGCGAGCTGGAGCGAAGCAGGACTAGAAATGATTCAGACCCCCAATTCCTGCAAAGTGGCATCAGGTGTGTGATTTGGGCAGCAAAGCAGCTGGGCAGCACTAACGACCCCTTCCTGGCCACCAACAAAAGAATTCATGTTCTTCTCTGCTTCTTTATCTGAAAGAGAAGCAAAGAGCAAATCTGCTACACCTGTCACACAAAAGAAAGGATATTAAAAATGTGTAGGAATACAATTCCCAGAAAACCGCACTTCCAAAATTAAAAGAAAACTGGTTGTTGACCCTCATGTTCTCAGCTTTGGAGGCTGTTATATTCAGAAGATGCTGCTCAAGCTCCCAGATACTTTAACAACATCTAGAAGACTGTTTGTCTGGCAGGTGAAGATGTTCTGTTGTTTATGAGGAAAGGAGGGACATCTGTTCTGTCCCTGTTCCCCCTGAAGAGTGAATAAGGTGCCAGGAGAAGGTGGGGGTGGAATCTTTGGGTCAGCACATTCTGGTCAGCCAGGTTAAGCTGGGAAGGGCACAATATAAACAATCTGTGGGACCTCAGGACTCATCAGATGATGCAATATATGAGAAATTCCTTCTTTAAAATAGTCTTATACCAGCAACAGGCCTTTGACCAAATCCCGTTCTTCGTTTCCATGACAAACACCTCTGCCCCAATCCTTGTCCTTTCGAGCTAGAGCTCTGCAAAAGCCATGCAAAGCACAGTGTCTGGAGAGTTGGTCTTAGTTATTTTATTTTTACTGAGGTCAATTTAGCATTACTCTGGTGAAGCAGCAAGGTCTAGGAATCATATTCCTCTAACCTGGACATTATTCCACAGGTGAGACCTCAAGCTCTTATCACTGTTTTCCACACAGACTCTCCCTTCAGGCACCAATCTGATCTTAAACCACCGGTGCCTTTTTTTCCTGTGCCAGTGAGGTGGATTTTCCACCGTGGTTGGTATGCACTGCCTATCCTGCGATGAAATGGGGCTAGGTGACTTTGGGACAAAAATATGAGCTACAGGGCAATGTGTGTCCAACAGAGCAGAGCTTCAAAAGCAGACTCAAACAGGTGTTTAAACAAAGAAATCGTAAATAACTCACCTTTGGCATGCTTTCCTGCAGAGCAGAATGCCATTTAATGTATGGCTATACACACGTTTGTAATATTTATGTAACTCCACTGAGGTAGATGTGTTCAAACTCCCTGGCGATGATTTGCAAAAGCTTACTGAGGGCTCGGTCCATCTCTTTGCAGAAGATGAGGCAGGCAGAAACAAACCATCTGCGGGTCTAATTAGTACAGCAGATTGGCATCAGACGGGGAAGGGTTCCACAGGTGTCATCTGGAAACACAAATTTCACCTCTTTAAGCAGGAAGAAATGCTTTCACAATTTCTCGGCCTCAGATGTCTCACTCCCCATCTCCCACTACCATCCCATCACATCCAACAACCTGCCTTCCTCTCCTTGGGGCTCTCAGACACACAGGGGGGGTTCTTGTATTTTAGGGTATCATCTCTTAGCTATGGAGGAATTTTTTAGGTTGAAACCTACAGATAAATCCAAACAAATTACTATTCCACCAGGAAAAGCAGATTCAAATTGCTGTGCAATTTTTTATCTAAATAATGTTTAAATTTTAAAAAGGGGGAAAAAAACATAATTACATCTTTGTGTGGAAGATCATAAATCACATAATTACAATGGGAACCTCTGCATCTTTCCAACAGACTAAAAGCAGACTACACAAGTTCTTATCTCATTACTGTTTAATTAAGAATTATGTTTGAGCATCTTCTTTTTAATTATCACGGAGCCCAGATGACTTCTAATCTCTTTTTTACCCAAAATGAGGGAGGGCGCGGTCCAAAATGGGCACTAATGAATTTACAGTTTGCTCTTTGGGGAACTTTATTAAATTACTCCACATAGAAGATTAACACTGATAAAGTGAACTTCCAAAGAGAACATTTGGTTCCTTTCAATTACCTTCACAACTGTCAGGAGCTTATAAGGGGGGATGCTGAAGTGTTACTTTTTGGGGCAGGGATGGGAGGTTCACGCACAGCTCCATGTCTGCGGCTGTACCTACACCCCAAAACCCAGCCCTACGCAGGACAGCAGCGATGGAGGGGAAAGGGGGGACAGCAGAAGCCAGCACCCATGCCTGCAAATGGTCCCAGCCCTTGTAAGACTCAAAGGCTCGCGAATGACTTCTCACCCATCAGATGAAAAAAAATCAGATCCTAACACAACACTTCATCCTGCACTGACCGCAAAAATCTTAATCAACATCCGAAGAGAAAAGCTCAGGATAGCTGTATTTTATTTTTTTGCTGTCTCTGGATAAAATCCTTTTATTAAGGCTGCAGGTGCTTTGTGTCCACCTGTACCAGAACAGTCATTCAGCAACAACCGAGTTGGAGGCAGTGGGATTCCTCCAGCAACTAAGATGCTCCAGTTCCCTCCTCTTAACATCAGGGGAAAGTTTGCCCCACCAAAACATTTTTCCATCAAGCGCCTCTGTACTCTGTGCCACGCTAAGCCCTGCTGATGATCATCACCCGAGGTAACCAGTTGCAAAGAGCACACATATATTTTTTTAAACCGAGCACACAGCGAACACCTTTTAATTCAATTGGTTGAATTGACACGGAGAGATTATTAGTTTTCAGTAAGATTTGATTCAATTAATTAGCCTGAAAATATCAGCATAGCCAGGCAAGCAAAGAAAAACAGAGATAAATCCCTGCCATAGCACTGCTTCATCTTTTAAAGGCAATTAACTCTTAGTTATTAGCTTTTAATTAGGGAATAATAATGACACCATTAATACAGTTTATTATACTTGTCAGCAGACAGCTGTTCCAAACAGATTTTATTATCAGATCTTGGCAGCTTTTGTCTGCTCCCTTGTTCGCAGGGGGAAGGCAGCGACTCCCCCAAGCCCTGGCTGGGGGTCCGCGGGTGAAGCTCCCAGTCGCAAGGCTCCTGCCACGCAGAAATCGCCGAGGACCCTGCTCCGGGCTGAGTCCTTGTCCTCTCGCTGCCATCGGCAGGAGTTGGCTCTCACCCCCAGTCCCTTTCTGACAAGGGATGCAGAATGAATGTCGGCTCCCTCCGAGGCTTCAAAGGAGCCTTACGTAATTTGCAGGGATTTTACTTTTCTTTTTTTTTAAAAAAAAAAAAACAAAAAAACCAAACAACTAAAATGGTTTCTCTCTTGGAGAATTCTGGTGGCAGCAGGATCCACAGCCTTGAGTGTGCATTTGATGTCTCTCTCGCGGGTAATTCTCATGCCTTTCCTAGGGGGGGAGGCTGGATCTGCGCCAAAGCTGGTTTTACACCTCGGCTCATAACATCTGAGACGGCATCCAACTCGCGAAACATTTACGATGCCAAAAACCCTCACTGTTTTATTTTGTTTTCTTCTGAGCTTATCCACCTCTTTGGAAGCGCAGTGTACATTCAGAGCACAGCAGAGATGATTTGGAAACAAATAATCACTTTAAAGAAATTAAGCATTCCGAATAAGTTTATCCATTCATAATCTCATTCCACTCTACTGCTGGGTGCATGTCACTACGAGAAGGCAGCAGCAAAGGGTGGCAGAAATACCATATAATACTCTTTCTTCTTGCCCCAAATTTACCCTGAAACTGTAAAATTCAAATCCTTCTGTAAGAGTAACCACTACCACTTTAGCAGTGGCCAAGTGCCTCAAGTTTTCATTGATGCTTTATTATTTCTTTGTCTACTGCATCACTAAAATAAAACATCCAGAAGGCTCGTAATTACACACGCTGTCATATGCACAGCAAACCACATGTTCCTATTATTTTCATCGTCATCCTTTTTCACCGTGTCCTAGACACAGCTGTGGTATCTCCCCGACAAAGTCTGCAAACCATTTCCAGGGCACAAGCCTGTCTTAACCGTGTTTTATTATTCCTGTATCATACAGTCTTAATCCCAATTGTGTGTGCAGGATGCTACTGCAATACAAAAACGCAATGCAATAAATTTCCCTGATCTACTTCAGAGCTGTTAAATCACAAAACCACTGAAATAAAAAACAAGTGTAAAATATTGTGTTGGGTTCCACTACCTTGATTTTAAATTTTTTCCTTGCTCTGGACTGGAGGAAGCCCTAAGGGAAATACCAGGAGCTCGGAGGAGCTCCTCAGCACCGAAAGCCTGCTCGTGGCAGGCATATTCCTCCTCCTCGCCCAACATGGTGCAGTGAAGTCCCAAGGAAAGAAATTAACCTGGTGTAGGAATAAAGCAGCTAGAATAACCTATTTGCAATTTTCTACAGGAAAGCAGAGAGTTGCTAAATTGAAAGCAAGGCTGTTCAAAAGAAGAAACTTCCCCTACTGAGAACTGACATAAAAATAAGAAGGAAAAGGCTGGCAGGATTATAACCGTCACCATACAGATTTAGGAACTGAGGCACAGAAGAGCGAGATGCTGTACCTAAGGCAGAAGGCAACGGCAGGACGAACATCGGCATCAGGAAACTACATCGGGACACGGCAGCTCTCGGGGCAGACAGCCCGGCTTGCTCCGGAGCTTGGCTGGGCCTCCCAGGAGCTAATTTTGTTCTTGTTTTCACCCCTGCACTGACAGCAGCTTCGGGTCCCAGGTGCGATGCTGGAGGAGTTTTGCGCATTTGTGTCGGCGCGCAGCTCCCAAATCGTCAAAAGTTCGCTATTCCTTCACACTGGTGACTAAGCCTGAATATTTTAGGAGAAACTGTTTTAGAGATCTTGGTACGACTATAAAAACTTCTCAGCTGAGGGGTTTTTTGTGCTCAGCTGTATCCGGGCAGAAGTTGGGAGAGGAAAACCAACAGAGAAATTGAATTTCATCAAACGTTGTCTCCAAAATACATCTGATGCCCGAGATCACAAGACACTTCAACACGACTTTCCTCATGTAGCAATAAACAGCTTGAAATGAGGGTTGTAAGGGAACTATAATCAGTGCTCTGGTAGCACCAGCGCTACTGAGAGCTTGTGGCCATTGGCCTTTAATTTAAGTGCCTTCGTTTGAGATCGGACAGCCGTGCTGGGAGGGAAGAGCCTCAGTCCAGGTCCCCAGAGGAGGATGGGCTCCTCCTCTTCTTGAGCAAGGAATGTCCATCAGATGTGATCTTGGGGATCCTCCCAAGGACTCAGTGGCTGGAGAGAATTAACTTACCTGTGACCAGAGCTGGGCAAGTTCACCTCCTCTGCGGGTCCAACTCACCTTCCCGGCGGACCCGGGTTCAGTCAGAAGTGGTCCCTGCCCTCTGCGGAGCCGGGGTGTCCATGCCCATGGGGGTCTCCTCCAACAGGAACACAACACATCCAAGGTGGACAAATCTGCGGAGAGGAGCAAACAACGGAACGGTTAACGCTTTGCCTTTCCTGAGCTGAACAGGGGATAAGGGAATAAAACTTGTCTGCAGCCCGGGGGCTGCGGGGAGCGGCCGTGGCTCCGCAGACCCCAGCTCCAGGCGAGGGGAGCGCAGCCCCCACCCTCCGATCCCCCCCCCGTCAGTCTTCTGCCAGGGGATTAATTTCCAATTTTACTGCTGCTCTTTATGGGAGAGACAACTCTGAAAGGCACAAATTTTCTCCCCCACAATGGACCTGTCACAATGACAATTATACTTAATAGCGGCGGTTCAGCCTTGCCTTTCAGGGGTGCCGATTCCGGCAGTAAATAGAAGAACATTAGAGAGGTGACAAGACACTGACAGGCTGTATTCACGTTGCATCAGGGGACTGGAAAGGCCCAATCACACTGTGGTCTTGACAAAAGAAACCCAAGGGACATTCCCTTTTATTGGGCTTTTGGTGAGGGGGAGAGGTAGGACCATGAAGTTAAAAATACTCCGGTCTAGGACCAGGAGCAGCCGAGAGAGCCCAGGCTGTGAGGGAAAGGGGGTAAGGAAAAACCCAATGTGCCAAGTTGTTTCCCCTCTTTGCAGTCATTCACCCGCTGAGAGTGAAATATTGCAGTGATTCTATCAGTGCTAGTAACTTGACATGAAGTTTGGTCTTAGCGCTTTAAGAGTCATCTTTTAAAAACATAAAATGATGTCTGAAGTCGAGCGAAGCACCCACAAGCGTAAACCACAGTGGGATCGTGAGGCTCCATGTTGGGGTTCCCTTCCCAGCTTTATCACATAATTGTTGGGAAATCCCTGGGCAATTTTCAAAAAAAGGAGCTGCAATATGGGCACTGTAATAAGGCAGTTGTGCTGCTGCTCATTGCAGAGCTGCACAAAGACCACGTCATCTGCAGGTACTCAGCCACTCAGGTCTGAGCATGAACATCTCAATCCCAGGTAGAAAAACAAATGAGGACATCTCTTCCTGCTGAGAAAAACTGCAGAGAAATTAATTTGGGCAAAATGGACCAGGTCCTTGATTTGAAAATATCACAGAAGTGAGAGAAATCATAGCGTTTAATAAGCCGCCAATTGTCTATACACTGAAGGAGTAAAAAAATGTTATGATAAATTGTTCCTGTAAAACAGAAACATCCCTAAGCAGTGGGATCTCATGGAAACAGTTGCACTCAGGCAGATTTTTCACTACACGCTGACAAAAATCCCACGCTAATCACCCAACACAGGACACAAAGCTACTGGATTGCAGTGTTAATTCCATGTTATATCTGAATCCCAGATTAATCAGATGCACCACTTCTTCAGCCTAGATATTCTCTAGCGGCTCCGAGCTATTAAAATAGCAAGAAGAAATAAACCTCAGCTCCAAGTGGAGACATGAGGAAATCAGACTTGCACAACAGCCCTTCTCCCCATCTCATTGCTTCTCCACGTAGAAAATTGTCCAGTGACCCTTCTGTACCTACAATCAACTCGGATTTGATCTTTTTAGTCAGGCAGATGAATCCCAGCTATTCTAAACGGCAGCAACATCTTGGCTTGTATCATGGGTAACTGACCATTCATTCCTAATCAAAGAAAATTTGCCATGTTTTTGAGAGATGGCTCCATTAAATGAAGCAGATGAGCAGTGGATCTGTCCATTTATTTATTTTTAAACCATGATCTGGGGCACAGGGGAGGATATCACTCCTGTTTCAGAGACAGCTTGGCTACGAGCTCATTTGCTGGGGGATATTAGCAGCTGGCATCTGAAATGGCAAGGCTAGGGTACGGAGGTAAGCCAAAGTCAACTGTGCTGAAACACAGCCAAATTCTTATTTATTCCACAGGAAAAGTGGTTAAGCTGTGGTCGCTATATAATTCCAAACAATATTCGCACAGTGACCTTTACGTTTCCCCTCTTGTAAACAAAAAATTTAATTGTTTTCCTCCTCTAATGCAGAATAACTAACTCCCAGTAATTTTCTATTGGTGTGCAAGTAAACCAACTAGCTGCCTTTTTCTGCTATCATCAAAGCTGCCAAATAATTCTAGCTCAACATCTCCAACTCATTTGAGTCTTGGTATTTTGCCAAAGTTGGTTTGCTTTTTTTTGTTTTGTATGTGTGTGTGCATGCCAGTACAGTTGTTCATGGGATGAGAAGCAAGAGAGATGACCTGAACGTGGGGCTGGAAATCAGGAACCCACAGGAACTCATTCAGAGCATTTCTGCTGGAGTCTCACATAATTTGTTCAACCTTTATTTCAGTTGGCAAGCTCAAGGAGCACCGGCAGGTATCACCTGTATTAGGTACTCTGAAGCAGACACCGTTTAAATTTCACTGGGTTAAACTCATTCACGGGGTCTCCTCATTAACCTGTAATGAGATAAAGGGACAAATTGTCCTTCTAACCCAAGAAACACGTAACTAATGTCACGGGAGATAACAAGGGTCACAAGAGGTGCTCATCACGTGGCTCATCCATGCATCCCGTGGACAGACATGCAGGTGAGCGCCCCGGAAGCAGCAGCAACGTGTTAGATGACAGGAGAGCGTGGAAATAGCTGTACGTAGCTGTTCTCACACCTACCTGGTGAGAGGGACAGCTCTGGCACTTGGCAGGTTCCACGCAGTGTTGCTCCTTGCTTTAATCTGTCAAAGTACAATCGCATGCCTGAAAAAGCTCTTCTACAAACCCGCACTCTTTCCAACTTGGTCTATTTGCAGGTCATGACTTTACAATCATTTAATTATTTCAAAAAGGGTGTAAAAAGTTTATTAGACCACCTTTAGCTATACCTAGGGCAGAGAAAAGAAGCCCAAACAAGAAAACTAACAAGGACTTGCCTACTGCAGCACTAGCAAAGGAACCTACTGCAGGAAAGGCTTCAACTTAGTGAAGAAATTCAAGCCAGAGAGAGAACTGACATAAGCAATGTGCTGTTCTACCACCATCTTCCTCCGAGGCCTCAGATGAATGATGCCCACCACCACAGAAGACATGCCCTCATAAGAAATACCACTAGTTTAACTCAAATTACTATTAAACTAAAATAGCGTGCCCAGATTCAAAGCAAAGTTTAGTTTAAAACGGCTCCCGAGTACCTTCAGCTAAAACTCCCCAAGTAAACCACTCCAACCAAAACAAGGGCATTCTTCCAGAAGGGAACTGCACCTGTTTAATGAGTAGTTTTATTAAACCGGTGCAATTTGTTCAAGCTGAAGGAGAACTACTGATGAAGAACTAATATGAACAGCAAGGGAAGAGGAACAGAGAAAAATCCCCCCAGAATAACCTCAAAAAAACAGAAGTTCTGCAAAACTGGTCAAAGCACAGATGTCTACAGCATGTGACAAGGTTTTTCCATCATGTGCCGTTTCCCTGAACTGAACAGTCACAAAAGTAAAGCAAAAAGGCAAGGAGCAAGTACACCAAAGAGGGAGTGCCTGAAAGCCCGTGATGTCCTCCCATGTACAAGCAGTGAAGCTGGAAGCCAGGAGAGGCCGTGAATGGGAAAGCCACAAAATGCCCTGTGTGAACATGCTCACATAGATCTGCTCACTGGAGATTTGCAGAAACGCATTTGCAAGAAGAATCGTTTCAATAGGATTAGATGTTATCACAAGTAGTCCAGAGTGAGAGAACCATGACACAGCAAAGGACAAAGTGGTAGACATCTAATCAAGCTTTATGGAAGTTGGGGCTGTCCATTCAGCCTCACCACTAAATAGCCTCACCCCAATCAACACTGCTATTTTTAGTTTTCTAAATAATGCCGTCCTTTACAAGGAAAAAAAAAAAAAAAGAATTCTCTCCTCCATTTCTTCTCACCAAGCTAAAGATCTTTCTCCAACCAGACAAGGAGTTAATGAATCTCCATCCACTGTTCCACTCTCCAGGCATAAGGCAAAAGTCTCTGCTGGCCTCAGAGTAGGAATAAGCAAGCAGCCTGTTGATCCCCATCTTCTCATTGCTGCCAGCAATTATCACGGAACAACTTCATTGCGCATGTGACAGTTGGTGACGCTAACTCAGGGAGTTTTATCAGTTTCTATGCTCCAGGTTTCAAAACATCTGCTTGTGTAAAGGCACCCCGCTGATCACCAGCCCAAGCGAGCTGGACTTCTGCAAAGCAGTGAGAAGAAACGGCAGTCCTTTGCCCAAGACAAAGCATCGCATATGGGCATCTCGTCCCCACCTTGGCAACCCAGGTCCGTTAATGGCCAAGTCCTAAGCAAAGCACTCTGCAGGGCAGGACCAGAGGCAAGCGGCTGGCAGGAGGGAGCTGCACTGCAGGTACCAGTGCATGAACATGCTGGCTGGGGCTGGACGAGGACAAACCTGCAGGACCTCCAGAGGATGGAGCTGGCACAAACGGAGAACGTGGGAAAGCAAAAGGAGGAAACCAAAACATGCTTTAGTAAGGATGCAGCTCAGCTGCATAGTTTTAAAAGATACACACAAATACACTTTCTCCAGGGATAAGAAAGATGTAGAGGTTAGAAGAAGAGGCTAATGAGTTGTGCTCATCTACACTCTTTCATCCAGCCCCAAACAGTAGACAGAGGAAAGTGTAGGAAGCAAAGCTCTTCACTACTGCAGCTGTAGTATTCACATTATCTCCCTGAGGACTCCCTGGGCACAGCATGCTTTCCTATAACCCTACATCATCTATGTTTTAGTGTAGCAATCTCAGTGAGTAACAGAAAGCCACAGTGACTTAGGGGGGGTTGTGTGGAAATGTCTATTCCACCCTGCAAGGCTGTAATAGAGTGACAGAAAGGTTTGATCCTTGCCTTTTGATCACTGATCCAGGCAGTTACTTGGAAGTACGTACTGCTGCTTAAGACATCTTTAAAATTATATTAGTTCTTATTACAGCAACATAGCAGACCTTAAATTCAAAGGTAAGCTTTGTGTGGGTGTAAATTCCAACTGACTTCGTATCAGCAGCTTCTTCCCACTAGTATGATTCCTCAGATTATCTCAAGAAAAACTATTAAGCTGCAAAAGACTGGAAGTTGGAGATTTCTTTTCTTTCGCATAATCTGTGGCATTAGCCTCATACTGCAACAACTGGAGAGGAATCTGTAGAAAAGTATCAGGGCTTAGGATGGGAAATGAAGGTGTTTAAATGAAGGTTCAGGAAGATGCTATTTTAAGAGGTTCAATGTCAGCATGACCTCCAAGGGCTAGAAAGAAAGGCTACTGGAAGGCTATAAAGCAGACTCCAAAAAGGAAGTAGCAAACTGGTGATTTAAAAGATTAAGGATTTTAGAACCACCTCTGGCTATTTAGCAACCACGGTTCTCATGAACGAGCCAGCTAGAGCAAATCCTGGACCTTGGACAAAAATGCATTGCAAGCTTGGTTCTTAATTTTGGGAAGGGTGCAACGACAGACCTCTTCTCCTGCATGGTTTACAGAGAGGAAGGAAAGACCATGTTCTTCTTCAACAGTCTCAGCTTCTCTTGGCTCAGTTTTATCAATCAGCTTTACCCATCAGATCTGGGAACCATCTTCTCCTGCAGTACAAAAGACTTTAAACTTAGAAATGAAGAGACTTCAACCCCCCAAAAATTGTAATTCTGAAGTGCTCAACAGCCTTTAATTCATTATGAACCTAGAGCAGAGAAAAAAATATGCAAAAAATACATCACATCCTTAATCTAGGGGGAGGCGGGGGAAAAAATCATTATCTTTATAGCACATAATCAGACACTTACAAATATATTTCACTGGAGGAAGGGGAGGGTAGGAATGTGCATTTCCTATTTCCTTTTCAATAGTCTGATGCACAGAGGCCATCAATATGGTCATTATAGATAATCTGCACAAGTCATTCCTAAACCAAAAAGAGGGATTTAAAAACAAAAAGGCAAAACCCTTGCGACGAGGAAGGGCATTCTACAGTTCCAGGTTCACGTTTAAACATAACTCAGCATCTGAATATGGGGTGAGGAAACACACTTTGTTTTTACAATATAAATAGTATTTTAAAAAGGTACTACATATGAATACAGTAATGGTGCTATTTCAGTCAGGACTTGAACATGCAGAGGAAATTCCCCATTGCTCACAACCACTCATCCCATCCCACCCTTCCCCTCCCCTCCCACCTCCAAAAAAAATCCTCTGCTGTTTAAATTCTCTTTCAATTGTTTTAAATATTTCTCTTGTGGTCTGGCAACATTCTTATTCTTTTATACAAGCAAGTTTTCTACTAAATCCTGTCTTAACCGACAGGAGACAGCTATATAGGAGTAACAACCGAGGCTTCTAAGAACCTTGCCAATTTTTAAAACTTTTATTAGTCTCAGTTTGGTTTTATTCTTGGAGACATCTATTGAAAACGTCAAAAACTCAGAAATAAAAAAAAACTGTTTCAAATGTCTTACAAACACGCACGCGTGCACACGCGCAGACACACACACACAAAGAAAATAACCCGTAGCAGAGGCAGTAAGAAATAAAAGGAACTAATTCTCTCAAGGGAGAACAAAAAACAAAATTAAAAAAAAAATTGCTTTATTCTATCTCCACTCTTTCACTAGGACAGTTTAATACCCATCGAGTCTCTTAAGATGCTAATCTACCATCTGCTAGCCCACAAATCCTTCCCACTTATTCCCTTAAAGATCCAGCTATAGCGTTGCTTAAAAACCTCTCCACAGAACAATGACCACCTTGCAAAGGGGCTTAAAAAAAAAAAAAAAAAAAGAAAAAAATTGTCTCTTTCTGTCTAGTAATTTCAGGGAATTAAGGGGAAAAGATTGCTGCACAGCATTCTGGATAGCTCTGCTGCCTCACAGTGGCTTCTGCCAGGCCAAGGCATTGAGGTGAGTGGTAAGACATGCCCTTGCCCCCCTTCACCCAGACACTGTGGAAGCCACGTCCCCTTTCCAACTTGGTACTAGGGCTGCCTTTTTCTTTCCCTCGGAATTGACAGAGGTCCTCCAAAGAGAGTGGAAGACTTTCCAGTGACTTCAGCAGGGTTTTGGATCAGGCTCTTTTACAAAACACTGCTCCATAACAGCTCTTCGACCGGAGGTGATTTTCAAGTGTTCAAGTGGGAGCTGCCCGCTCAATACTTTAGGATTTGGTTTTGCTTTTAATGCTCATTCAATTCTCAGTGAACTGAGTCCAATCGAATGAAGGGCTTGCATTCCTCTTCCCCAGGAGTATCTCAAAGGCTCAGTCTTTACTTAAGTAAAGGATGTCACAACAGTCAAAGACGTTTGGGGAATTTCTTCTTTAATAGGATAAAAGAAAAACATACAAACACCTCCCAGGCTTCTGTCATGGAATGATTCTCACAACTGTAAGGAGCACAACTCAGAAAAAAAAAAAAAAAAAAAAGACAAAGAAAAGAAAAAGGTTCCTATGGGAGACATGCCTACCAGAGAGCTAGAGCATTCCCTCGATGCTCTAGTCTGCAGCGGGGAAGGGGGATGGCTCGTAAAGGAACTAACACAAGAAGCAGCAACAGAACACTTACCAAAACGGAGTGGCATATTGTAACTGAAAGCCATGCTGATTTTTAACTAGAAAGCAACTGTGATGGCAAAGATGGGGAAGGAAGATGACAAGAATGACCAAAACCCGGCCATGTCTTCCCTAAGTCCCTTCCTGGTGACATGGCAGAAACGCACACATCTATCACATGTCTTTAAGAGAATTAATGGTAAGAAACATCCCAGCTATGAAACATTTCTTTCCCCATCTTCCCCAGCTTACAAAGAAGATAGTGTTTCTTTACAAAAAAGAACCCAGAACTTTCCAGGACATCTGCTCTTGCTCTCTCTCTCCCCACTGTAATATTAGTCACATTTCATTTGGGGAGGAGGGGGGAGGATTTTGTTTATTTTCTGTTTTAAAGCCATAATCTAGAAAAATGTTTTGTGGAAACTTTTGTTTTCCTATTTTTGTTTGCTTTTTTTTTTAATAATGCTCATTTATAGAAAACTTCACAAAGGTGACGTCTATGTACAGAAAACACAAATCCAAAGGCTGCTTCAGTAGTCAATGTAATAGCACCTTTAAAGACAAAAGAGTTTGACATATTTTAAAAAGTCATTTTTTTAATTTTAACCCTTTCCAAGCCTCATTTAAAAAAAAAAAAAAAAAAGCCAGTCACAAAGCTCCATTAGTACAAACTCTCCCAAAGTCTCCATGTGAAATGCTGTCTGAAGGTTTTTCAAGCTCCCTACTCTATTGGTCAGCAACGTCTGGACAAGTAGAGGTAGCGTGCAGCCAGACAGGATTTTCTTGCAGTCCAAACCAAGAGTAGATGAAAGAAATTCACAGCAGGCTATTGCACAAGGCTGGTCATCTTATCCACAGTTTCCTGGTTATTTTTCCGCAGGCTTGAAAAGGGTTAATTAATATTTTTTATTAATCCTAGTTAAAACATGTTGCTCTGAGTTCCAGGCTGGTACTGTGTCTGCAACAGGCTCTCCATAAAGGCCAAGTAATCTGGGTTTTGTCCGTATTCTTCGGGATTTCTTGAATTCCCCAGCCGGGGACGCTTGGCTGCTCTCACTTCATCTCCCGAAAATACATCTTCCTGAGGGGCCCCAGTGCTGAGGGACTGCAGGAGACACGAAAGTACAATCATTAGAGGCACAGCAGGAAAACAGGGAGAGACACGGGTGCAAACCGTGGAGCATGCCTGCGTAACAAGACAGCAGGGACAGCAAATGAACAATTTGGTTCAGATTATTTCTGTAGAAAAAGTGAACTCCGGAACATGCAAAGCACACGGCTGAAACTAAAAATTCTAGGCTTCTGAAACCAAACTGGAAAGAAAGATCCTCGAGTTGCCTTCTTTCTGTTTCAGAATATCTTTCACTTCAGCTCCTTCCTTGCCAATTCTCTGTTTACTCCTATCCTCCTCTGCCTCTTCAGGTTATTCATTCCTAGAAGGTGGCACAGACGACATTAGGGCTTCTCTAATGTCTTTAAAAAAAAAAAAAAAAAAAAAAAAAAAAGACCCAAAGAAAGCATTTGGGGATCACTGTGCAAACAAGGAAATTATCGTCTCCTATCGCTTTGTTCCTTTGTTCTGCTGTACTACATTAAAGCACTGTAAGCATCACTTCCACAGAGCACAGTCTAACACTTCAGACAGCAGAAAGCATATAAGAAAAGCCTTAGCTTTCAACCAGACTTGAAACTTTCCAGGTTGCATTCCTTTCTCTGGAACTGCTATAAAGCCTGATGTCTCCACTGCAGAGAATAGGTTTCTTTCCAAATCCTGTATTTCAGGGCTCCAATATGTTTACTTAAGCTTATCTAATAATAAAGACGACTGGATTATAGTGCACATCTTAGAAATTAATTCTAAGGTGCTTCTTTGCCATCAGAAATCTTTCAAGGATAGTAAGGTAAATTATTATTAACCCCTAAAATTTATGCCATGACGTCTTATTGAGATAAACAACCTCAAACAAGATAGAGAAGCCATCCAGACCTACATTACAGAAATAATTTTACAAGTGTTTTTTGGGTAAAACCCTTGAAGATTTCATACATAAGCAAACAAGTTTCCTCCAAATTGTCATCAGTTCTTCCACAGAATTGCCTGTCAACAGGCCATTTTTGACGATAGGCATCTCTCACTTCTGCTAGTGGCCACAGATTCACAGGGTCAGTGAACCGCTGGTTTAACTTGGCACAGCAATTCATATATTCTTAAGGGAAAGTTGGACCATCCTTTTTGACTTGTAAAAGAGACAGAAGCCCAGAACCTTATCACAGGTTAACTTTGTGGATCCATCCCTGTCCTGCAGTGGCTGACCTAACAGACATTTAGAATGAGGAAGAAAACTGTATATTCCCCATTCGCAGAGAAATCAGTCTCATTGTTTGTTTTAATGAGATGGCCTTAAAGGTTAAAGCACCAGGTTTGAAAACATCCAGTAAGTCTGGAACCAAAAAAGCCATGAAATAAACCCCTCATTTTCTAGGCTCAAT
This sequence comes from Buteo buteo, assembly GCF_964188355.1. Lineage (NCBI taxonomy): Eukaryota > Metazoa > Chordata > Aves > Accipitriformes > Accipitridae > Buteo > Buteo buteo. The sequence continues at coordinate 3,226,374 of NC_134180.1, forward strand.
AATTCCATTGTATGCAGTTAAAGACAGCCTGATCTTTTAGATTAAGAGCTTTATAGGTAAGAGCTACATTCTAAATCTCCTCTTTGGTGAGAAACGGGGGTTTGGTCCCATGTTGCTAATCAGTTCTCCAGAAACCACTTAGCTGTAGACCAATTCACCTCACTTCTGATGAAAGCCAGTATTGAGACAGAAAGGCAGTCTGTATAACTAAATTCATACGGTGTAAAAAAATATGAACATAATCTTTTAACCAGAGAAAACAAAAATCAGATCTGAACATGTGAAAGGGAAAATGATTTAAATGCTTCTCAAGCATTTTTATCATGGATTTCTTCTACTCTACGTATTTTGTGCATGACAAGTGGTTTTACAGTCACAGAAATTAGAGGCTGAATTCACCTAATGTCTAAACAATATGCTAAGAAAATGTGAATGAGTACTGCAAGCCACAGCCATTTTACTGTTTGTTACTTTTGACACCCACCAGGCGAGACTTCACTCTCTTGGGAAGCTCTTCCTCCAAGGTATAAATATCACCACGCTTTACCATTAGTTGAGAACCATCTTCAAACTCGACCTGCAGAGTAGGCAGAAGATGAAATAAGAACTTGGCCCCTGCATTTACAGTACTTGAACAGTCCATTCCCAGACTATGCCACATATGGTCCCTTCATGGGAATACCAAGGAAGCATCAGGGGCCAGCTCCCATGGATGATCCCCTGTTTGTGGCACTGCATGTCTCTGATTGCTGTAGAATGAGCATCCTTAAGCTGTGTTACGGATGCTGAACCCCAAAAGTGCTGGTTTCAATGCTGCTCAGGCACCGTTGTCTTATTCAGCCCAAGTGGTTTCACTCAGTGCTCCTGTGAATCCTAAAATGTCTATACTACAGCTGGACCAGCTCCTCTGCTCCCCCCCTCCCAGTCAGAGCACTAAAGATTTCTACTAATTTTGGATTCAAATCCTAAAAAAAGAAGCTTTTTCACTTATAATAAAAGGCAGCCCTGTATTCAGGCCAATATGGTAATAAGAATTTCTTTCATCTTAAACAAAGCACTTTCACACATCATAAGGAAACAACTCCAGCTACTAAAATACATTTGTATTTTAACAAGCAGAAATAGTCAGCCAGGTACAAAAACGGTGGTAACTCCTCACATCAAACCTTTTTTGCTAAGCACTGATTATATAATGAATTATGCATCAGATGTTACAGGAATGTTTATTCATGGAAACGTGCATATAAAAATGTTAAAACTATTAAAAGTTTTTAAGAGACTCTGATTTCCTTTGCTCAAGACTTATTACGCTTTTCCGGATAATGCAGAAGGACACACACCGCAGAAGGAAGAAAGCATCTGTGCTCTGAACAACTCCTCCTGCGCTGCCCAGGTCTTGCAGCTCATCAGTTATGCAAGCTCAGCGATGCCTGCTGAGGTCCCTTAACTGAGCAGCATACATCAGCTGGAATAACTATGCAGGTGGGAGAACAGGCTTTGAAAGATGAGCTCTGCTGAACCCTGCTGAGGTGGTTTAAGATGCTACTGGTCCCATTTACTCTCTGGTTTTACAGAGCACCACTACCGTAACAGAGTCAGAAGGGAACACGAATTAGGACGTTTAACAGCCGAGGCACAAGCAGATTGCTGTCTGCCATTTCCACTACACGAGCTCAACTTCGAGTAGAAAGGCAGGATTTGCAAGTGAGGGCAGTGCTATCTTAAACTATCACAGAGTGGCTGGACCTTGTTTATTTAAGTTCCAAATTACTGATATGGGTTAGAGCCCTGTTACGAACACACATTAAAGCAAGTTACAAGACAGTGATTTGGGCTCAATTTTTAAAAAATATACACATCCAATCTTAGCACACAAAATACACCCTAGAGATGTGAACTGGGAAGCTACTGCAAAATAAGACAAGTTTAAAATGCAAAAGCTAATCCATGCTGTCTTCCTACAAACACACTTATTTCATTACAAAACTGTTTCTCTGTTTTTAAATATAATCCTATTCCAAAACAGATAAAAGAGATGCACCATAAGTACTGAAAAAGTATCTACATAGGGAACCAATGTGGAAAGCTAGTCAGGCTATTTTCCTCACGGAGAAGAGCTTTACTTATAGTAACTGCATGATTTGAAAAACACAGACTCCTCATGCATATTTTTGTCATCTGGCACTATCAGTGGAATAGCCTATTTCAAATTATTGTACCTTCAAGAAATCAATGACAATTTCCTATACCGTGATTAAACTGGAAAGCATGCATAACAATAGATCTTTATGAAACTATATATTGTACTTATTCATAACCAGGGTCACCTCTGATCACATCTTCTCTGAAGCAGTTAACATCCATTATACGCACGAAAAAAAGACTGTTAACTGACAAGGTGGATTATTGTGCTCTTCGCACAGAGATATGAAACTGCGTAGAAAGGATAGAAACCAGAACCCCATTTCAAACAAATATAAGATATGGGACTTCCTTTGCCTTTTTTCCAGAGGCATTAATCTCTTAAAAGTAACAATTATTTGCAAATTTCAGCATGTATTTTTCAAAAGGATGTGCACAAAGTATACTTTCCAAATCACTATAATTTTTAACTTCTTGGTACCATTTAAAAAGGATTTAATCAAAAGAATGGACTGCATTGCATTTTATAAAACCTTCTGTGCTGAAATACCAATAGTGTGTACCAGGTTAAATCCTCCTTTACTGACTACTACAACCTTCCATGAACAGAAATCCCATACATGGAACAGACTCAAAGACAAAAAAACCTGTCTGCTGTTTTTCTCACCTTAAAAACAGAGATGGTGAGAGCGTACAAGACTAGAGATTGAAGGCTTTCAATTCCTCACACAACAGCAGCATGACATTATTCCCACATGCTGCTGCTGCTCCACAAAGTACCTTTCCATGACCAGAGGATTATTCTCCCCCCTTGAAATAGTCTCCTGATCCACCATTTCCCTTACTTCCTCTCAAAGCACCACAGAAAGTTGTAATTATGTAGATATCGACTCATGGGGAACTATGGACGATGAGCTCAGCTCCAGCCACAGGACAGCCATCAGAGAGTAGTTCAAGTAGGTCACTTTTGACCCGAGTCAGACCTGAGCTATAAGGAAAAGGGCAAATTCATTTTATATTTTAAAAGCAGGTAGAGTCTAGACGTATGTGTATCCATACATCCACATTCTGCCACAGAAAACCTTTACCCTGATCCTATTTTAACACTCTATTTCTCTTTCGACTACCAGCAGTATTAATTTCAGAACACAAATTCTCCTTTTGTGACCAGAGCAAGCATTCAATGCTAGTGAGCTATGCAATTTGAGCAACAATCAAGACACATTGACATGAAGTATGTGGGTACTCTTCCATACTCACCTGGTAAATTTGACTGATCTGGGCTGCGATAAACTTGGCCTTATAGATGATTCCATCTGTCCACTGCAGCTGAACCAACTCACCCTCTGGAGGGGGTCCCATTTGGATGCAGTCTCTGCTCTGAAGACATAGAGCAAAAGAGGTCAGACAGCCCAAAAGCAACAAAGCTCAAGAACTAGGTAAAGAGGTGTGTTAAAATCACTGCTCAAGGAAGTGGCTACATAACACTATAGTTAAGAAAGCTTCTGCACTTGTGATTAATTGCAGTCATCTCAAACAAAACCATTAACCATTGAGAGACCAGAAATAAACACTTGCACCTCCTTCTGGTGACAGTACGCAGTTCTAAGAAATTTCTCATTATAAATCCCAAAACATCAGATCTCCTGTATCAACAAAAACAAGCGGGGTGACCTCCTCTGTTTCACACAGTGAACCAATGGCACAATCAGGAAGAGAATGCATGAGCTGACAAGTCAGCCACTTCTAGACATTCCTTCTATTAAGTGAATTCCCTGTTTTGAACCAGAAGTGCTTACAGACAATCTGCTTCGCCCATGAATCACACTTGTCAGTTGAAAAATAAGAGATTATTCAACCACAAAACAAATAGGATGCAACTTAAAACAAACATTGCTTTCTGTTAAGTCATCTGCATAGCAAAATCACATCTTTGTAAAGGAACAAAACAATTGAAATGAGATAATATCATAAACAAGAACAGTAAGTAATGAAGAGCAGTATGAGCTTTTCTATGCAAGCAGCAAGTTTACTTTTTAATTTTTTTTTTTTTTTTGAGTTTTACTTTGTTGTTCCACCCCAAAGCTCATAGAAGAGCAATGCGTGCATTACACTTTGTACTCATCTATAATGGTAATAGTCTCCACAGAGAGTGCTTACAATAATGCTTTCTGGGTAAACGTTGTCACTGTATGAACCATCATCAAAGTTTACTTCGTAGAAAGTCTGTGTTGTCATGCCAATCACTTTACATCTGTAGTAGAGTCCATTCCGGTTCTTTGTGATCACAGTCTGTCCAAGGGTCACCTCCCTTCGAAACTGAATCTGTTAGAGAGAAAAAGGGATAATTCACAATTTGCAATCATAAAAGCTGCGTTAAAAATATAGGTGCAGAGAAACTGTTCTACAAAAAACCAAACAAATAAACAAAAAAAACACACAAAAAATACCCCCAAACCCAAACCAAAAAACATACATTCTGGTTAGCTGCTTTGTGTTTGAAGCAGGTGATGGACACAACATAGGGCCAGTCATCCGGCTCCATGGGCACGCCGGCCGCGTGTGCACAGGTCACGTGGAAGGATGTGGAGCAGTGCTCGTATGAGCACTGGATGCAGGCACCAGACACTTTTTTCATCCGTTTCCGACAGTACACACATTTCTGAAAAGAAACACAGGTCAGCGCTATGCAGGCAGTCAACGACAGCTTTAATGCAACGTATAGCACCCTGTTACCTGACCTGGTGCTAAAGTCCATATCGTTAGTGTCTAGGGCCTAGAAGCCACAGCCAAAAGAGGTGATGTTTGCTGCTGAGAGGTCAAGTCCAACACTTCCAGAATTGCCTATATACGCTTGCCTAGAATCACTCATAAGCCAAGAAGCTATAGCAGATACTAACTTATCATTCCCTTGAACACGACGACACCTACCAGCAACTAAGCCCTCCAGAACCATGCTGGACAGTGAAGCAGACTTAAATCCAATTTGAGACTATGCTCACTGGAGGGCTGAGAGAAAGGGAGGGCATAACAGGCAAACACACATCAGTGTTACTAGAGAACTGCTACAACTCAATACTCATCCTCCTTAGATAAATGAAATGTACCTATGGAAATTCAAACAGCAGCTGGATCTTCACAGATACACTGCTACAAAATAATGTTTTCATTGTTTGAACGAACAGAACACAGAATAACTGTGTAATAATTTGTTCTATTATATTTAATGGAACACTATACTTACTAGATCTAATAGAATGTAATTTTATCTAATGGAACAAAGACATTGCATGTTTGTTTTACACACAAACATATCAACGATAAATATTTTATTGGTATCCCTGTCAGATTAGCTATTGCAAGATAATTCAGTCACTGTTTTGCAAAGAGAAGAAATAAAAACATTGTACCAAACACCAGAATTACAAGGGAAAAAAGGTATGAAATCTTTCCATATTTTTAAAACTCATTTTCTGCAAAGCAGATCCAGTTATTAGGCTAATCTAATCAGACAGCACTTAGGGGGGACAGGTAATCAACTTAAGATGTGTGACTAACTTTAAAAAGAAATCTAAATTTGTTCAAAGCTAAAAATCATAAGCCTTATGGCACTGTAAGACTTGGCAGCAAGCATTAGGTGTCAGTGGGAAACGAGACACATTTCCTCATTCCCTAACACCATCAAATTCTTGTTTCCAGCCCCTCAGAAATACAAAAGACCAGATTTTGGGAATCCCAATCTAAAGGAATTTAAGTTGGACATTTGTGTAATGTTTCCAGGGAACTATTTGGAAACACCATTCCTAGCTTTTAACATTTTAAGTCTAGGGAATCTGTCACTGATCAGAGGCAGTTTCTTTACCTTAGCTGAGGCTTGGAGAAGGCAAATCAGTGAAAAATTAGTATCGCGCCCACAAGATGAACATGCATGCTACTTGTTAGAATGAACGGCTCATATAAATAAAATCCTGAGATATTATATGCCCATGAATCTAACTATACAGCTATGTAATGTATTTGTTACAAAGAAATAATTTCTACACATAAGGAGGAACAGAGGAAAGCAGTGATTTTTAGTGCCCATTTCCAGATGACCATCTCCAAAGCACAACACACTGGTTTGCTCCAGCCACTGCCCCCCAGGTTTGACTACCTGCCTCCCTCCCAATCCATCCACTCATCTAAACAGAAATGTCCTACAAATATACTATGATACTGATATGTGAATGACAGATTCTTTTTCTCTCTGCAGTGTGATATTAAACAGATCCTTTCACGGCCTCTCGTTTACCTCACTCCCATTAAAGCAGTGCTCAAGGTATACAACTCTACAGAACACCTGACCTAAATTTTAAGGTCCATATGAATTACTACATGGGATTAGAAATGTAACATAAGCTGCCCGAGATAACACAATAAGCCAATACAACGCCCAGAAGTATAAATTCACTCTGCTTCTAGATCTGGGCTATCTTAAAAGTGTACCCTCAAAAATGTGAAGACTGGTATCATATTATAAACCATCCAGTGAATGCAAAATAGGAATTGCCAAATTTTAATGTTATGTTTTATTTGTGTTATCATAGCTAAGAGCCAGGGCCCCACTGCGCTAGCTACAACACATTGCCAAGACAAATAAAAGACCATTCCTTCTGCAAAGAGTATTTATCTTTTCCTTGAAAGCAAAACATGCAAAAGAAAGGAAGATGCATTCTTCCCTGTTTCTGGGCAACATCACCCCTCCCTGACTGGGGTCTGCCCCACATGTATATGAAATAAGTCAGATTCACTTCCTGTGAATTAACTGAAGTCAGTATGTTTACACCAAAGATTAATTTGGCCTTTTTACTTAAACTAACAAAAGCCAGGAAATTCAAAGCCAGAGCCTTAGTGTTGCCAGAATGTGTTTTTTAGTATTTAATAAGCTATGCCTTTATCACTCTGTAAACCACGTTCAAAAGCTAGATAAGCACCACAGCAAAGTGCACAGCAGGAACACGGCACTGAAAGCAAGTCAATAACAATGAGATCTCATTATTAAACTGTCAATACCTAATTCTCCCACTAGCAGGGACAACTGCTGATATACAGTGGGCTCAATACTGCCTCTCTAGGGAGCATTAACCCTCCACCATCAGGAATCTGCCTTCATTGGTGCAAACAGGATTCTTCCCAGCCAGAAGGATTAGCATGTACCTAATGACACCCCAGTAGCAAGACAAACTCCTTGTGACAGGCAAAAGACCTACACCAATGGAACATTCAGAGTAAATATGATCAAAGGACAAAGAAAAATGTGAGCTACAGCGAGACTGAAATGTAGAAGTCAGTGGAAGGAGTGAAAATGCAAATCTGGGATGGACAGAAGCACCAGTGCCGAGTGCTGTGGTAAAGCAGCACATGTAGATTTAAAGCCTTTTTCTGTGGGACGGAAGGTAGCAGGAAGAAAGAAGGTCTAAAGCACAGGAGAAAAATCTTCAGAATAAATGCATACCCAAGAGTCAGGTCATAGCTAAGAGTAAGAAATGGGCTGTCTCCTGCATGATGAACACTGCAATTCATTTACTCCACTGAGGAATGACAGCTAATTATTCCAAATTTCCACGTCATAAATAATTTAAACGCACAGGCCCGTATTACACCATTAATCAAGAAGCACACAAACTGCATTCTTTAAAATGATGCAATACCCACAAACGGACTGAAAAGTCTGTGCTCGAAAGGGGAGGCCTGGTGCATGCTCAAAGAACAGGATATACCTTTAAACAGATCACTGCAAGTCCTTGTTACCTCAGCCCTCTCACAGTAACTTAAAATAATACAAACATATAAAAAAATTTTAAAAAGTAATCCGATAACCCCTACCCCCTCTTTCCTCCATTACCTTCATCCATTCACTTCCAACTGTCCTCAACTTTCATGTCATTCCTTCTCCCCTTTTCCAACTTTTTCAGCAACAAAGGCCATCTCTCCAATTTTATCTAGTACCGCATCAAGTCCGTCACTGCCAAAGTCATCAGATCCAACACCACCACCTTTTAGTTGCCTTCAGTTTATCTTCCTAAATGCAGCTGCACACCTCGAAAACAGACACCGCCCACAACTCCTCCACTGACTCCTCATGTGCTTCATGAATTACCTGCAAATTCCTGTAAAGAATCCTAAAACTCTCCACAATGGCTCATGAGTGTGTTTCTCCATACAATCTCATCAAATTTAAATTTCCTTTTTACTTCTTCACACACTACACCAATGCTGCTGCTATAAGCACTACTTTACATTCTGCCATCCACATTAGGTTTTTTTAATCTCTATCTAGTTCATAACTCTAAAACCCATTTCAGTTTTAGCTCAAGATAATTTATTTGCTTTCTTTCCTGTAGCAAATGACACTCATAAAGCTACAATGTATGTGGTGACAACACCAATACACAAACGCTTTTCAACAGACATTGATGGTATGTGCATATACATACTGTACACAGTCACAAGTATAGACCAACAGAGCAAAAAGATTTTTATAATCAGTCTAAATACAACAATACTTACCTGATGACATTCTTGAACAGAAAGTAATTAGGCTGAAAGTCTACTTCTTACATCCTAACAGCTGGGCACCAGACATCTTACAGAGGAATTACACTGGCATGCTGACAGAAACTCAAGACCAAGACCTGCACCTGTGTCCAGAGCTACCTGGACTAGCCAACATGCCCCACTGGCAGAGTCACCACAGATCCTGGCAGAAATTAAACAGCATTGCACCTCTAAAAAAGTTACTCTGATTGTGATGAAGCAGTGTGCAGTACCACCCATGCTAACGCTTTCCAAGTGAAGTGCTTAAAGCCAGGCTTTGACAAGAATTGAGCTACAAGCCAGGCTCTTGCTAACTTCAACATAAGGAATAGGTGCCTGTAAAACACATCATTAGACTGTGTAAGTCAAGGTACTTCATACAAAAATTCTCTACCTTTCCTGAGACATGAAGAAAACGTGAGGTGCAAATGGAATACAACACTGAAGAAATCAACAAAACTATGAAGCTTTAAGTCAGGAACGTAACAGAAAGATGTGCAGTAGGTCTGTGCAGAGGCTTTGGATGGCATAGCCAAAGCGTCGGAGCAGAACGAAGCAACAGAGTTTTATGTACGTTAAAACTGCCCCGGCTCTATAGGGCTGTAAGGCAGCCACAGAAGAGTTAAAGAATTAAGTCATGTTTCCTTGTAAGGCTCCATTAAGCAATACAAGTGAGTCTTGTGTAAAAGGATTTTTAGTTCATTGTTACAAGTGCTGGTAATGAAGAGGATGCATGCTGGAAATGTCAGATGATCCATAAAGAGCCACTGCTGCAAGATTTATCACTCTCGCATCACACAGCTCCATCACTCCACCTGAATAATGAATGCTTTTTACATTCACATTTGTGTACAAAACCCATTTGCACACAGAGAAATAACTCTGGAAGCAGACGGAGATTCTTCCTAATCTCTCATCCAGGCCCTGGCTGGGCTGCCTGTACTAAATAGCTGCACAGTTAACAAATACATCAATGCTAACCAATGTATCACTGCTACATCACCTTCCTCCGTACCACATTCCCAACTGTCGCCCAGCTGACTTCTGGACGAAAAAAGCAGCAAAAGCACAATTTATTTTGCAATAACACACTATAGTGATGGGGCATTAACTAACATTAAGATTAATTGCTCTGAGCTAATGAGTCATCCATTACTAATCCCTCAGATGAGGCCATGCAACTAAATAACAAGTTGTAGCTGGACTTCTATTAAAATCTTTGCAGAGTCTCGCCTTGCAGTCATGGTCACAAAGAAACGTTTATTAATTTCTACAAGAGATTTCTTGATGGAGAAATATTGTGAAGAAAGATGAATCAAATTACAGATGAACAAGTCAGCAATATATCAGCTTCTTTCTAGTTACCATGTCCCTTCACACTCCTGCCATGCCGTACTTTCAGTAAATGAAGCTTTCAGGTAGTTTAGCCCTGACTGTGAAGTGGGTAAGCATCCTAGGCTCTGCCCAGGGTTAAGAGCACACTCCTAGAGAATACAGGCAGATCTAGTAATCACAACTTGTCTGTGTGTCAAAGCACTGAGGCAGTACCTCAGAAGACATCCAAACGATACAGCTTCCTGGTGCATTTGCTAGAAATAAAAGTGAGAACATCACCTCCAATCTCAGCTACTTTATGATCCCACACAATGTTTTTCTGTCTAGTTAAAGCCTTTTTCTTTTTCTTTGGCTCTTGTTCACAAACACTCTCTACAGGTAAAAGACACCTACCAGTTTCCATCTCTGCTCTGGAATAGCACTGATATCCACAGGATGACGCTCTATTACATTGAGAAAACGGGCCTCAGGGACAGCAATAGCACAGATTATATGGATCCACCTGGAAAAGAAAGTGAAGAGACCAATCAGAGTCTACCATTATTTGAATTAAATACTCAAGAGGGCAGTTAACATTTCTCGGACTCCCTCAGTATCAAGGCATATTTATGGTGGTTGGCAGCCTTGGCAACATTACCAACTGATTGTTAATCACGGTCGCACAAGGTAAATGTCTCTAGAACAACAGGGATCAACCTTCTTATGCATCTGATCTTGCATTATACTAAACATTCTCTGAACGGACTTTTCTCCGAGAAATAACCAAATTCAGCAAGTGTTCAGAGCCACATTACCTCTGCTATTGAAAAGCCTGGTGCAGAGTGTAAGACAGTACAATTACTCAAGCTCATCGTGCCAAGTCGGCAAGTAGCAGTTCCCTCCATAATGCCAAAACTACCTGCTACACTGAGCTTCAAGACCAAATTCAGAACACTAGAAGATTAGATGCAGTATGGAAGGAAAAAGTATTAAAAACATTGCTTACCGCCCATCAGTGGTCATCTGAAGAGCTCCTCCCCTGAGATTACACAGGCAACATTCCTGTAGGAACAAAACTCCTTCAGAACTGGACCAAAAAGCTCTGTTAGACTGCCTATCTTTCCCAAAAAATGACACCACCACATCTGGGATGCAAAGGCAAACTGTACCCTCCCACCACCCATCTCTGTTGAAGTATCTAATTAATTCCCACAGTAAGTTTTCTTTTGTCTCCAGAAGACTAGAGGCTTACCGCTGCCCATGCATTGGCTGAGCACCGTGAGCAAGACCAACTTTCATTCACCAAGTCTGGACGTATTCCGTAACAGCCTGAAAGAAACAAAGTTATATCCTTCAGAGTTTTGCTAACATACCTGTAGTAGTGACTTGTTAACTTTTCAATTCAGAAGCATCTTTGAAATCAGGTGTAGCATTTGAATAACTGTATTCAGTAGTCTAGGCTCAGACAAAAGTCATAAGAAAAGTCATCCTTGGGAAGGGGGACAATTTAGGACCAACACGTCTAAAAACAAACAAACCACACACAGGTAACCCTCAACATTTTTTTTTCTCTCTTTTGCAAGGACTACAATAGCAGTGCTTTGATCCTTCAGGCAAGAACTGGGCTCAAAAGTGATGCTACTACTGCTGGAATGCACTCACACATCAAAACAGTTAAGACCACTGAATTTTAGCATGACTGAAGCAGTCATCTTTGCTAAGTGGTATTATGAGGAAGGACAAATTCACTAATGTTGCAAGGAAACTAAATACATGCATTTCATGTATTTAACAGTATTTAAACTAACACTATCCTGGTGTTAGAAACATCTGACTTTATAGAGCATCAATGACTGTAATATGCAAGCACCAGATCTTCCTACATACTTCTCTGCAGCACCAAAATAGTAAAGTGGTATTATACTCACTATAAAGACAAGGAAATAAGACCAAAAAGCCCTTAAAAGTCTGTAAAAAGCACTGAGGTTTGCCATTGAAGACAATAGGGACAAGACATATAAATACTTTTGGAAAATTGCATCTACATGATTCCCGAAAGCTTGTGAAGAAAGGCTGTAGCTGAAAATTAAACATACCACAAATTGCTGGCCAGCATCCTAGCTAACACAGACTTCATCCCATGGCCTTTACCTATCCTAACAAAACTGTACATAAAATTTCATCTGGAGACTCTCCAATTACTGAATTAAACTTAAAAGAAGTTATTCAGAAAGCACTGAGATTGCCATAATAACCTGATTTCTAAAAATCATCCACTTAACCAGATAAACATTATGTCAAAAAAAAGTCAATAATATAGATCCACTGCTGTCTTCCACATCCGAAGTCTCTTTTCATCAAATCAAGAAAGCAGATTCAACCCAGTCCTAGAAAATGGGCCGGGGTGTTGAGACTAAAAAACTGATCTGGAAACTGAGCTGAAAGAGAAACAGACACCCTGAACTGAAATACTGCTGGAGCTCAAAACAGTGTAGAACAAGCTGAAATTTCAGCATTGATTTGTTGCTTCAGGACCACAAGTAGCTGGACTATGGGATTTGAGGGGAGAAACAGTCACACTTACTGCACACCAGATTGTCCCATAAGGATGATCCTAATGGAACAAGAAAAGTATGCTCTTTTTATGGATTCTGTCAACACCTTAAAAGCCCATAAACCTTCACAAAAGTTTTCTTCTCTGTACGTCCTTGCTGTTGTCATAACCTAGCACAGTTAGGTGAGAGCACTTCTCAATAACAAGTAGACTGCCAACTGGTTTTACAGCATGCTGCCAGATTAACCAAAATACACCTCAACACTGCAATCCTATAATAAAAGCAAACAGATTCTCTGCCGCAAAGTCAAAGGGATATCACAGTCTGGAAGTACAAACGGCAACAAGGAAAACACAAGACACTGGAGACCGCATCAGACTAGATTTAACTTCTGTCCTATCCTCAAGGGTAGAGTAGAGCCAAAATAGAAAGCTAAATTTCTCTACATCCTGAGACTGCAGAATAACATCATCTTGCCCACATCTCTCTGTCCCTAAACAGAATTTGGCTACTGAAACCATTTTGATAGACTGGACTATTGAAGACATATGGATGTACAAGATGCAGCATCTCTGTTCTGATCGCTACAGAGATCGCAATTTGTGAAGTAAGAAAGCAGCCTTTATCCTCGCACTCACTCTGCATCACATTCTCTTATTAGGCAGAAGTGACCATAATCACGAATGCAGTAGAGAAATAAAAGTTGCATTCTAGTTCTCCACAAGTGATAGTCATGCTGAGCTGCACAGTGACCTGCGGACTATAAAATTGGAACAACAAAAGTAATTCCAGCTGATGCAAGTCAAATAAGATTTCCCATCTGTCAGGATCAAACAGCTGAACAGTAATTCGTCACATCTCCTAGTACGAGTGCAAATGTTAACTAGAAGTCATACAATCTACAGTGAAGGTACACGCTACCAGGATTAATCAGATCTTCTTTTAGACATAACTATCAGGGAAACAAACAGACATATGTTGCTTTTTGTAATCAAGTGCCATTCCTACAAACAGTAACACAGATACTAATAAAATATATCTCAGAAACTATTCAATAATCTCTGATGCACACAAGAACAATACAACCTTACCCAGCAGACTAATATTTGAACAAACAAAAAGAGTGCAACCAGCTTTTTGATTTCTGCTTTATTACAAAAAATGAAAGGTAAAAAAAGAATCTTTTCTGTGAGACAGAGAAGAATCAGCCAACAAAACAAACAGTAAAAAGAATATTTGTGTGTATTTTTAAGATCAGTGACTGCCAAGATGGACTCGAGTATACACATACACTAGTATCAGAAAAGGAAAAAGTGGGAGTGACAGGTATAGCAAGCATGCCCAGAAGGAATTCAGATATAGGCAACTTACAAAGAAACCTGTGAGCTTCTCAATACCCAAAACACTTTGGTGAATAAGGAAACACTCACTAGCATGAACCTGCAGGCAGCATTTGGCACAGGATATCAAGGGACTGGTTCCATCTTCTCCAATGTATGAATTTGAAGGAAGGGGCTCTGTGTTTTCTCCACTTGAGGTAAAGCACATCTCCGGGATCAGAGGCTTGGTCTTTTGTCCGCATTTAGAAAGGTGGACAAAAGAGGTGGTCTCCCCTACAGAGACTGGGACAGCTTCTTTATCCATCTGTAGGGACTTAAAGAGAAAATATTATCATATGGAATTGCCTCTTCCCTGGTCAGAGTTTTAACGTTAAAAGTCAGAGCACTCCCCTTGCAAATAAAGTCATCCAACACCTGATGCCATGCAGCACAAATAACAAACTTTAAATCTTGTCTTCTCATGGACACCCCCACCCCTGCCTTTTGCTCATCTCTCTCTTCCTTAGGCCCGTACAGGGATCTGTAATTTACTCTGAAAGCTCAAAGAAGCATTAGAATAATGAGAAGCTTTCTCTGTTTTTCTTCTGTAAAAATCTAAATTCCTAAATTACAGCTGAAAACACCAAGGAAAAAAAAAAAACCACGAAAATATTAATAAAAGCAAGACCTTCCCTCCCCGTCTCCCATCCTTTTGGCATCCTTCCCTACTCTTTCTGCAAGAATTTCTCCAGAAGGACATTTCAAGGTTTCTGGTAGCAGAACAGAGTTAAAAACAATGGATTAGAACAGCCCAGCTGTACCCAGTTTTCCTTACAACCATTATACAATAGCATCCAGCAATCAAAACAAGTATTTTATTTTCGGTCTGTATAATAAATCAAGAGATTTTATTGAAGGGGCAGGTGGGTTCTGCTTTCCTCAGAAAAAGCTTCCAAAACATATATATGCCTCTAAGGCACATATTCCTAGTGGACACACAAAGCCAGATTTGGGTCTATAAGCATGCAAGAACAAATCAATATACAACTGGGCAAATAACTAATTCGTGTGATAAATTTTGCCTTTCTGCTCATAACATATCCCAAAGCATATTGGTAGTTTCCAAAAAGTGATGCATGCTCTTACTCAGTAAATTTTTATTTTGTTGCTTGTTTGCATATATTCAGAAGTCCAGGCCCACATCTAAACAAGAGCAATCACATGCCCAATATGGCATCGTTTCCCTGCATGAAATAGTGTTTGCAGTGCAAAGCTCTTTAAGTGTGATTTAAAAAATGAAAGCTGAGAAAGCCAGAGAAGCCAGGAAAGATAACAAAAAAGGCTCCATCCACTGCTTCTGCCAAATCCAAACACAATTCTTTGTTGTGCAAATTTGTATGAGTCTTCTTTATAATGAAGGTATGCATCGTAACTTAAGACAGTAGCCACCACACAGTACCCACCACTGACATGTCCATCTGAGCAGTATCAGGAATTACCTGGTTATATGGGTAAAAGAGGGTACAGACAGCACAGTAAGGCTCACTCAGGGCAGCTGCTGCATTGAATTTTCTTTCAGCTGGGAAATTATGTGCTTTATTCTTCCACTGGAGGGAAAGTAGAGATTTCAAAGCCTCCGGGTCACTCATATCTTCCTCTCCAGAAAATGGAAATGTTTCTAGAATGAAAAGGAATCCCAAAACAATGGACAGTCAGTAAAGGTAAAATGCAGCAAGGTAGGGTTAAACGGCTAATGTTCTGACAACACAGGAAGTTCAATAAATAAGAACATTCAACTCATCCATGGTTCCTCGTATGTGTATGCCTCAAATACCTCCTTAAATGGATATAATCTCCACTTTATGGGTAGGATAGACAAGATAGAGACACCAATAACCTAATGGAACGGGCCGTGATGAAGAATAAGGAAGAGAATCTAAATTTACTGCTTTCATAACTCTCTCCACCTTCCAGCTGTGGAAACCTGCAACATCCTTTTAATGACGCCAAGTTCAAACTGTGCAAGTGCAAGAAAATTCCCCTTTCTTTTCTCCAACTGGGAGCTGCATTCTCTGCAAGACATGCACGCAGCCCTGCTGGTTTGGTTAGGCCAGCTCCCAATTCCCAGCAGTCAGCAGCAAGCCTGTTTCAACCTTCCCAAAGTGCATCCCATACCTGTTTCTGCAAACAAAAATCCTGGCCATGAGATATCCGGGGTTCAAGTTTTTGTTTTACTGTTCTGCAGCTGCTTCACAGATACTTCCATCAAGCACACACCACTAAGCCTTCAATTTGCATTCACCACCACCTCTTCTTCTGCTGGAGCTCTGATAGGTTCTGCTTGTGCTAATTAGTTTGCTAATTTTTTGTTTTTACAAAACCTTTAAAAGGCCCTTGGCATTTTATGATTAAACCACCACAGAATCCATTTATGTCAGTTTGGGGATCCAAGTTTCT
Source organism: Buteo buteo (assembly GCF_964188355.1). Lineage (NCBI taxonomy): Eukaryota > Metazoa > Chordata > Aves > Accipitriformes > Accipitridae > Buteo > Buteo buteo. The sequence continues at coordinate 3,242,737 of NC_134180.1, forward strand.
TACCATTCCTTATTAAGGAATTCTGAGTCACTAAGTGTTAAAGAAATTTTGCACGCAAGACTAAGTGTAAATCACTCATTGCATTGGCAATCTGCAAAATTTCCAAAAGAACACCTTTGACCAGGGGAACTGAAAAACATCTTAGTGGAACATTATCCCCAGAGCTCAGCACATTAAACCAAATTGTTCACTGCTTCACTGTTAATGACTGGAAATACGCAGTTAATGTTCTGCTCTCAACAAGGCTAAGTCTCCTTCCCATTTCTACCTCCCTTTTAAGATTTTCAGACTCTTAGGTTACCAGAAAGGATAAAAGGAACTTGTAGTAAAACTCTAACGGCTAAGTTTACATCTCAGATTCTAAATGTTCCCCCCAATTAATCTGATATATATTTGCCAGAAAACATGGGAAATTTTATTGTGTTTAATTAATCAAATTTTTTTTTGAGATGATGAATGCTGTCTGTGTATCTCTGTCACACCTTAAATGAGGGTTACTTCCTAAAAGGTGTCTTTTCTTACTATATTTTTATTTTTATCTTGTTATCCAAAGGCTAACAATAATTGCTAATACCACAGCATTTTCCACAACACCGCATGGGATTCTGCTGGAAAGGGAGACAAATAGAAACAGCCTTGCCAGCGGGCAAGTTAGGCTTTCCTTCGTAGAGGAAGATGCTGCTCATGCCAGGAGCTACTGCCAGTTCAGCGTGTATCAGATCAGAGCTGGCCCTCATAACAAAACAGATTTATAAGGACATGTTCTACAGTCTGAACTTCAGCTACATGTGCTTACGTGTCCACACCTCGTGTAAGGCATAAACAAAATTTAAAAAAGACCAGTGACCTCAGGTATGCAGATTGATACTTTTAAGATGTCTTTCTTTCAAAGCAGAGCTCAACCCTCACCTTTTGAGGAAATCAAGCACCTTTAATGACATTTTAAGACAAGAGCCAAAAACCAAACCATATGTTTCTCCGTATTTTAGTCAAGGCACATCAGGAGACAGATAAGGATTTATGATACCAGTGAAATCAATGAAACCAGCATCATAATCCAGAGTGACAGAGAGGAATAAAAAAAAAAAAAAAAAAAAAAAAAAAAAGGAAATGACTGTTGTATGTTATCATCACCTTCACTTATCCCAGGATGGATTCTAGGTGACATACAGCATTCAGGATGGCTCCTACATTTTAAGGAAGCTATACGCAAGTAGAAAAGACTAACAATTTGTCTGAACTGAATCTTAGTGTAGCATATGCATTCTCTTAATTTACATGCTTACTCTTCCTCACTGCAGCCTCCAGATCATCCTTATCCATTAGCCCTGAAAAAGCAAGGAGTGCAGAGAGCTGCTTCTATTCCCTGGCGGGGAAAAGAAGAATCCGTTTGATCAAGTTTTGCCCAACAGTGCTGTAAATCAGTCCCGAAGAAATGCCAGCTTTCACAGAAAGTTGCTCCTGAGTCAGCCAGCAAAGTCCCTGTACACCATCCAACAAGTCAAAACAGTGAAAAGAATCTGTCTAATGAGGATCCTTCAGCACAAAGTTTGTTGCAAGGTCTCACACCAAAACAAGATAACTAGTCTCAACTGCCTTTCAACGCTTCACTCCACATTACACATATGCAAGACATCAAATGCATCATCCTTGGTAAGGAAATGGAGCTATATATGTGCAGAATAACCCCTCCCTACACAAAGTTTCTCTAAAGTCAGCAGATATAGTCTCTGAAGGAAAGTAAGCAGGAAAGACATTGTCCTTTTGAATATAAAGTTTTAAGTACCTTGAAAGCAGGGATTGCCAACTATACCTTCAGGTACCTGCCCCAGCTTGCAAAAGCTTCTTACTGGGGACTCTTCTACATTCTGAGTACTTTATAGTGTGGGCAAGACCCAGAAATGGTAAATTACACCACACAACAGAAGTGAGAGATAAGAATCCTTTTTTTTTTTTTTTGTCTAGACTGTTATAGCATTCACAGTGACTGGAATGTAGGAAAAAATCAGTGATGTACAGTTAAGCACCGAGACACTTTCTAACTCTCGTTTCTGGATCTGCCAAGAAAAGTTGGGCCACAACATTCGTATGAATTAAAAAGCCAATCAAAAAGTTAGAATTCACTTTCCCTATACACATAGCAGCAGACCTAACCTCCACCTCCCTCGAGGTGAACAGATCTCATTTTAATGCACTATCAAAGATGGAGTTTTTACTTTAAGATGTTCTCTTCTGTGAACTCTTTTTTCCCTTTGCCCAAAATGCTCCCTCATTCTGCAGCCAGCAAAATATTTTTCTTGAGACAATAAAGGGTGGGCAGTGAGAAGGGAGACCTCCCACAGATGAATTTTGTTTCCAGCTAGGTTATCAAAATGGGAACATGCTGCATTTTTTATCAGTTAAGTGTAAAGCAAAGTTTCAGGCCATCCAGTTATGTTAATGGCTTCAGCAATTTTTCTAATGCTAGTGCACTCACCCTCATCACTCGAGGTCTCCTGTTTAACCACCGACAATGGAGAGCGGGTTGGTGGTTTGCCCAGTGGATGACGACGACTCTTCTTTATCTCCATCTTCATTTTTGAAAAAGCAGAAGCAGTCTGTAACAAAATAAACCAAGCTAGATGGGAACCCCAAAATATCTTGGCAGTCAAAGGAGAGTACAGGACAACAGAGGCAGAATCCTTGTCATAAAGAGTTCTTGAATTTACACAGCAAACTTCTCGCTGCCTTTTGGCTGCAATCAATAAAGTCTCCCAAGCCAATTACTGTAGTAGGTAAAGCCAATATTATATCTTAAGATGTCGGGTAAAGGTAAACTGAGTACTTTATAGTGTGGGCAAGACCCAGAAATGGTAAATTACACCACACAACAGAAGTGAGAGATAAGAATCCTTTTTTTTTTTTTTTTTTGTCTAGACTGTTATAGCATTCACAGTGACTGGAATGTAGGAAAAAATCAGTGATGTACAGTTAAGCACCGAGACACTTTCTAACTCTCGTTTCTGGATCTGCCAAGAAAAGTTGGGCCACAACATTCGTATGAATTAAAAAGCCAATCAAAAAGTTAGAATTCACTTTCCCTATACACAGGTATACAGGTATACACAGGTAAACTGTTTTCTTATAATCAGAACAGCCTCAGAACAGCTTCGAGCTTGCCAATTCCATTAGTTTATGAAAAGTCTGGTCAATCACATAAACAGCTAGGAACTCTAGCATGAAAATTATGTACAGGGCATATAGGATCAGAAACATTTTAGTAGAACGTTACAGTGCATTTTATGACAAGCATATTTATATTGTACTATACCCACTGTCCTGTGTACCAGCCAACATTGTAAATACTGCATGCATCCTAATCACAGGGGCTCAGAGTCCTCTTTGGTGCAAGGCACTGAACGTGTTACAGGTGAGTTACTTTGCACTAGAAATCAACTGCCATGTGCTTTGGTTCACAAATATGGGGACAAGCAGCAGTGTTACAGCATTAAGAATGAAATCCAAGTACATTCCACGTTACACAAGAGTGAGCAGAGATGAAGATACTTATGGCAGCCCAGCATAGCATAGGATTTTTTTTCCCCCCTCTAGTCTGCAGCCATTCTTAGAAACATTTACATTGAAAGGTATGCTAATTTTGCCATACCGGTATGGCAATGCACATTTCCCTGCCATCCCCACAATTTCTAATAGTGCTTTGCCATTCCCTTGACTCTTTCAGCAGCATCACGCAGGAAAAGAGCTACATCGTATTGCTCTGACTTGCTCCTAATTCCTAAACATTTTCCTCCTTTCTCTTTTGGAAACTGTCCTCAGTAAAGCACTCCCCAAGGAAAAGAGATGCCTGAGACAGATTACATGTCATGAACTGTATTGTCCACGAAAAAGTTTTCTGCCAACTTTCCCAATGCTAAATCTCCTAATGGAATAGATCCCTAGGTAACACTACCTAACAGGCCAAACGCTTGGAAGCATAAAGCACATGCTGGAGAAGTCAGAAACAAGGGAGAAGAATTATTAAAATGTTGGTGCAGCCAAAGTTCCCCTGGGGATTGTTTGGTTTTACCGCTCTCAGAAGGGTTGCCTGCAGCAGTCTCTTGCTTGTGCTGGGTCTTCCTGCCTACTGTTTCAGGTTATCATCTCAATATTATCTGTACTATTAGCAGCAGGAAAAGAGATTCTCTATTCTGTCCTTTGAAGACAGTAACAAGTTTGATTAATCAGGTAGCATCAATGCAATGATGGACTGAACTATGGACTGAGCTGTGAGAAAATAATCAGTTTCTTCCTGTGAAAGCACTCTATGGCTCACCAACATGGCACTATTCCACTGGAGGCTCAGGCACAATTGAGGACTCCTCTCATTCCAAGTTTGGTCCTCAACTTGTTGCTTAAAACTAGCAAATCTTATAGTCGCCTCCTTGGTCATGCATACCTGTAGATCACTGACCTCTGTAGCGACCTCTGTATTTTCTGCTTCTGCATTCTCCTCCTCCTTCACAGAAATTTCCATAGGGACTGTCTGCTCCTGCCAACCTGGACTCTTTTGTGTGGCAAACTGCTCAAACGCCTGCTGGCAGGACATGCGCTCCTTGTCAAACACCACCTTTTTGGTCCGTGGAACCACATAAAGCATGGGAATGATTGGCCGAGGTTTAAAGTCATCTTCCTCAACTGGTGCCTCCGAGGGCTGGATAATGTTCAGGGGAGCTGGGGGCAAGCTCTTTTCTGCTGTAGATGATGTGGGTACTGCTGGGAGTACTGGTGGTCGTGCTGCTGGTGCCTCGTCCTCTGCCAGCTGCTGCTGCGGTGCAGGCGGTGGTGGCAGCGGTGGCTGCTGCTGCTGCAGAGGCGCCTGAGGTGCTTGCAGATGGTGCTGGTGTTGATGGAAAAGGTGCTTCTTCCTCCTCTCGCTTTTTACTTTCGGAGGACGGGCTTTTACTTTGCAGTCACCTGTTTCAAGATAATAGGCAACATTTAGCTTCATATGCCAAGATTTCTGGGCATTTAATATTTTTTGCCTTTCATCAAAAAGCTCCAATGCTGGGCTAACATATTACATCATGGTTATTATTCTTCCCTTCCAACAGGCAGACTGAAAGCTGTAGACATATTCAGCTGTACTTAAGCACTGACTTACAGAAGCCCACTTTAGAAAGAAAAGACTTGTGTCATTTCTATGGACTATTTAATTCTTGACTGGAGCAGAAAGGCTGCCAAAATGAATGTTGCCTGGAGGGAAAATATCTAAAGCCCTAAGAAACTGGACAGTGTGCCAAAAAAACCCATGTAATGTATTACACTAGCCCTGACTGTGTATTTCAGGTTTTCTGTATCAGCAGTCTCCAAAGTGGGGTGCACAAAACCATGCACTGGAGTGCAGGAAGAAAATGTTTTTGTACCATTAATAAATAAAATAAAATAAATGCTATTTTAAAGATACATTTTATCATTATCTCATCCTTTTTTAAATCTCTATTTCTGTGTATATTTTATAATGGACATAATACATTAGCATAGCAATACATGTATAGATTTTATAAATAAATATGCATACATCAGGAGGTGTGCTCAGAATTTTTTTGTGATAAGGGGACACAATCAGAAAAGTTTGGAGACCACTGCTCTCCATAGTTTGTGATAAGCTCTGCAACACCCCCATTTACTGCTCCCTCTATTTGCAAGCATAGCTCTTATCTGAGTATTACTGTGTGTCAATGCATTCAACAGCCCTAGGAAATGAAGAATTGAACAAAGATACCTGAATCATTATTACCAAAAGATTTCTACTGTAAGGTCTTTTAAAAAGATGCCTTTAAAGCATAAATCAAGTACAGCATTGAACTAAGCCTATTACAGACACCATGCCAGCACTGGTTACTGAGATATCCTTTCCTAGCACTCCTTCCATTTGTCCTTGTTTCTCCTAGCTTACTGTCATCCATCTTATCTGCATAGCATTGCAGGTCTCTTAGACGGCTGTGACAACAAAAACACTTCTTGAACAGATAGATGGCTCAGTATTTTTACCAGAGGCAGTAATGACCCATAAAAGTCTTCCCCACCTATCTTCCCAATATAACTCTGTTCAAGGATCCATATACACTGATTTCACAGCAGCAATTAAAATTCCTGCTGGCCACTGACCAAGTGTCTCTAGGTTAGGACAGTAGATGCCTTCACATCTTGCCTTATTCCATCTAAAACGATGTATGTTCCCTTTGCCCAAACTCTTCCCTCACTTCATGAATGAAGTTATCAGTTCACTCAAATGAAAGTAAATAATAGATGCTCCACAGCCAGATGCCAGTGCTCAATTTATTTCATAAGAGATTGTTTTTCACCTGCAGATGTTATGACTAGACTACTCTGCTGCAAAAGCTCATTTTCCCACTAACAGGATGGGGAGGAGGGCTGATGACAACAAAAGACAGAGAAAGACTATTCACCCTAATAACGATGCTTCACCAATCCCAACCTACTCACACTCCTCCATTAAGGATTAGACCAAAGCTGACCAGCCAAACCTAGTAAAAAGAAAATCAGATAAACCATCACACAATAACAAGGTATCTGCGGGAGGAAGGGTTTGAAAAGAGAAGGCGGATAATACCACAATAAGATAAAGTGCTAAAATCCCTGCTAAAATCTTCTAGGGGTTACTTCAACCTCGACATCTCCCAGAAGTCTGGTCTGATGACTTTATTTACACTTATTTATAAAAATGGGAACAAGTCCAGCCCAAATACTTATTGTTGTACTTGTGTAGGCAGTCCCTCAGATAAACTGGTTTATTCTATCAAAGAGAAAGGAATATTGAATTTCCTTAGAGAAACAAACATATTGAATGAAAGGCAAATTGGATTTTTCCCCAGTTGCACAAAACCAGATCATATTTACTCTCCATACACTCGGAGAATTCTCTACCCAACAACAAAACAAATGCCATTCACCAGCTTTATTGACTTCTAAATGGGTAATTTGACAGCAGATGGCATGTAGAACTTTTAAACAAAGTTCTTACATTAAGACAAACAAACTAGTTTGCAAGTGAGTCTATAAAATCAGAAGCCAGGAAAAAATGAGGTAAAATTCAAAGTCCCTGACTATCATGAATATACCTAGAAACAAAAGGGATCTTTATGCACAAATCAAAATGGCACGTTAACAGAAGAATGCCTATCAGTTGTCCTTCCACTGAAGGAAGGCACACATAGCAGAGCTAGTACACATGGAAAACAGTAGTACAACGATGTTTTTTCAGGGTAAGAAGGCTTGCTTGTCTAGAGATAATTTGAAATACTGTACGGGGTTCACTAAAGTTGCAGGTATACAATACCTTTGAGGGGAAGGGGTGTTGGTGGGGAAATCAAACCACTTATATAGAACCGTACACTGTAGCTTTGAGCAATGAGATTATAAAAAGCTGCTACAAGAGCAGGGACTTCATCTGCTAGAGCAGCCTCTCTGGTATTGGGCAAAGACAATCAGAAATGGACTTCAGCATCAGTAATTTAGCCACAACTTCAGTTAAATAATTTGTACTGTCACCAGCTCAAAAAGAAACTGTAAATTAGACTTATTAATCTAACAGAATTGCAAGCACAGAGATAAAATGAAACAGAACATGGGAGAAAGCAGGAGAGTTTTGCCAGTACATCCCTCTAATACAACACTGCATCCTTCAGGAAGATGTCTGTGTTTGTGTAACAGTTGCACTTGAGGATTTTTCTTCCATCCACATGGGAGACTGCTGTAGATAAAGTAATCACAAAGACTATTCCACCATCCCAAAGCTCCTTCTAAACACCGAGTTCACATTTTCACTTTCAACAGCATTCCCTACTTCTAGGAAGAGAATATTACCCTAAAGCAATCCCTACACACCCAGTGTTTATACCCTATACATCCTCTATGCTAACAGAATATGTGAACATGACCGATACAGGAGCAGAAAGCAAAAGTGGTAAGAAAAGACCCTCTACTTGCTTCTAGGGGTTGTGGCTGCTCAGTTGTTATCAGAACTTCATACAGCACATGCTACAAATATGTAGATGGCCGCAGCAATTGCTAGCAGATTTCTGAAAAGGCTCTATTTTTCCTACATGATGCTAGAAAAGTCCAGAAAGCCTCCAGGACAAACTCTTGTGCTATGACATTGTTTCATGATAATCCTTCCATCCCATTAATCAGTCTAATCTCTTAATGACTTTACATTGCCAGCTTAAGCAATACTGGAGAAAAATCAGCAAGAGACCAGCCACTATTTGACAGTTGGCCAATTCTTGAGATCCTGCCTGAAGTAAAAACCTCACCTAGTAAATGGTCATCTAAAAATCAGTTATGCACCAATTTGCTATTACATACAGGTAACAGCAGAAAAGTTCACTGGCATCTTGATCACAGTATTACTTCATGTAATTATGTACTTAGTTTACAATTGCAACACTGAAGAGGATATGTGGGAATGCCATTTAATGAAACGTGGTGGAAAATAACACACAACTATTTTGCAGTTAGGCATCTCAATGCTTCTTCTCACATTATAAAAAAAAAAAAAAAATCATGTAAGATATATGGTTTGTAGCCCAAGTCTGCAGGACTCTTTAACAGGCACAGCATTGCAGGTAACACCTGCTGACTCACAGGATGTATTTATGCTGCTTAGCACACCCAGAAGAGCAAAGCTTAAAGACTCTCCTTTTTAATTTCAAGTCCCAAGACAACCTGCTAAGAATTCTAAATACATTGATAGCAACATAATAAATTATGAATATAAAGCTGAGTCATAAAAACCAAAAGCAAACACCTTATGGTATCTGGGTCAGAAATCCTGAAAACCTCAAGTTATTAATCTCAGCTAGTCCAAATAACCAACATGAAGCATAAGACCTACTTTGAAACTACCAACGATTAATTTGAAATCTCATTCTTCCTCCTTCTCAAGGTCATCTTTTCTGGTGTAAGGAGAAAATTAAGCCAAATTAAAACCAGAGGAATAGAAAAAGGAAGTGAAGGCAGGGATGGGGGGAAGCTAAATTGCCATGAGCAGGGCCATCCAAACAGATGCTATTTTCTTTTTCAAGATGAAACTGTAACACACTTGTGAGAGGTAATACAGACAGTAGGATGTAGAAAACTAGAGAACTCACTGGTACTTAATTGCTATATTGCATTAAGAAACTTGTATATTTGCTAACAACCTGAGCATTGGACCCCTCACAAACTGCAAATCAGTCAGTCTGATTCTAGTGACACTTTCTGCAATGGTGCTGAAAATAAGCTTTTCCCTCCTGTGCTAACAGTTAAAGAGCTCTTAACATGTAGTCTAAGTGTATGATTTGGAACCTATTCAGCTAGAACAGAATCTCTATTGTTCCTCTACCATTCTAAGGATCTCAGATCTATCCTTGTCACTTATCTCTTGTCTCCGAAGGGATATCAGCATTTTCGGGCCATTTATTACAAGCATCAATTGTTAAACTTGTACAAGATCTAAGAGCATACAATTTAACACACTGCTGACACTTTCAAGCTTAGGGCAATAGAAATTAACTATCTGCACTGTGCTACTCCTGCTCTGTAGAACAATGATTTTCAAACTCCTTATTTCCCATGAAAAGAGAAAATACACTGTCTAGCTAAGAGACTCTGGAACTGAACAAAGACCTCAATTCTTTTCTCAGACCTTCTACAGATTTCTTTTAAGATCATCATCAAGGTTCTCTAAACAGTTTGCAGCATCAGTTTTCTACAAATGCTAAACAAATAATGGATATATACAATATAAGAAAATGAATTCACTAGTGTTTATGAAATGCTCGAGAGTGCCTCAAAAAGAGGTGGCATCAGACACATCAACTACTTAACCACACACATCAAGGGGAAAAAAAGCAGCTTACTCCCAGAAAGAATTGCAACCTTTCATACACAGCCAAGAAAAAAAAGCCCTCACAAAAAGAGCCTCCAGCAAGATGGCTGAGGTCAGGCCTTTGGACTAACCACATGCAGAAGAAATCATAAAGGACTGGGAGTCATAATGGACTGGTATTAACTTCAGCCATGCAAAGAAAGCTGAAAAGCTTCCCTCCTACAGCTAGAGTTGAAAACCAAACCTGCAACTTGGACTCATGCAGCAGCTGCGGATCCCACAAAAACCTAAGGCTGACTTTATTCACAGTGTCTGTAAGAAATGGGGAGGAATGGAGGAAAAGGGGAAAGATTAATTGCACAAGGGAGTGCACAAATCATTCCTTTTCAGAGTAGGACACAAAATATATTTATTTGTTCCTCTATGAAATATTTTAAAATATTCCTCCCCTAATATATATTTTTACAAACCTGTAATAGTTTGGGCAGAATTTTCAAGCCCTGCCAAGAAAGCTATTTGGACTGAATCCTTAAAGAGAGGGAAAAATCAATTGCTGCTGTAAATGATGGTGTATTTCAGTGAGCATAGATTTAATATTGGGAAAGACTCTACTGATATTTCAACAGAAATAAACAACAGCAGACAAGTTATTTACAAATGTGTTTTAGAGAGATAGCTTGCCCCAGTTCTTCACTGAAGTGATCTGCCATCAGCGAGCAGGGGCCTCACCTTCTCCCTCAATCACTTTGCTTCTCTCCTCTTCCTCCAGATCCGTCCCTCTTTTCAGTTCCTCTTTTACTTTCACATCTTCCAAGGCAGTTTCAATAGCCATGACATCCCCAAGTGACTTCTGATCCTCTGTTTTATGTCTTCTGGGTTGACTTCTTTTTCTGTGAGACCTAGAAGTACAGAAACGTGATTCGACATAAAAGAACAGCCTTCAATATATAAAACGATCACTGACTTAAAAAGCTGAATACAAAACAAAAGGATCTTCTTTGGAGAGAAAACACAAGGTAGCTAACAATAGCTACAGGGCAAAACAGATATCTGAAAGGAAACAGATGAACCTTGCATAACTCAACATTTAAGATCCATTCACAGCAGCCATTAATTGTTCGGGTTTCTTGAAGAGTTTTTTCCCACCATTACTAATGTAAGCTCACAAGCTGCAGTTAAAATTATTTTAATTGTATTTTAAATCTATTTTGCTTGTATTTCAAAATATAGATGAAAACTTGTTATAAATCTTTCTTTCATCATCTGCCTCCATTCCATCATTTCATTTCATTCTGTACATGCTTCCCTTTGGCAAACTGCTGGAAGTCTGCAAAGCATCATCTTCCAGCTCTGAAACATTAACCAGAACTGCCAGTTGCTAAAAACACAGTATAATGAATGCTTATAGCATAATCAATAGGCAGTCTATGATTTTTCAGTAGTATAATTCACAAGGTCCAACGCCTACGAAGAAGTCTAAAAAAAGTGTGTATTAATATGATCAGGCTAATACTAACAAGCCAATAGCAATGCTCTTCTTTCTAAAGAGTCAACACCACAAAGAGATTACAGTAGCCGCAATGCAAAGACAAACGCAAAAGTCTGGATAATGTCTTTTAGTTAGGAACCGTATTAGGAGCCAAACACCCACACAGACGCTCAACTCGCTCCCCACCACTCAAGTGGGACAGGGAAGGAAAACAGGAAGAACAACAGCCAGAAAACTTGTAGGTTGAGACAAAGACAGTTTAATAGGTGAAGGAAGAATAAAAAGAAATAAGCAAAAGAAATCCACTCACCATCTCCCACAGGCAGACCAATGCCCAGCCAGTCTCCAAACAACGGCCACCTTGGAAGCCAATCCCCCCTTCTTCCTTCTCTGCCCCAGGTTTTTATTGCTCAGCATAACATTTTATGGTATAAAATATCCCTTTGGCCACTTTGGGTCAGCTGTCCCAGCTATGTTCCCTCCCAAGCTCTTGCCCACCCTCAGTCTACTCACCAGGCAGGAAGCAGAGCGGGAAAAAAATAAAGCCTTGACACTGTGCAAGCACCCTTCAGCAGTAGTCGAAACATCACTGCCTTATCAGCATTGCTGTAGCCACAAATCCCAAACACAAGCCCATGTGCTACTATGAAAAATGTTAACTCCATCCCAGACAGACCCAGTAAAATTTATTGACAGGATCTATCAAGTAGCTCCTTGAACATTGGGTTTAACCCTAACAAGCTCTCTTTTTCAAAAGAGAACAATTCAGAGACCTGCAATTTTTACACCATTTTTAGCATGTAGGCACTTTTTTTTTGAAAGCAGCCTCTTCCATATGGCCTTGCATCTACCATCATGTAACAAACTGTAAAATGCAATGACACTGCATTCATAGGCCCAAAACTGTAGCAAAGCTGAAATTCAGCTTTCCATCCTCAGAGCCCAGAAACTCAGCTGCTAATTAGATTTGGAGTACAATGGAGTTAAGAGCCCTTAATCAGGTAACCAACAAAGAAGGAAGAAAAAAATTCAACCTGAGATGAATGATTAATAGAAAAGAAAGTTGACCCATATGCACAGTAATTTATAATTGCTAGACTCTAACCATATGGTAGCCCTCCAAGTATAGATGTTAACTTCACACCTGCAAGACATTCATTAGCAGGAACACACAGCTGAACCCAGAAGGATGGACTTTTCACCCATATTCTAAGAACCCACCACGTTCTCTGTGGGGGAAAGGCAAGGTGGAAGGAGAAGATAAACCTGTAGGACTTTTCCATTGACACTGGAACCTTCCATAGCTGGTGAAGAAAGCATCAGAGTAGAATCAAGTGTTACAAGCTGCTTTTAGTGAAGTGTGTGTTTTATTCCTGCGGTGTAGAAATGCCAGGCAAAAATTAAATCACAAAGCTCTATACTCACAGTAGATCAAAAAGATCTTTTTCCAGTGCTCTTCTCATTCTGAAGTTGTGGAATAATGAAGAGAGGCAGAAAGCACATCATTTAAAGAAACTGTGCTTCCAGAAATACAAGTTGAAGGCTGTACATTTCAAGTGAAGATGTTCTGTATCTGGCATAATTCACATGGGCTTTTTGTGGACTAGACTAAAACAGTCTCTCACTGAAGCCATAAAGTAAACAAAGTTGAGTTTTTCAAGGTAACTAAGTATGAGCAACCTTAAGAGAAGTAGTAAGGTGTATCTCTGCAGAGTTTAAAAGCTACATTTTCCAAGAGAGCTGGCAAAAAAGCAGCATTTATACTCTTTGAAGAACAGACCAAAAAGCAACTTAAATTAAGTAGATACAACTGTGAAGAGGTTTGGACAGAGGTGAATCCCATTTTTTCAGTAAAGTCCATCCTGCTGAGAAAAGTCAGTCTTCAAGTAAAATTATGTCTTTCCAAGACATAAGCACAGGAGAGAGACTACTCCTAAGCAGTATTCAACAGCTTCAAAACTGCTTCAGGATAATACTGAAATAATCTAGGAAACAATGAATAGATAAGGAAAAAAAGTACCCGGATCTTTTGCAATAGGCTCAGGCTAAGAGAGAGGCTTCTCTGCTAAGCAATAGGCTCAAAGAGGGAAAATAATCCTTGGTGTTCATATAGTACCTTACACTGTGCAAACATTACAGATATCTAAGTAACCCTTAATAGCCATAGGCAGTATAGAGATCCCAAATTTCCAGATGCAGAAGAAAAAGATGCAGGGACCCACTGGAGCTCAGACAGTCATTGTCCATAAAGCATAAATCCCAACTTCTGACTCTCAGACTACACTGCTTTTCCTGAAGCTCCCTATAGAAGGAAGAGCTGAAAACTTTTTAGAAATATAACCTCTGGTGTAGAGCAACACTGCAGAGGTCAGTTATCTCCCAAATACTGTATTTATTGTCTTTTGGAGCATGGATTTAGTGGGGAACACACATTCCTATTTCAGCATTTGTAAAATAATGGACAAATCATTTCACATAGAAAAGGCAAGACACGAGACCACCAGTCCAAAGCAATGCCGGGTGACCGAAAACTAACTCCTGGGAGACAGCAAACACCAGTGCTGGAGAAAGAGACACACTTACTAGTATGTTACCTTTTCTTTGCTAGAATGCCTAAATAAATCAGCTATCATCAAATTTTTAAGTCAATGTTTTTTAAACTGTTACTCAAAGTCCCTACCAAAGATGGCTTCAGAAACCTGAAGTCTATTTAAAGCTTTTTTCCTGGATTTCAAGGAAGTGATATTGGAACTGAAATTACAAGCAGAATATTACATCTGGATGAAGTGGTACAATTTCCAGAGACTGCCAACACTCACACCAGAAACTCAACAAATACTAGATGAGAGCAGAAAGAAGTAAGCTTGTGTGCTACACTGCAAGCACTTTGGGTAACAGGCAGAGCAGGAATGAGTATGATGTAAAAAAGAAGGGTAAGGGAGCATATGGAAGGGCACACACTTTACATCCGAGTACTTTAAAGCCCTATGATAATTCAATTTCCTAGAATATAGGGTCTCATTCTTCAAGCAAGCTTGATGAGGAAGGAAAGTTCTCCCAACTGGCAGCCCATGTCTAAAACATTCTAGTTCAGTTCCACTTTGAGACAGCAGCAGTGTTTTATTAACTATCTGCTTTGGTGACCAGTTCACTTTATCCACAACCAGTTAATCATTACACATCACTACTAATTCAGTAGATTAACTGCCCACTCAAGAATGGAAAACCAAAACAAGCATGACATAGCTGAGGTTCTCTAGTGATACAAGAGGAGATCTTGGAAAACCACACAAAACCAAGATGAAGTCTGAGAAACCTTGATGCCCAAAGATTTTTCTGTGCTCTTTCAAGGAAGCAGACATGAAAAAAACTAACTGAAAAAGGAAAACACCTTCAGAGTTACTGTTTTAAGAAGCTTGACAGGAAAAAGAATGAAGTCATTTAAGTTGATGAGGGAAGTCACATACCGGTGTTTGTTGTCCTCTTCCTCATCTCCTATCCTATAAAGCAAGATTCCAACAGTAAAAGGTTAGCATGCCAAATTTTCAATTCAAGCATGCTGTAACACACAAAACCCACAAACTTGTAGAAAATTAATACAGAGATCAAAGGAAGCACAGAAAGGCATGCATAAAATCCTTTTTGCAATTGATGGGTGTTTTTTTCCTCCTGCTTTCTGATAAGTGAAGCTATAAATGTTTACTATAGATTTTTTGTCTTCCAGAATAAGAGATGAGATGCGAGGGGGCACACAGCGTCCTAGTTTCAGAAAACATGTGCTTCTACAACATTTAAAGGAAACAGAACAATGAGGGAACACATTACCCAAGAAAAATTACAAGAGGAATTTAAAAAAAAAAAAGTTTGAACTATCCCCAACTAAGAATTATAGCATTTAAAATCTTAGTAATTAAAATCAAAACACAGTGCTTAGAAACAACTCTTTTCTCTTTTGTTTTTGGGGTTTTTGGGGTTTTTTTTTCTCTTTACCTGCGAAGCAATTTAGCCTTCAACTCTGCTTTAGTCTCGTTCCAGGCATCTAGTTCCGGGCTAGTCAGAGCCGTGGGTTTCATATGGTCCAGGACAGCAATGTCTTTTCCTTGTTTCCATAAATCGTAACGTTCTGGTTGCAGAACCCTCACAAAGACATCCATGGAAATCTTCACCATGTCTTTGCGGCAAGTACACTGCAAGAGATATCCAGACACCAACACCATGTTAGATCAGAGGAACACTTTCTTTTCTCATCAGCTGAGTTTGCCTTTCTCCAGAGACAAACTAACACTCTACCTGTTTTGTCTGTAAGGCCTATGGTGGGTCAATGCTAGGAATTGCATTGGTGTATACATGGGTATTTTAGCTTAATGGAAAACATTGACTCTACCTGCCCTCGGCAAAATCAGAGACAGCACAAGCTGCCACACTCTCTGAGGCTAGTTGAAGACTCTGTTCCCAAGAAATTTCTGCTCCCTTTAAACCCACCAACCAAGCTAAAACTTTCTGGTGACTGATACCCAGTATGCTACTCATCTACTGTGTTACAGTCATTAGACAGCAATAACTTTAGCCAATGTAGTCCACGTCTGAGCCTGATCTCAAACCTACATTCCCTCCATTAGCCAGCCTCTTGCAGAGTTTCTCAGGCTGAAAAGAGATTATTAATATCACTTCATAACTGAAGAAACCCTTAAAGGAACAAAAGGCTAAACTAGTGAACAAGGCAGTTAAACTTCATAATTATACATCATGATGTTGCACATAAATCCTTCACAAGACTGTAGAGAAATAAAAAAGGTTACAACAATAACTACATTCTGCATCTAAACCACATATGCCAAAGTCAAAGAAAACGTGCATTATTAATTTCAACTAGCATACGCTAATTCTAACCTCTGGAATGACACCTTTGCCATTGTATAAGCCTACACAAAGACTACTTACAGGTGTTATTTACTTGGATATCTGTTTGCTCTGACGAAACACAGAATTAACAGACCAAGTCCAGCAAGGGGATTCTCACCCAGGACACAGATACCAAACTGAATGAGCATCTTGTCTTTATAAACTTTTTACTCAAGAGAAGGTACTGGATTGAAAAGGACACAGCAACACAGCAATACCCGCTTGCCTCATGGAGGCTGCAACTACAGCTTTGCTGTTGTGGTGAAAAGTTGAGCCCCCTTTTAATTCTGCCCCAAGATGCAAAGCTTTGCTTGGTATGCACTTGCACTGAATTGCTTTCCAAGTTGAGGATGAGGTAATTATAGCCACTTTGCAGGACTTTTTTCACCCTTCCTCCACACCTTTGCAAAACTGTTCTATTCTTTTTCTTAACAGAAACGCACGAAATTAAACTTGCTTCTCCCCTTTCTTCTTTCATTTTTCACTACCATTATTAAAAGATTTATGGCCATAGTTAAGAAGCCACTGAGAGAAGAGAATTTTTCTGTACAGTTCTCGGCTATCTCACCTCCCTCCCAACTCCTGTTTTTCTTTTTGCAAAGACCGCTGGCCACCTTCTGCTGCTCTGACTGGGAAAGCAGTAATAACCTGAGTGTGCTGAGTGGGAAGGAGTATTTATGGACAGGTACTTTCAGGAAAACTCAATTCATTTAATGAAAAATAGCGAGGGACAGAAAGGCTGGAAATGCAATTTGGCCAAAGAATGGCAGGAACACAGATGGTACCCATGCTTCAAATTCCTGGCCAGGCAGAAGCTTCTCACCGGCACCTCCATCAATAACAGCTTAAGGGATTTGTATTGAGCAGATTTTCAATCACTTTTCCTGAAGAAATTTTAAAAGCACCTGTGCACTGCTACAAAGAGGAATACAGAAGAGCACCCCACAGCACACATCATCAATGAGCTATGGAGATTGACCTCCTCTGCCTTTACAAAGTATGAAAAATGGCTTAAAAGGGGAACAGTCCATTTTCTGATCCTAACCTGGAACCAACATGCTGCAGCACACATATGTCAATTCCTTCAAATCAAGCAGAGCAAATCCCGAGTCAGACAGGTCTAAAGGTCTCCAGTATGGTCTCCAACCACCACCAGCTTAAGAGTCTCACAAAAATGTAAAGTATACACAGATTATTGAGAAACCACATACTGAGCTATCTGGATGCTATTCAGACTGCTATTCAGATAAATGACGCTGTGGGCTGTAATCTCCAGTGTACCGCAACACCAGCACCCTGCAGTAGCCAAGTTCCTTTCTTTACACAAATCTAACATGATGTATGTTTATATTTCAATTTTAATTTAATTTTATTGCTTTCACACTAGCAAGCATGAATAATTTACAAAGCCTGTTTCCTTTGTGGCTTCTTCCGGACCATACAGCTATATTTCCTCAGCTGCTGCAGTTGTGCCACATTCACATTCCCATAATGGCCAGGGTATTTTTCCATACCCTTTCCTCAGACCCAGCAGCGAGATCCTGCTTAATACAGCACATGCTTCCAACACAACTGCAAAAGAGAATGTGCATGTGTGCCTAAGGAGTGGGAGAGGGAGGAGAACAGGAGAGATTAGAGGAGGAAACTGTGGGTAGAGAAGGGCAAGAAATTTTCTTTGCAATTAATTACCTGCTTTATTCCATTAGAACAGGACAAGAATAGCAAGCTTGTGTTTCCCTGTCAATGATACCCCTTTCCATGTACTGCATCCCCTTCCATATACACAGAGTTATATTTCTTTCAAAGTATTTAATTGTGGTCATAAACACATGTATTTCCTAAGAGATACTATGCCTACACTCCCCCACCTCTGTCTCTCCCTATCCCAATCTCTGCAGAACATATCCTTCCATATTCCATTTCCCCCCCTCAAATTCTAACACTTTCATATTCCTTTATGATTAAACTTTATAGAAACAAAACAAAACAACAGCAACAAAAAAAAGAACATGTCTACACTTAAACACCACCACTAAGGAGAGATATAAAACCTCGTTTCCTTTATGTGAGTCAAAACTGAACCACAAAGCTCCGATTCAGGTATTCACAGAACTCCTACATACCAGTAGACCTGTGAAAGATTTAAGAGCGATATGGTCACGCAAAGCACAGACCATGACTAAATGGCAACATGAAGGATATGCCTGTCATGTCAAAATGACAGGAGAAAAATTTAAGGAACCCTGAGATCTAATCAAATATCTTCCCGTCTCTCCTCTGTCATTCCCCATTTGGAAGCCAGACCACCACACCAAACTGCTCGGGAACAGCAAGGCAGTCAGAGCAACAGATCAAACAACAGAATAAACAACAGAATATTCATAACTGGGATATCCAAGGACCGACTGCAAGTCCTGAAAATGCAGGTGGAAAAAAAAAGCAAAACAAAAATCAAAACAGTTTTAGGGTTAGCTCTTTGCCTTCAGTTACAGGGGATCCAAGACCCAAAACAGCAACAAGACAAGAGGAGCTCCCATATTCACCAAATCTGCAGGAACTTAATTTGTTCCACCTTCTGAAGGATTTTCCTAGCCTCATCTCTCCTTTTTCATAAGCTAATAACTTTTTTAGCCACACAGGATAAGAACATGCAAAGGCAACTTGCAATCTAAGCACATGCAAAAATACTATAAGGAAATGCATAGTGAAGCACTTTTCAAACACAGAAAACCAACATTCTTCTCCTACTCACTATTTTATTATCTGCTACTCGAATTTGGAGACTGTGGTAAAATATCTGACCACACCAGGAACCCTGTCTCATCAATTATAACTCAAAGACTGATAGTGGGAAATTTGTGGCTACTGAATGTGTAACCGTTATCTTATTTGCAATATTTTTTTAAATAAAAACACTAAGAAGTCTATATAAAATAACAGTCAAATAAAGAGACTGTCTCCTTGAAGCAATAAAATCAAATGATACATGGAAAAATGCAGCCTCATTCAACCTCAACCTTCAGCGTCATTTTTGCAAGGATATTTCCCTCGCTTCCCAGCTATTAACACTAAACCTAACCCCATCTGTTCCATAGTGTACAAAGTTAAAGTAAAATAACCCTTCTCCTTATGTAGAAATAAGTCACCAAAATGATATATTTAGATTGGCACCTCTGGTTCTTATGGAAAACCCCCTCACACTGACATGAAATCAGGGCCCACTGCACAGTTATTTAAGACTCAGTAAGCCTCCCACTTTGCCTTAATGGAAATTTAAATACAAGAAAACCCAACACTTGAAGTTGGAAGTTCTTTCGGCTATTATACCACCATTAAATGATTAAATGTCAGACCAAAATCTTTGCTTAAAGTTTTTGTATCTGCTTTTTCATAACAATGAAGCCTAGAAGCAAGTTACTGGGAAAGAAAGATGGTTACTTTCAAAAGGCAGCTAAGAAATTCTTGCTGTGTATTACAGGAACACATACTGCTAACGCAGGCAACACTCCTAAGCTTCTCTCCATAAATTTCCAGGAGAAAGTACAGTTTCAGCTTTTGGGAGAAACACAAAGTCCTCCCAGTATAATACTCTTAAATAGCTATCCAATTTGTTATCATATTACAGACATGTTACTTGGGATCTAGTTAATACTCATCCAATATGACAGAATAAACTAGTTTGGGCTCCAGTTTAATTTTCCTTCCACTCAGCCCAAAGCTACATTTCCACTCAGACCTTCTACAGCAATGCTCTCAGATAGCTAAGGTTTCATAAGGGACAAAGGCACACAAATTGCAAGTACATGCCTGAAAGATGAGTGGCAGGTACTCTGCAAGTAAATGAGGAGTTAAACTTTGAGAAGAAGGAAAAAAACCTAAAATGCATAGTTTGTGTGTTTAATGGTTGGTAGTTGAAAGCTTATGGGAAAGAAGATGAGTCTTGACCCCCTGTTTCTAGTGTAATTACCAGCATTGCCGTAAGTCTCAACAACAAACCAGTTCATTAGGAAACCCACTGGAAACCCTCTACAGAGTTTCATAAACAAAACAATTAGGCAAAGATTTCCAAGGACTCCCCCTGGTCCCTGGCTGCAGGGCACGCTTTTTCCTTGCGTGCTTCCTTAACTTGCTTCCTTAATGTTCCATGCAGATTTTTGTGGGTAGAAGAGTTTGGTAAGTGGCAAGTTAGCTGGGGAGTCAGATTTACCCTGCTCCACTCCATTCGTAATAAGAGGATTCTTTCTGGTTTAAGATATAATATAAAATGCTATGTGACATGCTTCATTTTAGGCAAATAATAACCCATCCCAACCGGCATCAGGCTTCTATCAGGCTTCTGCTGATGTGTTACATGAAGATTCCTTTTTTTTTTTTTTTTTTTTTTTGGGGGGGGGGGGGGGGGGCAGCTGTGGGGGTGGCACGCACAAAGCTATTTTGCAACCTCTGCCAGAATTCTTTTTTATCTTTTTCTATTCTGTATACCTTTAAGGATGCCAACTACTTCTGAATCTCTCTCAAATATACGCAATCCTCATTCCTGCAAGACAAACACAACCCCAGTGCAGGGGCAGGGGGGAGGATCACCTCAGCAGGGTCCCGAGTTCTATGTCTCAGATAAGGCTGAAAGAACACAGAAGGAAATTCAATGCTCTCAGCAGCACTACAAGGCGGGGGAATTCAGTGAAGTACCAGTTCCTTTCTGTTCTGACAGACTCATTCTAGGACAAGCGATAAACAAAATGAGACTTATCCAGTGGTTATGATGTAGTCTATAGTGAACATCATTCTGAGGTTATCTCAAGGTATTATTTCTTCTGCATCGTAAGACTTGCAGTTGGTGAAAGAAGTCTACCACCGACCACTTTCGTTTGGAGAAAACATGACATTTCAGCAGGTCAGCACCCTGTGTTCATGCATTAAGCAAGCAGCGCGCATGAACTGACATGGTTTGGTGAAGATCTACAGCTCTGAAGTGACAGACATACTAGAGAATTCTTGCTAAGTGACTAAAGTTATCCTTTTATCCTCCTGTTTGATCATCTGCTTTTTAGTCATTTCTTTTAAAAAGAAAGCCAAACGCTGTGCTGTATTACACGCCTGTAAACCAACAGATGAAGTAGGAAAATCCACCATTTTGTATCCCATGTACAACACCCAAGATCTATAGGCACTTTGCAGAAACATGAATAATTATGTTTGGTGGAATATGAAGTGTCGGTATCTAAAGTGACAACCCAAGATTTGCTTCTAGCACACTATGAAATTCTTTCCCCTGGTAATAACAAGTGTTCTTTAGTAACATTTTTCAAAAGGATATGAAGCTGAAAATATATTTTTTGCAACTCCAAATGCTACAACTTAGAATCAAGGGAGGGTTGATATATAAATAAAGGAGACAAGACATTGTATATCAATCCTAAAGGAAACAGCAATCAAGACCCCTCTGAAAACCACACACCAAATGAAATGTTTCTGTCTTTCCTATAATAATCTAGACTCACCTGCACATATTTTCAAAGCAGTTAAGAGTCAGGTGAGTACAGAGCAGAAGCAAGATCTGAATTCTGATGCCCGACATTAGGAAGCGCCCAGCTATAAGCCACCCCACAAAACCCCTGAAACTGCTGCCTGCCACTAGCGAACCAAGCTGGAAGAAAATCAGAAGCACAGTTATCAGAAAAAACAAATAATAAAGCAAAATGTAGTTAAAAATTGAAGGAGACTGTTCATAAGCAATCTACTCTTACTCCCCTATAATAGAAAGTGGGCTTTGTTTTTAAAGTGTTCTTCATGCAGAAAGTGAAGAGGCATAAGAGTTAAAAACTGTTGCCTACACTGAAGGAATTTCTGTGGACAACATCAAAAAGGGAAGGTACCTGATGAGAAAGTGTGATGTCAATTCACAGCTACTTCACACTTTTACAGTGCCTTTCAGAATTCTAACATCACCATTTCTGCAGTTCTTGAACAGAATACACTATTTAGTTTTTTATTCTTAGGTGGGATGTTAACACCACTCTTCCTTCTTCCTATCTATGCCCCCATGCATCACCCTTGAAGCAATTCCAATGGAGCAAAACCAGCTGCACAAGAAAGCACAATGCTACGGCAGCTTTCAAAAAGTATTTTTGATGGCCTTGCCATACTAGCATCCCCAAAGCAAGATGACCCTTAAGCTTCCGCTCTGACACATGAATGATTGGGGCTGGTACACTTTATCAGAGACTCCTGTGCGACAGAGAAGCTGAATGAATAAGCTGCAGGGAGCACATTCTTCACATCACCATTTACTGCGGCCACAAAGCACACCACAACCTCCACACTATAAATCACAGGGTTAGCAAGGCAGAGAGAGAATGGGAGACTATGTCAACCCAGCAACATCAGGACTCCACAGGTTCAGGGCAGTTTTCCATCCTAGAGATCCGGCAGTTTCCATCGCAGGCTCTTGGAGAGTCACCCTGCGCTGGCAAAGACATTACTAAGCAGCATTCAAAAAGTCAAGAACAGCATGCTTTACACCTTGCAGTAATTAAGCTCAAGTAAGTTAGGCTGAGTAGCATAAATAGGCCTAGTCTGTTTAAAAAAAAAAACACAAAAAAACCAACAAAACTCTTTAAAAAACCCCAGCTCCTTCCCAGTTCAGTGCTCTAAGGGTTACACCAAACACTGAGCTGAGAGGGAGGCAAGCTGCCTGAAGTCATCACTGCCCCTAGTTGCCTGCCCTGAGGCAGAAGTGTCCCATTTGCTGTGAATCAAGTCCTGAGCAGTTTATAATTACATTCTGGATGTCAAATTAGTCTCTCAGATGCCCCTTCTCAAGGGCAGGGCGTCCAGAAGGGACAGGCCAGATACCAGCTTAGCACCCATCCATCCACACGGACATCAGTCATTGGGTCCAGTGGCAGCCAGGCATCCCAAGGACTGAAATCCTGGAAACCTCCAGGGTGTATTTTTTCTGCTGATAGAAGTGTAAGTGTTCTTCCTTCATTAACAAAAATGATGACAGGCAACCTCCCAGTCAGTACTTCAGAAGAGGATCTCGGAAGAGACCTGATAAAATGAAGCTCCAAGACAGTTTCAGAAAATAACTGTTTCCACCTTAGCATAAAAAACACTGTAAAAAATCCTCTTTATTGCACAGAATCAGTGCTTTGTCAAGAGTAAGGTATCAGGGATATTTAAAAAAACTAAAAGAAAATAAGTACAAAAAAAGGTGGAAGATTTTGTACAAGAGCAATTTTGAATCTGTCTGAGAAAAACTATGGAAATGCTATTCCATAACAGTGGGGTTTTTTAATGTATTCTAAGCTTAAAAGGTATAATTAGAGTTAGTTAAGACAGACATACAAAGTAACGCAAAAATACAATTCTGATTTCTCTTATTTCAGAGACAAGTTTTACAATATTACCAAACAGTTTCTGCAAAAACCTCATGAATTTTATTTTCTTGGAAAATGAGGACATCTTTTAAGAGAAAGAGAAAACCTACTAACATCTGAATAGTAAGAAGTAAGCTTCAATTTTACAAGGAAAATCATATGCTAGACAACTTTAAAACACAAATGCTCCAAATGTAAAGTTGAGATCTGTTATTCCAATAGTATAAAAAAAAAAAACCAACCAAAAACCAAACACACACGAGGAGAGGGTTCAGAAGCAGTAAGCTATGTAAAAGGCACCTCTCAAAGATGCCTTTATGTATCAGTAAAATCCAAACAGAAGAGTCTTACTTGTCTTCCCCTTCTCCCCAGGGAAATGACTAAGCAGCAGAGCAGGACTGAACTGTACTGGAGCGGAGCTCTGTATGGGAATACTGCACAGGAAGAGATGAAGGCTGCTTACTTCAGAATGTAAACTGTAGGATTTGGGAAGGAGGGGCAACTTGACCCCATTTTATATTGAGATAGATAATTCCAGCACTATCTCTGGAGTAAACAAGAGATAAAATGAAGGTATGAAAATGTCAACTGATAGCGACACAGACATTATCATCCAGGAGTGCCTGCGATTAATATAAAGGAAAGTGCAAGAAATTGTTCCCCTCCCATCCACTTATTTCCAGTCCAGTTTGCAGAAGAAACAGAAAAGCCAACCTGTGAAGTACACTTGAATTTCTTATAAAATTGTACACTCTGAAAGTGTCTTTTTGAATACCAGGTGTTGTGGTTTAACTGCAGCTGCTCACTCACTCCCCCCCCTTCCACCCAGTGGGATGGGGGAGAAAATCAGGAAAAAAGTAAAACTTGTGGGTTCAGATAAGAACAGTTTAGTAGAACAGAAAGGAAGAAACTAATAATGATTATAGTAACAATAATAAAATGACAATAATAATAATAATAAAAGGATTGGAATATACAAAACAAGTGATGCACAACGCTATTGCTCACCACTTGCTGACGGATACCCAATTAGTTCCCAAGCAGCGATCCCTCCCAGGCCAACTGCCCCCAGTTTATATACTGGGCATGACGTCGCATGGTATGGAATACCCCGCTGGCCAGTTTGGGTCAGCTGTCCTGGCTGTGTCCCCTCCCAACTTCTTGTGCCCCTCCAGCCTTCTCTTGCTGGCTGGGCATGAGAAGCTGAAAAATCCTTGACTTAGTATAAACATTACTTAGCAACAACCGAAAACATCAGTGCGTTATCAACATTCTTCTCATACTGAACCCAAGACATAACACTATACCAGCTACCAGAAAGAAAATTAACTCTATCCTAGCTGAAACCAGGACATCAGGAGACTTCAGGAAGGTCACTTCACTAAAACACTTGGGTTTAAAAGGGTTGTTTAGTCAAATACACAGCTATTAAGACCCTCTGTCTGTCAATGGTTGCATCCAAGAGTTTTCAGAAACAAAGCAAACCAGAACAGTAATGCAGGAAGGAACTGCAGGCTCATGCAGCAAAACAAGCAAACAAAAAAAACCCTCCAGGCTGTAAGGAATGAAAATTATCATTCACTGCCTTTCATTCACCAGGCCTTCTTCAACAACCAAACAAAGAAAAAAAAAAAGGAAAAAAAAAAAACCAGAAACATGACAAAGTTAATGGAAGACAAATGACCAAAAAACTCCAACTACAGAGTACAAAGGAAAATATTTCACCCTAATTTTCTAGGCTCCGCCTATGCAGGTAAACGTTAACTGTAGCATATACAAATAAAACCATGCCTACTCAACTGTAGTATTTGATCAGTAATGTTAAGGTCTAAAGCAGAGAAGCAGAGTATTCAGATTTCAGCTGACTCCTGAAATATTGTGCCAGTATCTCCAACACTATCAAAACCCCTTTTGACTCATTTCTTCTGGATCTCTTTTTACTTTGCACACTGTGACAGACTGATACTCATGTTAGTCAAATAGGACTGTATCTTAAAAAGAGCATTCCCTGCCAGAGCTTGATCTGCAAAGAATGCTGAAATGAATTCCCATCACGTATTTGGAAAGACCTAGTGACAGCACACCAGGATTATCTATGGGAGCCCCAAGATTAACTGAAGGTCTCTCTCCCATCCCTAGACAAGTAACTGACAGATGTGCTGTTCAGCCACAGCTTTTCACACAGATTAGGTGGAATAGGCAAGCTGTGGTTGGCCTCAAAGTCACCTTGACTGGAAGAAGTCAGCTGCAACACAAGGTTCCTCGAGGACAGATGGAGACATTTACATTGACAATAAATGGGATAACACTTAAAGAGCTGTTAATTCTTACACTTCTGGACACAATGTCCAGCTGTAGGCAAGACATCTATTTCCCAGTGGTACACCACCATATAATTAAAGACATGAAGTAAAGGAGAATGTTATACCCTTCCTCTGAATCTAAGGAGATTGGCATTTGCTAAGAACAGAGAGCAATCAGTCCTGAGGATTTAGACACATCATGAGAGATGACATGAATTTTGTCTGTCACATACCAGCACTCTGCATTGAGGCTAGAGAAGCAATTATTAGAAGGATCAGCAAATCAGACTTAAAAGGCAAGCACTGGCTATAACTGAAAAGCTGAAACAAGACCAGGGAAAAACTAAAGAGAGAAAGTAGAGAATTCTGCTGAACATTTGTGGTAACCCATGTGCCAAAAGCCATCAGCTCCCAAACTCCCCACCTGAGCCTGGGACATGCTAAACAGATACCAGAGACATCTGATACAGATGAAGATGCAAATTTATCTCTCTGTATCGGTCCTATGTTTAGTTAATAAAGACGTTTTGGTCAATACGTTCTTACGCTAAGAGGCTACTTGTCAGCAATGGTTACAGCTTCCATCTAAAGACATGAAACCCAGCATCACACCCTAGTTACCATTACACATATACCCTTCCACTCCTGCACATCAACTTCTCCTAAGCGGTTCTGAAAGAGACTCCAAAACCTCTCTCTAGGTTCTCAAAAAGCTTTGAACCAAACAGGACAGCTAGTTTATTCACTTGGGTATTCACCAAACCAGTTTCCACTTGAATTTAAGCATCTGTTCATCTTGGTTACAAGCTTACACAGAAACACGCATATTTACCCACTATTAGTTTCCTACACAACTCTGCAGCCATTGGGGTTTTTTTGCTAATGCTGATCCTCGTTCTACAATTAAAGCAGAACCAGTGTCTACGAAGCTGATCTTTAAACTTCAGTCTGGTTATTATGTATTTTTTTTACAGCCTAAGCAGGTTCTGCTGTGGTTACCACAACATTTCATCCATCTGGCAGGCAATTAGCATGGCTCTGTCTATGTTTCTCTGAGGTGAGCCATTACCTTGCTATGTGAGCTCTAACACTGTGCCATTGACATATATCACTCTCAGTAGAGCAGAATCCAGATTTCAGCCCCAGGATAATGTCCAGGCGAACAATTGGCTAATTTTGAACCTTACCTTGTTACCCATCTCATGAGTACTGGTAGGACAAGATAGCCATATTGCTGACCCGAGGAAAGGAGAACAATCACCTTCCAGCCAAATGTTTCAGTGCAGCAAGAGCATGTACCTGCAGAGTGCTGCCCAGTCAAGAGTTTCCAAGAACTTTATAAACGAGTATATGACAAGAAAAAAAACAACCAAACCTCCTCAGATGTGGGCAAGGATAATCTAATTGTGCCTGACAGCAGAGAAATCAATACAGCCATTTTTTTAAATTTAGCAAACGTGCAGTAGTTAACCAAAAATCACACACTCCAGGATGTCCCTCTTCACAAATTCTTTCTCCACAAACGTGCAGGTAGCTCAAGTGTACACAGTCAGTTGATATTTCATTAAGTCCCTGTTTAACTTAAAATGAGATTTAAACAAACCTTTTGCCCTTACAGTGTAACAGCATTCATACCTCATCTGGAACCTGATAGTAAGGTATCAAAGGGTTAATTAACATGTATGCAGTGTGTGGTTTAAGCAATATTAAATGGAAATCTCTGAACAGACAAGTGTCACTGAGTGCAATGGAAATAAATTGGGCGTCTCCTTCCACACTTCAACTTTCTCTCCCTAGATTTGCTCAGAGCTCTCTATGCTGCTTGTTCAGTAATTTCACGCTACGCTGCTTAACAATGTAAGCATGGAGGCTCAATCTAAAACTGCACTTCCCAAATGTCACTTGTTTGTGAACACATGGCTGAACCCAAAATTGCTTTTAATATTAGAGTGGTGCCTGCTGGCACTGCTGTAGTTAAGGGTCTGTCAGAATTTCCATGATAAACCCCATTTTCTGGGGTGTAATACCATGACCATTTGCTACAGATAAACCTCGTATACAAGGTCACAGCAGACAAACACGATTTTTAAAATTTTCAAACCAAGTTTGCTTGGCTATTTTTGAGTTTAAGACACTTAACGCTGATTTGAGGCCTCTTATGGTTCTAGGGTTTTCTTACCATACCTTTAACTCCAGAACAAATTCAAATGTAGGAGTCCCACTCCAGCCTCCACCTGGCCCTGGAGCCTCAATTACGGCCACAGGGTCTGGTCTACAGCCTTGATGGGATATGAAGAGATTACAAACACCAGCATAGGGTTCACTACTTTAACACTAGTGTGAGACAGAGAGGACAAATACATAAATTTTCACCACAGGGAATTTTCTGTTGTGAGAATCATTTCAGTTGCCATTAGTAGCAATTTAGAGGTATTACCCCACTGGCACAGTGAGTTCATGTATTTTATATTTCATGGCATATTTCATTTTATATTTCATGGCACAACCCCCAGTGTGTCTAACAGAAGATGCTTTAACACCACTGTAGTTTCAGAAATGAAATAATAAAATCTGTCTATTTTAGAACAGGAGAAAGCTCAAATGCCAAATTTGTTGGCTAATAGTAGAGTCCTTGAAACCATGGGCTGAATATTACTGAAAAAAGTAAACAAGACAGACACTTCACCTTTTGGGAACCTGGCTGGCTGAGCTTGCTTTCCACAGGACGAGCTTCTCAGACATCAATTATTGTGCCATTGGATAGTCAAAGACTGACTGCCTGCAGTTGCTGAGGGAGGATATAGAATACCAAGCAGGGGGAAAAAGCAGGAAAAAAGGTTCTGTGGGGTGACAACCAACTTCTTTTCTACTTGGGTTAATGATGTTCACTAATTAAAAAGGAAAAATAGGAAGAAACAGCATGGGGTTTTTTTTGCAATTCTACAGGATCCCTTGAAGCCTGCAGTGTCAGAAACAGTACTAACCTCCAGAAGCAAAAAAGAGTGACTCACATTAGTCACAAAGCAGCCACTCAGGCTGATTAACACACAACATTGATCACTACCAAATATAATTCTGTGCAGAAAGTTTCAGCTTGGCTCAAAAATAGCCAAAGGCATTACAGCAAAAAGGTGGATGGTTAAAAAGGGTGCTGTCAAGGACCCCAGGATCCCAAAGCTGAGAAGAGAATGACACTATTAAGTAATCATCTACCTTTTGCTACTCTCGGAACATAAACTTTTGTAAAGGAAAAACGGACATCACTACATTGTTCCAAAGACTGAGACAAAGATGTACTTGCAGTCCATTTTGAACAGAGGTGGTTTTGCCCAGAAGAAAGCATTAGGATGCATTACAAAAGTTACAGAGCCAAGCTGAGTTGATAAAAGAAAATTAAGTGAAGGAGATATTATAAATGCTATTCTAGAGTGAAAACTAAGTCTACCTTTCTGGGAAGGGACATCTGAGGCAATTTTTAAACACTACCCTCTCTATAATCATTTATCCTTTCCTCAAAGACTGTGTGGAATTGATCCCCAATTTAAAAATTCACAGATCCTACTGAATCAGTTACACTTCACACTTAAAAATAAGAGAATGCTGTACGTATGCTGTTGTGAAAACCATCACTGACTTCAGAACTGTCAAAAGTAACAAAACATACAAGAAATTTGCCCAAACAAGAAATAGCCACACAAAGTCATCTCAGCATGACTCTCCTCTTCAAAACTTAACTGAGTGCATAGATTAGAGAAATTCAGATATTTTAAAATAGTTATTACCATAGTCTCATTAAAGCTTAAAAGTATTTCCAGCTTACTCCTTCCCCTTCAGTGTGTACCTAATGAATTGTATTCAGTTATATCTGTCACCTTATTCACTGTGAAATGCAGTCTGGATGCATCAGAAAACTAATCCTAACCTAACTAGTTTCAAAACAACCTCTTCACAAGGCATATGCAACACCTAGCATTTGAGAAAGTCATTACTAAGCCCTCAAAATGACATAAATTATCAACAGGCATAAAACAGCAACATGGCACAATGAAAGAGCACATCGTCAAAACAACAGCACTTTCCACTTTGTTCTTGAGGTTAAGTCTCCCGCTCTCATTCCTTTGTATTTCACAAGCTAGTGGTTTTAAGTAACCCTTCATCCAAACAGACACCTACTTGGGTTGCCATTTTTCCATAGTCAATCCACCGCAAAGTGGCAAAGTTGGTAGATTCAGCACAGTTGAAGCCATGATTGAAGCCAGCATGGTAACCATAAGGAAATGTAATCATAAACTCTCCAGCTTCTTGGGTGATCTGAAAAACAGAGAAAAAAAAGACAAAGAGATACCCCACAGATCAGTTAACATAGCAGCTTGAGAACAGAGACCTATTAAAAAAAATAAATCACTGGTTAAATCTCTCTTTCAACTGGAGGATAGGCAGAATAGTCACTGCCAACTCTTCGTTAAACCTAGAACAATTTCTAGTTAACTGCAGAAATACTGAAGTATTCCTTTAAGGAAAAAAGGCAATACAATAGATGGAAGGGGTCAGAACATCTGAACTATTTAGACTCACAGGCTCCAGTTACAAAAAGGGTCTCAGGCTGCAGCATTCCAAAAGAGCAATAAATAAATCTTTAGATTGTGACCACTTCAGCTCATGCTAAGTCCAAATTTATACTCCCACCACCATGCTAGTGGAGCCAAGAAAACTGGATTTCTGTCCTAACTTGCATTCCACATTGCTCGGTCCTACTGAAGTACATGCTACCTTTCACTTCATTTATTTCCCCACCCACATTTATCAGTCTTACTCCCATTTGTTCACACAAAAGTGAAACACCCAAAAAATTACAGCCCACCATTTGTCTACTTACGTAAAATTAAAACAATAAGCATTACAGACATTACTCTACAGATTACAGCTGTAATCAGAGGCCAATCAATCTGCAACGCTTCTAGAAAATCCTCTTTTTACATCTTCTGCAGAGAAGACTGGGGGGGGGGACGGAAATGTTGATTATGGCACAGATCATAAGAGCAACTGGCAGTGACATAGTGCACTTGGAGCAATCCTTCCAGTCCAGCTCTCTAGCTTAGCAAGCACGTGACAGCACCTCCCTTCTGTGGATTAGGAAAGAAGCAAAATTTGACCTTCCCTGTCTTTCCAACCCAGAAGTGCTGACAGACCTTTCATAGCAGTCACATGCCAAGCAACTCCATTTGGATTCCCTCCCACCAGCAGTAACTCACAATACAGCAGTTCAGAGCCTACAGACATTTCAAAGGACTTACACTTATAAACACAAGGATGAATCCAAATTGAAAATGTAAAGATGCAGAAGCTAAAACATTTACACACTTGGCTGGACTAACACCTAAACTTGCTAATGTTATTAACGTTAGCAGAGTAATTTAAAAAGAAAAAGTATAGAATAAAAATTGATATGATAATACAAGAAGCTTCTGCAGTATTTCTGAATGAGAGGTACTGAAGTCCACTCTGTACCTAGCTTCACAGAGCATCCTCCCATCCAGCCCCCTCCATAAATCAAAGCAGAGTGGTAGATTGCTAACTTCAGAAGACAGAAAGATTATGTTTCTGTCAGGAAATCTACATCCTGGTGTCTTCATTTCAAGCCCACAGTGTATGTCCTCCATGTCACTGCTGTCAACATTATCCCTACAATAAATTAGAAAGCACTCAAGATGATGGATAGGCCATGCAGAAAAGTAATAACTATTGAAGGAAAGCCAGCACAAACTGCCACTCACGAAGAAAGCCCTAAATTTACTGACTTCTGCAAGCTCTTGAGGAATAAATGGAGAAATCAATAGGAGATTACAGAAATACACATTTTTAATTATTAAAAAGCCCTAGTATTGATCTGTTTCTTTTTTCCAGAAGTAAATACCATTACAGAGATTTATAAATGCATGCCTATTCACTTCATTGAAATCTGCCAAGAATTTAGATTAAGGGATCCTATCTCTGTTTCTAAAGGAAAATGGCAAATGTTCACTGTTTCTGAATAATAGCGATCCTCCTTCAAAAGCTACTATTTCAGGACAGGAGGTATTCAGATATAGGCTGCTCAGACTAAAGAGAACTCCTCCTCTTTTTTACATTTAAAAATATCCTTCCAGTGAGTGCCATAGAGAAGAAAGTAGCTATCATAAAAAAAAAACACAAAAACAAAAAAAAAAAACCCACAAAACCAAACACTTCCCCCCCATTCTGTAAATCAAGATTAGGAATTATATTTAAGTAACATGTAAATAATCACTCTTGCTTTAAAAAAGAAAGTTTGGGTTTGGCATTAATATTGTCCTCTGTGTGTACACTGGTGTGGTTTGTTAGGTTTTGGGGGTTTTTTTGTAAAAAATAGGGAGACAAGAATCATATTCTTATCACTGAGATTTCTACATATACTCAGCATGAAGGAGACACCAGACATCAATCTGCAAAAAACCTTCATGTCACAAATCAAAAGACTCATAGTAGGAAGCCTAGCTAAGCAGGTAAAGACTTCTTACCAAGCAATAAATTAGAAACTCCCTTATTTAAGCCACTTTGTATCCCATCCCTATCACCATACAACTCAGCAAAGATGACTTGGGATAACCTTGGAAGGGAAGTTTTCCTCTATTGCCTTTTTACAGACTCCTTTCCTCCTCTTGCTTGGTTATTGGTCAGAAATCACTTAGTATACTAATTACTAATCAATGCCACTTTCCTCAGATAGATGGAAAAGCAAACATATAACAGTGTATTATTCTAAAGAAAAATATGCCCACCTACAACTTTCAAACATTTGAAGTCCCGCAAGAATTTCCTTCACTTTCTGACCTCCAGCAGACCCAAGAGCACTTCCCCAACATGCTGCTTGAACAAAATGGCAGAAATTAATTCCCATTTCCTATTCTCCTCCATTCTGCAGGACGACTGCATGTCACTGGAGGATCACATGGCAAACTTCACTTAGAACGGCTTGTGTGCACCAACAGGTACTTTTTAAATTATTATTTTCAGCTGCTTCTTTAGATAAGCAGTGCACACTTTTTAGGCTCTGTTCAGCCAATTATTGCACCACTTACAGCTTCTGGTTAAAACAACTTCATAAGGAAAACACCGCAAGAAGCAGCAAAACATAGTGTTCAATTGAAACTGAAGCACAAAGAAGCATAACAAGAGATCCTTAAAATTTACAGTTTAGGCCAATAAATAAAGATAAGGTCAGATGGATTTTTCAGGAGCTTGCACTTGCTACAGATTTTTGTATTCTTTTCTGAATATGGTCGGGCTAGAGAATGTCTCTTATCCTCTATCAAAAGTCATTTCTCAGAGGGGCATCTATGCATTAAACTGAGATGCCTCCCATATTCCAATCCACATATCCACTTTCCTGAAATTTGTAAAGTGAAAAACCATACCAAAAAATTCAGGTCCCACAATTAGGTATTTTCATTGTTATTTTCAAGCATGTGTAGCAGGTACCCGTGTTTTCGCACTTGGGAATTAGGTTCCACAGATAGAATTACAAGAAAAACGGTTTGTTGCTCTCTATGAACAATTTAATATCAACCATCATGTGCAAACTAGGCCAAGTCTAGCCACTGATGTTGAACCATAAGCACCACATTGCTTCGTGCAAGTCTCCCCTGCACTGGCAGCAAGCTCATCTGACAAGCCAGATGATCATGCTTCAAATTTCATTCATCACAGCCTTCCACTAGGAAAAATGAAACAGCCTCTGGAGCAGTAAATTGAATGAATTCATAGTTTTTATGCTATAAAAGAGCCAAGATCTTTTACTTCCATCTCAAAGAATCACGAGGCTCATCAAATAGGCGCTACACTTTGTCTCAGGTGGACTAACTCTAACAAAACCATGCTTTTTTTTTTTTAAAAAAAAAAAAGGAAAAGGAAAAAATATCAGAACTCAAGAGTTCTTACTTAGAAAAAGATGGCCATAGTATCTACAGATGATGATGCAAAGGGGATGGGGAAGGATGAAATCAGTTTAAACCCAGCATTCTTTGACACTTCCCACTGGAGTTAAGAATCCCAGTACCTCTAACTCAATTCGTTTTCCCACATCCAAAGGCAGGACACCCTAGCAGGACAGGCTCTCTGTGCCAGTAACACACAGCAGCAATAGCTGTTTGACTGATTCTGCACAGATACTAAATCCGTGGTAAGCATGCTTGGCTGAGGAGATTTACTTCTTGCCAGAAGACTTTAAGAATAAGCATATTAAAACGATCATACCAAATAAACATGACCCCTCATTTCAAGTAAGAGGGCTTAAGAGATTCATGGATCCTTACTGGCTTAGCATAAAACAAATGCTTACACAACAGAGAACCAGCACGTCTAACTCCAGGTTTTGGTTCATACTGGATCCAGGAGAAAAAAGTCTGCGTTCAAGAATTACCAATGAGTTATGCTGCCTATTGATAAGCCATAGCATCTGTATTACAATTTGCCCCTCTCTACCTGGAGAGGCTAATTGACAAAGTTAGTTGTAGTGAAAGCTTTTATGAAGAGAAGCACTTCACAGAAAGTGTCTTAGCCAAACCACAAATCTTCATTTACAGGCAGCCACCTGGTTTAAACTGATAGGATACATTTAGCATAATAATGCATTTAGAAATTAAGCAAATTGCTCCCCAGCGGCTTGCGATGAATTGTTTCCTTAAAAGAGGGGTGTTGTGCTTTGTGCACCTCAACAACTTGCCAGTGTATTCAATGCATCCTTTGTACATACCCGGTCAAAAGGAATTCCATACTTCTTCAAGATTGAGGGCGAAATGAGGGTCATCTTGTGACGGAGGAAAGCATCACATCCCTGAGAGCTTCCTGGAAAAAATCCTGTACAGACATTAAAAAGAGGAGTATCACTATAGGAATATTATATCCAATCAGTTATTTAAGCAGAGACAAGCTGACAAAATGAAAGCCTGCCTAAATACTTTATATAGATCAAAACAATAGGCATACAACTGAAGATGCCAGTAATTGGCACGTCCCTCATTGTTTAAAATACCACGTAAATTTTGTGACAAAAACTTGCATGTTGAGGCATAGAAGTCTAAATCCCATTCAAGTTGAGAGTTAGCATCTAAGTCTTCCATTTCTGGGAATAAGTATCTTGGTCAAAATCTCAGTAAAATCCTAGCAAATTAAGAAACAGAACCTGTTCACCTCAAGTTTTGGCTAGTACCTTAAACCCTGAGCCACGCCTTTTCTGAATACGGACAAAGAAAAAGTAGCAACCACGCATCATCTATTCCAAACACTGCCATGTCCTTCTTACACCTTCTCTGATGGGCTGGTATATTATTCATGGGAAAGTACTCATAAGATTCCAGACCGATCTGCCCTACATATCACCCCAAAAGGAAAAGAAAAAAAATTTTTAAAAAAAAAGGCATGCAGATGTTAATATTCAGTCAAAAGAAAGAAAGGAAACAAAACATGTCCATCACAAGGCAGTGGAAGGAGGGACACTCATCCACTGGCCACAGTTGTCACTACCCAGTCTGGCAGAGACAGTACGATCTGACTCAGCATCTCAGCACTATTAAGTGTTACATTCTACCATAGCTACAAGATCCATGCTGAGCTATTAAAACAAATCACAAATAATTAAAAATACTAAAATTGTGGTTAAAACGGAATAAACCCCTTGATGTCAGCACTTCGCTCCCAGAAACATCAGCTCAACCAATGTAACACCATTTTCCCCTAGACCATGTGTTTCACTCCAAGTGGGTGATTCACTAACAAATTATGTGTTTATAGGGATTAAAAAACATCACCATTTAGGAAAATAAATAACCCAAGCTCTGGATACAAAACTAATTGATGAGACATAATGGAATGGGTTTCAGAAAGTGAAAAGGATTACTGGATTCCAGGTTTTCTTATATTTTTGTACTAAAAGCATTTCAATTAAAATTATGACTGTCTGCTACCCAGTCTGTCGTCCCTCTCTGCATTTCCTCTTTTTAATGCACAGTTTAAGTGGCTCTCATTAAAACTACTAATAAAGAAGCACATTTTAAGTGATTAGCACCAATAACATGGCAACACATTAACATTCTCTCCACGGGCTCCATAGCTCTCCCAGTGAGCCCATTTACAGCTCAGCTATTCATTTTCCATATTAATTGCACACTCATTTCTCCATAGTAAACTTCTTCATAGTATAGACCACTGATGCATAGGACAGGGAGAATGCCCAAGCAGCGATACTGTTTCATTGCAGTTTCAAAACATTACCCATTCTAACTTCTAAAAGGTACTAAGCAAGCAAAAACTAAAATGAAGACGAGATCATTGATAATTTGCTTCTGGTTTATACGTTGCCAACCATCAATGTGTCTCAAAAATCGATGATCAGTAAAAATAAGTTACAAACAGCAAGAGATTTAGTATTACTTATGTCAGACTTCGGTGTGGTATTTCAGATTCTACAGAACACAGGTCATCTGGATTTATTGACTTTTTAATAGATGAAAAAGTAACTTTTATAAAACCTGGCAAATGACTAAACTGAACTGTAGCTTTGAAAGACAACATTTCTGAGCAGCAACTTTCAATATTATTTGTATTTAGGGATCATGGCTCTCAGTGCACAGGAAAACAACACTACCATGCCCTAGGACATTTATCTCCATTTATCCTACACAACCAGTCACTCCCTTCAACATCCTCCCCTTTTTAATTCATCTATGAAACGTCCAATAGAATGTCAGACTGTCAGCAAGAAATGCCATTACTAGGAATTTGCCTACTTTCTGGCAAAACAGTTTGAGAACTTTTTTTATTTTGCATCAGAATGCAGTCTTCCAGATTTTCCTGCCTGCTTCTGCTGCACTAACTTCAACAACAGATTTAAATCATTAAAGTATGCCTCACTGAAGATGAAACACATAGATTTTGAGTTAATTATCCTGGGACAGGAGCTTTTTTTAGCTGGGCAGCGCCTAGAACATTTGCAAGTGAATGAAAATAGTAACAAAAATCAAACACAACATCAACAAATTAAAAAAATATATACTTCTGCAGTCAGACATCTTCCCTGAGGCTTCCAGCATTACCAACTGGAAATCAGCAGAAATGCCAAGGCCAGGACACCAAACTCTGCGCTTGCTGTTGCTCATGCTGGGGGTGGGCGGCCACTTACAGGATGACCTTGGCAGGTGGTCAGGCAAGAACTCATACACGAGGTATGTTCACAGGCAGCTGAGGCTGGTGCTTTGTCAGGCCAAAAATTTACAGACAGCCTGATGAGAGGTGGAAGTTTATCACAGCTCAAGCTAGCCCTGCCCCTTTTTTTTTTTTTTTTTTTGAGGTGGCCTTTATTACACTGAAAAGATAAAGGAGGATGAGGCTGGAATAAAAGGAAAGCCAGCAAACACAGCGCGTATCATGTATCATTATACAGGGAAGCGAGAACTCCACTAGTGATTTTCTGTGAATGCTGTTGCTGAATTTGTAAGCACTTTCCTACTTAAGACTGAAAGTAATCAATGCTAATACTGTATATGTAACATTTACAGTGTAGAAGAAAGAATAGTTTCTACCATCCTATTTCCCTGCAGAACCAGAATGTGCGTCAGGAGGGTACCAGGAAGACTCCCCCAGGCTGCACTCCACACAGCTGGAGCAACATTTCTCACCTCTCTGTCGCAAACCTCATATTACACATGGAGATGCATGATGGCTCTCATTAAACCCATTTTCCAGACATGGAAGCATTTGGTCTCAATGCCTCAAAATTCAAGGACTTTTTTTTCCCCCCATCAATTTTAGTTAGAGTCATGGCATCTCAGAATACCAAGGCTTTGAGAAAACAGTTGCACTCGTAGGAAAATTCACTGACAAGAGGACAAGGTTTCTGACTGTGAAGCTATTATACCAATGCAGGTTCATCAAGCAGCTCTTGCAAGATTAAATTAGAACAGCCAGTTCAATGTCAATTCTTTATCAATCTGTTTAAAAATCAAGGGTAGAATCCTCTCCCGGGATGCTTCAGTTTTCACTGAGAACACACCCAGGAAGAAGCAAGCTTACCTTTCGCCAGGCGTTCCAATCTCTTGCCGTGTTCTGGAGGTATGGCGTACCTAGGAGAAAGTTAACACAGAAGAAAAAAAAAAAATTATGGCTCTATAACATAAAAACAGTGGAAGAAAAAGAAGGCTAGAAACAAGTGTGGTAATAACTTTCAGCATAGCACACTTACAACTAATGTCTGGAAATACAACCTAACCAAAATTTTATAAGTCTGGAAGGTATCAGTAACACATAATACATGGAGGAAAGCCAGTATTTTAATAAAAGTCCTTAGACACGTTATATGATGTGTGTTATTTTCCTGCAATTTTTTTTAAACAGCATCACGGGACTTGACAAGGTAGATGGAAAAACCAAAAAGACAAAGTGATGATACACCACTGGAAAAAACAGATATAAATCAGCATAGGGAACAGCAGGCATGTTTTCTGCAAGAAAGATACCAGCGAAATAAAACCATGAGGCTATGGTAAAGACTAACACGCAAGAAATTTTGGATAGGCTGAAAAGGTGTGAAGGAGAGTCTGTGTACATCAGCCTATCCACAGCAAATTAAGATTAAGTTTTTCAAAGAAAACTCTGTGTAAAAAAATTTTCATTTTATTCAAAAAAGTAAATATCCTTCACAATGGCTGAAGCAGTCAATCCTTTTATCTATGCTGCATTGTATTGTCTGATACAAAATAACAGAATTAAAACCATCTGATAATTTTCTTGATGAGGTGAATGAAAAAAGAAGGGTCTTCTGAGAAAAACAACATTAAAGGGTACAGGGAACAACTTCTGCACTTTTTAAAAGATGGTCTGCTAGAGTAGGTGTAAAAAGAATGCAAAAGAATTTGATTGAAATAGGGGGGGGTTTTCCACAAGCACAAAGTTTTGAACATAATTCTGGAAAAACAATCAACTGCCTAAAGTCACACACAAGCCTAATTGCAATATTCTCCTGTGATCACTGGAAAACAGCAACAGAGTCCTACTTCTAAAACAGTTTTGCCATGCGAAGAGATAATACGCTAGGTTATAGAAAAGACCCTTCATTTCTACCACCCAGAAGCCTTTCACTGAGCTCTTCTGGGTGTGTAACAGCTCATGACTGCTGCACACCTGCTCAGTCCACTTCAGAAAGTTAAGAACAAGAAATTTCTGTTTTCTTCCAGGCAATTTGGACACTTCACTGTGCTTAAATGTGATGAAGATGTTAAAAACAACTTGAAAAAAGCTGCAAAAAAAGTTTCTAATAGTTGCAGAAAGTTACACATGATTATTTACAAAAATCAGGAAAGTTTCAAATGGTTGTTTTTCTTCCTGAGAGTTGTTAGTTTCCTTACTGCTTTGAAGTTATACTACCTCAGTATTCACAGCAGCAAAAATCAGGTGACTAAGATTTTATACATTCAGGTTATAATGAGGGAACTAAATACCATGATATACTTAAACATGTTTCACATGATGACACGCATAATAATGTCAATGGAATTTTGTAAGTTATTGTTTACATACTGCATCAAATTAGATGTGGTGCTCATGCCATTTTTTGTAAGAGAGTTTTGAAAATTTACATTTGTGAGAATGACATTTATAGCCAGCTATAACTTTTGTTCAATGTGAATAATAAAAAAATGCATTATTTCTCTTATTTCCAATAAAGATGTCAAAACCATCATGTCTCATTATACCAAGCTGAAAACAGGATATTGTAGCAGGCAACCGCACAATCTCAACAACAGGTAAACAGTATCACTCTACTTATGATAGGATCTCTCAAAATACACCTAATTTGAGAGGACTTTCAGCCAGTCCCCTTGCTCAGCTTCTCAATTTTCAAGTCTAAAGTTTATCTACAGTGTCAGGAGAAATAGATGGAAGTCATATCCCATATTGCTTTTGTACAAAACCAAAATTTACCTATTGTAGTCTGGCAGGTTAGAAAGGATAACAAAGGACAGAAATCATATATAGGATGCTTCAAGATTTAGACATTAATCCGATTTAAACTGATGGCTTAAAAAAAAAAATCTAAGGGAAAACACTACATAGCACCTAATCTTGTAAAATAATAAATATAGCAATGGACTCCCAACATCCTCTGACCAAAGTTTGACAGTGCCTTAAATTGCATAATTATCAGACAATTCAATTTCATTTGTCTGGGACAAAGCTAGTAGCTTTCATTCTACAAAGACCATTCATCGCTTACATAAATGTGATAAAACTAATCCCGATCCAAAGCTCCTTTGTGGGATTAATGTCCCTTAAAACAGGGAAATGAGACATTCCATTCCTTCTGGGAAAAATGCTGAAGGATTGGGAAAGAACTAATTTATGGCTACAAGGCTGCCGATGATTAATGTAATATCCCCAGTCTACAATGCAACCTTCACTTAATTAGTGCCTATAATTGGGAGTTGTAAAGATAAGATTAATTGAATCTCGAGGATGTTAAAAGTTTAATACATTGGAACATGGTTATTGTGTTATCTGAAACTGCAGACTGTAAAAAGCCAAGCTGAGCTTTAGAGAACGGTCCATGGAGAGACAAAGTAAAAGGACTTGCTTGGATAGAAACCAGCAAGAGAGAAAGAATTTCCAGCTTATAAAAAAAGAACTATATGTAATAATATACAAATCAGAATACCCTACCACAGAACAGCCTCTTGGTAATAGCTGACTCCAATTTAGAAATTAACTTTTTTGTTTGGGCCAGTCTTTTAGGAAGCAGAGCCTATACATTCTTATACATTTATTCTTAGGAATTCAAAACATT
This sequence comes from Buteo buteo, assembly GCF_964188355.1. NCBI lineage: Eukaryota > Metazoa > Chordata > Aves > Accipitriformes > Accipitridae > Buteo > Buteo buteo. Next base: position 3,283,535 of record NC_134180.1, read on the forward strand.
AACTGCAGAAGAGAATTAAAAGTAGGTCAAATTCTGCTTTAAGTTACACTCACAAATCTGACTGATTTACATAAAGATAGGCAATAAAGAAAGAATTTGGGCTGCTATTTAAAACCAGTAAGAGAAACAGAAGGCTTCTGCAACTATTGCACAGATTGAGCTAGCTAGCTCAATCTAGACATAAAATGATTGATTACAAGGTAGAATAACAATGGAGGCGACATGGAAAGATTAGAAATTGCTGCAATCAAAGCAGTACTGTTATTGAGCATATAAACATCCACGAAGGGCTGGCTTTTGTGTACGACCTTATGGTACTATCCTCCCACTTTCACTATGAAAAACGGCCAGGCACTTGTTGGGGACAAAAATCCTTGACAGAGGGAACTGACAAAATGCTGTCGTTGAGTATGATTTGTTACCATCCCTCTTGCACCCACAGGCTGGGGCTCAGATCAACAGCAAAACATCTTTAATTCCAGAGACAACTGACTAGATTATGCATGGTAAAGCATATCCAACAATTTCCTTTTCTGTATGCATGACTGAATACATAGTATGGATATTTTCCTTCAGCACCCCAGCCCAAATACTAAATGTGGCAGGTTTCCTCTAGAAAAAATACTACAAAATCCCCACCCTATCAGAAAAAAAACACAAACCACACGTAACACTACTTCCCTTCCCTGTCCCATTCAGATCATAGCACAAATGCATTCCACAGAGAAAAGTAAGGAGAAGAAACACACCTCAAAATACTGCTTTTATATCAATTGGCCAAAATAGACTACAGTATCCACAAATTGGGCTGTGTCGAGACTACCAGACCGAGAACTGCCCAGTGCTTCTCCCTTGTTGACAGAAGCAGTTTCGTGACATCCCTCTGCCCGGGCAAGACTGAATTAGGTGTAGAGCAGGACTAACTTTGATCCAGCCTCGAGCAGACACTTCCTTTTAACCACAGCAAAGACAGAGCAAGGATTTTCCATTGCCCCAAACAACCTAAACCAAAGAGGAGTGGTAGTGGCAGCATAAATATTTTAACAGCCCTTCTTAAGAACCATCTTTTTATAGACTACTTCTGCTTCAGAGAAAACATCTGCAACAGCCAACATAAAAAACACAACAGTACCGAAAATGTTGACCTTGAGCCACCCCTTCAAGTGCAGAATCTGTCTCTTCTGGTTCAACCTGGTTCCCCAATAAAAGCAAAGTCTACGTAAATAGTGCTAAGCCAGCAACTGTTTTAAGATATATCAAACTTCCAAGAAACTGGGCTTGCAAAAAAACCAAGAGACTAATGCCTTAAGTACGTACTTCCAAGGGTCAGCCTTGCAGTGGTTGACCAAGACAAAGGGCCAAGCTTAACGTGAAAACCTGCCACTCAGCAATTTGTCAGATTACAGCATGAATAATGTCTTGCTGCTTTGCCAGGGAATACAAGATTTACGGAACGGGGGAAAAGAAAAAAATCTCAAGATAAAAAAAAAGTTATAGCTATGTGACTCAAATGTCATCTTACCCTGAAGTCAACAATCTGAAAGTAATATACTGATCCTTTTAAATTACCTTTTTCTACTCTTTCTACCAAAACAAGAAAGTCCCTGAAATGGATTAAGTATCACCTCTACAAATACGGAACTTGCTGTTCTACGTGAAAGACTTTCAGCTTACAGACTTGTTTCACGAAAACTAATTCCGGCATTTCTGATGTCTACTTCCATGCAATTCTCTGGGTTCCCAAGTATACTGCAAAACTGAGTCTGATTGTAACTACCAGCCATCAGGATCAGGGGTCCAGAAGGTATTTGCCCCAAAGCTACAAATGTGTTAGACAATGATTTTGCTACAATGGTAGTTTGCTTTTGTTAACATAAGTTTAACTGGACGGTCCCCTTTTTATCCTTAACACAAAAGAAAGATCCTTCCTATTTGCCATAAAGGATGTCATTAATAGTGTAATTTTCTTGGTGTTTTGTTTATTCCCCTGGAATGGCTTGATGGATGCGGATAATTATCAGACTATAAAAGCCAGCAAATGTGCTATTTTCTATCGCTCTAAATCATCAAACAAATAAAGTGTGAAACAGCATTTTTGAATACAATTTTCCCCTCTAATGGCTTAGAATTATTATCAGGAACAATGAAAATAAATAAGCAAATGTCTTGTGAGTTAAGAATTAAATGACTATGTCAGTAAAAAAGAGCAGACAGACCATCCTAGGATAAAAGGACCAGTTTAGAAGCCATTAAGGGATGACATAACAGGGAATTCACTACAGCAGCGACAGCTTCCAGCACCAGGTGCTCTTCAGGGACTTTCTAGTCTAGCACAGATTCTGTCTTCACCACTGCTTCTTCAAAGGGGGTGCAATCCAATTTTGTCATCTTCTTGGTCACTGAGAGCTATTAAAAACTTCATCCATAACAAAGGCAATCCTCAGCCTGCTCACACCCTCTCCACTGGTTTCTCTCTGTTCAAGAGAAATTGTTCTCACCTGAAGCTATCAACTAGCTTTGGCACAGGACCAGACCATCCTGTCCCTTAGTTCAACCTCCTCCCAAAGCTTCCAAGACCTTTTCTTGCTACAGTTTTCACACACCCCAAGTTTTTGATAGTGACACCACCTCGCCTCCCCACCTCATTACACGTCAGCCTCTCCTTGCACCAACACAGAGCAATTAAGCAGCGATTAGATTACTAAATCTCATGTACCCACTCTCTACTAGGGACTCGGTACCATGGGCAGGAGGTTCAACCACAAGGCTTCGGAAATGTCACTTCCCTCCGATTCATGCGAGAAGGTAAGAAAGTTAATTTCACAGTGTCTGCACAAGGTCTGGCCAAACAGGCCCCACACAGTTTAACATGCTATAATTACTGAAACAAGGAACAGAAACAAAAAGAGAACAGCACATTTAAAATGCCTAAGACCATGTGTCAAGCTGAGGGTTAGTTATCTGTCTTCAAAGCAGATTTAGTTGTGCCAAGAATACTGACCCTTTGAAGATTCAAATGCCAACCTACTCTCAGTCATGACAGGCAGAATAAAAAGCTATTATTTCAATCTCTCCAAGACAAAGTGTGTCCATAAATGCATAATCTGAATGCTGACCTTCAACATCTTTAGCCCCCATGACAGCAGCAATGCCTCCAAAGAAAACCCCTTAGTCTATCAAGAATATTTATCATCCAATAGAAGCCATTAAGAACCACCACTACATACAGGGTAGTCCCTCATTTGCAAAGTTCATATCTTGCTTCTAAGGCCTAATTTTTCTGCAAGGTAAAACACTTATAATACTGTATCTCCTAGCAGTGTCAAAGTAAAGCCAGAGCAACAAAAGTAGCTTTTTCCACGCTATTTTAAGCTGTTTTGCAGCCTGAATGGGGAGGTGGGGGTGGGTGGGGGGGTGTATTTCAACAAGAAGAATGGATTGCTCCTTCATCGATAGCACTATCATCTCCCTCCCTTTCATGGTCACCTCTCTTTTCCTCACCTTTAGTTTCCTCCATGTTTAGCCTTCTTTCATCCCTCTCTCCCTCCCAGTTTGTTAAAAGACAGAAATCAACTCCTTTTCTTCCTCTCCTCATCACCATCTGAGGTTACCCCACAGTGATTTTGCTGTAAGTATCCAGTTTCCTTTCTCAAGATCACCATTTGGAAAGGAAAATCTCTGGCCTCCCTCTCCATCCCCTTCTGTTGTGGCTCCTTTACATCAAGAATCCAAACACATGCTCTGGAGATAAGATCACACAAGGATGAGAGCGCTCCTTGTTCCTAGGAAAGAACCTTTATCGAGTGTCTGCAGTTTTATCTTTAATGGATCATTTTACAGGACAATAGATGATGGAATTCAGTATCTTTAACCAGCAGTGTCAATGATTTCAAATAATGACATTTTTATTGAAATACACATAGGGAGAAAGATAAACACAGAGGCTGGGGAGTATCTGCTCAAAAAGCCATAATAAGGAGTAAATAGGTAATGACAGAACAAGATTACAACCACACAAACACACCAAATCAACCTGTCTTCTAAAGCTCGGAGAAAAATGAGCTCTGCAGACAGCTGCTCAAACACAATCCTTTGGGAACCAGCACAGGAAGACAATCAGGACAAAACCTGCTCAGAAAGGGCCTGGGTAACAGTAACCATTCTCAGCACTTACACCACAGGTCCTATTTCATTTGGGAAGATCTCTTTTCCATGCTTATAGCTGCCTCATTATCAACCCCATTAACCCCCCCCCAAGCACAATATGAAGAAATGGCAAGCAATTTAAGCAAGATGAGAAACTTCCTCCTTCCCTTAAGAAACTAAAATTTGTACAACTACAAACTCTCCATTTGTCTTCCAGTGACAATGGGCAGAATATCTCAGGTCACTCTGCAGCTGGGATCAAATCCTTATGGATTGACCATTGAAAGATTAGAGTCAAACCTAATGTGCCAATCGCATACTGCTAAAAGACTCTTTAACTCTTACAGTTGTCATGAGTTAGAAATAGTATTAAAGAGGCATTAGTTTCAGGAAGTGACATTCAACAGCAGCTTTTTAAAATCTTGATTTTAAAGCAACATTAATTTAAGAGGTACACCTGAACTCACAACTACAAGATCTGCACAAAACTGAGCAATTTCACAGTGTTTCACTAACCCAAAACTCAATGAATACAAAAAGGAGATTTTTCCAGAACTCAAATGCAATTTTTAAATACTATTTTAAAACAGAGAGTTTAATATGAACAACCATCTGCTCTTGGAAAGACTATCAATGTACCAGTCCAGTTAGCTTCATAGCAACAAATGCCAGGCACCAAGCACAAAATTACAAATCACATTGGAGTGACTCTCCTTCCTCATGTACAAAATAAACCCATAGTCTGCTTCTGCATGCAGTGAATGAGCAGCATGAAGGGGGTATTTAACTAAGAAAAGGTGTTTTGGGAAAAACATTATGAAATCATTTATTCATTCAGTTTGGCCAAGAAGATAATTAGCCTACAATTCAACAGAGATGAATGACTACAATATTCATCCCCTTGCCATTCTCCACTATTTGTTTTAAAGAACCTGTTCACATCAGATTTATTTCCCAAAACTGGCAATCAGATTATTAATTACTGGTTGCTTTCTGTAGTGGATAAAGAAAAGCAAAGATTATGCTTCAAAAACCTTATATTCAAAAAAAAAAAAACCAAAAAAAAACCAAAACCAAGCCTCACTGCAACTCCAGAAACAAGGAGAAAAAAGGTAACCAGGGGAGATCACAGATGTTCCTGTCTTGTACCAACTGGACTGTGAGAGCTGCCTCCTTTACTGGGCACAGGCACATGTACACTCCTGCTCACTGCTTTTGGAAAAAAATATGGATAATTTTCTACAGCAGAACAAAAGAAATCTGCTCACTAGTAAAGAAAGGTATTTTTGGATTAGGAAACCCCTTGTGCTAGAGGTGCAATGCCTCTACACACACGCTCTTTTCTTTTTTGAGGAAAAAAAATATAATTCCAGAGGTTTAATGGTCATCATCCATCAAGCTGCATTGTTTCAAACTACAGCTACTACTTCGAAGCTACTGCCTATGTTCTTGTAAGCATCAAAGCTAGAAGCGTTATAGCTAAGATTTGATAAAGATCAGTGACACAGTTTGTAATGTTTCCTTTATTTCTTCTACTTGATCCCCTTTGTCATGTTGATTGGCCAGTTAGAATTGAAGTGGATAGAAACCCTGCATATATATTACTTTGAACATTAACTAGTTAACAATTGCACAGCACTCAGAGGATGCAGAGTGCTATTTAAAGTACTGTGATTACTATAGGCTTCTGTTATTTTAAACTACACTTGTACTGCACTTGGCATCACCCAACGTCAATTTTCTCTGCTGAGTAAAGAAAAAAATCCCCGCTGATTTCTGCCAATGTGTTAACAAAATGTGAATAAAGACAAAGCTCTGCAGTACCACTGTTGGTTCCTTCTGGTCTTTCCAACCCCTGCTTTCAGCGCCATGCCAAGCCAGAATTTGCAAGCTCATTCTCCCACAGGGCCCAAGTCAGATCAGGCTGAAAGAGTTACATGAAGCATGGAAGCACATCTCCCTCCCATCTTGTCTCAGTGGCGGAGTGCACTGTTCAAAAGCCTCAGTTATTAAAACCAATCTGTGATCCTGTCAGACTTCCATAGATCTTCATTTCAAATCAGGCCTGAGCTTTGAGCAGACACTTTCAAAACGCAAGAATGAGTTGCAGCAAGAGCCTTCTTGGATCAAAGACATGCTTCTCTCAATCCAGACTGGGACTACTGAGCTGTGATGAATTATTAGTGCTGGCAGAAACAGCAGTACACGCATTAAACACTGTGTCAGTGGAGTAGAAGCCCACTTGAAGACACTGCTGTAAAAATGAGGATGTGATCTCAGATCAGCATTACCACCTTCCAACATCATTATGGAAAGGTACAAAGATGAACCATAGATTAGAAGGATCTTCACTTTACTAGGTTAGGTACAACTCACAGATGAGCCCCAATCTCTAAGAGTTTATAATTTGAACAAACTAATTAAACAGGCCCAGTAAAGATGGACATAAAATGCACAGACAGAAAACTAAAATGGCAGCAAAGTACATACTAATACCATGCCTTTTGCAGTGGATTTAGATAAGAATAAGCAACAGAAAGAGCAAAGGACTTTGTGGGGGAAGTACATATACAGAACAGAGCTGAGTGAAAGGAGGAGGGAGACTGAATGGGTACAAGCAACCAGCTGGCTGGCTCAGGTCATTTCATCCATTCTCTTACAGAGCAACAGTCCCTCCTCAGACAAGTTCTGTAGTTGATCCCATCAGTCCAAGAGTCTGGCTTGATCTTCATAGCATTTTCTCTCAAAGTTAAATGAGGGTGAATGAAGAAACGCAACGCGTGAGTCCTACCTCCCCAGAATACCGTGCCTCCTGTGCATCAGAAAAATTACCTTTTAATAATCTGGCTACTACAGCATAATAAAACACAACAAAAATCTAAGTCTATTAAAAAGAAAAATCTCCACTATTCCAACTGCAGGCACCTGATTGAGAAGATAATCCACATAACACAAGTTAGAGCTCATAACTCTCCATGTAGTTTGGTTTGATGACTTAACCACATTAAAACCACTCCAGTCACCCAAGATTTAGTCTCTGTACAATATGTCGATCCCTCGGATTTTCAAAGCAGACTATCAGCTAGCATCCTTCCCTTTCTAATGAGATTTACATCATCCTTCACCCACAGCACCACCTCCAGGACAAACAGAACCCCTCCGACCTGAGGGAAGCCTGGAGGAAGGCTTGTTTGAATATTACTAGTATACTGTGGTTTGTATTGATTAACTAATGACTGCGGTATATGAAGCTTGAAAGGCTGTATTAATAACTCACTGCTGCACTGCTCTCATTTATCAGTGAATTACAGGGGGATGCAACTCTGCATCTCAATATATCACTCCTTTCACAAATCTCAGAGCAAAATCAACATGCACACAGATTCTCAATGCAGAAAGCCTATTCCAAAGCAGCTTTCACCTAACAGTTTTGGAAGAGGTAGGAGAGTGAAAAGCTGTTCTGCCTGGCCATACTTTATCTCACTTTCCTTTTATTTCTTTTAATGAATATCACTGTTCCTTCCTCTATCCCTTTTATCAACAGAAAAGGGTCTTGCTTTGCCAAATCTGCCTGAGAGCAAATGGTGTCGCAGCTAATCTATAAATCAACCATCACCATAAATTCTACTCTTTCTCCATCCAAAACTGCAGAGCTGTAAAACAGATTACATGGGATAGCAGAAGCAGAAAGGAAATTTGTGAGCTGCAAGGAACCCATCACAGCCAAATGGCCTTCCCCTGCCCCTCCTTTCTCCCCCACTTCACCCCAACAAGCCTATAAATCTCTACTGTCAGGAGTGGAACACACAAACCACAAATGTGTGCACACATTTAAGAGCAAGGCAACCCCACACATTTTGCATGGAAGACTGATGCAGACCTTGGGAATCGAGGGAGGAAAGGCTGCAGAATCTTCTTCTGAATTCCCTAACACCAAGAAATAGGAAAAGTAAAACTCGGGGGGGGGGGGGGGGCGGGGAGCAGATTTTCTGTTTGGACCAAAATGAAAAGTCATAATGTAACAAGTTCAGAGTCATCAGTTCCCTCAAGGGCAAAACGCATATGTGATTCCAGCTAATCTAGCTTTAAGAAACTCACAGGATCTCCAGGGTGCAAGGGTTACTGAGATCCCAATAATCAAGACTTATAATCACATCTGATCAATTCAGCAATTCAACTGCCTTGTGCAATGGCCCCCTAAGGGAATGTAATAGTTAGAAGGCAATAAATGATGCAAGGGACAAGGGCCCTTCCCCCCCTGCTGCCATACAATTCAGTATCAAACATTAAACCCAGCTGCTTTAAATGAGATTACATCAAGCTCGCAACAAACGGCAACATATGTGAGAGTGTGTTAAAGCAGAGGGATAGTGCAGCATACCACATGGGGGGAAATGGGGATAAGGACCCAGCATCCTGCACTGAAAACGAAGGAGAGAAGCTGGAAGAGTTCAGCTCCATGACTGTATTAGGTCATTTTCTTTCTCCAAGATAGTTTTCCAGGGATTAACATTTTCTATCCTGGGGGAAGGATAGGACAAGAGTTCTGACTCAGACAGCTGCAATGTTCCCTATAACAACAACAAAAAATAAAATCAGCAGGGAGAGCCTCAGCACTTGCATATCTGCAGCTGCTTTAGTATATGCTTTTAGCCAAGAATAAAGAGGGCTCCTTTTACAAGCCTCTCCCAGGGGAACAATCACGTCTTGCTTTAAATCTCCCCATCATAGCACTGTTAGAAAGTGTAAGGCTTCCCTATTGATGGTGGCATCAGTTGCAGATACTACAATTTTATTAAATGGTAGATGTTACAAGTAAGTCCTCCCATGGACTTGTTTTCCTCGGTTCCTACAGACTTACCCTATACAGGGAAGCTCGCTAGACACCTGGAGGAAGGAAAGCAGAAATTCAAAAACACTTTAACCAACAAAGTTTTCAGATAACTCTATGGACTTTGAAATAAGCAGTCTTAAGACTTTTACAGGACAGAATTCCAGAAGTGTTTTTTAAAATATAATTGTATCTGTGACCAGTGCTTTCAACTAATCATATTATTTTAAAGTTCCTTTGGTAATTTGTCCTTAATTCCACATAAACTGCTGTTCTGGCATAAAGTGTACTTTGTGATATCAAAGTCAAACAGATTAGGCATGATCCACTTTCAGCAAGAGAATGTTTTGGAGAGGAGACCATATAACTTAAAAGCTAAAGCTGGCTCCCTATTTTAATTAAAGGGGATTAAACATCCATCATGATAAGGAAACAGGGACATTTTATAAAAATCAATTACCGTCCTCAGTGTCACTCTAGTTTAACACCTGCAGTTTCTGAGAAAAAAAATATACAGTGTAACATCCCATTAGTACTTACAGAAGGTATATATAAATATTGTTGCTATACAGCCAGATCAGTCACAAAGTATCCAAGAAAAATAACCTTATTACCCAGTAAGGTGTAAAAGTGTTGACAAAACAAGAGGGAGATACTACACCTCCAAAGTGTATCCATCAAATTCATGTTACTGAGATTTAAAGTTTCCTTCGGCACTTCCCTACCACAGGAAGCCCTCAAGGTAGGTATTCCACATATTTATAGAGATGAAACAAAGTGATGGTGGAGTATCGCAGTGTTTAAAAATACGCTTTTGAAATCGCAAGGGCTGAGATGCATACGTTCCTCAATAAAATGCCATAATAACCATAAAGTATGAGGCTTGGCATTCAGTTTTGTTGCTTCTGTCATTATAAAAATCAGTCTTCTGTTAGCATCATTTGACAATATGCTCTATTTTAGATCTCAGCATATGAATGTATAAGGTAATTATACATAATATGTATAATTGATACAGTAAAAACTCCTACCACAAGAGGTTTAATATAGGGCTGCAAAATGAAATACATTCAAACTTTTGAAAAAACTGAAGACAGACTATGAAAAGGTTGTAATTAAACTACTAATGGGAGAGGGACATTTTATAATTTGAGAAACAAGCAAGCAAAAGACTCAATCTGGCAGCTCCCTGCCTGAGAAGCTTAACATGAAGTTACACAACAGCTCCAATTCCTGGTATGTTTGATGGAAAGTGCCCACACCTTCCATGCTACCTCTTCAGCCTGTCAGACTGATTTTCCAGTTAAAAACAACAGTGTGACTACAATGTAGACCAGATGCATAAGCCTGAAAAACAGCACATCAGATAAGATGATCATCTTTGATATGAGGCAAGTATAACCCAAAAGGGGCAATATGGATATCTTTGCAGCAGCAATCATTATGGCTAAAGATATATAACAGTGCTTATTCTTCTTGGTACAAGATGACAGAATTTAAGAAATAAATGCATTGCAATCTACAGGCATAGATAAATCATTTAATGAGACTGGAAGCAGGAAAAATGCTGTCTTCCATTAACCCCTTTCCTCTCCCTCATCACTGGATGACTGCTCAAGTATTTCACTTAGTGCTGAACGATTTTTTAACCTGCATCACCAGTGACACAACTCTGTGTAGACAACCGACATTGCTGCAGCCTGTTCTACTCTGCTTATGGAAAGAAACAGTACAAGAAAGTGTTGGCAGCAGGACTTCTCTGCAGTGACAGAGACACACATTAATCAAGGAGCTGTATGACCAAGCAGATGCTCATTAGGTTGTACAAAGCAGCCATCTTCAGTTGTGGAGCCATAGACATTTATTTTAACTCTAATCCCAACAGTCCCCATGGCACCTCTTTTGTAAGAGGTATGACCCAAAATTCCAAAGACAGAAATGAAAGACATGTACAAAATACTTCAGTAACTATCCTCCCTGACCCATGAGACAGATTCCTTTCTCAGCTTATCTCTGTCCATTGAGGTGGCTTCTCATGGTCTGAACATATCATCCAGACCTCCCCGAGAAGGTACTTCACCTCTTCCACAGCAAATAAACATACAGATTTCTTGTAGAACCCACTTGAATGCGGTCTAGGAGGCAACCTCAATCAGCCCAATTCCTTTCTCGCCATCGTAAGGAAACAGAGCTGGTGGGTTCTCACCACTCCTTTGCACTGCCCTGCAAAGAAAGGCTTTGGTTGCACAGCCTGGATTAAAGTAGCCTAAGATAATTTATGAGACACATGAAGAAAGAGTTATGGTTTTTAACAGACAATTTTGAAGCAGAATACTACCAATATACAGAGTCCTTTGTTTCACTATATAAATATCTCTGACAGCCAAACAATAACTCTGTCTCTTATTTTAGAGCTCAACCCCAAACTGGTAGACTTCGTAACTCTCCACACTCCTGCTATTCCCCAAGGTGCTTCTAAAGATGATCACTGTCAGAGTCAAAGAGTCTATAAAAAGGATGAAGGAAGCTGGGAAATTTCCACAGAGGTGGTGCCAGAAAAACAGAACTAACATTTTAGCCATCTTTGAGTAAAGCCAGGCTGCACCACTGGAATTTCATCACTGCAGTCCAAGAGCTCCCCCAGCTGAGCTCTAGGAAGACTGCAGTCGCAACCAGAAGACGGGTGATTGCTCAGGTACCTGGAAAGTTCCAGGTCTGCTCAAAGGGGTATTCAGATTTACTCCTCAGAAGCCAATGCTTGTTCACAGAAGAGCTTGAGAATTCATTAACAGAAGCTGTCATAGTGAAGAATAAGGAAGAAATGACTTGGGCAAGTGGCATACTCTTGCCTTATGCTTAAGGGAACAGCAGGGAGGCCTGCCAAACCAGCAGTGGCATCCTGTCACAATACATCTAGTTTTGTCTTACACACTGTCTATATAAGAAAACTCCGTTGAACAGGAAAACGTTTTGCCCAAAACATGGTCTGTCCTCAAAATCTTCATTTTTCCCCAACTGTGTAAGGTTTACAAAACTAGTTACTATAAAAGAACTATACAAACACAGAATGGCTGGATGAAAATCCTCCCTTTTTAAGTGGGTAAAAGTACCTTTTTTTTTTTTTCCAAAACTAAACAAAACAACAAACCAAAAGCCAATCAGGTGCAGAGCACCTTCCTGCTTTGATTTTTTACCAGCAATGCCTGAGCTCCTTTACAAAACAATTTTATTATTTCTATTCTCTATTCCAATTATAAACAGTAGTGACTGAACTCTTCAACAACCAAAACCCCTCTTAGGGGAATATTAGGTGTTCCCCAGCATCTTCTCCAAATCCTCAGAAGATTAGACAGAAATAAAAGCTACCAAGAACTTCTAATCCAATGTTTGCCAGATACAATTTTCCATCTACAGTTTCCACCTCTTTCTGATACTCAACCTCTTCACACACACGCTACACAAAGGTGTTTCAGGTTTTACTGTCTAGAGGTTTGTTTTGTTTGTTTCTCTACTATGCAATCCGTATTTCCCACGGAAACAACAGCAAATATATGGACATAAGGAAAAACCACTGTTTAGTAAAGATGAGGCAACAGCTTCCTGTAATGAGTTTATCATCCTTATGATATACACTGTATGTGGATATCCCATATATCGTATCTACAATACTAAAAAAAAAAAAAAAAAAAAGAAAAACCACCCCAAAAAAACTCAAACCACCAAAAACTCCCCACCACCCCCAAAAAAACCCCAAACCGACATGAAACCAAACAATAGCATGAAGTTCCTAAGATGCATGCAAGAAGAAAAACAGTTTAGGTCAGCCTAAAAATACTTCACATACACTTCATTGAACATCTGTTCTCTAAATTTTGCTCATAGTGTAAGAGTTTGTGGAACAGCCTTTATTTTCATGCTGTAACTAGCTTCTCTTTTCAAGGTAATCTGTTGTTCTTTCTACTTTTTGAAAGCGATAACCCTCTATTCTGGGCTTGGAAAAAAAAAAGCAAGCAGAAAAGACAGATGAGGCAGAACTGATAAACATGCAGGCATGAAAGGAGCAGTCAGAGACAGCCACAATCGCATGACCCTAACGCAAACCTCAGGTCAGTTGTTCACATGGCTCTAAGAGTAGCCAGCTCTCAAGAGGACACTGGCTTTGCTGGTGGTCACTGGGCTGTATGGGCAAAGGAGAGGACAGGCTCCTCGCGTGCTGGTGGCACCACCTACTGGGGATCGGGACCGAAAAAAACCCACATTTGATGACCTGCTGCTGAAGAAAAAACTGACAGTATGTAAAATGAGAGACAGCATGTCACATTTCATTCCTAATCCAGAGATAGGTTTCTTCAGATCAAGCTTGTTTACAGACATTCTGAAAAATCCTTGTGCATCTGCCTGAAAGAGGGAGACTAAGAATCAGGTATGCTGGGGAGATTTTCTGACATGTTGGAAAGATTTTTAAAATTCACATTAAGACTATAGCTGAATGTTGCAGATTCAGTCCCTCCTTCCACTCCTTTTCAAGACTGTAAAAGAACACTATATCCATTCATTACAGCCTCTTTGCTGTTGGTAGCTTTTATATGCCCACGGGCACTAACAGCCTGGAGATACTTGGTGTCCCCGGGGACTCATATTGCAGAGATGGGAGGATTTTGTCTGCCACTGCCAGGGCACAATGACAGCAGCTTCACAGTGACATTTAAGCTCTAATTTGCACGAAAATGTCAATATTTATTAGTCACATCAAGATCTTCAGTAAAGCTCTTGCACATTGCTAAGTGTATCTGGCTATACTTTTAAATATGGGGCTTGAGAAAAAAGTAGACTGGTTCTTAGTAACATATTCTGGATTTCCTAACTTCTTCATTTCACCCTTATCTATTGATTATTTCTGTTTCTTCCAGTCTATGCATCAACAGCATTGAAAAATGCTTATCATTACCCTAACAATTGACTGTGAAAAAGTAACCCTTTGACCTACCTTGTCCCTGGAGTTGTAAGCATACTTACATATTTAAATAATGAAAATTTTAAAGTAACAGATGTTTCCTGCCTACAGCACAATACAAGAACAGTCTCTCACTACTAAAGTGCATCTAAAGCATCCACACATTCCCACCATCATTTGCTCTCCCACATAATGGGACTGCTCTCCTATGCATTAGTTTCCAAAAAGCCCCAAGTGCTGAAATCTGTTTTTACTTGTCATGTCAACAAGTCTCCCTAATTCTGCTACTTTTCCAGAAAGTTGGGAATTAGGCCTCCGAGCCAGTTAGCATGAAAGAAAGTAAAACTGCTTTCAAATGTAGAGTAGGAAAGGGGAAAAAAAAAAGGGAAGTGAGAGACTAAGAGGCCTGATGGAATTAGGTAGACCTGAAGAAAAGGGTATTGCAGTGGCCTTTAAGTGAGGGCAAAGGTTTGTAGCCACTGTCTATAGGTACTCTATCACTTACCAGGATTTTGGCTCCCCAAAATGCAAGTAGTTGATACTGTAGAGATCCATGTCCTCTGTATGCCAAGCAAATGTTGTCTTCCACATCCCAAAGTAGAGGTAGGGAGTGTTTACACCTTCTATGATAATGCCACACTCATGTTCCACCATGTCTAAGAGAGTGTTCAGATTGCCAATATTCCATTCTTCCACATCCTGTAATTCAAAAGAAATTTTTGTACTATAACTTATCAGGACTTGCTAAGCAGAACAACAGCCCACAGCTTCCTTTCAATGCCTTAAAATGTGGATATCCTAGTGTTATCTGCATTAATTTAATTCCACCTCCTTCCAGAAAGCTTACTTTCAGCGTTCATCAATAACCATGAAAAGGATGCATTACCACTACTTTGTGGCAAAGGGACTGATTACTAGCTTGTCATTAAATGCGTTCTCTGAAGAGGCACTTGTACTACATGATACTCTACCATTCAGTAAACCGTTCAACTAGTAAACATAAGATAAACTAAGGGTAAAATACACATCTGTCAATTACGTATTCCATCCAGACGTTCTTCACCTGATGAACACGTATCAGCTGATGAGAAACACTAGCCTTCAATGTGCCCAAAGTGGCAGAGGCCTCTACACCAGCTCCGTGCTTCAGATACAAGAACAGGGAAGACAGTTTTGTTGTTATCAATATTCAAACAGAAAGAGAATAAACAGAAGTTCTAAATCTGATAGTTGGTTCTCTCTACTTCAATTATGAAATAGAGAAGTCATAAAAACTGGTACAAATTTTTAACCTTGATATTGCCTGAAGAGTAATACAGTCTCCAAAAGGAAACAGTTTCCTTCACAGCCCTTGCATGCAAGTAACTGATAGGTATGCGAGCAATCCCAGCTTCATGCTGCTTGCTGGAGTAACTGCAAGACAGTGAAACTCAAGCTGCTCGATCTTGAAACTTTGTAAATCAACCTGAAAAAAAAAAAACAAAAAAAAACAAAAACAGGGGCAAGGGAGAAAGGGCTGAAGAATGGAAGCAGCTGAAAAGTGAGATGATGCAGAAGGAGAATGTTTTTCATGACTCACACCTCAATGCTTTCAACAATGTCAGTAACTGGACAATAGGAAATGCTCTTGAGGTGTGACTGGTAATTCAATTACTTCATTTCTGCTTATAGGAACTTGAAGGAAACAATGTATATTCAGTACATTGCAGACTTCTCCTAAAGCTTGCTTTTGTGTCTGGTTATGTCACCTTCCCTAATCATGCCATGGACAAGAATGTGATACTCTCATCAAAGCACTAAATACTATGGATAACTTGGAAATCTGTGGCTGTGAAGACCTCAGATATCTATGTTTATTCCAGTTAATTCCATATTATACCTTATTGATAATAAAAAGACACTTCTACATTAACATTCAGTTTATACTGCAGACAATCAGACAACACTCCAAAAAAGGGCCACTTTCCACTCAAAAGAAAACTACAGAGTAAGGGCACTGCTTTAGATTAGCTGCCTAAACAGAGCAAGAAGATGAGCAACCTTTATCAGTTACAGCAGAAGAAACCACAACAGAATTACTTTAGACATAGGATGCAACTTCACCAAGGAAAAGGTGAAATTTAAACAATTCGAATTGTAAAATAATTTAGCATGTAGGTGCATTTTATCCCACTACAGCTGTCTACAAAGAAAAAATCCAAATGCAAGTATTTTAGTTGTGTAAAGAATCAAAAAAAGTATTTTTGATGAAGCACCCCATTCCTTGAAATGCTGCTTGTCTCTAGCTCTCTACAGTGCTTCAGCAGAAATATATTTTAGTCCCTTAAAAAAAAACAAAAACAAAACCAAAAAACCAACACAAACAAAAATCAAACCCTAGCATTACAGAGATCAGGATCAGTAGCTTGCTTTTAATTTACCTGCACACCACCACATGTATCTTGGCACATCACTATGATACCAGTCCAGTTTTCTTTAACAACCTTTTCTGCAAGCTGTATAAAATTTTTGGCCACAGGCTTTGTAAGAACTCATTAAATCACTTTTTTCCCCTCATTTTTTCTAGTAAAACTAAGGTTTTCACAGCTTCCGTTGACTCTATTATCCTGAATCTCTGGGGAAGGTGGGAAGTTTAGTCACACTTTTGTAATGAGGGAAAAATAAAGATATTATTTGCTTTTTTTTTAAGGTTGCTGAATCAAATGAATTCTGAATTACTGTTCCTTAATAAGAAAAGAGCATTAAGAAAGTCAATAACCGTATTTAAAATAAATGAGAGGAGCATTTCACTTACTGCATCATATAGTGAGCCACTGATATCAGCCCCATAAATTGGCGAGACAAATGTGAGGTTCTTCCAGTACTTGCGCTCCAAGTCTTCAAAATCTTGATGGCGTGGAGTACAATACCTGATAAGAACATGGAAAAGATAAGGATGTAAGAAGTCCTAAGGAACACTAATCACAGACAGATAAACGACAGAGAAAAACCATGCATTTCAAAGTAGGCCCACTCAGGAGGTTACTGAAGGTGCATTTCATTTTTAATTCTACTCAGATTCATATAATCCACTGCCTTTTAAATCTTTCTACTCTTAGTGCATACTGACAAACGGGATGTGCACTCATGTGAAGCACCAGATCCCCATCCTAAGGATGCATGAGATGAAGTTATTACACAGGGAGCTGAAGGCAGGTAAAGCACTCATGTATATGCTGTGTTAGCAATATTTCAAAATCGATTGCATAATGTCAGTATTGGTCAAGTTAAAACCCAAGGTACTCCAGAGCTCCGGGAAAGTGATTCTGGAAAAAGGATGCAACTGCAGGTTGTTTCAGTTGGCTTGTCCCAGCTAACTGAAGTGGTCTGCAAAGTTCCCAGTCCCTTCGGAAGACACTCATGTTATTAGTATTAGCTCAGGCACTCCAAGATACTTTATTTCTACCTCGGCCATTAATACACCGAGAGCTCTTCTTTGAATCCCAAGCCATTCTTTTCAGGCAGATTCTTAGCCAAATACTGACTTTGAAGAATCTTTCTGTAACAACTCCCAGAAAAAGATCTAAGATATACCAAAAGCCACCAAGTTAGAAACTTGTTTGAGATTCTGGATGTAAGCTTTCAAGAAAAAGCTATTACCTCAAAAATGCTTCCTATTTAACAAGGCTACATTTTCTTTTCAGCTTGTTTCTAGAAAGAAAAGCTTTCTGCACAACTCCCCCATTCACAGTACAAGCGCATCACTTAACACCAACATACTTCTCGCTATTAGCCAGACGCCGGTATTCTCCCACAGTCATAGGTTTCTTCTGTATATTATACTGGGTGAATAACCCCGACTGTCCAGTAACCACCTGCTGAATAGGAGCTGGAATAACCATGTCATCAATGTCATCATAGGTTTTTCGGGGCTTCCATTCCTTGGGAGGAATCACCTGGAATTGGGAAGAAAAAAAAAAAAAAAAAGTAATGGAAAAAAAAAACCCACACCACACTACTTCATGTTCACAAAAGGCAAACACAACCTCTACTGAAGAGAAACTGTTGAAGTGGAAGGTATTTCATCCTGCTGCTGCAGGTTATCAGATAACAGCAGCATCTCAAATAACCAGCACATATGACAAGACACCTGTTCTGCATCTGCTGAAGTGCAGGACTAGCTGACATGGTTAGAGGGCTGATCGCCTGCCTGCTAGCAGTCCCATCAGTACAGTGTCACAGAAGATGGCCAGTGATGATAAGAAGATATATAGTTATACCAAGGAAATATGCTGCATGCCAGAAGGACTGCACATGCTTTCCCTCCATAACGGCATTCCTCTCTCACCTACCATTCCACAAAGCTGCATGAAGACTCCAGCCGTTCTATCAGTACGTTGCATCTCTCCAAGTCCATAACCTTTATAGTAGTGTAAACAACTATTCCATCTAGAAGACCACTCACATTAGGGTTTTCTTGAGGGGTGGGTTTTGCGGCTTTTTTTGTTTGGTTTGTTTGGAGGGTTTTTTTAACTAGGAAGACTCAAAATCCTGTTGCATTATTGCTGTTGATGTTTTTTGTATTTCTAGGTGACATATCAGGGACCAATTCCTTAAATGAAAAGGGGTAAGGGGTAGAGAAGAACAAAAGAAAAGCATGGGGAACACATCCAGAACTCTTTCCTCACTCTTGGAGGCTGTGCAGAAAGACTGCTGCAAAGCAGTGCCGAATCTGGAAAAGCTGTAATTTTAAACAGAAGAGCTGCCAGCAATTCTAGGCTCAAGATCAGAGAACAATCAGTAGGACATTCAGCGGGCATGTGGAATGAAAAAATAAAATATCTGCAATCTAATTTGGTGTAAGGATTAACCAAAAAAAGTTACAGGAACAGGAGGACAAGTTACTGATTTTTATGGGCATGGTTCCTCCAGGATATGATGAGCTCTACTTCCATTACAAGGTTCTGAACTGCAGTTGCAATAGAGACACACAAAAATTAACTTGAAATGCTCAAATTTAGTCCTACAAGTACAGTAATTTCTTCACAACATCTGGAATTCACCAACAACCTTTATTAAAATAATCTACCCTAGCAAACTCATGGAATGTAATTGCTAGTACACTTGAATGGACAAGGAAACATTTCACAGAGCTCTTTTTATCAATACCCAGCTCTATTTAGAACTGTAATAAAAATCGTAATTGACCTATGTTTTAGAAGAAATAAGAATTATTTCATGCCTAACAGCTTTATTTCTCTGCTGTGCTTTATTAAGTTCTGCTAAATACCATACGTAACAACTACCTTGTCAGAACAAATGATCTCCCTCAGCCTGTGGTGCAACACGACACAGCCACAGAAATACTCTTTCTAATCAATTAGTCCTGATTTTTTCCAAGCAGTTGTATGTCAAGTACTGAAATTTAGAAGTTCACATGAAGAGTTCCCATAACTTTTCATCAGTTTCAGTGTAAAGATACGGATGGGAAGGAAGCAGAAAGATGTTTTAGAGCTGCCTGGAGAGCTGCTTCCTAAAGCTCAAAAAGGCTTTCAGGTATTTTGGGAACCACACATGCATACAGGACATATCTACAGGTCTAGACTCAAGTCAGCATAAGGTGGTAGCCCAGAACATAAAAACGGCAAGAATAAAAAGTCTGCCCCCATTCACATAGATATGATTTAGACCCTCTCTCCCCCATCAAAACCTAAGCAGACCTCAAAAGCTTGATCCCTTACTCTATGCTCTGGGGGAGCTGAAAACCTCACGTCTCCAGCCCTTGAGGACCATGGCTACCACTATCTATATCCTCAGCAACAGAACCAGGATGTGGAAATACCCTTAACCCATCTTTGCAAGGGCTGGGAATGTCCTTGTTTTCCAGTTAGGGATCAGAAAAAGACATCCTCCAAATAAACATTTCTTTCACTCTTATGAAAGGCTTGTAACTCTTATGCCTTTCCTCTCTCGGTAAAACGAGACAGAGATTGCAAGCACAATTTTCAAAAACACACTCTGCTTGACTACATGAAAGCAAACTACTTCCGAGTGATAGAACTTCATAGACAGCTTACATAAAGCAGAGCCTCAGGAAGGCAGCCTTCAGGAAGCTTTCAACTATCTAAGCTAGGGCAACTCACCTTGGCAAGCCCTGCTCGGTGAGCTCCTTGCGATTCCATGTAAGCAATGTATTTCCCAAAGTCCCGAAATTCCTCAAGGGTGGGACGAAAGGTCATTATCTTACAGCCAGGGTTCTGCGGGTTTTCCGACCCCATATTTCTAGTTCGGCGGCAGCGCCTGAAGAGGGGAAACAAAAAGGAATAAAGAAAGAAGAGAGGCAGAAAAAAAAATACTGGTTAAAAACCTTTGTTTTCTTTCTAGTTGCTTTAATGAATTTCACAGAAAGGCATGGATATATTTTTCATTTCTCTCCCCTACTCCCCCAAGAAAGTATTTGTAAGTACTATCCTCTAACATGGATATGAAGAGCTTCTGACCAAAAATCCACTTAGTCTATTTGTTAGCAGGGCCCTAAGAAGGGTCAAGTATCAGGGAACTCCAGATACCAGTAACATCTGAGAGATCAGATAGGGCCTAAATATAGATCATAGACTTAACATCGCCCCCTCCATTCATCGTATGAAGTTGTATCTCATTAGAATGAGAGTCACGAACAACAAATTTCTCACCACCTTCAGCACCTATTTGGTGCGTATGTAGAACTAGCTGCCCCTTGTGCTTTATCCTTTTCTGTATCTATGTTCAATAACAAAAGCTTTGGCCAGTGTTCTTTTTTTTTCCCCCATGTGCTAGGCTACATTAAAAATTATAAAATTAGGGTTTTTAAACTGTAACTTCATGACACTTTGTATTTGCGATGTACATAAGACAAAAAAAGTGTCAGACAATTCTTAAAAGAAATGTAGTGCACGATTTCAAAACATCTTTCAAAGTGAAAAGCAAAATTGCTCAATTTACTTCCAAATTTGCAGGGGATAAAAAAAACCAAAGCAATTCAGGACAAAAATCACAATTTTTAAAATGAACCTTTGTAAGGCTATGCTGGAAACTTATAAAGGCAAACAAAAAGCCCTAACGGCATTTCAGTTGCAAATATAACTATGAAAATACTCTCTACGTCAGAAAAGCAGCTACAGCACATACAATATGCTCAAGCTATCACGAGAGGGCAGTACGGGGCTTTTAAGGAATAAAAGCTGCAGCAACACTATGTCAAATGTGACTGCTAAATCACATGCAAAGTATGTTTGGATTTAAATTGATTTCAAACTAGCCAAGAAGTCTTCCAGATGCTACTAAAAGTACTCTTTGTGTTCAGAAAAACAAAACAAAACAGACAAATGCTGCTATATTAGTGTTTTAATCAGTGAGCATAGCACAAAACTCACACTTCTCCAAAGAGACAGCAGATACTCTCACCTGCCTCCCACAATTAAAAACATCACACACTAATTTGGACAGACTCAACACCCAGCTCACGCAGGGCACAAAGGTTTCCTTTACAATTTTAAACGGATAAAACTTTTTTTTTCATTTCAAATGCAAATGAACAGTTTTGACTTGAAATTCTAGAAAACAGAAACTTTTAGAATTTTTCAGAGTAACTTTTATGTAAAATTTGTTTCAAAACAATGGTCTGCGAGTCTAAGCCCTTCCCCAATGCAGTCTTTAAAGGAATTTCATGCATAAAATCGCAGCCTCTCATAGGCTCATCCTATCCTCTAGCATCTGCCTGGTGCCTCCTCAACCACAGCATTCCTGCACCCCTAAACTAAAGGCGATGTCAGAAAAGCTCTTCCCAAGCCAGCAGCCAGAGATGTAAGGCATACTCCATAAAAAAAAAAAAATCAAACTATAATCATAGAATCATAGAATGGTTTGGGTTGGAAAGGACCTTAAAGATCATCTAGTTCCAACCCCCCTGCCACGGGCAGGGACACCTTCCACTAGACCAGGATGCTCAAACCCCCATCCAACCTGGCCTTGAACACTGCCAGGGATGGGGCATCCACAACTTCACTAAGCAACTTCTTTCAGTGCCTCACCACCCTCATAGTGAAGAATTTCTTCCTTATAACTAATCTAAATTTACCCTCTTTCAGTTTAAAGCCATTACCCCTTGTTCTGTCACTACATGCCCACGTAAAAAGTCTCTCTCTGGCTTTCTTGTAGGCCCCTTTAGGTACTGGAAGGCTGCTAGAAGGTCTCCCCGGAGCCTTCTCTTCTCCAGGCTGAACAACCCCAACTGTCTCAGCCCGTCTTCACAGAAGAGGTGCTCCAGCCCTCTGATCATCTTCATGGCCCTCTTCTAGACTCGATCCAACAGGTCCATGTCCTTCTTATGTTGGGGGCCCCAGAGCTGGACACAGCAATGCAGGTAGGGTCTCATGAGAGCAGAGGGGGAGAATCACCTCCCTCAACCCCCAATATTGCACAATATCCCAGAGCAAAACCAACGGATGAAAAAGATACTGTTCCACTCCCTTCACCCCAACAGATACTGCTAACAAACTGCATTTCCAACAGAAATTGTCACACTCTTGAAACAAAAAGGCCCTTTAACCAACTCCTTCCACCTTCAGGGTGGCCCTGCCCAAAGATATTTCCAACCTTGCCATACAGAAAAAAAATTGCTACGTTTCAGGGTCAACATTTTAAGATACTTGATCCATACCCGCAAGAACAATTTACTACACAAATGTTTTGCAGAAATACCAAAAAAAGGAAAGAGTATCTCCCATCCCTGAGATGAACCACAGGAGCTGATAAGCTCTGAGCATCCATCTACCAGAGGTTTCCTCCAAACTACTGAAGAAAAACACTGTTCACCAGGAAAATATAGCTGATCCTGGTGAAGAGTCAAATAAAAAGAAAACTGACTGTCGGAGAAGTGGGACACAGACAGAAACCATCCCCAAACTTCTACTCCAATGCGATCTCACTGAGAATACTTCTGCTATTTTTAAACTGGTTCTAGAAATGCCACGAAAGTTCACCCGAGCGGGAAGCACCAAGTCAGGCTCTGCAGCAGCACTGCGCACCACCGGCTGGTTAGGAGTATCTGGCTCAGGGAAAGGAACTTGAATTCCATCCTGAGGAGGATCCATGCCAGCACCATCTGCTCCAGGGATGCCTTCCCAGTATTTTCAACTTTACCCACAACCTGGGGAGGGAGGGGGGGAATAGTCAAAGCCAGGTTTTATCCCATCTTTTCCTCAAGATAATCTCCAGCAATTCCAATTTTTATTCAATTAACTGGGAGCAAATAGTCAAAATACATGCTCCAACAAAGGGGGGGGGGGGGTGTCAAAAACTACTTCATACAAAGCTTAATCAATTAATTAAAGGGTCTATCTGCCTCAATACAAACAATGTCACTCAGCACTCTGGAACTCTGTAGTGCAGAGGCAGCAAAGCACAACAGATTTTTCCATGTGTAATCCCATCTCTTTATTCTAAGGAACATCTTAACACCTACCCTAGATAGTGTTTGCTGCAATGTATGTTCATCTAACTAAACTAATTAATCTATTACAAAAAAATAGCCACAGAGCACATGGGAAGGGAGAATCAGTTCAACTGCTTCAGTTAGAGAAGCGTCCAAAGCCCCTGCCTGTACGTGCTTCCCCCCACCAGCCCCAAGGCGCTCAAAACACTCAAGCCACAGAGAAGGCTTTGGGAGAAAATTATTTCTTTCTTAACTACTTTGCACATAGCAGCACTAATGTATTTTGGATAAATAGTGGCAGTATTTACTGTTACCTCCTTCCCAGCTACCGGTATCACAGAGGACAAGAGGCCAAGGCAGCTGGACAAGCCCAGGGCTGCGACAGGAACCCAGCCACCCTGCAGCTTCCTTATGGGATTTTCAGGAGACAGCCTCAATGAAAGTGCTGTAATAAGCTCACCAGCATCACTGAGGAAGATTTCACAGCAGAATCTGACTATTCTGAGAACACTGAAAGCATTTTTCATTCACGGCTCTGCCGTGCAGCAGGGTGGATGGTGACGATGTGAACAAACTCTTCTCTCTTCACTATTAATACTGAAAACGATGATTTTGCAGAAAGAGTCTAAGCCCCCTATTAGATCCTGAAAAGAACTATTAAGATATTTTTCTCAGCTGGGTGCATTCTGTTTCTTTGTAAGAGAGAGTAACAACCTGAAATATTAAGAAAACCTTCTAATTTGCAACCACGATAAAGAAAAGCTAAAACTTGTCTTCAGAGGGATGATCTCTGTGGCCACAAAGAGACGAGTTTTTAATTTCTGTGACTTTTACATGAGACTTTTCCCTCTAAAATTATGTGAGCCAAGACACTTTTGCGACTGAAATGCTACACCTGTTGATTGAAACCTTTGTACAGTAGAGAAAAAGCCCAAGAAATCCAGCTGAGTTCAACAACTTGTGCTTGCTAAAGGATTTGCAGGACAGGGAATCCTTCCTCCAGGGAAAGGCTTGGGACTTTCCGGTAGTTCCCTGCTGTTCCCCCACTATTGATCTCAGAGGAGTGGATAATGCCAACTCATTCTCCTCCGATTTTGAGTCAGGGGGTAACTTTGACTAAAGGTAGTGACTATTAGTAGAAACAAACCTAGCTGTAGGCACCAGCACTGGAGCGAAATACTGTGCCTACACACAGGGCACACGTCTGCAAGCGTAAAGCAAACCAGTCCTGCTGGTTTGCTATAAACCCTCCATTATCAATCCGGATTTGAACAGTAAAAATACAGAAGAATTTATGACAGAGGACTTGCTTTGCTTATACAGCAACACTAGAACACCATCTTTAATCTTGCTAAACAAACTTAATATGCTCTCTGGGATTATCAGTTTCTTTGATAAACCAGAAAGCATATACCTTCGGAGCCCTTGAAAAAAAGGCACCAGGTCTAAAGCTAAACTTCTACCCAAGTGACATATGCCCTGCTACCATATACAACTGGCAAAAATACTTTTGAACAATTTGCTGTCTCTCCAAAGGTGCAGTTTTCCACCATCAACCCCCCAAAACCTCTTACTGGCTTTTTGCCAAAGGCCTTGAAACCACACAACCAAAATTCAAAAAGATGAAGGAGAAGGCCCTTTAGAACATATGCCTACAGCAAAAAAAGGAGAAAGTAGGCGTTCAAAATCTGGTAGACAAAACCATGGTATGCATGCCGCAGGCAGCAAAAATAACTTCGTGAAAAGAGGATACATAGCATCCACAGTGACTCCACAAGATTTCACTTGGGTTGGGTTGGGTTGGGTTGGAAGGGGCTGAAAAGACACAGGGAAATATCCTCCCGAGCGGACCCTGCAACCTGCTGCCAACTCAGAGCAGAAAATATACACATTAGCCTGACTGCACTGGTGGTGGGCACATACGCTGGCACCAGTGTCACACCCTGCTGAAGAAAAAAGAACCACAGCCATCAAAATTTCACAGAATAAACAAAGTGCTGGCCGCAGTTTGAAGCGAGAGGAAATTTCACAGCAGTACCAACTTGGACAGCTACTGAGCTCCCATCCATGGCCATTTGTTCTTCTCCTGTGCCAAATATGATGATTTGTGGTGCCACAGTGCAAAACGATCAGGGACCTGACTGGTTACATGGCTGTGCTTTAAAATAAGCACGTAGTTGCAGGGGTAGGACTTTTATAGCAATAGGGAAAAGCCACCATCTCAAACCACAGCCTCATCACACGACAAAGAGTTTCAAATGTCTGCAACAGTTATAGGAAAAGTCTTAGTGGATTAAACTTTTCTAGAAAGCACACTTATAACAATGTCTCCTCCTACAACGTAAGTCTCTCTTCCCCAAACAGAAGAGCTTATCTCCTACATAAACTGGAGTTTGTACACACCTAAAAATGGATTGAGGGTTACTGGTGCTCTTCAGTCAAATTGCCCTTTTATTACAGAACACTCAACCTACTAACTCTTAATCTAATCAATGCAGACAACAAACAGCACTGCACTTTTAACACCAGTAAAACTGCTGTTAGCAGTTCAGAAAATTAAGTTCCACAGCTCATTACACTACCTAAGGACAGTGAATTACACACCCTTGCAGGAGACCATCTAAGGACAATGCATGCCAAACCCAGGCAGGAAAGTGTAATAAGTCCCAGATACCGAGGAGGAAAAAAGAGGAGATATAATGAGAAGATCTAAATGAGGCACATCTAAATAGCTTAGATAATTGAAGACATAAAGATGACGTCATATCCAGCACAAAGCACAAAAATCATTAATATATAACAAATTATTCATTTAAATGCTGAAAACATAGCAGCTAACTCTTGGGGAAGAAATTCTCTGAGTGCATTCTACTCCTGAGCGGAGGAAGCTGCTACCAGGCAAATAATTTACTGTTTTAATACTTTAGAAAGTTAGAGAGAGATGCTGTACCTTAAGGTTTTTAAATCATAACAACAAAATCTTAAAACCTCCCTTGCCCTCCATTTTTCATTATAACCCTCTGGATGTGACAGAGCACAATCAAAGCCTGGCAGCACTGCATAACACCACGGGAAACCGAGTATCAATGGCAACAAATTCTCTAATCTTGTTTCAACACCCAAATTGTTCAACCTTCTGTCTTCTTGCCCTGCCTGGCAATTTCCCTTGAAAACTTCTATCTATTGATTCAAATACATCTGCTAAGTCTCCCCTGCCCTTTCAACAGTAACTAGAAAAAGAGAGGTTCAACTCATCCTAGGATTCCTCACCCTAGGGCAGGCTGGACAGCATTTTAAGATTTCCTCATTACCTGGCCATGGTCCCCACCAGCCAAGACGTGTCCTACTTCACCACCCCTGAGAAGCAAACTACTGTGGTGGCAACCACCATGCCCTCTCTGGAAAGTCCTGCGGAATGTTTGACACCCGGGAAATCCATCCTTACCTCATCGCTTACCTCACAGCTGCCCCTAGG
This sequence comes from Buteo buteo, assembly GCF_964188355.1. Classification (NCBI taxonomy): domain Eukaryota; kingdom Metazoa; phylum Chordata; class Aves; order Accipitriformes; family Accipitridae; genus Buteo; species Buteo buteo. The sequence continues at coordinate 3,310,392 of NC_134180.1, forward strand.
CCCAGACCTCTGAGACCCCCGTGTTTCAAGGGAGGCATCACTCACTGTTTTCCCTGCAGGCCTGGGCAATACCTTAAAACAATTGCCAGTGCTTGGAAAACCAAAAAACTGAACAAAGGAGTTAAACTTGGTCATTTAGCTCATTGTCCTCAATTAAACTGTCAATCACGTTGGGTTTATGCCCATTCTCAGGGAGATGAGGCCAAGTCAGGCATTGATGGAGTGTGGGAGGAGGCAGAGCAACCTGCATAACACACACTGTTCTCAGCAAAAACAAAAACATATTGGACAGACCTAATCAGACAGCCAAGGGGCATCACAAAAAAATCAGGATCCACAGCCTTTTTGCAGGTTTTTTTGCCCTTCCTCTGATCTTTGCTCTCAGAAATGCTTATGAGGGAACTTCTGCCTCAGGGACCACCACATCCCCAGGCTCGGACCTGCAGCTGGGCTTGGGCTGCAGGCTCCCTTCAGGATTAATAAATAGGAAAGCTTGCCCAAGTCTACTTCAAGTCCCTGGCAAACTTGAAATGAAAATAAGTTTAATCTGAAGGAAAAAAAATAACCTGCTCCTCAACTGAAAATACTGTAAAGTTACAAAATTAAACGAAAAATAACAAAACACAGATTTTAAGTGTGCCTGAATTAACTTCTGACTCGCTTAGCATCTCTGAGGCATTTCACATACAACAAGGTAAGAACCATGTTCATGGAAGTATTCTTTAAATTCACTCTTAACTCATTATTTGACTACTAAGTACTGCACACAAATATTAATGGAAACCTCATGTGTTTATTTGAAATGGCATTTTTTTGATGAATTAGGCTGGAACATAGAGGGCAGATTCTTCTACTTCCTTTCTCAGTAAGCCAACTAATTATACCTAAACTTACATCTAGATTCTCACGGATCAGGCACGATCGAAAGTTTCTTAGCAGAACAAAAGAGAAACTTTTGCAAAACTTCAAGACTGTATACAAAATAGGCAATTATATATCACTAGTTTTAGAGAAGAGTTATGTGTTGCAAGCATAGCTGAGACAACTTTCCTTTCTTCCCCTTTATTCCTGAGAATCAGATTACAGCATTACAGACAAAGAGAGTGTAAATTTGTAAGTCTGCAGTTCGTTGTGGTGTTGCTCAGCCCAGTTTTAAATGACTAAGATTACAGCAAGAATTTTAAACAGCTTTTCCTCAGAATCATTTATATATTCAATTCATTAGATTTTTAACCTCCAAAATTGCTCTGAGTTTTGTATATACTTCATAAGGTCTAACTAAACATAACAGAGGAAAGATTTGAGAATCAGGAACAGAAAGACAACATTCCCATACAGGCACGGTGAGTACACACCAGCCGAGTGGATGAAGATCTACAGTGCTTGGGATTTGACAAATCAGAGTATCTTCTATTTAATTTTACACTCCACAAGGCTTCTCCAGAATTCCAGATTCTCCTGTACTTGAAATCAAGCAGCATACGTAGCTCATTAAAGTAAAATAAAATTTTCCCTCAAAACATCCTCTTAGCTATGTAAGTGTACAGTTACTCATACATTTCTTCGAACTGCAGCAAAATTATTTAGTCACAAATAGCATTTAAAAGTAGAAACAGTGTTTAGATTTAAGAGCAATAAATCTGTAAGAAATTAAAACAGTTCATTATTGCCTGAAGCAAGGTAGTCAACAGCCTTCTGTAATGTTTATTTCTGACTAAATTCAGAATCAGTACCCAACTGCCTCTCAAATTCACTGTTTTACTGAATATGCAAGATAAACTCATACTAAAAAACACACAAATCAGCATACCACTACTGAGACAGACTCTATAACCAGGCATCCTGTGAACTTGTTTACTGCGTGACACAATAATAGTTATCTTTGCTGTCTTTCATTATCTTCATTATAATTACTGCAATGATATGGAAGTATTGGAAAAAAGCAGAAAGAAAAAAAAAGAAGCTGGAAAGAAAAAAAAGAACCTGGACTGGTTCTTCTCAACAGCTCTGCTGTGACTTTGGATCTTTGATGTCAGGTACACAAAACTAATTTGGGTTCACTTTGCTAGAACATGAAAAACAGCATTTACGAGCTCACCATTTCAAACTGCAAGACCACAGTGAAAGGAGAACCTCCTGCCCAGACCTGGAGCAACTGAGGTAAAAAAGCTACCTCTTTTTTATGTATTCCTGTTCAGTCTGAACAAGAATTCAAAGTCCTAATGCATGACACTTGAATTCAATGCAGCAGTGCTGCAAACCTCAAAATATTGTAAAGTAACCCATAGTCTATTATTCTTACCAGAAATTGTATGCATTTCAGAAAACTTGATTAATGCACCACTTTGCACAAAAAGGTAATTCCTATATCAGATTAATACCTTAATGAGGACTAATTCCCAACAGTCTTCCTTCAGCAAACCTGCCAGAACTACAAGCCTGCAGCAATGTTCTCAGTAACTTGCTCAACTTCTCTAGGTTGCTTCAGATTTTTGTAAGACAGAACTTCAACAAACATGATTGTTTAAGTGCTTTTGACTATTTTGCCAATGTAAAATCAAAATCTTGGTTGCATTTTTTGCACAAGGTGCTTTAGGTCCTGCCTAGAGTGGGTGTGACACACTGACCCAGATTCCAGGCTTAAGAGCAGCTGCATTGCCAGAAAATTATGTACTCGGGAAGCGACTGAGCAAGAGGCAAAGCCAGCAGGCGGAAGAACGGGACCAAGAAGCATAACACAGTTCATACAGCTCCAAAAGCGCACTTGAGCAGGCGTATCTGCCCTCAGCCGTACCTGTAAACAACTTAAACTCCTCACCTTCACAGAGAGGAGTGGGGGGAACCCCACAGTCTTCTACTGGGCATTTCATATCTCATTTCATACCCATTTCACACTTCTTAACCAAAATTGCAACTGAAAGGAGTGAGAATTTAAAACCTAAATTAAAGCAAAACCTAGGAGAAAACCAAGGTAGCTTCACAACAGCTTCAAGGTAACATTAGACAATTTTAACCTCTCGCAGCTCAATTTTATCTGGTTCGTCTCTCTGGAAGCTACAGCTCCAAACCTTAACACATACGTCACAGCCAAAGCTGCACTGCTTGTTTTGCCAACACAGAACTGAGAACAAATATGGTAAACTTCATACAAACTTCTTATCTACAACAAAAAAATAAACACAGAGGCTCACCAAAATCCTTCCCACTACTCTGAATGCGTATTGGAAATTGTAAAGGAGTATCAGACCACCTCAGGAAATCATCTTAACACACCACCAACTTCCAACACTGTCTTCTTCGGCCATATTCAAATACAGTATTTTTATCACATAGGTTTAGGAAACAAAAGAACAAGCCTATATTTTCCATGAAATTGGCAACTTTTGCTTTTTTCATGAGCCTTCTGAAACACCAAAGTAAAAAAAAAAAGTTGCAGGTCATTTTTGCCATGACTGAGGCACACACAGACTAAGTAAGGATCCTATACTACACAAAAATATTACAAAAGAATACAAATATGTTCCCCTGTGTCAGCATCCATCCAGTAAGAACATAATTGAGGAACTGCTTAATTTACAAAAGAGAATAATTTACTCCATGAAAATACAAATAAAAGTAAGTACCTTAATTAAGCCACGGTAATAAGTGACTATATAGATAAGCTGTGACAAGACAGAACATTTGGTCCAAAACAAAGATTGAAAAAAAAAAAACAACTTACTAAGCAATGATCAGTTTACCGAAAAATACAGAAAATGGAAGAACACCTTTCTCATCCCACAATGATTTTATACTGAGAACAATACCACAACATTAATATCACTAGACCTATGTACAAGGACAAGGTTTCTGCCAATATTTTGCAGTACTCAAGGATTTCAGTTTGCTAATGCATCAAATGGACAAACCATCTTTTGATTCTTAAATGGATGACAAATAATTACTTCAAACAGTGCCTTGCACAGCCACAGAGAATCCTGATGGCATCCCAATATATTAAGCAAATCCCTCACTTGCACTGACATATTTAGCTGTCATCCATCTTTGATATTAACAGATGCTATATTGCAAGTAAAGCTGCATATAGCACAAGCACACAACAAACGGACAGACAGTAACAAGCGTTGAAAATCCTTTTCAACAGCACATGGTAAAACACTAAAAAGCGAGTCAGAAAGGCTGGAAAATTCACCAGTCTGCAGTTCTTCTATATTGCCTAGAACTAATTAAAAGGAAATAAAGTTCCTAATTCTTATGACTGCAGAGAGATTTTCATAACACGTTAACTGATGCATGGTTGTCTCAGCCTGCAGCAAGACAGAGCTATTATTTCTACTTACATGTGAACTTCCCTATTCATTGAAATTAGATGTAAACTTTGAAAGCTAATTACAGCTACTGGAATGCCAACACATTGTTTATTGTATTACAGCTGGACATCCTAGTAGAAATAAGAATACATAACTCTTGATAAATGTACAGAAGAACCCCATATAGCTAACGTGCTTATCCAGCACGTCTGGACAAACTGGTTTTCCCAACTCATATAAAATTTCTTGAGACCTCTTACATGGAAAGAGTTCTAAGTTTTCAGAAGTTGCCAATATTTTTGATAATTTAAAACGCCTACTGCCTGCAGATCCGTAAAACAATCACTCTACATTATCTGTTAAATGACAGGAGTTGATGGTACCACTAGAAATAGTTTTCACTTCATTTTGCTCCAACAGTTCAATGTAACAGGGGGGTAAGTAGTTCTGAGTACCGTATTTGCCTCAGACCAATAACCAGCATTATCTACAGGAAATAGGTGGGATTCTCCCTGAAAGCGTATTTTGCTGTCAACTTCTCATCAAAAGCCAATTAAACCTCTTTCATATGTAAGATCTTACTTATAAAAGCCCATGTCCACCCTAAAGTCAAACTTTAAATGTCAAACCTGTGTACTTTGTTCTTTTGCCCATGTGTTCCAACTTACTGAAAAAACTAACTTCTTTTATATAAGATCATATATATTCTGGACCCACTGGATTGGTTAAGGAAATTATCTCTTTTCAAGGAGCAAAAAAAGGAGAAAGAATACTACATTACTGAGTGCTGGCCAGCATTTTCCTGTCAAAAGATGTTTCACTGAGTGTCTTCTATGGGAACAGTAGCTCTGTAACTAGGAGTCAAGTATATCCACCTACATATACTTTGCATAGGAGTAACTCCTACCACTAATGAGAAAGAAACGGCTGTCGATTCCTTTTGGCACTGGAGGAGTCAGTCTACCCACCTCAACTTCTTTCACTTATTACAGGGGAACCTAAAAATTACGAACTTGCTGTCAAAAAGTAATTACCCTCTACGTACTCCAACAGTTATTTTATGTAATTGCTGAAATGTAACTGTAAGTTTTAAATTCTAGTCTTTATGATTTCTAGTGATTACATGAATTTTAACAGAACAGGAAAAGGAAACAGAACAGAAAAAAAGGAAAAGTTCGTAAGAAAGAAGTGACTTATTGTGTGCAAAAGGGGAAAAAAAAAACCTATTAGGTTTCTGATGAACAGTTCCTTAAAATTAACTCCTTTTGGTTAAAAGAAACTTAGCTTTGAAAGGGTCAAGCTTGATATAACAGAATAATATATTTACACTGCCCCAGCACAAAGACAACCGAGCCACACAGCAAAACTCCAACGTTCTAGGCCTTATCAGCAACACAAAACCAGTCTGTGCCCCTGAACAGCACCCGTTCTCTACAGCGGCTTTTATAAAAAAAAGTGTAAAAGTTAACGTGTCTAAAACTAAATCTGTGACTTCAACCCTTTAAAACAAAGGGGTCCAAAACAGTTCTTTCTGCAATATACCTAGGCCCTACACAGCTATATATACCATCTTCGAGAACAAGAATCAAAGCCAGCTTTAAAGGAAAGCCAAGTTCCACCTTTAGATGAAGGGTTTCCTGAATAGTTTCCCCTTCCACCACGTACTACAACCTAAAAGAGCCTAATACATCTTCTATTTATTTCTTTTAAAAAAAAGGGCAAACTGAGCAGCTAAAACCCAGGGCAAGTCACCAAAGCGTGACCGGACAAACAATTTCTGCAGACCACAACCGTTTCAGAGCCGGTCGTCTCACTTTCTCACCCTGCAACGTTTGTGCTCAAGGCTGTGCAAGGGGCGAGAGGAAGGACCTCTGCATATAACCACGGGTGTTTCTGTGCACGACAGGCTTATCATTAAAAAAAAAAAAAAAAAAAAAAAAAAAAGAAAGAAAGAAAGAAAAAAGCTCTGACAGTCTCTGGAGGGGAAAAAAAAAAAAAAAGAGAGAGAGAATAAAAAAATAAAAACCCCATGCCGGTTCCCTCAGCCCCGGGCCCACCGTCAGATCAAACCCGGGACCCCCAGACCCATCGGGGCAGCGTCGAGTCGCCAACATCTCCCTTCACCCGGTGGAACCCCTGCTGCCGATCGCCGACCGGTCCATTACATCGCACAAATCAACCCCCCCCCCTCCTATCGCGACTAACAACCGCCGCCGCGCATCCCCGGGCCGAAACGGCGCCCGCTACCGGTACCCCCGGTACGGGGGTGGGGTGTAAGGGACCACCCGGACAACCCCCCCCCCCAAAAAAAAAAATCCTGCGTTGAAACACCGCGCCCAGACGCGGAGCCTTCCGCGGACAGCGGGCCTGGGCCCGAGGTACCGGGGGAGGGTGTGAGGCGGGGGTGCGGATACGGGGGCGGTGAGGGAGGGGGGGGGCTCCAACCGCGCCGCCCCGAGACAAAGCGGGCGGCGGGGCCGCGAGGAGCGGGCCGCGACGGGCCCGGCCAGGCCCCTGGCCGTACAGGCCGGGTTCCCCCCCACCTCTCCACACACACACCTCCGCCAGGGCCGGGGCCCGGCGGCGGCCGAGGGCCGGGACGCGAGGAGGAGGAGGAGGAGGAGGAGGAGGAGGAGGAGGACCGGCCGGCGGAGGGAGGGAGGGAGGCGCGGCGGGCCGCCGTCCGGAAGCGAGACGCAAAGCCGGGGCCCGTCGCTGAGGAGAAGCTGTGGGGAAGGGGCTCGGCCTGAGGAAGGGAGAAAGATCGGCGGGAGAGAACCCGGGGTTGAAGGGGGGGGGGGTAGCGCCGAGCTGCGGGGGGCTCCGGCGCCGCGGTCCCGGGGGTGGAGCCGCAGGCGGCGGCAGGCCCCCGCGGGGAGGGAGGGAGGGAGGGAGAAAGAGAGAAGCAAGCGCCGGTCGCCCCCGTACCTGAGCCCGCGGGCGGTCCCCGGCGGTGGCGGCGGCTGCTGCTGCGGCGGCTGCTGCGGCGGCGGCCCCGGGCTGCCCGTCAGCGGAGCGCCGAGCGGGCCGGCGCGGGGGGCAGAGCGGAAGGGGGGCGGTGAGGAGAGCGCAGCACCCCGCGGCCAGCACCTGCCGCCCGCCTCCTCGCCCCGCTCGTTGGCTGAGGCCGGCACCGCCTTCGCAGCGATTGGGCGCATCGCCGATGAGAGGCGGCGGACGCTGCCCATAGCGGAGCCGGTCACCGAACAACAAGACGAGCGCTTCTGTTGATTGGAGAGTTGAGCTGGGTAACGGCCCGCCTATCAGTAGGCGGGGCAGCCGGTCGCTCTCACGTCGCTCAGTCGCTTTCCGCCAATAGAACGCCGCCGTTGGGAGACGGCGGCTCGCCCTCAGCTGCTATTGGGCGAGAGACGGGGAAGGCGGGCTTCGATAGGCGGTGCGGGCTGCCCGTCAGCGGCTCACGGCTCTGCGCCCCGGCGGGGGCGCGGGGCGGTGAGTACGTGAGGAGCCGCACAGCAGCGCGAAGAGGCGGGGGGGGGGGGGGGGGCTGCGGCCGCCCTGCGCCAATGGGGCGGGAAGGGACCGCCCCCCCCCCGCGGCCTGTGGCGGCCTCATGGCGGCCGGGCAGGTGGGCGAGGGGTCCGGCGAGGCCGGAGGAGGCTCGTCGTTAACCTTCCCCTGCTCCCCCAGCCCATCCCCTACCCGCCTGGGCTGGTCCCCAGGGCCATGGCGTCGCAGGGTGAGGAGAGGCGGGGGGGGGGGTTTACCCTGAGGTAAACCCACACAGGCCCGAGCTGCACCTTGTCCGCGGTTGTGGTCGTCAGGGCTGCTGCCAGTCAGGCTCCCCCTGAGGAAAGCCTGGAGCGGGGTTAGCACAAAGGTGTTAAAGATGGCCCACGGTACGTTTCACGGCAAGGTAGTCCCATCGGCATCAATGGCCGGCAAGGCTGCGTGTGGTAAACTTGGGGTTTGCTCCACAAGCTCCGCGCAGAGGGCAGAGCTCGGAGCCCAGCCCCACACCTCCCCTCATGCTTGAAGGGGGGAGCAGGCCCAGAGGGACCCAAGAAACCACAGCACCTGATAAGTGAGGGGAACATAAAAATACGAGATCAGGCATTAGCTGTAAGACGCTCTAGCGCTCACAGTATTTGGGTGGTAGTTTTTAGGTTCCTTGTAGACCCCAGTACCTGGAGGTTCTTAAAAAAGTTAACCATCAGCTACTGGCAGTGCACGGAATCCTCCTCTTCCCACCAGTTCATTTTTTAAGTCTACGCTTCCTTCCAGTTTCCCCCACAGAAGATAGAGCAGTACCACGCAACTATGGCAAACAAATTTCGGACAGAGTGTGGGGGACATGCTCCTGCCAGGGGACCTAACTCGGCTGCAGTTTCCCCCTTCTCCTGCCAAGGCTGCAGGGATGCCACAAGTGTGGTGAGTACCTGTACCCCTGTCTCCAGCAGTCACCATCACCACACAACAGATAACGCTTTCCAAAGCAGCTGCAATTACAGGACCATGGAAGCCTGCCAAGACGAAGAACGATCAGGGGCATTTTTTAATTTGTGCTCAATTAAACTGTGCAGACCATAGATTCTGTACACTTGCTGGGAAGCGAGATGGGAATTCCCAAAATAGAAGAAAGATCCTTGCGTTTTTGTTTTGGGGTTTTTTGTTGTGGTTTTTTTGGGGGTGTTTTTTTTGTTTTTTGTTTTTTTTTTTTAACAACAGTGTTATTCTTGCTTCCCGATTCCTTATCCACAAAACACTTGTTTTACCAAATCACATATTGGATATTTACTCCAGAATTTTACCACATCAATGTACACAAGTATGTACAGGAAACAAAGCACCATCCTACTAATAATCTCTACTATTAAAACAAACAATCCCTTCATATCCAAAGCCACACACCAGCTCACTTTATAGCACGGTAATTTTCCTAGTAGAGCTTTATGTTGAGATCTGTAAGCCCCAAATTATAAAGTGTCTAATTTGCAGAGAAATTCTAATTCATCCGAAATAAACACTAAAACTCTGAACAGTACACTGAAACCTATGTAGGAAAACAAAGTTTGTTTTCCAAAGTCCAAACAACAACAAAACCAATATACTAAGGAAGTCGTGGCAATAGGTTCTTTCAGTTTAAATACACAACTTTTCCTCAATTTCACCCACTCGCCCCAAATTCTTCTCATCACAATATACAGTGAGAAGTGGAAGGACATTTTCAATGAAATTTAAATACCTGCATTTGAAAGTGTTTAATGTTAACACTACCCTTAAAATAAACTTAAAGAGGGCAGATCATGCAACTGCTGCTTAATTTCACAGCTTTTTTTTCCCCAACATCTTAAATGCCTGTATGTTTTCTTCATTTACTTCATCTGCATTTGTTTATGAAAACCTGTGTTTTAATTTATTTCTCTGGTTTGCTAAGTTAATGCTCACACAACTTGCTATAAACACCTCCAATATGATAAATGACATGGCTCTTCTAACAATTTGGGGTTTATTCATTAAATGTGCAGACAATTCCAATAGCCAGTCGCTATTTGGATTTTAGTACCATGGAAATCTAACATAAGTTATGCCCCAAAAAGAGAGAGATTTTTGGGAATCTTCGGGGTTTTTTAATTTAACATAACATATGCCTTTCACTAGGGCCTAGAAGCAAATATTTTGAAGACAAGAAAATCAAATTAGTATTTTCCCCATTTCTTTGTAGTGAAAAATAGGCTTTAGAAAATAAAAGGCTTAGCATAATGGAACATAAATACGAATTCCTGCACAACAATTAGGTGTGGAAACCTGCTTCAGATAAAACTAATTAAAGGAAAACAGTCAACACTTTCATCTGAAAAGATATTTATTTTGAGAACTTCAACTTGCACATTGTACAAAAAAATTCACAAATTCAGCAAAAAAACCTATAAAATGTTTTTTTTTTCCTTCCCTAACATATTAACATTATAATTTTAAAAAGGGTAAGAGTTAAGAAAACCAAAAATAGGCACATTTGTTCCAGTCTGTCTGCAGTAAAGTGTGATTAAAAACATCCCTGTCTTGTTGAGGTATTAAACTGCAAACTTTGGTAATGTTAGAAAAAGACAACCCATTCACAAAAGTAAGCCTTCTTGGTGTCATGTACAATAAACAAAATGTTTCATAAAAAGAGTCAGAGTTGGTTATTCTCCACTTCCAGGTAGAAATGCAGTGAAACAAAGAAAAAAAAAAAAAAAGTCATGTTACCATAATACACCTACCATTAGGAGGAAACCTGCAAGTTTGCAAATCCATGCTAGTCATGTATAGCTACAGTGTTATATTTTACCCAAAGAATAAAATCCGGTTGGCAAGTTTAAACAATTCAGTGCTTATGAAAAATATATATATATGGTGATTCAGAGCCCAGTCTTTCAGAAAAGGACAAAAGGCACTTAAGAATGGCTTTAGTATATTCCACAATGGCATTTCTGGATAGAAGACAGCACCTGGCTGAACAAATAGTTCCCTAGTAAGAAAGAAGTCCAACTGAGGTAGTACTTCATATTGCTCCAACTACTTGGCTATACACAAGCAGCTTTTTTTTTTTTTTTGATATACAAAATTAGCAGGAAATGGCTTTTGACAGGTTTGTCAAATGTATAAAAACCAGTTCTTTAAAAAAATAGCAAATACCCACTTGTGGTAAAGAGATCATTAGCCAGGAACCATCTTGTACAAAATGCTGCCAAGGTGATGCAGGAGTCTACCTTTATGGCCAAATCCCCAAACATTGAAGATTGTTCTAGCAACCAAGCCATTTTTTGGAATAATAAAAAAAAATAATCAGAAATAATAAAAAAAAGAGGGGGCACAGGGGGCACTCTGAGAACTTTAATAATCATTAGCAGCCTTACCGGAAGCACTTTGTAAGTCCATTAAAAGAAAATAATTCTGTGCTGATGAATGGCAGTTTGGGGGGGGGGGGGGGGGCACGGGCAGAAAAAATGCAAAGTTCAACACTTAGAACAAAAACAAAACCCACGAACATACAAAAGGATACTCCTTGAAGTTTATAGTTTTTTTAAAAACAAGGAAAACTTTAAACTTTTTAGGGGTCTGGGAGAACACAGACTACTTTTTTCTTTTTTAAATTAAGCCCATTGAAAACCCATTAATAAGTTTGAACAAAAGAAAATTAGAAGTGCTTTACAGAATCACCGTCCATTGCCATATCCAGGAAAGAGCTGAGTTAGAATGGTCTGCAATGTTTCATTCACTTGCATGGTGTAATTTTTGCCAAGATCGTAGCGGCAGGCTGGACAACTGTACACATCGGCTTTGAAGGATCTATCCAAACAGTCCTGGTGAAGGACAAAAAAAATAACTGGTTAAGAAAGAGAGATATGCAGTTTAGCTTATTCTGCAAGGCCCCCACTGGAGAGAATGAGATGCCTTTTATATCCTAGTTCACCCAGGTATTGACAAAAGCTGGGAAGGGCTGAGAGCAATGCAAGGCTGGCAGTTGGAAAGAAAACTTCCTTCGTTACGTGCAATAGCATGTGGACTTCAACAGAGCACGTTAGTCATGGACGCAGTATTTAGGTATATGGTAGAGCTAGTTCATTCAATTACATTTCTAAAGATCAAGAATTCCCCTGCAGCTGTTAAAGACTGTTGCAGCTTCTGCAAAAACACTTCACATCATTCTTTAAAAAAATAACTCGGAAGCCCATACATTCTGTAACACTGTCAAATCTATCAGTGTCACCTAGCAGTATTACTGAGCCCGCAGAGAAGCTCTCATTATCTTTTAAAGGAATCGGATAGTAGCGATACAACAGTGGAACTTTCTTTAAAGCACAGACTTTTTTACGCCAGAGAACTTTCATCAAATCACGAAGTTTTAAAATATAAACTTGCCTCATGCCAAAAGACTAACTACTGGCAAAAAAGCCAAACAAACCAACCCCCCAGCCACCCCCACCACCTCTCTCTCACCACTAAACAAGTCAGCTCAAGGCTTGGCTCAAGAGGAGAGTTGTATCAATTACTCACCTTGCACACGTTGTGTTGGCATACAGTTGTGACTGGCCGAAACACAACCTCCTGACAGCAAATACACAAGAAGGCCTCTTCAACTTTATTTAGAAATTTCTGTAAAGAGAACATTTGAATCAACTTACTGCTACTACCCTCTGAAAGATACAGCCAGAAAAAACAAACAAACAACCCACCCCACATTAAACACAATGGATTACTTTAGACATAGAAAATTTTTTCTATGAAGTTCAACAAGGAAAAAATAGTCACATTAACAAATTCGTATCCTACTTACTGACCTCAAATACAGTACTTTAAATTTATGCTGTGGATGTCCACACTAAAAAGAAAATGCTATAGGTCCAAGACTGTTTCTTTATGCAGCCAAGAGGTCTCTATCTAGGAATAGTTCACTAATTAATTGTCACTTTATTTCTGGAAAGAAAAGCATGATATACCGGTCCATCTTTGAGAGCTTCTAGTACTTCATTCCACAGTTTTTCATTGGCTTCATCACTTTTTATAAGAGATTTTTGCTGAGATGTCAGCTTGTATGGCTCGACTTTAGTTTTCTTTGGAGTCCCTGTAGGAGAGGTGATGAGTTTTTCCTCCCCACCTGAAAGAAAACACAATGACTTTTTAAACAAACAAACAAAAAGCAACCAGAAAAGAGTAACTAGGTAAAACGCACAAAAACCTACAAGGCTTTCTATATCCACTTGCCTACTCCACAAACCTGCTGATTTCCTTTTCCTCTTTCCTTTCCCCGGGGTATCAAACTCATCATCTCCATTATTTTCTTTTTCCTTATCTTTGTTTGCAACAGCTTCCAAATACCCTTCAGGATACTACAGGAAAACACAAAACAAAAAGCATCCAATGCAAACACGCCAGCTCATAGACTTACAGGCTATTATAGGTCAGAAGAATGACCTCTGGAGGACTGCTCCAGGGAGGGGTTCTCTATTTTAAGCAATAGATCCCCGCTCTTGCAAAATGCTTATTCAGACTATAGAAATTCTGTGCAAGAAAGTGAGTTTTGTCCATTTAGCCTCCTGATGTAAAAAGGAAACAACCAACCCACGCGACTGAAAGCACTTGTGTCCCCATCGGTCTAAGGGGGACTCTCTTGATTCTTAATGCAAGGTGAAGCAGATCATCCTCAGTAAGAACGTATAATAGAAAAATTCCTGCTATCCATTGAGTTCATTGTCCAGGGGAACCATGATGATGTTCCAAAAGCATACCTGCATTGTTAGGCCAAGCTTTTTCATCCTGTCCTTTCCTTCTTTGGTCCAAGGAGCAGGTTCTTCATCATCCCTCCTAAGTAAGTAACGCCACACTAAAAATCCAGATTTCCCTGTCTCAGGCCAGTATTTCACAACCTAAAAAAGTCAGATGCAAGTCCATCATACACTATAAAAAAACCTCAGCCATTAAGCAAATTATCTTTCCCTAATCCAGCAGGCAAATTCAAATCCTTCCTACCTTATATATTCCATCGTATCTGTTCCCTTCTACAGGAGCATATTTACTATGTTTGCCTCCTTTTACATTCCTCACCACTCGGACTGGCTTTCCAGCTCTCCAGTCCTTGGCTTCAGCTCCATTTTTGTCATTGATGGGGGCACTGCAGTTCAGAGCCAGAGCTCTGTAAGAGAAAGTCCAATCAACTTAGTCTATCTACCAGGCCAAACTCTTCAGAATCAGGGGGAGGATAAAGCAAAGCAAAGCTTGAATGGTAAACCAGCTACTAAGAAGTAATAAATTTAACTATCCTATTTTACTCAGAGCAACACATTGACAGAGTTGAGTACAATACTAAGAGTAGTAGAGTACTGGCATTGTGCTGAAAAGGATGTAGCCAGGCTTTTGTTTGTTTGTTTTAAATAGTAAGACTTTCAAGTATCTTGTATAACACTAAGAACTCTGGGAGATGGTAATTAAGCCTCCTGACTGGAGACCACATTTTAAACACACTGATTTTTCATTACATTATTCATTAATCTAATTGCACAGACCATCTCCTTCACTCAAGTCCACACTTATTTGTCCACACAGCTCAGAATTACAAATTATCTGGTCTCACAAGGTGACCAGTGGCTGCAAAGGTCTTCAGGAGAGAGTATGAAAATTTCTGCACTAATTTACTACTCTGTTCCTTAAGTTTCAGTCACTATTAAATGTAAGACTAACACCATCTACAATTCAGTCTCATTTATAGTGCACCGTAAGAAGCATTGCCCTTGTGCAACTGATCTGCAGCCTACAACACAGTCGAAACCTAATTTTGACAGTTTTTCCACTTCGCCAGTTTCTTTTGATACAAACCAGACAAACAATTTTTCAGGTTGACAGATTGCCAGCTACTAAGGTTAGGAACAGAGCGCAAACATCGCTGACCTGTTCATGTTGGTGAGTTTTTGATCACAAGACTGTTCCGCTGTGCGTTTGTTTCCAGAAAGATCACGCCCTCCACTCCCTGTATATGTGAAGGAATTTCCATGATCCTGAAACGTATATGGATGGTTTCGACACATTCACAAAAATAATTCAATAAAAGCAGAAGAGTCTTTTAATCAAGTAGCTTTAATACAGTATTCTCATAAAAAGGAAAGATGCTTCCTCCATTTAAGCTCCCAGACTCAGTCTATGGTCCTCCCTTATACTGCCAAGAGAGGAGTCAGGGTGACAACTGTTGTCTCGTCACACACCCTAACAGTGCAAAGAGACCTCTGCCAAGAGAGCGGCACACCACTCACACAGGATCTGCGTGGAAGTGCAGGGGCACGTAGGAGAGAAGGGTAAAGTAACTTGTGCCTCAGTACTTACGCTGTTACACAACCTTGCAGTCAGAATTAAGACTTAGAACGGCTACTGAGATTTGTGGCTAGCTGTTTTACGTGAGTTGTAACAGGCATTTGGAGTAAGAGGGTGCAGACTAGTAATGCACCAGTGATCTGCAATAAGAATGAGCAGTAGAGCCTGGTACAGCCTAGTAAAGGTTAGGTTTGGCTAGCAGAACCAAACGGTATATTCAGAAGTAGGACTTCTGTCCCTAGTTTTGTTCTGAACACTTCCCTGACACATGAAGATCTGGCAGCATATACCATGAGACTCTGTTCAAACTGTGGATGCAATGGAGGCCCTGAAAAGGCAGCTAAGGACTCTTGGATTAAAAGCTGACACATGGATATTAAACTTAATTTAGATGATCCTGTTTCTCAGGTTGGCACATATTACTGGATTGTAGTTTTCCTTGGCCTAGGTTTCTTCTCAAAAACAGAAGTATCAAGATGGGGAAACATCTGATATAGAGTGTAAAAAGTAACTAAGGCCAAGTCTTTGTTTTAACTGCAAGGTAGATTGGTTCTCAGGCATAAATAATCAAGATTCACTTACTATGTCATCTTCATAGCCTCCCGCCAGAACCAAGGAATAGGCGCCATCATTACTTCTGCCATGTATACCTGCTACATGGGGCCTGTGAACACCAGATTCGCTCACCTGAAAAAAGAAAAAGTTTGCTAGGCAACTGCTGTCAACAGGCTACAAACGACTATCTGTTGGTCTTGGAACTAAATTAACTAATAGTACTATTTCAGATTTGTTTTGCATATATTACAGGGTGAAACTGTGTTCTCACCACTACCCTCCAAAAAGGTCCAGGTAGAGGAAAGAAAAATGCTGTTAGAAAATAAGCCGTTGAATATTTCAGTAAATCGAACACACAGATATTTTTTGTGATGTGAATTTAGAAATTTGGATCTTTCTCACTGAGATTGCTTATTAAAAAGCTCCAGTAATTCAAGAATAATATAGACATTAAAATTAAATGTTCGTATAAGGGGATTGGTTTTGAAAGACTTGCAATAGCAACCTTCACCTAATACTTGAGAACAAGATCTGGATAGGGCAGTGCTTTTTCTTCCCTAACTCTGTAACAGGATGAGAAAACTTTCTGTTTAATATTTCTACATATTTGAGAGAGATCTTTACCAGGAGAACAAGCGGGAGATACTACACATCTCCAGGACAAATTACTAGAGACAAATATGTTTGGGTTGGGGTTTTTGAGTTACCAAAAAAGCACTAAAGAAAAAAAACACTTGAAATGCCTGGACAATGCAGCATTAGTTATGGAACACTTGATTTAGACAAAGCCAGAATTCTTTCCTTTCTGCACTTACATATCCAGCAACGTACACTCCAAGATTAACCGTTTCAGGTTTCTCATAAGAGCTGGATCATTCCCATTTTTCCCTACAGTGGCTCAGGCCAGGATTCAGCTTCATACCTGAACTCTAAACTTCCACATGGTGCCAACCGGAATCCCAGGAATCGGTCCATAGTGGTTCGAGGGGACAATGGTACATTCCTTTGTGCGACCAACACATGCCATGCCCTGTTTCAAAGAGCAAGACCAATCAGCCAAGAATTACAAGGAAATAACACACACTATTCTTCAAAATAGAACAGCTTTTGAACTGACCTTGCCCCAGTCTCTCCGCGAGGATGAATTAGCAGATGCCATCTTTTGTTTCTTTTTACTTTCTTTTAATTTCTCTCCTGCTAAAACCACCTCACTTGCATCATTTCGACACTCAGGGCAATACCTAAAGTCACCAGTCAGTGAAAATTAACTAGCAGCAAAGCCTTGAATTAAAAGAGAATTTCCTCAAAACATACTGAGTTATAATGTTACAATTTCCCCATGTGAAACTAGGCAGGACAGTGAAACAACTCTCCATGTTGGAATTAGACCTGTGTGAGCTAGTGTCCTTGCACAGTCTTCTAAGCTGTGGCAGATGTGTCAGGAAATTAGCTGTATCATAAAAATCATTGTATAAAATGCTGAAACAGGACACAAGGAATAAACCGGTATATTTCACTATCTACATGTATATAGATAGATACATTCCACTATCTATATATGTCCCTATATATCTGTCACCATATATATTTCATATATAAAACAGTATATGTTACCAGCCTAATATGGTGATGGGGCCTGTGGACTACCGGTAAGTGACACAAAAACCATTATACAAGTTAAGCCTCCTGGCAGCAGGTTTGCATTTGGTTTATAGGTAGCTTCACTTCTCTTTGAATAGGCATATATATCCCCAAACTCAGAAGACAAGTTTGAAAGCCACTGGTTTAAAACATACCAAAGCTACGAAGTCCTACAAAAAAATGAAAGCCACACAAACATGTCTTCACCTCGTACAGTCACAATATTGCCACCTAAGGGCAGCATGAAGCCCTAGACCTCACTTTCTGCTCCTAATTAGATGGTAATTGCGATACCACACACACATACTTAGAACTTACCAATCCTCATCATCTGGTATACTACTAAGGGGAGGGTTGAGGCAGTAGATGTGGAAAGCCATATCACACTCATCACACATTAGCTGTTTATCTGGATCTTGTTTACCTCCACAGATATGGCAAGCACAAATTCTGCAGGTCTTGTTCGGGTTGTCCTTACAAGCTTTACACACAGGTCCATTTTGTCCTGTTAGCAAAAAGAAACAGAGTCTGCTTCAGACTCCAGTAAGTGCCCAGATACACTGGAAATGGTCAAAGGAGTCACAACTACAAGTGTCTTGGAACTCTTAGAGCTTTGATCCTCACAAAGACAATTAGCAGAATATCACAAGGTAAGATTGAGAAACGCAAGAACTAGGCAACAGACTCACGTTTTAATGGACTGGCACTAATTGGACAAGCACTGCCTGGTTCTTCAATTTTATAAATTTCATCCACCAATGTAATTCTGCAGTCATTCAAGGAATCACCAGCATCCCTATAAGGACAAGTTGATAAAAAGCCAGAAAGATCAGACTTTGAAAGTATCGTACAGCATGAATTCACAGCTGTGCATGTACATCAGTAATGCAGACTGGTCTGGTATTAGTCCTGTATCACAAGAAACCTGTTCCAGCATCACAGTGGCATGACAGCATCACCACGAATCAAATCTTTTTCACACAACTAAAGTGTACCCCCTCTTGTCTCAATGAGAATCCAGGCACTTGTAGCATTCCAGTTATCATTAGTGACTGTTGTCCCCCCAAACACATTTCAGACTAACTCTTCTCACATTTTATAGTTAAAAAGTCAAAATCAGTGTGGTGAGAGGAAAAAAGAGGAATATTCTGGCAACCCTGTGAAACTTATCTGAAACTTCTAAACAAATATATACTTTTTTTTTTTTTCCTGAAGTTGAGAGTCCCTTATATGTAGGCCCGTTTTCTGCTTCAGGACTGAACTGGAGTAATTTTTCATCATCTTTATAAAGTGATGCTTCAGTCTACATTATCATATCTAGCATAAAATATTACACTGAAGTTTTTGTAAAACCATTATGGATAGTTAACATAGTAAACAGTTCTTTGCCTCTTAGCGAATACAGGGGCTTCGCATCCTCCCAGCATTATGTGAATCCACAGATCAGCATGCCCTGTGATTCCTTGAAGTGTCCAATTCCTCCAATGGAAGTTAATCAAAAGTGCAGTACAACGACGTCAATCACCCAAAAAAGACAGTCCAGCTTCTCATCCCTCCCCAGCACTTCTGTTGCACCATTTTTGTTGCATCAGTTTTTTCAGCGGAGTCACTCAGACCTCATGAAATTTTAAGAAGAATTGGGGAATTCAATTTATTTCACATTATGAATTTGCTTACCCAAGTATTATCTTTGCATTTATCTCCTTGATCATTTTCGTTTCCCTTTTTTGCAGAATCTCCGCATCGTACCAAAAACCTCTCTCTTTTGGTTCATCGGGGTTATAGTTGACCATTACCACCTGTCCTACTTCTAGCTGGTGCCACTTCAAAATAGTCCGTGCACGAGCCCTTACATCATTCGAACTCAATTCTACAACTCCATTCTCTGGATAACTTGAAGTAGAAGGGAAGCACACAAGGACAGAGAAGAAAAGTGAGATTCAACATCATAGTTTTTATAAGTGATAGATTTTATCCAGACAGGTCAATTCAAGAACCAATGCCATGCAACGTACAAGAATACCATCAAGAATAAAATCTCCTTCTCCCACACAGACACAGCCAGAATCGGGCATTTAACTTTGCTGCTATTGTATCCCATTTAAAAGTTGGATAACACCATTTCATATTTCTAAAAACATGATTCCAACCCCCTGGAATTCCAGTTAGAATTCTGACCATAAAACAAACTTACAGTTAACAGGGCTCAATAACATCATTACTGTGTCAGCCCAGTTCTACCTTGTGGATCTCCACAATAAAATTTCCCGTCAACATCATGATCCAAATGACTTTACTAGCCAAGAAGGTAACAAAACTCACTCTTCATATTTCACGTGATATATTACATCTTCTTCAGGAACGGCTGTCGGCTGATCAGGATCTGTGCAACTGTCAGCTGTTTCATTTCTAGGTTTTTTTCTGGTTACATTTACAACCTGGGCTTCAAACCATGCTCCCATATTCATATCTCGAGCATCGACCAAGTCATTGATCTACACAAAGCAAAGTATACAGCTCACCAGAATGGATTTTCAAATTAAGCATTAATTTCCAAGTCTACCTGAAGATTTAACCATCTCAAGAACTTCATCATTATCAAGATATCAATGTGTACAGACAGTTTTCTTATCTAGTACAAACCATTGTTAGTTCGTCTCTAACAGACTTTTAAAACTGTCTTGCTCATAGTCTGGCAAAGACATCACCAGATCTGTAATAAAATCCATTGAAACAGACAAGTAAAATGATTCTGAACAGCTGGTTGAGATTTTCTTTTGTTCATTCGAGAAAGTTTCAACTTTGACAAATGCAGTGACTCCAAGCAAAAATATTGGGAAATTTTTTTAAATCAAAACAGGCGCTCTGAATGCCTTTTTTTTGTTAATCAATTAATGTATTGTAGTTTTAGTTAAAAGGATAAAATGAAAAATAAAATATTTTGACCTACAACATGTTGCATTTAATTGGTTTGTGGGTTGGTTGGTATTTTTTTGTTTCTTGTTGGAGGGTTTAAGAAAAAGAGAAAAAAAATACCCACACAATTGAGGCATGAAAGATTTTCAGAAATTCTCTACTACAGGGAAACAATTCCCCTCCCAAAGTGCAGTTTTAAGTAATCTTAGCTTTTTAATGACTCACCTTATAGAGGCCAAATCCCGGGTCAGTCCAGTCAGGCTGTGCCGCTGTGCTCGGCTGTCCCTCCAGTTCCATGGCACCTTCTCCATTGTGAGAGCTTTTGTCAGATTCGCTTTGGCCTGAGCCGCAGCCAGAGTCTGTGTCAGAGAGTTCAGAATCCTTTTCCTTACTAACAGCAGGAAGCACTGCTGGGCTTTGTCTGACCAAGAGTTGAACAATATCATTCAGTCCAACGCTGTAATCGAAAAGGGAGTGACCATCTTCCATCTACAGGGAAAGCATCAAAATAATCTGGTCATTTCATTCAACCGAGGTTTGCCAATTCAAAACCACCCATCATGCTGTAGTTGTCTCTATGTGCCAAGACAGACCACATTGCTTGAAAACCATTAAGGATCAAGGGACTTGGCAGTTCTTCAGCACCACAGTTACTTATAGACTGTTATTCTTACTATTTAAAATGTTCTTTTTTCAACGGACTCTACAAGCTAGAAAAA
This sequence comes from Buteo buteo, assembly GCF_964188355.1. Lineage (NCBI taxonomy): Eukaryota > Metazoa > Chordata > Aves > Accipitriformes > Accipitridae > Buteo > Buteo buteo. Next base: position 3,331,339 of record NC_134180.1, read on the forward strand.
ACAAGACTTCCATACCGCGGTAGACTTGCTACCCAGATTAAGCCACAGTGTTCTAGGAGATCTGAAACAGTTTGCAGTACATTCCCTAGAAATATCAATTCTGGGACGAAGGACTTAAAGAACTACAGTTCCCCTACATTCCTATCAGGATTTAAAGATAATTCCACATTACCTACAAACTCAAAAGGAAAGTCTTTCTTCCTTAATTCAGACACATCCCGTAACACGAACATTAACGCAGACTGGTCTTTATATTTTAAGTGTGTATGTTCCAGATTATTGTTACAACATCACTCCGTTAAATGTGGCATTAAGTAGAAGCCAAAGAGTTAATCACCCACTTTTCTCTGGGCAAGCACACAATTTTTCCACTGAAAGTAAAATCAAAAAAGATTCAATTCAACTTGAAACTACCCAATCACTTTTTAGCGTAGCCAGGCATGTCCTAATTTCACACCATCTCTAATTTTAAGAGTTTATTTTGCAAGCCTGGAATCATATGTAGTCAAATCAAGATCCTACCCCTGCAAAAACAAAGTACAGAGGACTAAATAGGTCTCTCAGCTACCCTTCAAGAACTCTGAGGAGCACTACCATTTTAGAGTTAAAATGTAATACTCAAGACCACAGCGCAGTTTAGAAGTTTAGACAAGCTTCACCACATATTTAAGGTCTGACTAAGAAATTATACAGGAAATGATCATCCCCTTCCAGCCCAAACCACCAGAAAAAGCAATCCCCAGAGCTTTGTTCTCTATCGGGGGGGAAACAGAGCAAAACCACAAAAATTTACACTTCACAGGAATCAGCATGATAATTCAATTCTGATTTATGGCATAAAATGGCTATGAAACAATCCCTGGAAATCTGACTGTACAGGAAGTGATCTGGACTTTTTCTGGTTTAGAGATGAAAACTCATGGAGATACACAAGAACAAACCAGAAATCGGTTGTTTCTTCTTAACAAAGAGACAATATCACAAATATGGTATCATTATCAACAGTAGTTATCACCAAGGAACACAAGTGACAACAAGTGCAAACAGAAAAGGAAAAATGGAGAACATGAACAGGACATGAACCCGCAGGAGTTCAAAGGACAGTCTGAAAGAAGCACCAGCATCTGAAGACGTACCTCTAACAAAGGAGGCTGTTTTTTTTAATTAACACATATTTTTCTAACATAATTTTAAAATTTTAACTAATACAAACTTGAACATTTCTGATGATTCAAAAAGCCAGACAAAGCACAAATGAGCACAGCAGGGGAACGATGACGAAGAGAGATTAGATCACACTGGATAAATGTTTCTGTTTAAAACCACACCTAAACTAAGAACTACTGGAATTACACAGAGAGGAATTATTTTTGTAAGGCAAGTGCATTCTTACTGAAAAAAAGGTACCACTTCTACTGGAAATCTGTTTAACCTTAGTTATCTACAGACTTCAGTGTAAGTCTGACAATTGATATGTACCCTGGACTAATCCTCCCTTATCACTTTATCTACAACGACAAATGGGCAGTTACTGCACTCGAATCTACACTAACGTGACACAAGCCCTTCAGAGATGCCACATATTCCTACAAGACTCGTTTTTTACTACTACTGGTACCCGAGCTTGTTAGATTAAAGCTGGTCCAGATGTATTTCCATATCCTACAGTCACACCTGCTAGTTGTAACGTACCGCGAGCTCTAGTCATCCTAAAATGGAGGAAAAGGTGGAAAAAAAAAGCAACTAGAAGAAATTGGCTAACGGCATCCATCTCACAGTATTCCAACTACAGTCTAAAGCAGCCCGCTACTTCTGATATTAATTTCTTTGAACAACCAACCACTGGTTCAGAAGTTTCCTTAGCATGATGGTTTAGCAGTGCAGTACTATGCAGGATATGGAAAATGTATTTGAAAACAGTTTCAGTTGTCTCTTACTGCTAATTTAGATACGTTATTAACTCATGTGGAAGAAAATAGTTGTCGTACAACTGCAATCGTAAACATGCTGTCCAGAACATAATATACTACTGAGCCACTCAAGATTCTACAGCGAATTCTGTAACTAAAGAGATTTTGATAAAAGAGCATTAGAACTTAAAAATCATGAGCCGCTATCCCAATTTACAGAAAAAAATGGGAAACGGGACCTTCACGGCTTTCAGAGCGGTAAAACTTGCAAGACTCAAAAACTTCAAGGACTTTAAGACCACAACCCCCCGGTAATATCTGTTATTTTCAGCGACTTCGCAAAGGCGGTGTCAAGACAGAAAAGCAACACACTAGACGAAAAATAGTAAGGGAAAAAAACAAAACAAAACAAAACCTTTGCAACTCAACAACAAAAAAAACCCCACAACACTATCTTGCTGACTCCTCTCCTTGCAGACCCGCCGCCCGAGCACAGCAGAAGGGAGCGCGGGTATCACTAGATGGCAGCAAAACACCCCCTTTTCACGCAATTAAAAAAAAAAAAATTTAAAACGTCCCTCCCCAGCTGGCGGGGGACAGGGTTAGAGGGGGGGCGGGCGGGGGGGGGGGGGGCGCAGCCGCTGAGGCGGCTGCGCCCCCCCCCCCCCCGCCCGCCCCTGCCGCTGAGGGGCTGGGGCTGTCAAACGTGTGTCCGTGTCCCCGTCCCCCCCCCCACCGCCGCGTCGGTACCTGCTTGCCCCGGTAGAAGAGACGTTGCCGGTGAGGCTCGACACCGAAAACCTCGTGTATCCGTAAGCGCAGCCCCTCCACCTTGGTAAGTTTAGAGAGCGAATCCACGCGGTGGGTCTCCTTCCCGTCCATGGTGCGCACCTGGATCCACATGGCGCCGGTCCTGTATCCCCCCGGGAAGAGAACGAACGAGCGTTTAAACGAAGGTACCCGAGGAATCCGGTCCGCCGGGTACCGTATCAATGAGACCGCTCAACCTACCGCGCCGTCCCGGCCCCGCCGCCCGGCCCGCCAGCCAGCCGGCCGGCCCGCCCTCCATCCCCCCCCGCCTTCACCTCCACCCACCCCCTCCGCGCTATTGGTCCACAACCCGGCCGGTTCCGACATCGATTGGTTAGCGGAGGTTTAATCCCGCCCCTTCCACGCTCAGCCTAACGGCTTTGGTTGCGCCCGTGCCTCCCTGCCGCCTCGCGGGCGGGCGGCGCGCGCCAACTGTATCTCGCGCCACAATTGAAACGCTCCCTCCGCTCTCGCGGGGGACTCCCCCCCCTCGCCCTCCGCGGCCGAAATCTCGCGCGATCATGCAAATGAGAGCGGGGGGGGGGGAAGAGGGAGTTCTTAAAGGGACCGTCACCAGCCGGCGGCCCCCACCCTCCTACCGCGGCCCGGTGGGAGCTCCCCGCGGGGTGGATGGGGGGTGGGGGGAGACACGGGGGAGCGGGGCTGCCCATCGCGCCGCGGGGAGCACCGGCGGCCGCAGCCCCACAACCCGCACACTCACCCCGAGGCGGGGGGGAAACCGCTTTCTTTCCGACCGCGGAAAAAAAACGGGGGGGGGGGGGGGGTGTCAACGCCTCCCGCCGTCCCCGGCCCGGGCGCCGTCAGCATCAGCCCCCGAAAGTCAAGCGGGGCGATGCCGAGCCGTACCCCTCCCCGCCACCGCCGGTCACCACCCCTCCCGGTCACTCTTCCCCCTCCCACGGTCCCCTTTCGGGGGCGCCGGGGGGGGGGGGGGTCGGTCCCGCTGCCACAGCCCCCGAGCGATGCGCATCCCGCCAACCGGCACCGCAGCGCTGACCCCCCCCTCCCCCCGGGGAGACCCGCCCCGAGTCGGGGCGGGGAGGGGGGGAGAAGCAGCGGACCCGCGCACCGTGCCCCGGCAGCTGTCACCGGCTGGGGCGCCGCTCCCCGCAACACCGCCGGCACGGAGACGGCGGGGAAAAAAACCCTCCCCCTCCCCGCCACCGTCCCCCCCTTTCCGGTGATCACCGGCCGCTCCCCGTCCCGCGGCGGGATGGGTCGAGGGGGGGGGGGGGGGGCGGCCCGGCGGGACTCACCGGCGTGGCGGTGCTGGAGGCCGGTGCCGCGCTACGCCCCGCGGCCGCCGCCCGCGCTCTCCCCGGGCTTTGGAGTTTGGCGCGGAAAAGCCCCGTGCGCGGCGGGCGCCCGCCCATTGGCCGCCGCTGGCGGGAACGAGCGGGCGGGGCGGGGCCGCCGCCACCTCCCGGGAGCGCCGCGCCGCGGGAGCCGGGGCGAGGAGGAGGGGGGGGAAGGTTGGAGTGGGGGGGAAGGTTGGGGGGGGGGGGTAAGGAACGACCGACATACGGGGGACCGGACACCCACCGGAACCGACGCTCCACCGGGGATCCCCGGCGAGAAGCCCCGACCTGCCGCCCCCCGCCCGCTCTGCCGCCGGGAAAGCCCCTCGCTCTCCGGGGCCGAGGCCACGGTGCCGGTTATTGTTCTAAAAACCGGGTCCCGGAGAGCCCTGCGAACAGCCTGCGGGAGAGGAGACCCGAACGATTCTCCCTCTGACAGCCGCGGTCCCAATGCAGCCCCTCGGCCAAGGGGTCCTGTCCCCGCCCAGGGAGCTCCAGGCCCTGTCGCCCATTCGAATAATGCGAATAATCTGAATAATCCGCAAGAGGCCTCTAACTCCCGGGGCCGTTAGCTCCCGGTTGTTTCTGGGGCTTGTGTACGGGCCCCGCTCGTGCAAACGTGGCCTGGGTGACACGGCAGGGCAGTGCGCGTGGCTGCGTGAGCCAACAAAAAGGGCTGGCCCGGAAGGATGCCTTTCCCCAAAACTACACACGCTATGAGGAAATTAAAAATTATAAAGTTTGCTAAAGATGGCCATCGGATGGAGTAAACTGTAAACAGGGGATTACCGAGAGGTTTCTGAGAAAAGTCAGCTTCCAAGAAGTAGAAAAGCACGAAAATCGGTGGTTGAGGCGGGGAGAGACCTCGGGGTGGGAGAGCGGGAATGGCGGCGGGTTCGGTGCTGCCAGAATAGCTCCACCAACACTGCAACTTGCCGAGGCCCCGCAGAGCCGCCGTCCTGCGTCTACAGACAAAAGAGAACACGAGGCGCACTGAAGATAAATGCAAAACAGTATTTCCCGTGTTATACCCCCCTGCACCCACAGAGCTAACCTCTCACATTAAAAAATACAAAATCAGAGGGATGTAGCACCCTCCCAACCCCCCCTGATTTGCAGACTGCTGTAGAGAATGCATACAGCACACGGAAGCCTCCTAAGCAGCGTGCACGTCTTCCTTATTCCCCTCCTTCCTTAGGATCTGTTGGGGATCCCACAGTTAAGCCACAGATCACCAGTTGAAAGTCACTGGCCTAGATTAGGTTAGTACTAAAGGTTAGGCATGTGTCAATGCACAAAAGCCTTGAATCTGACCTGCGACCTGCAGCAGTCAGGCTTCATTTCCTCCAGATCCTAAGACTTTGCCTTGCCAGAAAGTCATTTTTCCCCCTTGTAGATGCACTAGAGTCTTAACCTTGACCTACACAGCAGCAAGCCCTTCCCACAGCCTGAGAGGGTTCTCAGATGTTACAGACCTGGCAGGGAGCAAGAGGAAAGGCTGAGTGTTGGAAAAAACATTTTCACCCTTATAAGGACAGGTCGCACGTCCAAAGCATCTCGGCGTTGGATCTCCTAGCCTAAAGTTCAAAGTAGTGTTGCTTACCAGCATACCTGGTTCCATATTCTGTCACCCACATCAGTCCCACTTCCAGAGGAGTGGAAAACCCACATCCCTCATGACTTCCAGATGCAGGACAGTTTAATGACAGACTTTTACTACACTCTTTAGATGTTTTTTCAGCATCACTTACATCTCTACAGAAGTGCCGTAAGAAGGTCAAAAAAGGCCACTTTAAGATACGGACCTGACCCTTCTTTCCTTGAGTACCCTGTGTCCCATTAAGCTGACGTACAAGGATTGTATATTTGAACAGTTAGCTATTCATGTCACACACACTAAGATGCTAAAATACATTTCTGACAGCACCTTATTGCCTTGCATTTGACCCTACCATATGCCCCATACGGGTCCCTTATCATGTCTATTTAAGAACTATACCTACACGTATCCAAGTACATAATACACATACATTCTTTTACCCTCGGCAGTCCCATCACGGCGCAGGGAACACAGTCTTACTGTAAGACACGGACTGTTCAAGGAAAAGGCTCTGGCCAGTTGCTACATATGACTAGTAGCACCCCTAGAACTATCAGAGTCAGAAAACAAGAAGCCCACTTTCTAGAGAAACTTTTACTCATTCAGTGAATCCACATACTGCAAAAACTGGGCTGCATCCTACACACTGTTCAGTTGCGTCTACAAATCACTTGAAATAAGGCTCAATTCTAGGTCATTCTAGTAGTGGAACATTGATTTCATTGAAGGTTAAATTATATATGCTCTCCTTTAAAGGTCCTCTTTTCTATTAAAACAGGAACATTGCCAGAGTAACTTACAGAGAACGTGGTGTTAGTGAGATAAAGCCCTGGGATCTTCGGGTTTCCGTGGACTGTCGGAAAAAAAGATCATGACTTGGTTATATTGCAGTTATCTAAGAGGCTGATGAGTTTTAGTTTCCTCCCTTTCAGATTGTTTTAGGCATTTCTTTTCTTTGGAGTTACAATTCTGATTGAAAACACTGTTCTGCCATCTGGTAAATGCCCCATGCTGTGAAGAAACAATATCTCGGTTCTCCTGCCAGCAGGGATATCCAGTTCAGTTTATGAAAACTTAAAGCATTGTTGAATTCATTTGCAAAAAGATGCAGTTAGCAAGACAAAATTCTAACAGTCTCCCAGCCCATGGAAATGTTGTTCAAAGTGAAGTTTTGGCACAATGTTTCAGGAGAAACGCAAGACCAGGCATGTACATAAGAACTACCAGCTGATAAACATCATTAAAACAAGTCTTGGATGAAAAACTGGTATCTGGTCTTATCAATTCCAAGGGGAATCCTTGGAACAGATACTCTATCCTTGGGTAGGCAGCACAGTCTCCCCGTTACAGTTACTATGATTCAAAGTCCAGCCTTTACAATGCCTTTACAGCACTTTCTGGGAAAAATAGCAGGGGGGCTGGTCCCATAAAACCACAAGAAGCATCACAAGAGGTACAAACACCCTAAATGTTCAAAGGACTCATGGTAGCAGCAAGTTGCTTAGCTTGCAGAAGGCCGGCTGGGTTCAGGAACATGCACCTTTGGCTTCTCCTTCAGCTAACCTCCCTGGCTCCCCTCCACACTCACCAGCTGAAGAGGCCACATCTGCTTTGTCTGAGGGACTTGCTGTGGCTCTGAAATCATCCCAGCTATAGAGAAGATGCCGCTATAGAGAAGCTATAGAGAAGCAGCTATATGCAGCTATAGAGAAGATCCCTTGCGAATCATGAAGAACATGCACAAGACCAGGTAAGGGAAACAGACTATTCTACCTGACACAGGTGGAAAAAATGCCGAGAACTGGCCCTTTGCCCCAGCTAGCTATTTAATGGCCTCCCATCACTAATAGTTGAATGTCCTCATAAAAAATCATTGTCTGATGTTCAACTAACTAAATTCTGTCTTTCACCTTTTCTAAGAGAAATAGTTTGGTTTTCATGGAGCTTGGAAATCAATGCTCAGATGTGGAAACCACTGCACGAAAACACGGGTCCTAAAGCAAAACTATTTGAACTGGGGACACAGAGTTCTCATGTTCTCATCTAGAGCCTTAACTTTCTACTACTTAACATCCACAAACTTCCACCACTTTGCTGAACCTTCTTATTCTTAGTGTTTAAGTGACACCGTAAGTAAATTCTGCCATCTCTGTCCTGGGGTTTGCACTATGTTTCTCTTCTAGCACACAATGCATTGTATGGCTTAACCCCCTGAGCTGTAGGAAGCGCTCTGAGAGCCAGTACTCCCTGAACCAGGATGGTTGGTCACAGAAAATCAAGATAACTAGAACATACTGCTTTTAACCATTTTGGGGGGGGGGGGGGGCGCTTCCTCACAGGCGCTAATATTTATGCTTTTACATGTGCAAATACATATATCTTTGCACAGCTGTTCGCAAGGACTAGTGATGATTCGGTCATATCATACACACCACAGCAAGAGACTTTCCCCTAGGTTAAACAGCAGGGCCTATATGTAAGGTCATGCGGTCTCAGTAAGCGTGTTCAAGTTTCCACGTGCACTGGGATGATACAGAGTCATGGTGCACCCAGCAACAGGAACTCACCAGATTTTGTATTCCTCTCCCTCCATGCAAGGCTCTTTGGTGATGGAAGCTGAAGAAGAAGCAATTTTTCTCTGCTGCTTCAGCAAAGACACTCTCTGATTCTTCAGATTTCCTTAGGGAAAAACATATTTGCCCTTTGTGAAACCATTGTCTGCACAACAGATATCAACAACAGGTTAAGCAAATACATTTAAAAGGTGCTACTTGTTTTGCACTCAGTTGCCCTGTATGAGATCTTCACCACTCCTCGGAAGACCAAAGTGAAGAGATGATGCTGGGGTCCAGGACGAATGCTGCCCTCCTTAACGATCCTACAATTTCCAAAATAATTGGGTTAAATCTAGACAAACCCCACAGCTGGGGAGTAAGGTAAAGGGAGCCTGTGTTTTTGATTACTGGGGAAGCAAGAGTAGGGGTCTCACCAACAGCCTGAGATGGAGAGGACACACTTATCAGGCCCAGATGACATCCACCCTCTCTCATGTATCAAAAACCAACCAGCATTATGTTAACCCACCCCACTTCTACCTAAAGGTATGAAGCAAGAGTGCAGCAGAAGAGGGAGAAGCAGATGGGTGTTGAAAAACAACTTGCAGTCTGAAAACCAGCAGAAAGGTGAACTGGAAGACTGGGAGAGCAGCCAAGAACCGGTCAGGCTGTTGCCTGCAGTGAGGGCAGAGCCGGCTGGGGCTCAGGGAAGGAACCCGTCTGAGCTGCTGCCGCCCGCCCTTATGCTAGGGTAGGTAAGCTGCTGAAAGGGAAGCAGGGGCTGGAATACCCTCAAGGTGAGATGGGCCGCCAGGCAGCAGGACACAGGCAAGTCCTGTTTCTGCTCATGCAGTTTGAGGGCAGCAGAGAGCTGCAGCATGCCCTGAACTAGGAAAGCACTTTGAAGACTTGGAGAGACCAGGAGGTGTTGTTGGGAGGCAAGAGCTGGGCTGCTGCTTTTGGTACCTCTCTGGAGAACTGTTTTCAGAAGGCCATAGACTGGTGAAAGAGACTAACAGATGGGTAGCGTAGGACAGGATCCAGCAAGGATTCGTCTTCTGCCACAGCCCTGCCCCTGTCACTCTGCTCTGGATCCAGACGCCCAGTGCTGCAGGACTATCTCAAGGACACTCAACATTCCTTCAGACTGTGGCCTTGGATGAGGCTGCTGTGATGAGCACCACCAAGTGCTGCGGCTGACAGGAAGCTGGAGTGTGAGGGGGAAAGAGTGCTTTTTAAGTTGATGTGATCAGCTAAAATTGCCACTTCTACCCCAAGGACCACTCACTCCCAGCAAGGGGAAGCGGTGGAGGAGAGAGGAAGACAGGAACATGAAAAAGTCTCCAGGCAGTGGAGACAGATGGGGCTGTCAGCAAACATCTTGTGGACTTTGCACAGCAATGAATGGCAAAGATCACAGGCTGACTTGTCCCCTCAGTGGGCTCCAGACAACACTGCGCTACGGCTCCTAAAAGAGGAACACCTGAGCTCAGCAGTACAGAGCTTCTCAAGCAGTTTGCTGAAAGCCCAAGGGCTTTGCTTGACTTAACTGAGGAACAGAAATCAAAGCAACACATGCCTCACCCTTGAATCATCTTTTCTCGTGCCTGTGTCTGCCTCCGGGAAGGTGACCATGGATCATGGCAGGCCGCTAATGGAGTAAATGCTATGGACAATCAACAAGATCGTTTCCGTTGCAGTAGATGAACACTTGCAGATGGGGCACTTCAATGTCACATGTGGCCTCTGGTCCCCAGAGAGACGATGCTGAGCTGTGACGCACCTCAGAGCAGGGAAAGGAATTGCGCCCAACAGTGGGGACCCAACATAAGGGCCTGATCCTCCAAATCCTCCACATACCTGCATGTGTTCCACTTAACAGAAATCCAAACAGAACTGGGATAACTGAGAAGCCATGCAGACCCCAGGACGCAGCTGAAACAAGAGCTGTAAGCTAGCAGCAGCGCTGCAGAGGAGTGGGGTTTCCTGGCTGTCGACAGGCATGGGAGATGGGGCTTATGTCTAGGCATCACCAAAGGATTCTGCCCCATGTCTTGATGATGCAGCATTTACACAAAGGCCGCAGTTACTGACATGATGCTGCCTTTTGTGGGAAGCGCTGCCCAGTGCCACAGGGCTCGTTCACTCCAGCCAACACGACTCCCTTTCTCTTCCCCAAACATGTTTCTCTGCTTCCTCCTACGCCCTTCCCACGCCCACCAAACTTCTTAGAACTGATTTTATCTCGGCTTTAAGTATGTGGCGTTTATACAGTAACAAGAATCACAGAAATAATCATGCAAACCTTTGCTCTGAAATTGCAATCCCCATGTTTTCAGTGTTCTGGCATTGCAGGCAGGTCTACCACTCAGCAGGAGCTCCAAGCATTGGTATTTTGACCTAGTATCTAAACCTACACTTTAGATATTAAATACTGTCTTATTAATTAATTATAATTACCGATGTTATCTCATGCAAACCACTTGCCACTTCTGCTCACATTCGTCTGTGCCACATGACAAGCCACATGATGGTGTATCGAGCAGATAGTACTGTTTTACACACTTAGGTGATGAAATACAACCTGCCTCATGAGACTTTCACCATCACCACTGCAACTGACCTACTCAGGCACTTCACACCCATGAACTAACTAACAATTTGCATCATTCACACTTTAGCTGAGGTAAAGCCACTGTCCATATACAGGCCAACATTCAGAAAAACACAGGACTAATTTCCTGATTCCTGGCTCCTGAAAAAAAAACCAAAACTTGTCATCAGATCATTAGAGGACAGACAAGAATGTCCATTCTTTCCCGTACACACATCACAGCCTATAAATGTGACACCTGCTAATCAGCTTCAGCATTGAACACTTCAAAACTGCAATTTACCCTGTGAAGGGAATGAGATCAAAGGAGGGACCATGCACTGTCAGGGAGTTTGTTAGATGAAAGGTTCCCAGGTAATGCTAGAATATGAAGTTTATCTCACAGAGACAAATGTTGCAAAAACTCTTCTCAGCAGTGCAAGTGGTAAAACAAGAGGCAAAAGCCACAATTTGTAGCTGGAGAAGTTCAGAGTGGACATTAGGAACTGCTTCTTCATTAGGAGCGTGATGCAATACTGGATCCAATACCCACAGAGGCTGTGTGAGATCTCCATCCCTGGGAGCTTTTCGAGACTCAGCTTGACAAAGCCCATGGCTGACCTGACCTGGCATTGCTAATACTCCTGTCTTCAGCAACAGGTTGGACTACCTGACCTCCAGAGGTCTTTACAGCCAATGACTCCATGATAAGTCTGATTAAGGAGGGGGATTCCTTCTAACCTTAAAGCTGAGAAGTGATAATTGTCCACATTTTTGTCAGCTTAACAGCACATTTTCAAAAACCATTGACAATCTCCTGCTCCCACTGCCTTCATGGCTTACTGTGGACAATACAGAAATGAGACCCAAGGACTCCTGCATTCACTGGCCAAAAACAAGGTGACTCAATCAGTTTAATAGCTTTAGAAGACTTCATACAATTCTTACCTGTGCCTCAGTTTCCTCCCCCACTGATGTTGAAAACAGACAACAGGAAGCTTAATTGATGGTTTCAAACCAGTTTTTGAGATCTGAAGATGAAAAGGCACAAATGGAAAAGCAAAGCGTTAACTAAAATTTTCATTATTTGTTATTGCTATTAAGAAGCCCAAACTTCCCCCAGGCAGTCTCAGAGTTCTGCATTGCTGGGCCCTCTGCAAGTATAAAAATAAAAGGCAATCCCTATCTTGAAAATCACAGCAAACTTGAGAAGCAGTGTATTTCACCATCATCTATTTGCTGTAGCCAGGCAAAGGCTGAGAGTGGGAGAGCATGTCTTACTCCTTGCGTAGTTACAGCACCCATGCTGCAGGGTAGGAGAGATTTGCCAAGAAAATGTCATGGCTAAGTGATGTTTTCAGATCACAGACACCATGTCCTGCTTCTCTGGGGCTTCTTGACAATGTCTGTGACGCCATGGACCAGCCCAAGAGCAGCTGTTGCTGTGCTGAGCCCCACCACCCATGCATGGACTTTCCAGCTGTGCTACTGGCTGCTAACGCAGCTGCTCTTTGGAAAAAGCCAAGCACAAGCTGCCTGCTGGCACTGGCTGACCCTGCACGTGCCCACCTGGGGAACAGGTCCTCCAACCTGGGGGACAGGGGCTGAATTCCTGCCCCAGCACCCTCTTTCCAAGCAGCTCCAGTGCTACGGTGTCATGGTTTAACCCCAGCCAGCAACTAAGCACCACGCAGCCACTCACTCACTTCCCCCCCACCCAGGGGGATGGGGGAGAGAATCAGAAGGAAAAAGGTAAAACTCATGGGTTGAGATAAGAATAGTTTAGTAGAACAGAAAGGAAGAAACTAATAATGATAGTAATAACAATAATAAAATTACAATAAGAACAAAAGGATTGGAATATACAAAACAAGTGATGCACAATGCAATTGCTCACCACTCGCTGACCAATGCCCAACTAGTTCCTGAGATGCGATCCCCCTCCGGCCAACTCCCCCCAGTTTATGTACTGGGCATGATGTCACATGGTATGGAATATTCCTTTGGGAGTTTGGGTCAGCTTTCCTGGCTGTGTCCCCTCCCAACTCCTTGTGCCCCTCCAGCCTTCTTGCTGGCTGGGCATGAGAAGCTGAAAAATCCTTGACTTAGTATAAACATTACTTAGCAACAACCGAAAACATCAGTGCGTTATCAACATTCTTCTCATACTGAACCCAAGACACAGCACTATACCAGCTACTACAAAGAAAATTAACTCTATCCCAGCCAAAACCAGGACATACAGCTAAACCCAGTCTGAGGACGTCTTTCACATCCCCACTGTGGACGGCGGGCAAGGCCCACGCTTGAATCCGTGTCCCTAGCAGCACAGACACACCTTTGCCAGCAGGTCTTTGCTCCGGTGTTTGCAGGAATAGCTCACTCTCTGGCCAGGCCTTTCTTGGCTCCCAGAAGCAAGGCAGTGCATTTGGGTCAACGTGGTGGCAAGCAGGATGAGGCGTGCAAGAGCAGGGGAACAGGAGCGGTGCCTGCAGGCTGCTGGGCTGAGCCCATTTCGCAACCGTGGGACAGATCTCCGTAGACTTCCAGCGCCTGTGTCCCTCAGCACCCCGCCATGCCGGGGTGTGTGTGGGGGGTGCATCCCTCTCCACAGCACGGCCCCCAAGGCCAAAGCGCATGGGGACGGGTGACCTCCATAAGGGCCCTCTGGGACACCCCGACAGGTATGTCCCTCGGGGGGGGAGGACAAACAGCAGGACCCCCACCCACCCCACGGCCATCAGGTCCCTGGACGGACCCCCCCAAGCCCCTCACCTGCCTCCCTCACCCCGCCCCACAGACACCGCCCGCCCCTCCCCTCTCCCATCCCCTCCCCATTGGCCAGGCCAGCACCTGCAGCATTCCGATTGGCTCCCTCAGCTGCTCATCGGGCCCTTGGGGTATTTATGTGGGGCGAGGCCCAGCATTCCCCATCCTGTCAGCGCTGGGGAGCGGAGGTGGCAGGTAAGGTGGGGCTGGTGGGGAGGCGTTTGTGGCTTGGAATGGGGGGAGAGGGACTCCCCAAAGTTGTCCGTTGCTTCCCCAGGGGCTCTGCAGCCCCTGGCCTCGGGTGGTTTTTTGCAGCCTTCACAGGGATGGAGGGTGAAGGCTGGGTTTGGAGCTGGCTCATCCCTAGAGGCCTCGGCTCCTGGCCCTGGGGAGCACTGGGGCTAAAAAATGTACCTGCTGAGGGGCTGTGTTCCCCCAGCTGTGCTCACGGGGCTTTTCCAGCTCCTGGGGAAAGCGGAGAGCTGTGTGTTATGTCTCTGCAGCTTTCCCCCATCTGTGGGTGGGGGGGTGTCTTGGCTTTTTGAGGCCAAAGGTGACACCATACAGAGTCGTGCTGCATCTGCTGTGCTTTGGGGAAGAGCTGAAAGGCTTTGAATTCTTCCCTAAACGCTTCTTCCTAGCCCTGAGGTGACTTCTTGGTAATGCTATGGGTCTCTGATCTGTGATTGAGCACCTTTGGGTGTGAAAGCTTGTTTCTGATTATCATCTGGTGAAGATCAAAGCTGTGTCAGGGGGGCTGCAGGAGGTGGCTCTCCCACCCAGCCACACAGGGACAGCGTGTGACGTGCACCCTGGACAACACTGCTGACTTGTGTCGACGTTTTGGGAAGCGGTATGTGCTTTGGGGGGCAGATGGATCAGTTGGGCATTCTCTTCCTGTTGACAGTGCTGCCAGACCTGCCTGTAGCTATTTCACATGATTATTTGGTGTAGGCATGATAATGGTGTTAACAAAGGGGGCGGCCCGAGTGACAAGGTAACTTTCTTGCTCAAGAGCACTGTCTTTCTGCAGACGGAGGCTGCAGTCATGCATGGCTCTGCCAGCTTGCTGGAGGGAGCACTTAGCAAACTAGCTTAGTGTTTGTCAAGGCTAACAGGATTCTTAAATGTGGTTGCGATTACCTGAAACTGTAGTTTCATGTATGGCTGTGAAGGACTTCAATTACTGAAGCCGGTTCTGCTGAAACTTCCAGATGAAAATGTGTGTTAAAAAGCAAGCAGCATGCTGCTTGCTCTGCAAGTTATAGCTTCTGTCTGAAACTGAGTCTGTCCTCATGGAAAAACTGGTAAATGGAAAGTACTGGAAAGCCCAGAATCTGTTTTAATTAAACTCCCTCTCTTTCCTAAAATACATCCAAATTCTCATAGCTTGGATAGCTTATATACTCACTGTTCCAAGGAGTTACTGACCTAGTAATGGGCCACTGGCTGTGGTACCTAATTTCCATTGGAAGTGGGGGGGGGAAACCTGCCCTCCATCTGCAAAAGTGGCTTTAATCTTTGAGGTTCCCTAATGCTGATGACTTTTCCAGAAGGGTTAGATGGGCATCTCTGCCACCAATTCTGGAACTAATGTCTGAAGGTCAAAGCTGAAAATCATCTCATCCTCCTCCCAAAACTAACCCTGCCCTCAGAGTACTTGCAAACAACTCCCTTGGCTGCGGGCAGTGCCATTTCCCACTGCAGCAGACATCCTGTGACCCAGTTCTGCTGACTGCATTTATGGGTACTGGGGTATCAGTGGCAAATCTCAAAGAATGTAAATAAGTGCTTTAACCACAAATTAATACCTTTGCCCAGATTGGCCTGCCCTGCTCATATCTAAAGCACTAAATTTAGCTTTGTTTTCCTAAATGGTCATTAAGGAATTGCCAGTTAAGCTATTGAACCAGGCACGCTAGCTATGGCTCAATCTGTCTTTCCAAGGTAAAACACATTTGGAAAGGAGAAAAAAACCACATTTGGAAAGGAGAAAAGCTTCCTGAACAACAAGATCCTACCTCTCTGTCTGCAGGACAATGTAACAGCAGGCTATCTTCATGGGGCAGAGCTTCTTTCCACAGGAAAAATAAAAACTTTGCACAAGTTAAAGAACTAGCTTTATGTATGCTGGTCATTGTCAGAGTGACAGAAATCAAAGGCGGTGCTTACCCCAGCAGGAAAGTACTTGCTCTTCTGCCAGGCTAGCATGTTGCACTGGCTGTGACAGTCCGAGGCAGGGAAAATGGGTAGCAGTTTGGGTGCCATTGCCCTTGCCATTTCACTGAGCTGAGACTTGTGCCAAATTGGGCAATCATCAGCAGTTAAGCTATTGTGCCATGCTAGAAACGTGCACTGAAGAGTTTCATCTTTCTGAAACTACCCATTTCAAGAACTTTCTCCAGCAGTGACCTAATAATTTCTGATGTACCAATGGTATGAAATCATCTGATCATAATTTTCATACAAAGCAAACTGTAACCAAAGCAAACAGTGATGCTGTTTGTGCTTTTCTGCCTGGTGGTTCCCATGCACGGGGTCTGCCTGCTGGGATTCCCACTTGCAACTATGCTGGCTTGAAGCTGTGCCTTTCTCCAAAGGATTCTGAAACAACTGACCCAGAGTTGCTAAGCACTGTGCTTTCCTCCACTCTCTGAAGTAAAACAAGGTCTGTTTTGCACTTTTGTAGGGAAGAGACTAGAAAGAGAAAATAAAACCATACTGTGAGCTCGTGAAGACATGCCCATACAACAAATACTGGTGTTTGCAACGCATGCCGATTCCTCCTACACAGAGGAAAGCAAATGATGTTCTAATGTGACTGTGCTGCAAGGATTGTCACTGACACAGCTGCACCCATAATTAAGATGGGCTCCTAGTACTTCAGAGGTTGATTCTAACCTTGCACTAGTTTTTACATCAGCCAAGGATTTACTCCTGACTTATGCTAGCATACTAGAGTCCTTTCCTCCTTTTTTTTTTTGCTGTGGTGTGCCTCTGTGTGCTAACCCTGACACCAAGGTCAGTAAGACACTCTGCAGTTTGAGGTTTTTTCCTACCTGTCTAGAAGTAAAATAACTGAGCAAAGGGGTTGTTTGTAATGGTATTGAAATAGTTGTGCTTTGCCCCATGACAGGGCTGCAGACTTATTCAGCCTACTTGGCTTCAAAAAAACCAACAAACTTGCCCTGAAGCAGAGCAAGGCGAACAACCACTAACTGAGCAAACTCTGTGGACTTTGGGACTGAGACTTTATGTTCAAGCCCTGCTTTTCTTTGGAGCAGTTTTCTAGAAGTTCTCCCAGGCTGATAAAGTTCAAGCCGTATTTTCGCTGTGCTGTTAAATGGGGCAGCCCCCCAGGCAGGGTGGTTACCAGGATTGTGCAGAAGTGCGCTGGCTGGATCTGGGCTTCTTGCTTGAGAGGCTGGAGGTCCCAACTTTTGTGACAACTTTTGCAACAACTTTTGCTGCAGACATGTAGCACTCTGCATCCCTGCCTTGTTTGAATCTCACTAAAATGCTGACTAATTGCATGGTTAATGCAGCAATATTTGATGTCCTGCCAAGTTACCTCCTGAGATGTCCCCCTTAGCTCTATCCATGGTTGTTTCACTACTTCTTCCCCAGCTCTCTGTTCCTGTTTCCACAGCAAAATAAAAACCTTACACAAGTCAAAGAACATAAGAAACAAGACAATGGCCTCTGTCACAAATCAGATGGCAAATTTTTTTGGTAGAATCTGCCAGTGAGCCTGGAGCAGCAGTGCTTGGCTTGGGAATCCGGTTAGTGAGGAATTTTGGTTTGGGGGTTTTTCATTGGAAAATGCCATAGCAATTCTAAGAATAGGAATTAACTGGCAAGGGAGAGAAAAGCAGACACTGCACTGAAGAGCAAATATGCTGAAATCCCTGCTGTGCCTGACTAAGGCTGAGAAGTAATCCTGGATTTATCGCACGATACTGGAGTGTCCAGATACCGACCTAGGTCTATGCTGGGGATGCCAATACACATTCAAGATATTGCATCACTTTTATACTTCTTTTTATACTTCTTTAATCCCATTATGTAACGAGAATACTTCTGAGACTTGGTTTCACAGGAAGTGAGGAGGGATTTCCTGCCTAGCTGGTTAGTAGGATGGGAAGGCAAGTTTCAAGGTAGCCAGAATGCTGCAGCTGCGAAACCTGGCTCATGCTTCTAGGAAAACTTTGAAGGATTTTCATATCCTTCCCAGAGCTGTGAGACTGCCAGTGTTGCTGGAGTTACCAGTGGTGGGGAAGCTGATAACAAAGTTCCTCACTATGAGCACAGGCATAGTGGAATGACTCAGATGACTCTCATCTCAATGTCCTTTGCAAAGGGTACTTCAGAGGAGAGGGGCTATAAACTCCAGACACTTTTCAAGAAGGTAAAATATGCCTATTGCTGTTTCAGCATCTCTGTTCAGTCTCTGGCCCTGACACCTTTCTGGAGGAGAGCTGAAGTCCTGCCAGTCTCTTCCTCCCCCTCAGAGGAAAATGGATTAAGCCATCGCAAAACCATCTCTACTTCAGACAAAGTGGGTGAAAACTGAGGGCTTTACCCCCTTACAGGGTATTAAACAAGTTCAGGCAGTGTTTTTTTTATTTAAATATTTCTAATTTTAAACTCCATTATTAAACTATTTGAGCTTGTCTTGTTTTGAAAATTAAAACTAAAAAATTACTTATACTACTGTTGTAACAAGCCCTGCTGCAGCTGCATTTCAGCAGGACTTGTTAGAAGGACAGCAATGTCATGATCGAGTGAGACAACATTCAGTGATTCCCACTGTTAGCCCTGCTTCTGCAGGGTGCATCTTTCCGTCAAGTGTTCCAGTCCTTGGCCAGCAAAGAGCCTGTGTAGTGGGAAGCTGAACCAGAAGTATTTCTAACAGAGAAAATGCATGACATGCAAGATAGTTCTCACCCACTTCTAACCTGCAACTTTGAAGCCAGTCAAATGTTATCAGCAATAAAATAAGTACAATGGTTATTTAAAGTATTTGGCTGTTTGGGGATTGAGGGAGGTGACTGGGTGGTACAGTCCTTGTCCTGCATAAATATTTGCACATCATAAATCATGGAGTCTCAAATATATTCATACCCTTGCAAGAAAGATTAGTGATGTCACTCTAATATTCCTAGGACATGCGGAATGATGGATCCCAACTTTGCCCTCTGCTTTTCACTAATTTTACTAAAACTTTAATTCACTGAAGGAAATTGTTGTACTCATGCTGTTTTTCCTTTCAGCTGCAGTTGAATTCAGTATGGCATCAGAAAAGACCACAAAAAAAGATCTGCTAAATGCGGAGGAACAGCAGCAAGCGGTAGGTGGCAGGACAGCTAGTACTCTAACGTGCAACAGTTAAACTATCTGCTGACAGAAATGCTGATAAACTAACTTTGGTCAGCACCTCAAAACCAGGCTGAGAGTAGCAGAAAGATTAACTGTATGAACAGAAGCTAACTTTTTTGCTCAAGAGAACTTCAGGGCTGGCTCAAGTAATGCAAGTAATTCTGAAACATGAGCTCTTACAGGTCCTATTTCCACATCTGGGTTTGATGCTGAAACTCAGTGTGACTCAGAATTCATGAGCCCAGAGCTTGAATTTTCAATCCTGGCTTGTTGCTGACTTGCTAGTGGTCTTTGGATGAGTCCCTTCAACTCTTAGTTTAAGAATGATGAGGAGCTAGACTGGATGTCCTCTTAGGACCTTTCTGGATAGACACATGGCTTGTACTCACTCAACAGCTTGAGGTAGATCTCTAATGTCACTTCTCTTGGGTTTTAGAGTGCTGTCAATCGGGTAACCAGCTTGCCCTTGCTCAACTCTGCGTTCAACCTGGTCTCATCTGCCTACAACTACACCAAGGAGACACATCCTTACCTCAGTGGTGTCTGCAGTGTGGCTGAGACTGTGGCTGCTGTCGCAGTAGGTAGCGTGGTTGGTGGGGCACAGCCCATCCTGAACCAACTTGAGCCACAAAGTAAGTGAAAAGGCTGGAGTGACCCTTTCTACACAGAGGAATAGGTGGGGAGGGGAGTTTCATGTGCCTGTTGGGTGATATACATTTCCTGTAGCACATTGTTCTAGTTAATTGTAGCACTGAGTCTTCCACTCAGCAGTCCCAGCTGCTCAATGAACCCACTGAATTTCATGGACATGAAACTGTTGGTAGAGGAAACAAAGTTTGGCCTCTTGTCTGTGGTTTCTTTAAGTCACTAAGCAAAAACTCCCTGCTCTTTCTCCACCACTCCCAGTTATGAGCATCCCAACTGGCAGTAGCAGTGTCCATCTTGGATATAGCTCAGTCTGTCTCATCCCAACACTTTTCAACCCTTTAAACCAGTCACCCTACCCACTAGGGGCAAGTATTACACTTCAGTTTGAGCAATGTGCTGCCAATAGCTAGCAAGCTGGGAAGGCAAAATGGAGACTACTTGAACCTGCCAAATTGTAGGGTTTGTTCACTTTTTAACAAAACACACACACCCCATCCCAGAATGGTGGTGACTTTTTTGGCTTGCTTTCATGAGTGTATCCTGAATTGGCCATTGTAGGGTCAAAAACCCCTCTCCAAATTGAAGAATAAACTGGTACCTCTTGTCTTTTCTAGTTGCACTTGTAAATGAATATGCCTGTAAAGGACTGGATCAACTGGAGGAGAACTTGCCTTTCCTTCAACAGCCAGCAGATAAGGTAAAGTAAAGGCTTTTCCTGGGGAAGCCATGACTTGATGTCTTGCTTGATGGAACTGTTATGGGTACAGAAGAATACGGGGAAATAAATTTCAGCTGCTTCATCAGGTCAGTCCCTGGTATGGGCTAGAGGAAGCACTGCAAGCTAATGAAAGCTGGAGAGATGCTTTTAGCATGTGCAAGTGAATATGTCCACGTAAATATAGGTGTACTGACTTCCCCAGCTCCCCCACAAGACTGCAAGCACAATTTAGCCATATGGAAAAGCTACTTCA
The DNA here is from genome assembly GCF_964188355.1 of Buteo buteo. Lineage (NCBI taxonomy): Eukaryota > Metazoa > Chordata > Aves > Accipitriformes > Accipitridae > Buteo > Buteo buteo. The sequence goes on from NC_134180.1 coordinate 3,351,893, forward strand.
GGGAGGGAAAACCGATTTAAAAAAACAAAACTTTCCCTCTCCTTGTTGTAGGTAATCTCAGACACCAGGCAGCTGGTTTCCACCAAAGTGACATCTGCTATGGATGCTGCCTGTGAAGCAAAAGAAGCAATGGCTGATAAAGTGACTGAAGCTGTGGGCCTCACTAAAAATGTTGTTGGGGACAGTGTCAAGCTGACTAGGTCAATGGTCGCCTCCACTGTTAACAGTGCTGTGGAGGCTGCCCAGGGTGCCAAGGACCTCGTGACTAACAAGGTGACAGAGGCAGTAGACCTCACTAAACACATGGTGGAAGACAGTATTGGACTGACCAAGTCTGCAGTTGCTTCTACTATCGTCAATGCTGCGGAGGCTGCCCAGGGTGCCAAGGACCTTGTGACTAACAAGGTGACAGAGGCAGTGGATCTCAGTAAACACATTGTGGAGGACAGCGTTGGACTGACCAAGTCTGCAGTTGCTTCTACTATTGTCAATGCTGTGGAGGCTGCCCAGGGTGCCAAGGACCTTGTGACTAACAAGGTGACCGAAGCTGTGGACCTCAGTAAACACATTGTGGAGGACAGTGTTGGACTGACCAAGTCTGCAGTTGCTTCTACGATTACTGCTGCTGTAGGGGCTGCCCAGGGTGCAAAGGATCTTGTGACCAACACAGTGACTGAAGCAATGGACCTAACCAAAGGGGCTGTTCAGGATGGTGTTGAGAAGACCAAATCAGTGGTCACTTCTACAGTCAATACAGCTCTGGATGCTGCATATGGCACCATAACTAGCAAAATAAATACAGCTTTGGAGCAGAGCAGAGAGGCTATCCAGGAGGGTGTGGAGAAGACTAATTCAGTGGTGACCAACAGCATAAGCAAAGCCAAGGCAGTGAGCCAAGCAGTGGCAGGTGGTGTGGAATCTGTCCTGGGTATATCAGAAGATCTGGTGGATCAGTACCTCCCGATGACAGAGGAGGAACTAGGTGAGAAAATGCTTAGTTGGCGGTTGTAAATGCAAATCCTTTCCCACATGACTAGAGAGCACCTGACTCTGCAAGACCCATCTTCTGAAGTAGACAGGTAGCTCTGAATTTGTCACCAAGTTGGCTGTCTGTCAACACTGACTTGCCACATGGTATGGGACAGAGTTCAAGCATTTGCTAGCTGGTCCTTGCCCATCAGCCTCAAGGCAAATAAACACGTGGGTGCCTGCTTCAACCTATCTGTCAAGTCTGCTTATCTGAAGAGAACATACTGAGCAGGGACTAGCCTACCTTTAATATCTGAGCAACTACAAACCTCTACTGCTTACACAGAAAGCTTCAGCCTTCATATTTTTTAATGGGTGATCTTGCCTCTTCCCCCCCCTTACAGCTGCGGGAGTGGAGCACAGCTGCATCTCTGTTCTTCTTTCCTCCAGGTAAACTGGCCACCACTGTGGAGGGATTTGGTATGGCTTCTGTGGAGGAGCAGAAACAGCAACAGAGTTACTTTGTGCGTCTGGGTTCCCTCTCTAACAAAGTCCGCCACCGAGCCTACCAGCACTCCTTGAACAAAGTGCAGCGCATTAAGCAAAGCACCCAGGATACTCTCTCACGACTACAGCTGGCAATAAAACTGGTACAAACATGCTTTTTCCTCTTTCCTCCTGTCTGTAGTCTTCCTGCCCTACTATCCAGATGGAAGCTCTTCCTCCATTCTGTACCAGCTGCATGTCATCTTGGATCCCTCCCTGGGAGGGAAGCACTTGTGCTTCTCTGATTGTGTGCTTGCAATACAGCTCTTCCTCTCATTTTTCCCATCAGATTGAATCTGTGAAAAAGGAGGTTGGCCAGAAGCTTCTGGATGGGCAGGAGAAGCTCCATCAGCTGTGGGTGGACTGGAGCCTGACCCAACCCAAAGGAAACCAAGTTAAAACTGCCTCCCAAGCAGAGGTATCCCTAGAAGGGCATATTTAATCAGGCCTCTTGTGGATGGTGTACACCTCATCTGCCCTAGTAACTGAGCTATATCTCTTTCCCAGCAGGTAGAGTCACGGACTCTAGCTATGCTGCGTATCATCACCCAGCAGCTACAACCTGTTTATGAGAATCTGAAAGCCAGCATCCAAGGCCTTCCCAGCAACATCCAAGAAGCTGTGTATCAGGCCACTCGAAATATCCACAAGCTCCATAGTTCTTTTTCCAGTGCTATGTCTTTTCAGGACCTCTCCCCCACCACCCTGACCCAGAGCCAGGACTGTGTGGCAGAAGCCCGAAGGTCCCTCGATGACTTGTTTGAGTATGTAACTCAGAACACCCCTCTAAACTGGCTTGTGGGTCCCTTCAGGGCAATAGCTAAAGTGTCACAGGATAGCAGAAAGCAGAAGAAGAAAGCTTTGGTGACTGATATAAAATCACCTATGCTAGACAAAGCTCCATTGTCAAAGGAGGTGGCTAAGACACCCGAAGAGCCAAAGGGAGCAAACAGGATCCTGGGGGAAGGGTGTGAAGTGCTAGAGAAGCTGGAGGAGAAAGAGAAAGACACAGAGGTGGCACTGGCTGCAAAGGAGATAAAAACTAATGCACCAGAGGAAGATCTCTGAAGAATTCCAGCTATTCTGGCCAAGGCTCCCTGGCTAGAACAGCATTTAATCTTTTAATTGTGTGTCCAACTGCCAGTTGTGCCAAGACTGCTTCCTGCTCTCTCCCTGTCCCAGGCTGAGTTTACAGTAAGATGTAGTTTGCATGGAGACTTGATAACCAAGGTGGGGTGATTTACTATTTTTTTAAATCATGCTGCTGCACTGAAAGGCAAGATAGGGACCTATACTACAGCTTTTTAAGTCAGCCCAGCTGTATGTGTGAATGGCTAATTCTTGCTGAGACAAGTTGTGGGAGAGAACTGGTCTCAACTGATTTTTAATGTTGGATTTGTTTTTAATTCATCCAAGCTGCAGAGATCGAGAGGATGATGTGCTTGACCTTTGATACCATTTCCCTCCTTCTACAAGTTTAAAAATATGTGTTACAGACATGACTTCCTTTCTGCATGTTGTGCTTCCGGAGAGGCTCAGCCCTGCAGCAGACCACGAACAGCTGGGGGCAGGAGGCTGCTTCTCCAGAAGACACTTCTCTTTATGGATCAGCCAAACACTTTTTCTTTCATAGAGAAACACTTAGCAAGGTAGGATTATCTTTCCTAGTCATATAAATGACTTCAGCGATCTTCTGTTTGTGTCTAAGTAACTCCATGCATGAAACCTTTTGCAGCCATTAAGAAGGTGGCAAATGAGGCAGCTTTTTCCAGGAGTTACTCTGCCATGCTAATGGGATATCCTGTTACTAAAATAGGGGAGATAGGTACTGGTTATTTTCCCAGCAAACAATCCTTTGTAATCATTTCTAAGGTAACTTATTTTGGTAACTTATGTCCTGGTGTGGTCCCTGTGCTAAGGCTGGAATAATGGCAAGCAGACTTCAAAATAAAGTGTGACCTGTATTCAAAGAGATGTCTGTTTCTTGTGTATATCTAAAGCTGCAGTGTTACGTTCTCTGCTTAGACTTTAATGCTTGCATTTAACAAATCACTTCTCTGAACAACTTGCATGTTCCCTGACCTTGCTGGAGGAAGAAAAATAAATGTTTTCGGCAGGTCCCATGTTCTGCCTCAGTCTTAAGCAGAAAAGCATCGTTGCTGTTTTGTCCCCAAGACTTCTGAGGTTCAGCTGCACCTGTACCGCTCCTGCTCTCCTCAGCCCTTAGGTTTCTAGCCCCGCTCACGCTAACCCGGCCACTTTACAGAGGTAATGCCAGCGGTCTCTCACTAGAGGGAAACTTCGTTTCCGCACCCAGTCTACCCTCACCAGCTCGCCTTTAATACCTTCAGGCGCTCCCGTGGAGGACACCAGCTACCTGCAGACGGTGCCCGGGGCTAGCGCACCGCTGGGCTTCTCCTCTACCCCCGGCCCTTTTCGGGGGAGAGAGGCGACAGCTCACCCGGACCGAAACGCTCCTACCACGGACACCCGAGTCCCGCTCCGCACCGGCCACCCCCGAGGGGCTCCCGGCCGCCCTCGGTGCTCGGCCGCCCTCGCTCCGCCCCGCTCCGCCCCGGCGCTGCCGGCCGGGTCTCGCCTCTTCCTCGTGTGCCAGCGGGGCGGGCGGCTCCCGCGGCCCCCGATCGTCCCGCTTTCGCCTGCCCGGCCCCGGGCCCCGGGACGAGCGGGCCCCGGGACGAGCCGGCTCCGCCTGCGCCGAGGCGGGGGGAGGCCGGCGAGCAGGACCGGCCCGGAGGTAGGCTGGCCCCTTCCTTCCCTTCGCCGCCGAGGGAGGGTGGAGGAGCCGGGGAAGGAGGAGGGGGGGGGAAGCGGTTCCCGCAGGGCCCGGCCGAGGAGGCGAGGCCGAAGGGCTGCGGGCGGGCGGGGAGAGGCAGCAGAAAGCCGGGAGGGGAGCGGGGCGTTGCGGTGAGTCAGCGGCGAACGGCCGAGGTCCGGCCGGCCCTTCCCGGCTGCCGCCGTTTCACTGAACCGGAGGTTTTTCATGAGAGCCAGCCACTTCCTCAGGCTCGGCGTGAGCTCGTTCATTAGGCAATCAGAGGATTTTCATGAGATGGGAAAAAGCAATTTGAAATTGTAAACTTTCCCCGGTTGAGAGCTATTTTGGGACGTTTGCTGGTGCTCCCTTTAAATAGGGAAAGTTTTCCACCAGGCTCAGTCGGTGCCTGCGAGCCGTGTCCCTCCCGGCTGGGCTCTCCGGGCACCCGCTCCTCCGCTCGGACAAGTTCTGCTGTTTAATTTAGCCCCGGTCAGAGGCCTTTGGTGAGTGCAAGGGTTTAGCAGGGCTCAGGGTTTAGATGTGGATGGAGATACAATGTCCACAATTACATTAGGCAGCCTGAGGGAGGATGCCTCTGGGTTATCAACCCTCCTGGCACCAGCAATTTGAATGGGCTTCCTCTAAGCGCGCTTTATTCCTCGACCGCCCGTCACAAGGAGCCTGCGAGGGCCCTGGAACCAGCTGCCTGGAGGAGACGGACGCTTGGATTTACCTAAGTACATTATTAGTTCAGCAATTATTTCAAAACAGTTGTAATTAACATGAAATGAAGGCAAAGAACGTGCTCTTTCCTTAATAACAGAGTTGGAATAATGCGTGGAGCGCTGGCAGATCTGCAAGCACTGAGTGGATGCAAAAATACTTGAGAGCTGTGAGGGAGAGCCTGGGAGCGCTGCAAGCCTTGTGAGGACCCCCCCCAGCTCCCCACACTGCTATTTCTGAACGTCGCACTGTGTTCTTTTCACAGGTTCTTCAGGACAGAGATACCCTGGTTCTGAGCTGAGCCCCTGAGCAGCAAACAGCTTTCGCTTGTGCGGTACATGAAGTGCGACCAGGGCATCACAGAGTACCACAGGGAAACAAACCTCCGCTCCGAGTGCTGTAATATGCTTTTTCCATCCATGCTGTGTCAGTCCATCGTCTGGGCCACCAGCTGATGAGATGGCACAGAGCGCCAAGCTCCAGCCAAGCTTTGAGGACATTTTTAGTGTTCTATCTCAGATCCCACAAGATAAACTCCTTAGCCTCAAATATAAACTGAAGCACTTGATATCTGGGCCCAGCAGCAAATTACTGCGAGCCATGGTCCTGCTTACTCTGGGGCAAGAAGTGGATGCAAGAATTTGTTTGGATGCCTTGGGAGATAACCGGGCAGCCCAGTATGTCCACCAGACCAAACTGGGTGCTACAGGAGTGCAGGAAGATGGGGAGGATTTGCAGCCTCCCCAGCTGGATGCAGGTGCCATGGCGCTTCTGGCACAGATCTACTCAGTGTTGGCGGAGGAAAAACTGTGCAGTCATGAAGCCGTGGACAGAGCCCGCCAGGCTGCCACCGAAGCCTGCAATGCCAGCAAGGAAACTCAGGGGGACACACTCAACAGCATCCCACCTGAGGACCAGGAAAAACATGGCTCTGCTGTCAGCATGGGCCCAGGTGACAAATTTCAGACGCTGAGCTCTGACAGGGGATTTCTCCAGCCAGCCAGCCCAAACTACGTGGTGAGAAGTTCTCCAGTGCAGATTGGAGGCAACTCAGACCTTTCAGGCCCACGGACCTTGCGGTCCTTGGAGAGTCCCTCTTTCCCCAGTTGCTTGGAGATCAGTGCGTCACCAACAGTTGTTTTTCACACCCAACCTTCTTCCCACGAGCGTGTCCCCCAGCCCAGCCGGCTGTGCAAAGGGAGCACCAGCAGTGCTGGACAGCCTGACGGGGACAGACAAAGCTGCGGCCTGCAGGAAACAAGCTGGACCAGCAGACCCAACTCTCATCCTGGGCAGGACACGGGTGCCCAAGTCCCCCGACCGGAGAAGGTTCTGCAGGTCAGTTCATGTCGTCCGACTCCCCCTATTCCTGAAACACAGCTGCCCACAATGGGTGCTGTGAACCAACCTGTCGAAAGTAGTGATGTTTCCAGCACAGTGGCAGCAGAACCTCATACACCAAAAGAAAACACAGACAAAAAGCAAGATGAAAAGCAATTACCTACGGGTCTTCGTGACTCAAGAGCTACAGTGGATACTGGTCCTGCCCACATGTCCATGGAGGACTCCCATGTTCCAGCAGCCATTCCTTCTAACGCTGCACCTACTTCCATTTCAACCTATTCCCTACCTCCTCCTACCTATTCCTTCTCCTCCACCCTTCCCCGTCCTCTTCAGGGAGCTCCTTCCAACTTATCATATCCCACTCCCCTTCACTCATCCCCCTCTCCAGCCTGGCCTCCTCCTCTTCAGACTGTAGAACCAGTGCCCACATCAGAGCCAGGCGGGGGAAAGTTCTTCACTTTTGTTGTCCTGCATGCTAGCCAAGATGAGATTGTTGCCCATCGGGTCAAGGACCTGCTGGAGAACATGGGGGTTCCCAATGGTGCCACACTCTGTGAGGACTTCTTCATTGCCGGACGCAGCCATCTGACTTGCTTCCAGGATGCTATGGAAAACTCTGCTTTCATCATCCTTCTGCTGACCAAGAACTTCCCATGCGACCTGTGTATGTTTCAGACAAACACTGCTCTGATGGAGTCCATCCTGAAACCATCCAAGCGTGACTCAGTCATCCCTTTTGTGCCCAAGGAGAACCCCCTGGAGCGGAGTCAGATTCCCAGCACGCTTGGCGGGCTGATGCCATTAGATGAGAACTCTCCTGGGTTCTCCAGGACAGTGCAGAACACCTTTACCACCAGCAGGATCAATGAGAGGAAAGCCATGTGGGACCTGATTCAGAGAAAGAAACTACAGCTGTATCAGGAACAGTATCAAACACTGCAGAACTTGGCTGCTCTCAACCTTGGCTCCCTTCCCCAGGTGCCTCTGTCAGCAACACGGCTGCAGCTGCTGGGGCAATCACCCCAACAGTGGTGCCCCCCTGCTTCGACTGTCCCTCCTGCCGCATACCCACCTCCACCCGCTGGTCACCCCATGCCCGCTCAGATGGGTCCCCCTCCTTTCCAACCACTTCATCTCCCATCAGGCCACTACAACATGATGCCAGGTCCAAGAGGCATCCCGTCTCTCATCATTCAACATGCTCGAATGGTTCAGATTGGGGATCACAACGTGATGCAGGTAGAAACTGTCACACCAGGTCCACAGGACAGGGAGGAAGAAACCAGGTAGAATGCTTGATCAGAGACACAGCAGGTCAGCCAAGGCCGGAGACACTCACACTTAGTTTCAAACCCTAGATGATAGTGATTCTGCTGAGACTGGGACTATTCTTATTTCACTGTGGGTAAAAGGTACTACTTTCCTGGAGCACAGGGGAAAATGACCTTCTTTTTTGTTGGACAAAAGAGCTTGCAATCTCCTGAGACTGTTTTCCTTGTGCTTATTTTCAAGTAACTAAAAACCATCTTTTCCTGATTTCCTGAGGCTACTGGAAGGTTTTATAAATAAGTTTTAATTAATTTATTTGTGTTTCTCTGGTTCTTTCCTGCAGAATTAGCAAAGGGGCAGTCAGGGATATCTGGAAAACTGTTCTGCATGTCTGCACCTCTGGGGTGGAGGAGGCTAGGAGATGGCACACCGGGGTTCTGTTTCATAATCTGCTGCTGACTAAATCATTTGAGGGAAAATCTTCAGGGGATGCTTTGGGGAGTCGCTGTGGCCCCCTGTGAAGGTGCAAAGCACCACAAGGTCCCACCATTTTCTTCCAGCAGTCCTCTTTGCTTGGGGTTGCAGAGTATCCTCTTGGCCCGTCACACTGATGCCTACTTTGTGTGCATGGTGCACTCCCCTTGCTGCAGGGCACCAGCAGCACCATTTCCCCTAAACCTCTCACATCAGACCCGGGAAGGTTCAGGAAACCAGCTTCACAGACTTCTGAGAGGCTGCAGGCCTCTGTGCTGAGGCATCAAGACATCACTTTGCCCAGTTCCCCTCTGAAACTACAGAGAAAGAAGTTTTTTGTTTGAGAAAAGACAAAATTCCCATGTGCCCCTGGAGACATGGCTTGAAGTATTTTTGTATTTAAGAAAACTCTGTTAATGAACTGAGATTACACACCAGATACAAGGCTAAATAAGAATCTTTACAGTAAAGCTGTGCTGGGGGGGGGGGGCGGGGGGAATACTTAAGGAAGGTGAAACGAGAGGGGGGAAATGTGGAGCAAGACCAAGTAGGCTCCGAGAAGCTGTGTCCACTCCTCTGCTCTTACCTGCTTGTAAAAGGTCAGAGGTGGGACCAGGGCCTGTTGCACAAAGAAGTGTTCCCTACTGAGATAACTCCACCTATTTATGTTATTGCCTTTGAGGAAGAAGTTTGATGATAGAAAAAAACCCAAAAGCAATGAGCAGAGCATTACAGAAGGGGTGCAAAAAGGCCAGGAATGGGGGGAGGTATTCTGCAGGACATCTGGAAGGTATCTACTGAGTATTTAACACAAGGAGGGCATCGGAAGCAAAGCTGCAGACCCTGACAGCTTCTGCTGCGTCCATTTGCCTGCTCTGTCAGTAGAGGTCAGCCCAAAGCCACCAGATGACTAGAAATGGGACTGCTCCAGCTGCGGACCAGAGCCCAGCCAACAGCCTTGAGCTCTAGAGTCAACTTACCCTTCGCCGGGGCCTCCGCAAGCTGCAGGGCAGCGCTCGCCCTACGCCTCACCCTAGGAAGGAGCCCCAGAGCTGCCGAGTCCTTGTAAAGGTAGACCTCGAGAGCCAGTGTGATTGATATGGGGTGGGGGGACCCCGTTTCGGGTATTTCTGCAGATGTGTGTGAGCTCATGTCACTCTGAATAGCTGTCCCAGTACGTTTCAAATGGAGAGGAGCCAACACTGTGTGGTAGCCAAAGCGCAGGACTCCTACAGGCCACCCTGGACCTGGGACTACCCAAGCTGGGCACTCACAGGACCCAATTCTGGATTATAGTCTTTGTCCAAGACCCATCCAAGCCTTACAACCAATACCTGCATAAGACAGACATTACTCAGTCCTTGGAGAAAGGACTGTTCAGCTTACATTAATCCCCTCTCAGGGAACACTGGTTACTGGGCTAAACACTGTCCGATTCTTATTCTTCCACTCTGGCTCAATCTACTTCAAGCTCGTTCTGCACAAAGCACACCCTCCCAAACAAGTACCAGCCTACTAAATAAAGCTCACTGCTGAGACATGAATCCCCAGCATGGAGGAGAAAACAGAACGGGAGTTTCTCCTTAGCCCTGGCTCCTCAGAGAATAGCAGGTAACAGTATAAAGGAGGACAGTCCCCTCCACCTGCCCTGTGTTGAAAGCTGCAATGGCTGCCTTTTTATTTTCAAGCAGCTTACGTCCCTCAGGAGGGGCTGAGGATGTCTCCAGGATGATGCTGGAGAGCCTGGGCACTGACCGGACTTCAGTGCAAGCTCTGGAGCTCCTGGGCACCACCAGATGTAGGAGCTGAGAGCTGATGTGTCCCGACTCTTAAACTGCAACAGAGCGGGTGGCTGTCACAGTTTTGTATTTAAATCCCACAGAATTTCCTCTTAAGAGGCCACAGGTCCTTTCTCATGGATCTGTCCATAAAAGGTGTGTCTGCCTCTCTCCACACCACCTCAAGGATGCTTAGCTCCTCCTGGGCTGAGAACTAGCACAAGACACCAGGCTCGGACAAATCAAAGCCCGCTCTGTCCTGAGCAGAACAAGAACCACATAAAAGCATTCCTATTTAAAAGTTGCCATCAGTTGTTGGCTTCCAGCTTTGAAACAGTTTGGCCTTTAATTTCGAAGGACCCGGTGACAATGGATTAACTCATTTACTCTTTATAGAGTCTGCTGGAATCCTCCAAGTGCTTGGATTCCTTCTATTTCCCTATTTGCTCTCCTTTATGTCACCTTTGTTCAAATAGGTGTTGTGTTACTGCAATTCCTGTCACATTGCAGTTGTTGCTGTGCAGCCACCAGGACAGCCCCTCCCCTTGGGAGAAAACATACACATCACACCTTCCCCAGCTCTTCTCCTTTCTATAAATAAACGTCATGCAAAACTAGTCAACTGGAAGCTGCTCTAGCTTGTAAACAACCTTAACAGAGTCACATCAAGTTTGCTTGGACTGGAGAAAGGGAGAGGGAAAGACATGGCAGCAGACTGTAAAACATTGCAGGGTTGGGGTTTTTTTAAGTTTATTGTGTGTGCAGGGCTGGGAGGCTCAAAGGTTACTGGAAGCAACTTCCACTTAAGAGCCACAGCCCTGTTCTAACCGCAGGTTCACTCTTTGCACATCTGCAAAGCCCTCTCTGCTGTTGCTTACCCTGGAAAGGGAACTTTGCCACCAGTGCCTTGTTTTCACCAAGAGAATGCACCCGTGCCTGTGACCCCGTTCTTCCCCAGTTTCTCTGTGAACCTGGAACACAGTATCCCCATCTTTATGCTCTAGGCCACTTTCTTTGTGAACACTGATCTGATGGCATTAGGAGGCTCCGAAGATGTCCATAGAAGGGCACGAGCAACTGGCTCCAGGAAAAGCCCAGTGAATTTCTCACCACTTCTGCATTTCTAAAGAAACTTGTATGTGAGGCTTTATTGTCAAGAGGGCCAATTACCAGTATTAGGGAGAGAAAAGCACATCTTACATTTTTAAGAAAGGGATAAAAGGCAGATATTTTGTTCTCGGCAGTGTACAGAAGGACTCCTGGAGAGCAGCGTGCTACAGGAGGGTCTGTAGCCATCCCAGTGAAAAAAAAACCTCCACTCTCTGTCCAAGATAATTACTCAGATAACAAAATCATCACTGAATCGTTTCACTGCTCCCCACAACTCCTTGTTCTGCCCCACATACTGGAGCTGGGCCAGACCACACCTACAATAAACAAGGACTGTTCATTGCAATTACCCCTGAATTCATGCAGTGATTTCTCCCACCCAGTAATTACTATCGACATTTAATTGGTGGGTCCTTACTATGTAATTAGATTATTTACATGTTAAAAAAAAAATTTAAAGCCCTTTTCTATCACACAGAATATTCTCTTCCTTGAGGCTTTTCTACATGACTGGATCACCCAGCTATCTGATCACAAGACCATGGCTCCAGAGTTGCTTCCCCATCCCAGCTGTGGAAGAACTCCCTTCTCATCCTCTCCTCCCAGCAGCTCTGGGTACAGGATGGGATTGCAGTCAGACAGCACCACAGTCAGGAGCAATCAGCTGCTGCCTCAGTCCTGAGGCTATCGGGTTCCCCATACCTGCGGTGGCAGCTGCTCTTCTACGTACCTGAAGATCACCTATTGCACAGCAGTAGTATTTCAATGGGAGAAGTCCCACAGAACTGCAGACACTGCTTAAATGTCGTGTCTAGCATGAAGGCAACAGTGATCAAACTGTCAAGAATTATTTTTGAGGATGGAGCAATCAATGAAGGGACAAACATTCAAACATTTTATCTGTCTGCTCCCACCCTCCCTGGGGAAGGCTGAGCATTTTTGGAAATCCAAATTCTTGTGTGGAACTAACTCCAGTACCTCTAATTCTTCAGTCTGCTTTTGACCTCCCACTGACAGGTCTGGGGTTTAAAAACATAAATTGATGATTGGCACACTGTGTCCCTCTTTCTGCTTGCTGTGCCCACAGTCCCAGCTGTACATAAGGCAACTAATACCCGCATCAGCAGAGCAGCATCCTTTCACACTGTTTCATTTACACCAAAAGATAAGGCAAAGTATATAAAGAGAGGTGTCATTTCAGCATCAGCGTTACCCTTTTTCAGGGGAAATGTTTGCAACTACAGCACAGATTCGCTTTTCCCAGGAGTAAATTCAGATTAAATGAAACAATCACATCTGTTGATTGCCAATGCCCCGTATTTCCGTACCCACCAGTGTACCATCCCTAGGAAATAAGCTGAAAATAGAGGCTTATCAGCAAGAAGTCCAAGGCACTTGCATTCTAGCAGCCATTTTTTGTTTTATTATTTAAAGTTAAGAGCGCTCATCAGCTCACAAATTAACAAATTCCATTCCTGCAGTTTAGTTCAGGTTTCAGCCAAAAGGAAAAAAAAAAATAGAACATAGCTAAACTAACTCTGCACTTTACATCTCAAGAAAAGTTAAACCTCCTTGCTTTATAAATAAATGTTATAGTTAACACTGCAAAAATGTAATGGCAGATCTACAATACCTTTAAGGGGCAGAGAGCATTGGATTATTGAGGCATATGGATATGCTGGCTTATAAATACAAGTAGAGAAGCTTCAGTAGCATATAGTGCATGGTTGTTTGTCAGGGTTCTGCTCTCCCAGTCCTGACCTTTCCCAAAGCTCAGAGGCAGCTGCTTCACCCCCAACTCTGGTTGCTGTCTGCTTTCCACTCTGCCCGGGGCCAAGAAATGAGCCACAGGCTGCCAAAGCCCAGTCACTCCCCCTGCAAGAAGATAAACTACTGGAACAGCATCATGTTTACCAACACTGCCTGTTTACCACCAAGGAGGGTTCTGCTAATGGAGGCAAATACCTACCCTGAGACTACGGATTTAAAGAGAAAAACAAGTTGTGTGCAGATCCTAATTAAAGAAAGGAGCTTGCCCAAATAGTAGCCAAATGAGATTTCAAATTCAATCTTTGAAGTAGCACCATCCTCAGTAAAGTTGCAAAAAGAATCAAAAGCCAAAACCAGATGCTAACAACCCACTCCGTGCAGGTTTTCAGAATGGGATAATTGTGCAGGTTTTCAGAATGGGATAATTAACAGAGCCCAATCAGTCGAAACTAACAAACCTCAGAAGAACAAGAAGGCACCTTTCACTTCTTTCTTGCTTCTTCCTTCAAACCACCCTCAGGCAAACATGCCACCAACACTCACTTGCTTTAATAACCCCCTCAGCACCACCCATGCCACAAGTACCTCTCATCCTAGAGGGCTTGCAAGAGCACATCCCCAAAGATGGTTCAAAGTGCGCTGCTTTGGCTCTGAAACCTGGCCATATCCACCCTATACAGCTCAATCCCTGCTGACCTCTAGAACTAAAGGACCTCTACGCGGGGAAGGGAGTGAATATGTGCAGAATGGGCAAGCTAAGGGCCTGAACGCCACATTAGTGTTTTGTTTTTAAGGTAGCAGTTTTTCCTCCCCATTCATAAAACCCAACATCTGTTGATGAAACTATATAACCAGAACTGACCTTACTACATCTTACAGGATTGAAGAAGTCTTGCAGCATAGATAGGGCCTGGCTCTAAAAGAGAAAAAATAACCCAGCTTTATGCACAATCATTGAAATCTCAGGCCTTTAACACTACTTGCTACTTGGCCAACCAAGGGAGAAAAAAAAAACATCCTCAGCATACCCAGCCCTACTGCCATGCAAGGCAACTACCTCAGCAGAGCACAAGCCAGTCGGCTGTTAGACTCGTACTGTACCAAATCTGAGAAGGGGGTGGGAAAAGAATTAGTTGGAAGATATTTTATTCCTCACTTGCATTCCTATCTGTTCAGTATTTGGGATGGGAAGGACTAGAGCACATGTGTGATGTTTAGCTGCTCCAAAGCTTAACGCTGAGTTAATCCAGCACTAATGGGAGAGGCAGCAGGTCCCAGGGAATCTCCATTTTCCTTCCTTCTCAGGACAAGACAGTTCACATGGGAAAGGGCAGGGGCTGCGGCCTTCTCTGGATACAGTGCACTGGAGATATCTGGTACCTGAAGATGACAACAATGAGGGACAGCCATGAGCTCTCAAGCCTCCTCCTCCCCTACCCCTGCACACGCCAGCTTGATGGTGACAGATGAGGACAAAGCTCGCAGCCCATCTCAGCACAGCGATGGCCTTCGGCACCTAGGCAAGGATGGCCTGAGATCTCAGGCTGCACTACCTCTGCAGGGTGGAACAGGTGACAGGAAAGGCTGGGGACTTCAGCTCTCCCGCCCTAGTGCAGTTCAATGAAGGCTTCCAGCTCCTCGGGGATGAAACCCTTGTAGGGAATCTTGTGCTTGTCCAGGGCGCGAGCAGCAAGGCACTGGAGGGTGATGTAATTGAAGGGCTGCATCATGCTCTTGGTGAGCAGCTTCTCATCCAGCAGCTCATAAGCAGTCTGCTTGAAGGCATTAGTGGCGTCCATATGGGCTCCAGCCTCCATCAGGGCACTCATGATCAGCGGGCAGTTGTTGCGGGCAGCGACATGCAGCGGGGTGTTGTTGTCATAGTCACGGCTATCTGGGTCAGCCCCACACTCCAGAAGCAAGTTCACAACGTGGAGCGATGGGAACTTGCCCACGGGATAACGTCCCACTGTTGTGGTATCTTTGTCCACAGCCATATGCAAAGGAGTGAAGCCATTCTTGGCCCGGGGGCTGCACTTCAGCAGGCGGTAGATAGTCTGGCGCTTCTGGTGTTCCTGCTCTGGGGTGCACTCCACCTTCTCCAGCAAGAAGACCAGGTGGAGGATAATGGCCAGCGTCTTGGTGAACTGCGCTGAGTCAACTACAGGGTCCTTGCCATGCACAAGAGCCCTCTCCACCTCCCGGACCCCTTTGCTCAGTACTCCCATGAGGTCAGAGAAGCCCAAGTGGGTAGCTAAAGTGCCTTTGGAGCGGTCCTGAAGCACGTAAGAGAAAAGCTCGGCAAAGGAAAGGAAACTGCTGGCAGTCATCGGGCTGAGAGGCTCCAGGTTGCCTTGCTGCATGTCCAGAGCATACTTCCACAGGTTAATGCAGCGTTCGAAGTTGCCGGAGTCAGCATAGACTGCTCCTCGGTAACGGATGTAATAGGAAGTGTCTGGGTGGGAAGGACCCAAGATGCGCTCTCTAATCAGCAGCGCCTGCATGCGCATCTCATCTGGATCAGTAATCAAGGCTTCCAGTTCCTCCAGCGAACTCACTTCCCGGGAATAGTCATAGGCCAACACCAGCTGCCGGGGCTCAGGTTTAGGCAGGTATTGCCCACCCTCACACCGAAGCTCCATCGCCCTTCGCCAGTACTTGTGGGCTCCCAAAAGGTCACGTTTCTTATCCACAAATGTAGCACCCAGCAACTCCAGTGCTTCCACAGCAGCCTCTCGAGTGCAGAACACATTAGGGACCTGCTGCTCATCCTGACTGGAAGCCGAGGCACAACATCTCTCACACCCCTCTTCACTGCAGCCCTGGGGAGCTTCCTTGCCAGCGCTGCAGCACCTCTGATGGCTCCCACCTGATGCACAGGTCCCACTTTGGTTCCCTGCAACCTCCTCCTCCTCCTGCTGCAGCCCTCCTTGGATGAGGTACTCCACAATGTTGGTGTGACCGGTGACACTGGCAGCTAGCAGAGGAGTCATGCCGTAGCCGTCTTTCTCCATGCGGGCTTTGGAGCGGAGCAGTAGCTGCAGGATCTCCAGGCTGCCGGACTCAGCGCAGTCATGCAGGGCTGTGTTCCCCTTCACGCTCCGGCGGTTGACATCGGCCCCTTTCTCTAGCAAGTAACGTGCAATCTCCCGGTGCCCTTTGTAGCAAGAAATCATCAAACAAGTGTGTCCATGCCGGTTGGCTACTTCCAGGTCAGCCCCACGCTCCCCGACTAAGTAGCGCACGATCTCCAGGTGCCCATCAAAGCAAGCAGCCCGCAGCGGCGTCGAGTTGGTCAGCGTGGTCTGGTTCACCGAGGCACCGTGATCCAGGAGGCTGCGCACCACCCCCAGGTGCCCGGCGGCAGATGCTGCCCAGAGCGGTGGGGCACCCTCGATGGTCTCCCCGTCGAAGTTGACTGAGCCCCCCTCCTCCACGCGGGCACCGCAGTGATCCAGCAGATACTCCACCACCTCCAGGTGCCCGTGCCGGGCGGCGATCAGCAGCGGGGTGCTCCCTCCCCCGGGGCCGTCACCCCCTCCGGGCCCTGCCGTCAGCGCCTCCAGTTCCTCCCGGCTCCGGCTGCCCAGCAGCTTCTGCAGCAGCTTCAGCTTCCCATCGCGGGCCGCGTTGTACACAGCCGTGCGCAGGTCCATGGCGACGGGGCCCGCGGCGACCGCACCGGCCACCTCCTGGCCATGGACCGGCTGCTCCTCCGCGCCCCCAGCTCGGCCCGGGACAGGAGATGGGCGAGGGCGGCCCCCCCCCGGGGAAGAGGAGCCCCTGCGGGGCCGGAGGCGCCCGGCGAGACACCCCTCACCTCAGCACGGCAACCTTCCGTCCCTTCGCCCGGCCGCCATCTTAGGTTGGAACGCGAAACAAAATGGCGCCCGTAGGGACCCAGGGGCGGGGCGGGAGGAGGACGATGGGAAACGTAGTCTCGCGCCCGCCCCGGCCCCGCAGGAACGCCTCCTCGGAGACTCGATTTCCCGGCAGGCAGCGGGAGAGGGGGGGGGCGGCAGCCGGAGCCCGCCGGCCGTGCCGCCCTCCCGCGCGGTGCCTTCTGGGAAGTGTAGTCCCGCAGTCCCCTGGAGGCGGCCTTTCCCCGGGGATTCCGGGAGAGCAGAGCCTGCCTTTCCCAGCGGGCCCCGCGCCGCCTCGCCGCAAGGGCTGCTGGGACAGGGAGCGGGAGGGCGCCTGGCGGCGGCGACGGCGCTAACGGAGTCGAGGGGGGGGGGGGGTGTTCAGCGTTCAGGTCCCGTTTCCTGTCCCGCTCGAACCCGGAGCGGCCGCGGTTCCGGCAGGGGAACGGGACGGGAACAGTGACCGGCCCGGACCCGGGGACTGGCTGTCCCTGAGCCGCTGCCGTGGCTCCTGGCGGGGGGGGGGGGACTCGGGCCCGGGGGCGAGGGAGCGGAGCCGGGAGTGAGATGGGGCCCAGGGACGGGAAAGAGACCCTGGTCCTTGTGCCAGGGGCGCCCGGAAAGCCGCGGGGGGGGGTGGAGGTGGTGGTGGTAGTGGTCGGGGGGGGGGGGGCGTTGAACCGGGATCTCCCCACCTGTTCAAACCAGCGGCGAGCTGGGCTGTAAAAGTTTTTTTTTTTCTATCACTTCACGGCGTGCGTAAATTTCACGGGAGGTTTTATTTCTGTTAAATTCCTTGAAGCGGTTGAACTTCAAAATACAATAGCTACAACAGCATTAGTCTGACGTGGTTTTAATTGTAGCGAATCCCTTGGGTTTGGCAGAGCGTTTTGAGGTGCGGCTTTTCTGCCGTGGACAAGATAGTCTGGAGGTAGCAAAGCCTCATCCATAATAGCAAACGCAGATTTATTCCCTTTGATCCCTCCCATAGGACAATATGTACAGCTTTCTCCATTCCTGAATGATAATACATGACTGGAGCGAGGGAAAAATACTCAAGGCAATAAATAGCTTAGCTTAGATGAGTGAAGCTTTAGTTACCAGAACCTATTTTTAGGGCATAAGTTGAATTTAAGTGGCTCTAATCTTTATATGGGGAATTGGCATGGGGTTTCTCCTGTTGTATTTTATTTATAGCTGTTTCTTCTCCTTTCCAGGGAAATAAGATTAGCCTCATTATTTCCATTATTATTATTACTCTGCCATTATTACTATTCAGTCCATCCATCCATCCACCCATTTAGGTCTTGTCTGGAATTACCTAGGATTATCCTGCTAATGCACGTTGCCTTCACACAGAATATCATTTTTGTTGCTAAGAAACTGCTTTTGCATAACAGACAGCGTGGGCCTAATTTTCACTTCAGCAGCTGTTCAAGTCAACGGGAGCAGCAGGTGCTCGGCGCTCCTGAGAGCCAGAGCCAAAGTGTCCGTGGCAGAATTCCCACACAAGGTCTGACTGTGCATGCAAGTGTGTCATCTACGTGTGCGATGTGCTTGGGGACACAGCAGCTTCGCGCTTGAAAAGAAAAGGAGCAAAGGCGTCTCAAGCGTCTCCAGTGTGTCTGTGCTGTGCTACTGCAGTTTCCTGCACGCCGGGACAGGAGGAGCAGCTGCATGCGCTGGAATATTTGCTAGGTGGGAGTATTCATATGTCCCCTCCGCACACAGATGTGTGAATATGCACCTATGGTCACAAGCTAAAAATTGTGTTCCCGTAAGTAAATAGTTGTCAGCAATGAGTTTGGGCACATGTGGTCCATTTTAATATTAACATGTCAGCCTTCGTGTGTGTGTCTGTGCACACCAGCTCACTGTGTGTAAATATCTAACAGCTGAACGCATGAGTGGGTTGTGTGCCTGTACGCGTCTCTGTCCCCACTTGTGAACATCCATGTGTGAAATCCACAGCACTTAGGTTGTTTATGCTGCAGGTCAAGGCACAGACACGGTGACATTTCCTCTCCCTGCTGGCTCTTTCATGTTGCTATGGTGATCAGATGCACTCGCACTTTTATCTGAAGTATCTATTAACTAAAGCTTCCTATTAATTTCCCCTCCATAGAATGCATATGGAATTCACCGGAACACCAGGTAGGCTTTTTAGGTCCCAAATTTACATCAGAGCCTGTCCCCACTTCTCGGGCGGGCTGTCGGAAACATCACAGGGTAGAAGTGCAGCTGATGAAAATGTTTTTTCCATGAATAAAGAAATTGCTTAGTAATGAGAGAATAAAGAGCACAAGGAGTAGTGTCACAACAGCCTCTCCCTGTAGATCCGTGAATATCAAACGTACTCGAGCCTCAATACCTTGCCTCCGACCAAGCTGCAAATGGATTATTTGGTCTGGGAAGTCAAAGACAGCCGAACATGGGGACAGCCGCGCTGCTCGCCTGGAGTGGGCTGTAACTGCCATCAGCCTGAAAGGTCTGGGGCAGGATTTTGACCGTGTGAGGGGCAGAAAGCAGAGGCACTCTGGTTCATCCTGATCAAATTCCTTTGTCATGTTGGTTCTCCTGTGTCCTTTGACTTCTCTTACTGAGGTCACCACCAAAAGAGTTAGTGTCCCAAACCAGGGCACTAGGGTGATGGAGACATCACCCAAAGGTGGAGACTGTCTCCTGAACCAGCTTGGCATCAGAGGTGCAGCTCCTACTCCCGCTGACGCAGCAAGCAGGAATTAAAGATCTGATGGTGTGTAACACCCCATTTAAAAGTGTGGCTGAGTGATGCATCGCTGCGATGGGTGACCGTACACGGGGGTGTTTCCCATGTCCTGCAGAGCTCGAGCTGCTGCTGCTTGTCAGAGAAGCTGCCAGGAAACCTTTCTATGCAAGTGACAGCTACAAGTAACGCAGGGTGGATCTGAACACCTGGGATAGAAACGAAGGGCTCAAAACTATCATGTCCTTCATCTACAGAATATGTCCTCCACAAGGCCCTGGAGACTCCTGTGAAGGTTTTGTAGGGTAGTGCAGATAAAGCCCCAGCCAGTATTCTGAGAATAGAGAGGGAAATTAAATACCCACCAGAGGAAGAGAAGATAAAAAATGAGACGTTTTGACAGGGCTGCCAGATTGTGTGGCAGGAGGGTTAATTTTTTTCGAAACTGCCATTTCATATTCCCTTTCAGACAAGCTGAATTGCACAGTACTGGCTGCTGGAGGAGTTGCATAATTTTCTTCACAGAAATAATGACAGGGTACTTAAAAAGCAAGTGAATGGATGGCTAAAGTATTGGGCAGAGACTTAAGAAATCTAGGCTGAGACTTCACCTTTGCTAGAGACTCCTTTTATGACCTTGGGCTGGTCATTTAATCTTCCCGTGTCTTATTTCCCTGCCAATAACATGGCAATAATAACTGTTCTTTATCTGTCTTGCTTATTTAGACTGCAAACTCAGAATTTACAGGTTGCATTTTCTGTGCTTATAGGGCAACCAAAGCCAAAGAGCTTCAATTCATGCTGAGGTGTCTGGGACAACCATAATATACAAAGTAGATAACAATAAAAGGGCTTGGATATATAGTTTGGAACATTTTTAGCATGAAAGGCTCAAGAGTTCTTAATGCATTGTTCCATATCTCTTCCCTCAAAATGCAGAGAAGTTCGGCTCTGTGCTAATAGTTCCAAAAGCATGTAAGTAATTTAGGAACTAAGTCCATGCTGATTTACTGAATCCTTGAGTTATTTCTGAAACTGTGAGTGGATAATTTAGATGCCTGCAAAATTTTCTGCAAGGTCTTTGTGCTCAGTCTGTCACCACATTAAGGGTTAGCAGCAGACTGTTTTCAACATTTAAATTTAGGTTTTCAGGCAGCTGTGTACCAAGTTTTTATCAATCTCTTCAGCTTTTAGGGGTTTGTCTGATTTCCAGAAGTCAGAGGAAGATGGCTTCTTGCTACCAGGTCCAGTGAAGACAAGATCCTCTATATAGTTAAGCAACTACATGAGAAATTTGCTGTACAAAGGGAACAATTCTAAAAATAGCGAGAAATGGCACCATGACATTAGCAGGAACGATGACCCAATACCCAACTTGCTGCAGGGGCTTTTGTCCTATAACTACCTTCATCATTAAGGCTTGTGATGACATTATTTGCTGTGCTTATATAGGGCATGAGGCCACAGCTACCTGGAAGGAAGGATTTTGATCAGACTGCAGAAGATGAACAAGCAGGAGAGGCATGTTGGGTAACACTAAATCAATGTAGTTTCATTTACATTAGACACCAGCCTGGCAATTTCAACATTAATGGTTGCACTGCTGCCCTCTGAATTTTTGTAGATTTAATATATCAGTGGGGGAGTAAAAGAGAGGGAGAGTGTGAGTCGTCCTTGCTTATGATACATGGATCTTTTCTTTCATGCATCATCAAAGGACAGCAATTTGTACAGTTGTTAAATTCTTTTGGCAATAGATTTCCTGGGATGAGCATTGCTCTGCTCCTGCCTCACAGATTATCTAAGATGATAATAGCAATAGTATCTTTAGATCCCTCCCTCTCCCAAACAGACAGGACAAAAGACTGGCTCTGAAGCAAATGGCAAGGTAGCAAGAGCATCGGATTTGGACCTAAGCCTTAGGCTCAGTTTGCTTTTGTGGAGCTACCAATTGCCTTTTTGTGTTTTGGCAAGTTATGACCTCCATCCCCTACCACAATTCTCCTGGGTAACGTGTGGCTACCTCGTAGGAGGCGTGATGGAATAAGGCGCTCAAATTACAAAAGCAGTGAGGGACACAGAGACTTCTAGATAGATAGAGAACTAAGTTAGCCATCTTCCTAAAAGGCTAGAATCACTATTTCCTTTTACAGAGGCACCAAATAAGGCAGAGACTGGCATAAGAAGTTGCAATAGGTCAATAGGCACAAGAACTTGGGAGTCCCAATTGCTGTTCAATACCAGCTGCAAACAAAGTATTAGGACCCACTAAGAACCTGGATGTTATTGACTGGCTTCAAGGACTGTAAAGTGTGTTTGTAAACTACAAAGCACAGAGATTTGGAGGTTAGTGGAGTGTCTTCATCCTGCAGACATCTGTTATAATATGCTCTGGTGCTCTGCAGCACCAGTTCTACAGGTAATTGTCTAAGTAGCGTTCTGTTTTCAACCTAAGTGACCTGGTTGAAGGTAACGTTGAAAGGACTTAGGTTCCTGAATCACATATGCCATAATAGCAATGGCATGTGCAATGCTGAGCATATCCTGTTTAGGTTTAAAAAAAAGAGAGAAAGAAAATGCTCGACAGCACCAACAACCCAAATTATTAAAGACATTTCAGTACTTACTTTTACCACTGGCCTCGGCAGGATTCAGGAGTTCCATTTTCACACCTAAATACCTTTGAGAATAGAGGGTTTTGATGGTATTGAAAATTTGATCTTTTCATTTTTTAAAACCCTGTTGGAAGCAAAGGGCTAGACTTTCAAAACAATCCCCTCTGGGCATCAAGGTACAAGCAGGGTCTCCGAGTGCCCAGCAGACCTCTGTGCTCTCAGCAGCTGGTGTTTTGAGTCCTAACCCTGCCACAGATTTGTTGTGGGGTCTTCGAGCGGGACACTTGACTTAATGATAGTTGATTTCTGTGTGAAATTGCACTGAAGTTAGAGCGGGTGAGTGCCACGCTTAGGGAGGGCTGCTCAGAGCCCAAATTTGGTTACCTTCAGGGGGATGGGAACTGAGGAACAGAATAAGTCACGACACAACCTCCAGTATACCAAAGCACTTAAATACATACTTAGCTTTCAGGTCTGGAGTGGCTGCATTGCAGCCAGGGCTCTCCGTGGGCAGCCCATCTCCTGCCAGCGAGGGTGTAGGTCTGTGCTGTATGGCAGGCTATGATTTGTTGTCACCTTTATAAATCAGAACAACAAAATCACTAGTCTTCCACACAGAGCCAGACCACTGAGAGCAGCGCTTCCTCCTTAGGGACATCCTCCTTCATGTCCTCCTGTTACCCTTCCTTGGTCGTTCTCATTCTTTCAACACTTGTTTCTCATTTCAGGGATGGATGCTGCCCTTTGCAGTGCAAAAAACCCAGTGTTCATTGTGAGACCATGTCAAATCTTGTTATAATCCTCTGTCCAATTTTGTGACTGCACCTGTGAGTTTCTGCTCCGTTTTCTCACTCAGGAGACTATATATGCCTATAAAAATTTGGATAATGTTTTTTCAGGGATATCAGGGCTCAGCAGGGTCTCCTTTATCCTTACCCTATGATAAACTTCTCCAGGAGTCGTCTGTCAACCTGTCTATCTCTCGGTTGTATTTTGGTCTGACTAAAATAAGCAAATGCAATATATACTTGGGAATGCTAGAGAAAAGGAATCAGTTAGCAAAGAAAAAGATAATGATAGTGCCGAGTTTCCTGGAATCCTACTGAGAGACTGATTTAAGCAAGAAAAACAAAACCTTTTTGCTGTTTCTTTTTCTCTGAATTTGTTGATGAGCAATCTTTATTTCACCCCAGGTTTAGCTTTGCTTCCACTACCCAGCTTTTTTCTGTTAATACCTCGCATATGGCGTGAATAAGGTGTGAAAGGACAATGCTGGCTCACATCCATGGAAAGGATTTTACTTTATTCCTTTCGACCACCGTTGTCCGAGTGAGGCTTACTTACCTCAGCCACTGAAATCAGACAAGGGACGGCATCCTTCCCATCTTCAAACCAAGCCTGTTAAATGTACTTTTGTAAGCAGTTGTAAAAAAAGGGAAAGAAACAAAAGTATCCTTCAACGGCCTCGGCTCTGCAGAGCTGCTGTGGTGAAAGGCTTCTTTCATAGAAGGAGAAAGAGTGTTCAGCAAAAGGAGAGGGTTTGCTGCTGCTGACAGAGGTTGTGCCCCATGTAAGCTCACAGAGAGCAGTCCAGTCCCTCCTGCCCTCCCTCCCTCCCTCTTTTTTTTTTTTTTTTTTTTTTTTTTTAACATATGTGCTTTCTATGGACACTTTAATCAAACTCCAGATGGGTTGTTTCAATCTGGGGATTTGTGCTGCTCAGGAGATAACAGACCATTGTGCTAGCCTAGGTAGCAAGTGTGTTTGTGATAGCTAGAGCTGATACCAGGAGATGTCCAGGTGGTCTTATTTAACAGGGGGTATTAGCGATACTGCCATTGTCCAGGAAATCAGATAAAACTGCGGTCCAGGTGTTACCCTACACTGTGTTTGTTTAATGACATTGACAACTGCTGATTGCTACCTACATTAAAATAGAGACCAAACACTGCAGAAGGGTGATATTTTCTTGTACAAGATCTCTGTCACCCCAAACTTCCTGGGGTGCACTGTTTAAAGTGCAAAATTTAATCTGAATATAAAGTGGACCAGTGGTGAGCATGCACTCCTTGCTCACACTGAATACAGCTTTACTCTGATACCTGTCTGTGCCTGGCCTGGGCTTGGATTTCTTGAACTAAAGCATTTCCTCTAAACTGTTGCGTATTTTCCTCTCTGCCCTACCAGAGTGTTCTCAGATGAAAGCACTTTGGGAGGCAGACAATTTTTAGAAGTAAGCTGCCCAGGACAATTCAGTATTCTGCAAGGAGAACGAATTGTAAAGATGAATGAACTTGAGAGAGAGAAGGTAGTTTGGGTCGTGCTAACCTAGACTGTAATTTCAGGTGGCAAGAACACTTTACAGTCCTTGGTCTGGAACAACGCAGCCCAGCACAGTGATACACCAGGTCCAGGAAGGGATTTGCCACAAATCATCACTAGAAAATGATGTAATAAGATAGAAGAAACTGCTCAGCTTGAACAAGGGGTGAGGTCCTCTGCTGTTTTTACACACATGCATTCCCTTTTTGGAGCAAGGTATTTAGTAGAAAACATAACTTCCAGGCTCAGAAGTGTGCGAGACTTTTGTCTAGACTTCAAATAGTGAGATCTGTCTCCATAGGGCCATATTTCTCAATGTGATATTTTTCAGGATGGGATCTGCCACTTCTAATTTGTCCCAGAGATTTCAACAATGTGGAAGCTTATGGCTCCTTGTAATGGTGGCAGATGAACCCCATAGCACCGAGAGGCTGCTGTAGTTTCTTTGTAATTGTTTATATAGCTAAGATTTAAACTTAGGTACAGAACATGGTGAAAAAAAGCCTGGTTAGAAGGAGTGGGGACTCAAGAGCTTAGCCTCCAGCTATCTTAGAAGAGGCTGGCTCATCACAGAGAGATCCCCAGCTGCACTTCCAGGCTGTAAATTAAACAAACAGTATTTCCTATATACCAGACCACAGGGATGGTAGAAAGAATAGTGTGGCCTTATTGCTGTTATTTCCTTTGGTTTCAATCTCTGTCCTCTGCCCCCACCTCCTTCTCAGACTGGTGTTGCCCACTTTACCCGATTTGTTATTTATTACAATGGTTTAAAGAGAGGCAGGGGGAAAAATGCTCAGTGCAAATTATATTTTGAGCTGTTGTGCTTTGCCTCTTTGGCGGATAATAAATCTCTCTGGCAATGCTCCTCTGTATAGGATTTGTCATTAAATGCAATTAAACAAACCCTGCAGGTGTCCATGATCAGGCCTGCAGCAGCCCATTCACAACTGCAATGTTATTATCATCCTGACAACAAAACACCAGATATTTCCTGAGCTCCTCTGATCGATGAGCTTGCCTGACTTGGAACAGGAGGGAGGAGAGAAGAGGGGAACAGAGTGGTTCAAATGCTCTTTAGACATATTGATGGAAAAGTCAAAAAGCTGCTCAGCAATCAGAGAGAAGGTGGAAAGAGAAAAAGGCAGAGGAACAGGAGGGCTGAAAGGAAAAAAATGAGAGGAGTGTTTGGGAGCAAAGAGATAGAAATGAGGCAATACATCACATGGTATCCATCTACCCAATGATTTTGTTAATACACAAGACTAGAATTTAGGAGGCAAGCAAGGTATTTTAGGTATGATTCTCCTCATGTAAATTTAGCCTATTATCAGGCTTTTAGTGTTAAGTGAGTCATGTCGGCTCCCTTTGCAGTCAGTGCAAAAATTAATCTCACCCTAAAACAGGGCTTGACTGGTAGGTTGACTTGTTGTCCAGAGATATCTGTCTGTCTCCGTTAACTGTAACCGAATGGTTGGATCAGATACCCAACTAATTGCAAATGCCACCCGTAACAGCCAAAGCAATTGGCTTTTGCTGATTGCATGTTCCTTTCTATCTTCATTCACAAGGAGGCAGTTCCTGGCACAGCTATCAGGAGAGCATGCTACAGAGGCATTGCTAATAGTATTTGTAGAAAGCAAATGCAACAACATGTACACCAGAATTGTTGTGTGCTCTGACAATTGGGGAACAGGAAAGAAAGGTCCTGTGGTTTATTTCAGACATCCCCAGCAGCATGCAGAGTAGGAAGGTCAGGGATTCACAGGGGACTAGCTGCTATCAGGTCCAGTGAGAGAGAAAATTTTGCAAACATCAGTCAAATTATTCTGCCTGAATCATTTGCTCAGCTCAGCCTCAGGGTGCTCTCAGGACGAACCTCTTTCCTCTTCTGTTCTCACCCCAGGAATCCTCGTTTAGTCCAGTTGATTGCTGGGGCACATACAGAATTGCAGTGACAAGGGATAGTTCATATTACTGTAGCGCCTTTGCAAATGCATAGTACCACAGAAAGAAAGGCATTTTTATGTTGGATAAAGGGAGTTAACTGAGCAGGCTTCAGCAGTGCATGTGCACATTACAATTGTAAGGGATGATTATTTACTTCTACAAAAAAAAGCTATTGCCAGGGTCTTTGGCTAATTATGCAAAGGCGATGTGCTAAGTTTTTATAGCCTCATCTGAAATGCCCAATAGGGTAAACAGCATGAATCCCTGTTTACTAGCATCACAGATGAAGTTGGGATTATGGCAGAAGGAGCCAGGATTTCTGCTATCAGTCTGTGGGTCTCAGGATGACAATTTCCCCAGACCATGCATCTAGATCGTTATGCAGCACAGGTCTCTGGCTCTCTGGTTGCTAGGGCAGTCCAGATTTCTATACCAAAGAATGTCCTCTTTTTCTTACTCTCCTCCTCAAACACTGGAGGATTTCCTGATTTTCCTCTACCATTTTGTATGTCCTTCTTTCCACATTGTATTACCACTTAATCTGCTGGTTTGTGCCATTAGCAAACTGATGTGCAATCATCTAGTGGCTCAAGTCAGCACTGGTCTACTGAAGCTAGCAGCAGTGCCTTATTCCTGTGGTACCACAGAATTTGGCCCTCAAGCCTGGCTGCAAAGTGTCAGTTCCCTGGATGCACCAGTGGTTCCCCAGTTGTGGTCCTTGCGTCAGCAGTGGTCTGCAAGGGCATGGAAAAATTCACAGCTACCAGTAGTATTTATGAATAAGTTCATTTTTGCGTGGCTTCAGCTCTAGACCCCAGGGATGTTTGAGGTGACGCTGGGTCAGAACATTTGAGAGCCATGCATGTATGCAAAACCAGCAGCCTTACTGGTAACACAGCATTGCACCTCTCTAGTTTCTTCCATTTCCCTCAGTTTCTGCCTAGCCTCTGCTCTCAGACACGTCTGCTGAAATCTAGAAACATCTCTGATTTACTTCTCCCAGATGCTGTAGGATTTGCACTGGAGTGATAAAGGCAACACAAAGGGATGTGCTCCCTTCTAGGGAAAAAGACAAGAACTGGCATGTCCTGGCTGCCAGCCTGAGGAGCCCGGTGACTGTTAATGAGCATCACTGGGACAGATCTTCAGCTGGCGTAAATGAGCACTAGCTGATTTTAAGTCCGCAAGGACTTTAGTGAAACTATGTTGATTTACACCAGAAGAGCAGCTGGTCCAGGGCTCAGGCTGGCTGGGGAAAACCCCCTGGAGTTTCCATCAGTGGGTGTGAGAGTGGGGTAGAAGCTGGCTGTGTGTGTGAAGGGGTGCAGAAAGCAAAAAAAGGGAAGAATAGGAAATGCACATCTTATTGGATTGACTTCTCCAACAAACACTTTTTTTTTCTTCTTTCCACTTCCCTTCTTCCCCACTTCCAGCAGCTCCTCTCTCACACGCTCCCTCTCCGTGCTGCTCATCTCCCTTTGTGCACCTCTTACCCGCACTCTCCTCTCTAAACAGGTGCAGTTGCCACTCAATAGACTTTAATTACCACTTCAAGGGCTCTCACCAGGGTCTGTTGGGAGGGTGGAGATGAATTTTCCTGAGGATTATGCGTATGTCTGAGTTCTTTTTAGTCAGATGGCAATATTGCTGTCAGTCTGTATCCTTCGAGAGATTGTTTCTTCATGTTCTCTCTGCTTGTGTTAACAAAAAGCAAAACTGCTGATGAAGGAAAAAAAACCCCAGCCATTAGCTACCTTAATTATCAGGACAGCAAATTGGTCTAGAGAAAAATATTATGGACAGTTTTAAAAAAAACAGGAGTCTCAGCTGGGCTTCTAAAACATTATTTCTGCTTTCAAATAAGAGGCCCAATTTTCAGAAGTGGAGAGCTCAGCATCTCCAAAGATTTCTGTGGGAGACTGGGGTCTAAAAATACAAGTTGTTTTTAACTACTTTACCTTCTTTTTTGCTCTGTGCTCTTCCCATCACAGCTCACTGGAGAAGTGCACTGTTAATGCATTCTGCTGGTACTCTGGGGGATTCCTCCAGAGTGAACATGTCAGTTGATTTCGGTCTTCAGCATGGTTTGCCTATGATGGAGAGTTATTCCCAATGTTTAACTAGTAACATAACATTATTTTTATTATTAAGATCCTCTTCAAAAGACAATCCTGGAGAATGCAGAGCAGAAGTTTATGTCTGTCGGATCTGCCTGAAACTGTTTGCACAGCATGTGAGCATGCACTTGTGTATAAATGGAGATGCACGCAGAAATGTATATACATGCTTATATGTGCTGATACATGCACCCCTGGAAAAGATAGGAGCTGGATATATAACAGTATCTTTTGGGACAGGGAAGATTTCCAAATATTTTTAAAATAATTTTGGTTTCGCTCAACTTTAACATTTTTAATTTTTTCATAAAATGAGAAGCAGGAAGGAGATTGTTTTATAGCAAATTAAGCAACATTTTCTTCTGCCAAAATTAAGTTTGTTTTCCTAAACAAGCAATTCAGCAAATCGGGGAAATAGTGTAACCCAATCTGCATTTTTGCATATGTGTTTTCCATGAAACATTACGCCTAGCTCCAAAACAGGTGGGCATATGCAACATCTGGGCTTCTGTTTGGCACTCGCTTCTGTACTGGTCCCTGTGCATGCATCAGTGTCCATGCCAGAGGGCAATACAGTGCCGTGCTCTGCCTTTACTGTCCATCCGGGATACAGTCTGTGCTGAGCTCGTCTGCATTCATGCCACTGAGCCAGCTTGTATTTCTGGGTTAGTATCCAGGTTCCTCTTATCCCTTGGGCATTAGTAACCACGCAATAAGACTCGGACGCTGGAATGAGGTTCTTACGTGTCGTCATGTCTCTGCACCCGAATGGTATTCATTTCCCATCCAATGCAGTCTGCCTTTGTGCACTCCTGTCTGCTCTCAGCTCTGGGCTTTTGTTGGTACCTGCAGCACAAAGACAGAAGAGATGAAGGAAGGATAGACGGACAACACAGATGGGAATATGCTGGTAAAAAAGCAGAGTAATCATAACTGTGCTTCTGTCCTAAGACATCACTTCAGTCTCTGTCTGGGAATGTTCTGTTCCTCCTTAGGCTCGGAGTGCAACTGTGACCTGATAAAGTAACAAGGGGCATGGGACCATGGGCTCAGTCTGGGATGATGCTGCCTGTTTGGTACAGGGTCTGTGGTGGGAAAAGGAAGAGGCATGTTGATGTGTGTGCAAGAGGCTTCTCCCTATGCAAGCAGAACATGTCTATGACACTTTCTCTGGACTTTCTCCTTGCTCAGGGAGATCCGTTCCCTTCTTTCTGTACTTCTCCACCAGGAATCCTGCAGTCCCTTCCTCTCCTATTCCTGCTCTCCTTAGCCTCTGGAGATCTGCCAGCCCTCCTGATGTTCCCACTCTCATTCTCAGGTTGTATCCTTCTACTTCTCACTGTAGCTCTTTCTTTCAGCTTCTAGGATTTTAAAATCCTTCTGTCTTCATCATCTCTTCCTCTCCCCCTTTCTTTTCTTGTGCATTTTGCTTTCCAGGGCCATCTACCACATGTTCTCCTGCCATTTATGTGGGACTAGGATGAACATTGATCACAGCCATCTCAAACCCATCTCTCTCTTTTCCCAAAGAGCCAATGAAAATGTCACCCATGAGATAATCATCATGTTGCTCACGTCCCTTAATTGCTCTCAAAGTACACATCGAGGCTGCAGAGCCTCTTTGAAAGGCAGGTTCTGGCCTTTGGCACATTATTGACAGGCTGTTGATAGGCCCCTTTGTTGAGGAGTAATTTTGTCCCTTTTGCTGTACAATTTTTTGGGTTTTTTTTTTTTAAAGACAGCCCTTTCAGAGAGAGTAGATTTTAAAAATAGAGCTGAGCTTTGAATGAACAGGCACCAGACTTATTCCTGAGAAGCAGTGGCATACATGTGAGATGAGAGCTTTCAGCATGTTTCATGCAAGACTCCGTACAAGAAATCAAAGCTATGATGACTGACAGCTTCATCCTAGTTGCTTTTTATTCCTTCCCCTCTTAGACCTGGTAATTAGATGTTTACTTGCAGTGTATTGCTAAACCATTAGATGTCTTGTGTGTTCCAGTGCATGGTCCCTGGTAAACAAGGAAGAGAAAGTTGACACTCAAGCTGTGCGGCAACCCATTTGTATCTATTAGTGATAATTCTTTTGTTTGTTTAATACCTGCTGATTAAAATGGACTAAGATTTCCTCATCACAGCAGCCCTTCACCATCTCAAAAGCTGTACAGGTCTGGGGCAATTGCTGGTGTGCTTGCTGAACGGGAATATTGAGAGCAGAACAAAGCACGCTTGCTCTCCCATTACTGTCATGGGTAGAGATCCTTCATTAACAGTGGGGAGTCTATGACATGTAGCTGAGCAATTCTCACATCAGCTACTGATTCCTGTAGTACATACATGGTTTAAAGCCACCTCTTTAATACAAATTTATTTTAACATGCCCCCCATGTAAGCTGGGGTACTACTGTGGTAGATGCTGCATGTACATCCCAAGTTAACCCTGCTAAAGCCTTCAGCATGGCTGCACATCCAAGCTCCAGTCTCTGTCTAAGTAGAGTTTCAACACAATCTTTACCAAAATCTCCAGGCTATATGCAACTAAAACCCAATCCTGACAGAAATGAAATTCTTTCCTCTCTGAAACAATGTCCCTTGGAATGATTTTGCTGTTAATGAACCCCGACTGAGCTGCTGTATTTTGGAGCCACTGGTGTGCATTTTAACAAGGAGCTCTCTATGTGTGGATGTGCATCAACATAGCCAGCCCCCATAATGGAAGTCTGTTCAGCATTGTAAGTCCCGCATTAGGCTGCGCCTGTAGGAACCCTGGGACGTTCCACTGAGACTGCCTGAAGGTAATCATCTCTCCCAGCCTCCTCCTGTCCCTAACCAAGTGCTCCGCTTGCATCTATTCCAGGAAACAGCTCTGGAGATTATAAAGTTTAGACCCTAATGCATTCACTAGCAACAAGGGGGGGAGTGCTGTTTGATTATAGATGAAAAGGAAAAATGCAAGGGGTTTTGGTATTCAGAAAAATCTCCAGCATGCTGTGATTTGGTTGTTGAACCCTGTAAGGGACTAGAAGCCCTTGAACTTCATTGTTTTCTCTGAGTCAGTTCAGCCAAGTCATAAGCAATACTTGAAAAACATAGTCCACCTCAAATTTATCTTAGAATGCTGTGTGATTAAAATTATGCATGCCAGTACTTCCCATCACAGAAACTTATTTCATACGTTACATCCACTTAAATACATATTTTATGTGTGTGTATATCAAACCGATGTCACAGGGAGTAGAACATATATGCATTATTTAGATCAGTGTACGTCACACAGAATGGAGTCCATTCTGTCAAAGTTCAGAAAGAGTTCTTTCAAACCCATTCCCTCATTGATAGGCCAGCAGAAAAATACAGTGCCTGTCTTCTAGAAAAAAAAATTAAAATCAGCTAATTTATTTTTAAAAGTTGTGAACTCATTAGTTGGCATCTATTGTTCTACCTACCTGTGTTGCACCTTGTCAGGTTAAGTAAAATCTGCACCTACCTCTGTTGCCAAACACACCTTCATCAGCATGTAGTGAGAACTGTGCTAAAATAAAATGTTGCCTGAATTAGATGGAGTGGATTAGAAAGATGACAAAAGATAAGCTAGGAGAAAATAAGATGATAAATAGGTCTGGCAAGATAGATGGATAAACTTCCTCCCAGGCCAAACATGACAAGATAATAACCTTTTTCTTTTCTGTAGCTGCATTTGCTCTTGGATCTCCAGAGCTTTGTGAATATCACTTAATTTGGTCTTCTGGTACCCCTGGGAAATGGGTATCGCAATGTCCATTTTTACAGAAAGGGATCTGAGGTGCATTACTTAGGAAGAGGTTTAAGTTTAAGATTCGGATTTCAAAAATCAACATACTGTTCTCTTTTGATGGTTTGGTTCTTAGCTGTCACTGTGCCTCGGGCAGTATGGTACACTCAAGGCAAGCTGGTAAAATCAGAGAGCTACAGCCACCATTTCACAACTTCTCTCTGCCACACTGTTTGCACAGCCAAGCCAGAGTGGGAGCAAGTCTTGTCCTCTCCTTTGGAGTGTGTCCCCATTCCTGTCACCAGCTGGGGACAGTGACTGCCACAAGAGCCAAGCAATGTTCAGAGCTAGACGCAGCTGCTGTGACAGCGCAGCTCCCTTTCTTCTCCCTTATCATGTTGTGATCTGGAGAGCAGAGGTTGCACCTGGTGATGGGATCAGGGTAACTTTCCTTCTGTCCCTTATGCTTTCAGAATATAGATTGTTTCTGAGCAAATCTAAACAACGTATATGAGCAACTAATAAGCTTGTTAAACATTCAGGACTATCATGGTGCTTTCTGAATTCAGAGAAGGCTCGTCTGAGCTGTCCTTTGCTCTCCTTGCACAGGAGGAATTCCCATTGCTTCTGCTAGATTCAGTGCAAGGTCTGAGACTGCAGCCTGCAAAGCATTGGGCCCTTTTCTAGAGCCTTTGCCTTCCAGATGGTGACATCTTAACCGAGTGGGAGGTCCTAGGTAAAGTTTTCTATTGCTTTGTGTCATTGATTTCTCCATGTACATTCAACTGGCAACACGGAGCAACGGAATATTTGATTAGACAGAATTACAGACCACAACATTAATAATTTTGTGAGTTTAACTGAAAAGATTTGCAGCTGTTCTCCTGGGAACTGTGCAATTTTCTCCTTCTTAAGAGAAACTCTCCTTTCTACTTTAATGGCAGGGTGTATTGTCATCTTATGGTAACAGGTACTGACTATTGCCTCTGATTTGGGGGGCTTGAATCCATGCAATTTTCATCTGGGATGGAATCTTGTAGGTGGACTGCTCATCATGGCTCTAGATTTTCAAAAGAAGTCAGCAATTTTGGATACCTTATATTTGTGTTTGAGACACTTTGAAAGGGGACTGATTCTGAGAAAGGCAGGTGTTTAGAGGTCCCTGAAAATCAGGACTGATTGAAATATGTCATGCTTGGCACCTGAAAACACTAAATGCTTTGGAAAATCACAGGGGGGTGTTCTGTTTCTGAACATGACTTGGGAAGACTGTACAGCCTTAAGTAACACAGGATAAAAAGAAGATCTTTGCACAACATTATGGAAACATCCTTTAATCCTCAGTTCAGCCAAGTGCTTAACTTTAGGCATGTATTTGATTCCTGTGGGAGTTAAGTGTTGAAGTTTCTGCAAGTGCATTTGTATTTTCCTGAAGTGGGGCCTGATGTTGTGTAAGTTACTGTAGGTTTGTTTTATGAAAATTTCTGAGTTGGTCTCCAAATTAAAATAAAAAAAAAGGCAAAATTCTCCCCTCTATCCTGAAGTGTTATGCTGAGTAGGACACACAAGGCTTTGCTGGCTTTCCCCATGTCCATGCATTCACTTGGAAGCCACAGACTGTATCATGAAATGTCTATTCTTTGCACTTCATAAAAACCCCAAGCCTGAGTCACAGACTGCGTTAAGTGCTGAACAAACACAGAACAAAATGTCCATGCCCCAAAGAGATTACAGTCTCATGGAGCCGGGCTGCTCACCGTGGTGATGTAACTGTAGGGCTTGAATTGATGCAAGATTCGGCAGGGCTGCAAACATGCACTTGAAAAGCAAACAAGTAATCATGCAAACAAAACCCACCCAGCTCCTCCCCTCGTCAGTCAGCGGTCATCTGAAAAATCCTTGCTTGACAACACTTGTTAGAGCCTCCCCTTACAGCTCAGAGGCTGCTGAAGGCAAAATCTTGGCATTGACCCTTAGCTGCGCTACTACGCACACAACTGTGTGGTCTGTTTATAAACAAGGTAAAACTAAAAACTCCATACTCATTATACACCGGGAAGGGGGCCATATCTCACAATCGAAACTCTCAGGAGCCATCTGGTCTTTGTAAATAAGGGCTACTGGAGTCAGGGCGTGAGCATGTAATGATTGTAGAATGTGAATAGCCCTATTCATGCAAGTAGTGTAACAAGCACTAAGCTAGTAGCATGCTTAGGGCTCTGCTGAGTCAAACAAAAATGTGGCAGTAAGGGTTTTTTTTCCTGTTGCAGGGTCAAACCTATAACTAGAGGACTGAGCTGCTTTTAAGGCATGGGTTGGATGCTTTCTGTGCATACAGGAGTCAGAATAATGCATGCTCAGTCCTGATTTGTCAGCAGTGAACTGTGGCTGGGATTTTCAAAGCTGCTTGGAGGGCAATTCCTTTTAATCTCAGTGAGTGCTGAAGACTCCAGACACCCTGAGCAGCCTTAGGATACTCAAACACAAATACCAATATTGAATATTGTATTAACTGTTCCTTAGCTAACTTTTTTTCTTTTCCTATTTCATCTCTAGGCTTAAATTTAGGAAATTTTATTAAATTAATATCTCACAGCATCTATTTTACTAAGGACATGATTTACAAAGATATTTCAGCATCTAAAGGCAGATCATTTTAATAGAATTTGCCAATTAATTTGGAACCCCACTCCTACTTATTTTCAGGTGAGGTGTATGCTTATGCTGACTTGTTTTACAAATCCCACCAGGACGCTAACATTTGTTCTGAACTCATTCAGTTTTAAAGAGGTGTTAAACAATGACACACTTTGAGGCCACACAATGATCAGAACAGCCTTTGAGGGAAGGTCTGTCTATACAGAATGCTTACATCAGTTTTATCACCTGCTTTTCATCTTTTCTGTGCTTTGGGCCCTTATCAGGACCTTAGAGTAGTTCCACAGGAGGTTTATTTCTTTTGCTTTCCTAGTAATGGATTGCTCTGGAGGGGTCTGAATTTAGTGTCTTAACGGAGACAACTCCCATTGATTTCAGTGAGCAGAAAAGCCAAATTCTTTGCTCAGAGTTGTTCCTTAAGATCTCATTCTGGCCCTGATTGCATACCTAAATCCTGCTGATGTGTTTGCTGAACTGGGGGTGAATGCAGGTGCTTAAATTGAAGTGTATGCTTAAATGCCTGGCTGAGCCAGACCCCTTGTCTCCTGTTGTCCAGTGGAGAGAATCGGGTTAGGTTGGACCACGCTTGTGTCGCAGTGCAGTAGTGGACCACGGCGCACGCAGACACACACACACATTTAGTGCGCATGAATGCAGGTGTTGGAAAGAGACTGAATGTAAAATTGCATGTGAATGCAGGTGTCTGGAGCAGGCGTATTGCCTAGGTCTGCGTGCCAAGTTCAGGTGTCTGGGGCGGAACCAATCTCTGCCAAAGAGGAAGAACCTCGACGTGTTTATCCAAGCTCAAAAGCTGTTGCAGATCTCGTGTCTGAAATCCACTCTCTTTTTCCTGCTGAGATTCCCAAGCACCTCCCAGTTTCCCAGCTACTCACAGCCTGAAACCCTACCAGATGCCATGATTGCAGTGGAAAAGCAGCTCATTACTGGAGTGGCAGGCGACGCACAGACAAATATTTGTGCAAGGCATACAGAGCCCAGAGACTGGAACACATTGTCTTTCTGATGGGAGGAGGAAAGGGGAAGGAGAATCTTGCCTTTAGCAAAATTAAATAACAAAAATCTATACAGTGTTTATTTCTAGCAAAACTTGAAATGTTTCCTTCTAGCAGGCAATGTGGTAACCTCCTGCCAGATTGATTTCCAGTTTACGCATTTTGCTAAATACATTAAGGGTCAGGAATTAAATTGAATTAAGTTCAGATCTTACCCTGAATCCCCTGTTCTTCAGAGACCTCTGTGTTAGGATTTCTCAGAAAAGAGGCAGGATTGTATCCTCCTACGAGATAGATTTGTTTTGAGATCTACAGAAAATTGCCAGTAAAAAAACCGTGACAAAATATGCCCTAAACAAATTGAAATGTGACTTTGATTAAGCAATATACTCTGCACAACACAAAATTTAGTTAGCTTTGAGGATATGATATCATCTGTCCTAATATTTTTTATATTAAATATGAAATCTGGTTAGGCAATTTCCCAGAATGCGGAGATAAACCCATAAAAGCAGGAATAGGTATTTGGTGCAATATAATTTTCTGGCTTCTCCTCAAGTTCTTTTGCATGCCTATGTTGGGGCAGGAGATAAAGAACATGATTTCTTGTCCTTATTTTACAGCTGAACTTCAAAGGGAAAAGACCTTATATTGATGTTGTAAGAGATGAGGCATTATTATAAAAACTGAGCCTCAGCATTATGTTGCATTGAAGAAAGATCACAAACTGAGTCACTGTGTGGACACAGTACTGATGGAAGATGTTAAAAGATCTGCAGATAGATAACAGAAAGATATCTCTGCATTCAAATTCCATAGGCAAGCATTTCCACCATTAGTTTGTTCAATGTATATAATGTATATGTCTGAAGGCTGTGTGTATATTCAAGGCCTTAAAGGAAATATCAACTTTCTTTTCAAGTGTTGTTCTTTTTTTCCCAAATATTTAATTCCGAAACAGCAAACAGGAATTTCCTTAAAATGGAGAACGGCTTGTTTCCTTTTCCTCTCGGAGACCAACATTACTTAAGAAAAATATAGGTGTAAAGACAGGAGACAGGGACAGTCCGAGCCTTGGATTATATTGCATTGTTGAGCCTCTGTTTAGCAAAGTATTTAAGCATATGTTTAACAGAGCTGGGTGAGTATTTTCAATGAATAGGGATTCATCTAGTGAGTAGCCTAAGCTTCCAAAAATGGGAGATAAAACAAATGCAGCAAATCACTTCAGTTGACAATAGCAATATGAAATGCTTTATTTCCAAAGTGCTCAAACACTTTTAACATTTTTCTTTTTTTTTTGTTTTCTAAATTATATCCATGGTTTAATAATCTAAACAGGGAAAAATGTATTATTTCAGCTTGTTCAAATTTCTGAGGTGAGCCAGAGTTAAATACTTTGTTGTTTTAATTTTGTCAAAATTAAACAAGAAAAACTTTGTTTAATTTGATCCCACTTGATTTTTTTTTTTGGGGGGGGGGGGTAAGCAGTTCGTGAAAAAATCCGCTACGATACAGCCATTGAGCACTTAAATATAACACAATCTGTCAATGCACCCTAAATGTACCACTAAAGCAAGATAAATTTTGAGTACTCAGATACAATAAACTACTGAGGAAAAATATTTTCTAATAAATGTTCATTGAAGAATTTACTCCCAACAGCACCTTGGTGAAATATCCTATTTCTCCTATAAACTAGAGAATTTTAAGAGCAACTTTATACACGATCTACCAGTCAGCCACATTTTCAAAACAGTAATTTTGAGTTTTTCAGCCTAAAGTTTTGACATCGGAGTAGACGGACAGTGTAGATTACATTCAGATTCATATAGGCATTCTTGGCTTCCTGAATTATTTTAGTCCCTGCCCTACCGCAAGCCTGAAGCTGTGAGTGTATCTTACCTGGGGCTGTCAGGGCTGTTGGGGAAAATGCAGCTCAATCTATTCCAGTCTCCCTTTCCACCACATTCAGCCCTTGACTCTCAGCCAGACCCCAACTTTCCTGATTGCAGCCTGCCTCCCCCATGCCCCTTTCTCGGTGCGGTGGAGTGACCCTTCCAGCCTTTGTGTCTACCTGCCCGGGCAGCAGCTGGACCGTGAAACGCCACGGGCGTTTCTGCCCCAGCACCGGCCACCCCGCGGGCTGACCGGGGCTCTTCCCTCTCTCCTTTCCGGCTCGCCTTCCTTCTCCCCCCAGAGACCACTCGCTACTGTCCCCTCCGGGGCTGGGCTCACCCTGGCCCCCTCCGTCCCCGGTGAGTAAGGGGTCCAGCGGTGCTTTGCAGGCTCTGGGAGGGGAACCGGGCGGTGCTCCCCCCCCCCCCCCCCCCGCGGAGAGTCCTGCCCCGAGCTGCCGGGGGCCAGGTGCCCGGTTCCCGGTGCCCGGTTCCCGGTGCCCGGTGCCCGCTCCGGCCCCGGGCGGGACGCGCCGCTCGGGCCCTGTCCGTGGTGCTGATCCGCGGCTCCGGCAGGCCGGGCAGCCCAGCCCAGCTCCCCCCGCCCCGCTCCCCTTCTCCTCCGCCCCTGCTGCCCCCAGGGCAAGGGTCGGGGGAGGCCGGACCCTTCCTCTGAGCATCCCCCCGGACACTGCAGCCACCCCCTTTTCCCCCCGCCCCAGGACCTTGGCCGGGGTCCCCTCTGCCGAACCCGCCGCTGGAGGAGTTGTCCGGCTCCCTGGCAGAGGTGGGACCGGCTCCACAGGTGGCCAGGTTGCCCCTCGCCTTCCCCCGGGCACCTCTAGCATCCCCGGCTCAGCCCAGCCCTCTCCGCCCTCAGCCGAGCCTGCCTCCGCACCCTTGCTGGAGCTCACCTGTCCCTGGGTCACCTTTGCAAGCAGAGGGGCTGGGAAAGCTGCCCTGCCTCTGCCTCGGGGCTTTTATGAGCCACCGGAGTGAGGGGGGGGCGGCGGGAGGAGCACCCAGGCGGGGACTCTTCGCTTTGGCCAACGGGAGGCTGCTTTTCCTTCCAAATGCAGAGATTGCACAGATTACATCATGGAGAGCTGCCTGCGCTTCAGTGTAAAAGTCTCCTCCTCGCGTAAAGGCGGGTCGGAGGAGTGATGGCAGATAGCAACAGGTCTGTCCAGTGGGGTAGCAATGCCTGGACCCCTTGGAAATAGGGCTGTGGTGGGGAAGTGGGTTAAGGAGCTATTCCCATGAAGGATAGTCTGCCAGGAGACCCAGGGAGAGTCTTCCTGTGCTTCAGTCTACAAGCAAGGACCTGCATGTTTTGCTTTGTGGATGTTAGTTGCTCGGTATCTCCCAGGACCAAACCCTAAACAGCCTGTTCTTTCCACCCTACTATATAGTGTCCCTCGGTGTTTGTTGCTCGTACCCTCTGATTTCTCAGCCCAATGGATGAGCCGAGTTTCACCCTAACTTCTCAGACTTTATCATCCTGGTTTTGGAGCTTACACAAAAACCCACCCCTCCATTTCTTCCTGGTCTGACTTGCAGACCAGATATCAGTCTAGCATCCTTTTGGTTCTCTTATGTTCCTAGAGCAAGGAGGTCAGACAGTTATTCCCTCAAGTATGTCAAAGAACAAACCACTTGTCAGTAAACCCAAGTTTATTTCCTAACCCTTACATCCAGGAACATGCATGTGTTTCTGAATTTGACTGGGGGGTGTCAGCTAGGATGGATTTGTTTTGTGCCTCTTAGATTGCAAATACACAGGTTGCAGACATCAATTCTTCAAGACTGTTCTAGATTGTCTTAGATGGTCAGTATGTTGATGCAAAGCTTTGTCTTCTGGTATATCCTGTTATATATTATATATTATCACACAATACCAAAGGAAAAATAATAAATTATTGTAACATTAATTAGCTAGAAATCAAAATGGTCCAAAGTTAAGGGCTTGGTCTAGGTAATACCTGAGATCCACATTCAGATCTGATTTGGGGGAATTGCTGCCTGCTATGAACAGATCTCGTGCAGGTAAATACTGGGCTCTTAAGATCTGGATCTAAAAGCAGATGACATGAAGGGAGCCCATTTTCAAGTGGCATTGGATGCTATTCAAATTACAGCATGATTAGAATAAAGCCAGGTGCTCTGTTTCCAACTCTTTTTTTTCTGGTCTTCAGTACCATTGTGGATTATGGGCCAAATCCTTTGGCTGGCTTACATCAGCCAAGAATCTGACCAGCCACTGCAACATTTTTGTTGTTGCCTAAGATAAAGATGGTTTTGAGCAGAATGTACCTGTGTTCAACATGAATCAGTGAATACCCTGGGAAGCTCAAATACTGACCTCTTGAAGGAGGAGATGGAGATTAAGCAGTACCCGATGACCTTGCAATGCATTAGTCACAGCACGAAGAATGTAGACTGGTGTACGGGTAAAAGAAGATGTTACAGCCTTCCTAATGCCTGGCCTTGAACATGTGCCTGTGAGAGATTTTCATTCAGGAGCCAGATCTGGAAGCCTTTGCTCTGGCTTTGTCCAGGCAAAGCAGGAATTTGGGGGAAATGTGAAAAGGACAGGAGCTGAAACTGTAAACAGCATCTTACGTAAAATGCTGAGGGGTGTCTAAGTCCCTCCAGAACATACATCAAAAGGACAGTGAGGCTTGGGTACCTAATTCCCTCAGAAGATCCTACTAGAAAGGAAACCCAGAGTAAGGGACTGAGATTAGTGCTTGTGGCTGTTATTACCCCAGCTGGATCTCTTCATCCTTAATTTTCCCTTTACCTCATTTGCTCACCAGAACTCTACCAATTTGCTCTCAGTTCAGTCTTAATGTGGTAACTGCTGCTATACCCTGGCCCAGAGCTGCAGCTACAAAATCATCTT
Source organism: Buteo buteo (assembly GCF_964188355.1). Classification (NCBI taxonomy): domain Eukaryota; kingdom Metazoa; phylum Chordata; class Aves; order Accipitriformes; family Accipitridae; genus Buteo; species Buteo buteo. The sequence goes on from NC_134180.1 coordinate 3,392,472, forward strand.
TGATTTTCCTCCAGCTTCTGCCTTTGAGCCTCTGCTCCTAAGTCAAATGGAGAAAGGCCCCACTAACATTAAAGAAATGTGCCGTGAGGAATGATGAAGAATAAACCCTCCAGCTGCATATCTACGAAGAACAGCCATTTTGCAGTCGTTCACAAGGCACTGCCTGTTTTCCTGAGAGTTGTAGCCTCTTCTTTTAGAGGTATCGGGTGGGACTTTGGACTCAAGTCCTCTGTGTGCCATATAACCAGCAATTTTGGCCAGCAATTTCAGTTAAGACTTCAGAAACTCGATTTTCAAAGGGATCCGAGTTGTGAACATGAGGTGTACCTGTCAAGCACAAACTGCCTCAAGCCTGAGCTACTCATTCAAAAGATGCCTTTGAAATGTAGGGCTTATTGCGAGAAGAGACCTGGAAACTCACCGCATCTATGGCAGATTCATCCTCTCTGGCTTTTCCACCTTGGGAGACTCCTCTGCCTCATTCAGTTGCATTCTAGATTTGTTTCAGTGGAAGAGGGGATTGGACAGATTTTTCTCGAGGACAAAGTCTGGGATGAACTTAGAAGCCACAACAGGAAAGGTCACTGTTTTATTTAATTATTCCAAGTTGTTTTCCACCCCCTACTCAGAGCAGTCCTCACGGCTCGGTAATTAGCAACGAAGCGAAGGGGGAGTGAGCTGGACTTTGGCCCCAGCTGACCTGATTCATACAACACGTCTGATTAATGCACCTGGTCACATGGCAGCTGCCAGCGACTTGTTGCTGGGCATCCAGAGGTTTCCAAGGGAACCGCTCCTTCTCCTGCCGATGCTCCTCAACAAGTGCAGGAGAGCCGCAATTCGGAGGGCCTCACGCCCAGCCAGGCGGAAGACAGGAGCAAAGGTGTGCGGAGAAACACCTAAAATAGAAAGCGCCTGCACCAAATTTAGTGATGCTCCACAGCAGAGCGGCTCGGACAAAGCCCTCTGAGGAGAGCCCTGTGGTGCATGCTTGAATCCTGGAGCCACGGGACTGCCTCTGCGCAGCCCTCCCCGCCGTCCTCTCCTGCACACCCTCCCTTGTGCATACAAGCCGTAGCTGCTGCACACCTATCCCAGCCCACGCACGCATCGCTCATGCACAATCCTACATACGCCCCATCAAACCAAAGACACATCACAAACAAAACAACAGCTACGTGCTAAGAGAGACATGCTCTCAGCCCCCGTGTATTCTCCTCTTTTCGCAGAGGAGCTCTAGCACACATTTGAGACCCCTTCCCTGAGGTGTATTTTAAAACTCTCTTTCATATTAGAGAGACCTTTATGGACAGAGATCCAGTCCCCTAGAAAGCTTTCCACCACTTCACGCACAGATCCAGCTTACCTATGCGGACTGGCACAGAGCTCCCACGTAGACTAATCTCATCTCCCTCCCACAAATCCCTCTCCCCGCACACGCAGCCGGAGTGCTGCCTACACACAGGCGTGGCGGCTTCCACATACACAGCTGCTTTTTACACCTCCCCTCTAGACATACGTCCCTACACATGCACACACTCTGCACTACTTGCAGGCATCTCCCTCCGTGCATGCACTTCTGCAGACTTACACTCACATCCTTGTTTATAGACATTCCTGCTTGTTTGCACACAGGTGGAGACACCCTTATGCATGTGCACACACACTCACACTTCTATTTCATACTCCCTGCAATCTGCACACTCACCCTAAGCATGCAGCCAGTGATGCACATCTCAGGATTGTTTGCTGTGCATGCCCCTGTAAATGTACATTCAGTGTCCACCAGCACACCCTGACACCTCTGACAGGGACTTATGCTAGCGTGCACCCCCTCAACCCTTCTCCCCTTCCTTGTAGCTGCAGGGGTTGTATCTGCATTGTCTCACAAGCCTAGCATGTGCTATACACATGTACATAGGCCAGCAGTTCTTGGCAGTAAAAATGAAGTCCCTGAACTAGCAAATGTGGTTGACTTGGCAAGTAGCACTGTTCTGTAATATCAGTCTTCCAAATATACTAGGCAGTCTTACAACAGCCTGTCTTTCCTCTTTTCCCTTTCACTATGATGGAGGAAGATGGGGAGGGTGTGTATAGCTGCACTGTGTGCTCTAACAGTAACTTCTCAAGCTTGTTAATGCTGCTCCAGTTTTCTTAGTTATGGGGTAAGCATTAGCCGCAATGAGGCTCCAGAGGTTGTTAGCGCTGTGCCAGGAGACCTTCCATTCAAATCTCACATACATCTGATCCTTGGCAGCAGAAAGTCAGCTTCATTCAACTGATTTTTGTATAGCAACACTGATTTATCCCCACTGACACAATGGTTTGCATTGCTGAAGAATGTGAACACGCAGGAAAACATGTCTCAAACATGCTCGGTTTCCTCACACCCCTTAGCTTCCAAAATCTTTCTCCTTTTTCCCGGGAAGGTAATGCATTCTCGCTAACTCTCTGGATCAAACTGCTTTCAGGAGATACTTATCCACTATCTTTTATCTAATCTTCCAGACTAGAGCATGTGCCTGCAAGAACGTAAGATGTGAAAGGCTTGAGGTAGCAAACTGGATTTACATGATGGGAAGAGAAAGATTCAAAGGGTCTGGTTCCTCTGCCTCTTAACTCACTTTTACACCACATCAGAACATTTGATACAGGAGGTGTATCAGACTGAGAAGAGATGTTATTTGGACTAAGCTCAAAGGCTTAAGCAAGAGGAGGCATGTTCAAAACTGCATATAAGACAGTGTAAGCTAACAATGCAACCACAAAGATACACCTCCATGGAGGGCAGAAAAGGCTACGAATGAACAACTGCTTGTTAGAGTCAAGGTCTCTGTATGAGCGTACGTAAGGAATCAGACATAGCTGTGTTAGGGTGAGCTATCTCTCACCGTGTTCAAATTATGTGTGTGAGCATGCATGCCTGCCAAAGTACAAGGGTATTTTTATGTGTAATGAACACACTTTTAATGAGGTGTCTGCAAAAGGCACAATCAAGTAGCAGCAGAATATTTTCATGACTCAGGGGAGAGCGTGGAAGTCTATCTCCCTGCCTTTATCTCTGTGTTGTATTAAATCCCATGCACATGTACTTGAACTTGTGACATTGAGGCCATCACAAATATAATGAGGAGAAAGAGGTCATTCAGACAAACTTGCCTGTCCTTGGTTGAGTTTGTGTTCATGTCTTGAGCAACAGACTCTCAGCTGCTGAAGCAGTTAAAAGGAGAATATTGCAAAAATAAAGCCCATGCTAACTGAGTAAACAAGAAGCTTGAGAACTGGATCTGTCAGGGGCTAGAGCAGCTTGTAAGCAGAGGTTAAAGGAAAAAATAAAATAAATAAAAACAAGCTGAAGAGCAAACAAGAGCACTGGAGGCAATATTTTCATAGGCATTAAAAGTAGAACCTATGTTCCATTTTCAGAAGTGGTTTTAACACTTAGAAGTCAAAGTCACATGACCTTTCAATAAAATCTGGGATTCTATGTCACTTAGATATTTTAGATGTTGTTTCTCACAATACGAGAAGTTGGTGCCCCAGTGAAATTACCAGTCAAGTTTAAAACAAACAAAAAGAAGTGCTTTTTCACACAGAACATAATTAAATTTTGGAGCTCATTTGCCACAGGATATTGTGTAGACTGAAAGTATAAATAGGTTCAAAAGGTTTTAGACAAGTTTATGGAGGTTTGGTCTATCAGTGGCGATTAAACTTAATAGTCTGGATGCAACGTCCAGGCAGTCCTTGCAGATTGCTGGAAGCTACAAAACTACAGGTAGGAGAAGCCTTATTCTTTATATATATTCTTTATATCTTGTACACTGTCCTAGGTATCTTCCTCTACTTACTACCAGGGTCAGTACACTGGGATAAGGACGTGTCTGCTGTGGATCAGTCAGACCACGTTTATATTCCTAAACATACCATGAATAACCAATTTAGGCTTTCAGAGGGATCTTAATGATCAATCATTTAGGAACCCCGATCCTTAGTGATCCTCATCTCATTTATTCTGCTACAAATTAGATGTTGTTGCCCCTAGATCCTAACAGAATTACACCTCTGTGGAACTCACCTCATATGGTGAATTCCTAACAGTTAGTTTAGGGTCATTTGATACTGGATTTGTACCCAGTGTCCCGTCTGCAGAGAGATTCTAGCAGAAGGTGGTGAAAATGAGGCTTTAGTTGGCACAAGAGTACATATTACTGCGTAACAAGACAGACTGATTTGGATCCTACCACAGTGGTTAGAAGAAAATTCAGAAAACATGTGGTCATTGTGCTTTGAAGAGATTTTTCAGGCAATGCTGCTCCACAGGCACATCCCAGGAGAAAAGTAAACTGCGTATTAGGAAAAGTGTAGAGGCAAGTTCTGCTCTCACATGCAGTGGTGTCAGTGTGGAGTATCTCCAACAAGCTGACAGATGCTTAACTAGTGCAGAATTAGGCTGGCAATTAGCAAGCCCTGCTGATCAGAGAGGTTAAGCCCTGAGAAACTCCACTGATGGGGGTAGAATTACCAAAAATTGATACTAATTCTGAACGGACTGGGACTACCAGAGGCAAATGGCAATGTTTGGCATTGAATATCTAAAGCAGAGTGAGCAGTGGCCCATTGACGTCTGTATGTTTTGCAGTCTTTCACTTCTGGCAGTGGACAATGATGCTTCCAAAGAAAGATGTGTCCCATCCAATATACAGGATCAAATGTCCGGTAATTGTTCTCTGTGTGTGAATGTATGAGTTCTTCTTACAGGGGCTCCTGGAGACCATATTGGTTCAAACCACAACATGCTTGTTCCGCATTTATTTATGTCCCTTCTTCATTTCTCTTCCCCTTCTACTCTCATCCATATTTCTTTTCTTCTGCTCTTCTCTTCTCCTCTGTGTCTGTCCTACCCTCCCTGCACGCCACTCCAACTCAAACACCCAAGCCTTTTTTTGGATGAAAATGATGAAAAATAAACCCCTTGTGAGGAGCTGCAGTGTGTGCTCTGCCAGAGAGCGGTCTTATTCATTAAGGGAATGGTCTTGTATGCATTTGGGCATGTTATCAGTAACACTCCAAAGGGAAATGGACTACTTAAACCTATTATATCACTGCTTTATTCACCATGTGCTGCCATTTACCTCCTACATGACGCTGGGCTCTAATAGCACCAGTTCTGAGAAACCCTGCACATTAGCCACAAGCAGCTCATTAATCCACTGTTTTCATTCTTGCAAAAAAATGGGCTCCAACCACATGAGAGCTCAGATGCTGAGCGCTCAGCCAAAAACAAAACAGCTTTGTTGTGCCAGCAGCTCTGAGGTAGCTCCAAACAGAACAGCACTTCCTGCTGATGGGGCACAGAGGGGATCTTTGGGCTTGGGCGACGGGGATGTGCATCGGAGAATGGGACAAAGCTGTCAGCCAGCAGCTGCTGCAGGGAGACTTGGAGAATCCCACTCCTGGAGGCTCCAAGCCAGGCCTGTGTAGCCTTCACTAGAATCAGGTCCTGGCTGTTGATGCAGCTCTGTCCCAGGATATCAATTGTCCCAGACAGAAGAAAGGAAATGGAAGGCATCTCTTGAACTCCAGCATGGGGAGTCTGTGATCGGACCGGGGATTGGCAGAATTAATTCTGAGCAGGTACAATGAGATCTTCCTCAAGAGCCCTTGAAGAAAATGAAAGGCCCCATGTCCCAGCCCCGAGCCACAAGCCTGTGAGCCTTTTTGCTTCTTCGCAAACACACAGCAGTTGTGGCATGAAAAAGCAGTCACATCTGCTTCATCAAAGAGAAGAGCCCTGCTAAGGGCCCAGGCTTTCTCTCCCTAGTCCCCTGCTTGCACCACGCTGAGGAGGCAAGCTGCTCCATCTCCTGGCTGAGTGGGCTCCCTGTCCAAGCCCCTCTTTATCTCAGGGCAGAGCTCGCTGGAGAGTGGTGCAGGTGTCTCCAAACGTGATTATTTCTGCTGAAATCTCCAAGGCTAAAAAACAAACCCTTCTAACTAGAAGATGTGCGGCTCATGGACAGGAGCTCACATAAAAACAACTGCTCATCCATGTGGGAATAATAGAACATCTGTGTCCACAAAGTAGGCATGGACTAGAAACAAGAGGCAACACTTTTTAATGAGTGGGACTTCAGGAATCTGGAATCTGTTCTTCTGGGACCTCTTGGTCACTTTTTTCCTGCCTTATTTATCAAAATAGCTGCTGCTCCCTGGCTGCAGATCCCTGCTTTTCTACAGAACAAAGAGAAATATAAAGGCAAGAGGATCTGGCCAGGGTCACTGGTGGAAATAGGAGCAGAATCCAGGAGCTACTGCAGTATTTAACAACCCCACTCTGAGCCTTGCCTCCTATTTCAGTAATTCAAGTTCAATGACTAGCTCAGTCACAGCTCTGCTATGTCATGGCCATTGTCAAACCTTCAGTTCTCCTTTTCAATCTTATGGAAAGCTGTTGCAGAGGCGGGGAGAACTAGAGAGGCAAATGTTGGTCTTCGTGACCTACAGCATGTTGTTAACACCTGTGCTACCCTCCTAGCCAGAGAGATCCCTTTTCTGAGCTGGAAAGAAGGATAGAGATGCTGCTACCCACAGACAAAGGGAAGACAGATGCAGATTCAGCTCTGGAGATACTGTGGGGCAGAATTAACCACAAGAGATAGTCAACATATGATGGATCTTCTCTGATTCAAAATCCCAGCTGCTGCTTCTGGTCAGCAAGCAAACCCCCAACCACTACCTGCCTACCAGATGTGCACAGTTCTGTCCCACTCCCAGAACCCTCCCAAAGCCACTGGGATGCACATGTTGCTTTATTTGAGATGGTTTAGTAAAAAATCTAAGCAGGGAAATAGGGCTTAGAGGTGTGCAGTTGAATTAATTTCTGCTCTTGAGTGAGGACATGAATGAAACGGGAGGCAAGGGGTAGAGGGCTGCTGCTGGCAAAAGAATTCCAGCCTGGCTGGGCTATGAGGTCTGCTCAGGAGAGCCAGACAGCCACACAGTTCAAACTGCCCAGGGAGACCAAGGCTGATAAAATACCTACTGCCAAAAGGAGATGTGATTACAGGCCTGATCCTGTTCCCTGCCTGTTTCAATGTGTCTATGCAGAATGGCTCGCAATGAGTGCAAAGCTGAGAGGTACTTACAGAGGCATTTAGTCTAACACAAAACATTCTCTTGGGGCACAAGGGAGATGGAGCAAGGCTGAGCGGACTCCTCTCCATTGAGCTCAGCTTCATTGAAATCAATACGTTATTATGGTAGCGACTCCGGTCCTTAATATTCCACCTCTGAACAGTATCGTGTTTGTGTTGAATGAGGAAGACTTAGGCTAGACATCAGGGAAAATTCTTTGCAGTGATAGGGACAATTAAGTCCTGGAACAGAGCTCTGGGAAGGGGATACAATTTCTAGTGCACAAGGTTTTTAAAAAGACATTCAGTCAAAATTCTTCCAGAAGGGATGTGAGGCAGGGAGGGAGCCTTAGGGCAGCAGGGTAAGACTTCTGCTCAAACCTATTTCTGGTCTTGTCAAACAGAGTTTGAGCAGGTTTTACAGAGCTGTATGATCTCCTGACAGCTCTTTGAACAATACAGGTGACAGGCCCTAGCTTCAGGCTATCTCTCTGCCCCTCTTTCCTACCTCTCTTCTCCAGTCCTTAGCTGAAGATTACCTGCTAACTGACATGTAAAACAAAGCTGCAAATGCCCTCTCCCCCACCTCTTGCATGTCTCTGCCTCTCACTGCCCCACCTGAGGCCTGTTTTCTCTTTTGATGCTTCTAATGAAACTAAGTGGCTGCAACCAGAAAGTTTCCACTTTCTGCCTCTGGGTTGATTACTGCAGAGCTGACAGAGGCAGCATCCTGTGCCAGAGCCTCTATGGATGGGAACCCTCAGGGGAGGGGATAAAGTAATGCTCCGTGCCCTCTGTTCACCAAGCACCATTAGAGTACTGACTGCCTAACCTGGCAACCTAAGAGAGCAAGACCTCGCCAGCCTGACTTCTGGGGCCAAGGTCTCTGGAAAACATGCGCTAGTGCACGGATGCATGATACCCTCTGCAGTCCTTGATACTGGGCTTCAGTATGAGAACCTAGAAAAGAATAAAGTTCTTTTATCAGCCGTGCTGCAGCATTCTTGGCTGGCGCTGCTAAAGGGGAGCTGGTCTCACTTGCTATTTTTGTGTGTACTTAATACTGTCTAGAGACACTTCCCCACATCCCTGGTGGATGGAGACTCTTTATGCCCTGAGCGGGGACAGACAGAGCAGCTGTAAGGTCCTGGTTCATCTCTCCAACCCCTTCTGCCCAGCCAGCCTCATCTTTGAAAGCTGGTGAGGGATGAGTCCAGCACAAGGGCCAGTTCAGGCCCTGACTTTCCTGCTGACAAGGATTTCTGCTAGAGTTTTCTGAGCATTAAAGCTGAACTTTTTTTCCAGAGCAGCCACTAGCTTTCTGCCTGGACAGAAACACTGATGTTGAGCGAGCTGAGCTCACCAGGATTTCCAGATGACCAAGCCACCCTGATAATCGCACTTACTTGGGTCTCGGAGGGCAGGCTGCTGCCTTGTTATTCCCCCTCCCTCAATTCAGGAACCATGAATGCATGCTCAGAACTTGGCTCCAGGTAAGGTCAGTGCCAAAGACCTCCACCAAACACACCATGTGTTTCTCAGCAGTCTGGGCACTAACCAATTCATCATGGACAAGGCTCACATGCTTATTGCGCCTGGCACCTCTCCTGCAGGCTGCCCCTTGTGAAACTTTACTCCAGCTTTCTCCTTTAGCCCATGTGCTTTCTTACTGCACGTGAATCAAGGGCTTCCCAGAAAACATCCTGACCCCTTGCACCTACAGCCCTGTTCTCGGGCTAGACTCTGACTTAGATCAGGTCTGGTTGATGCCACAGTGCCTGGCCCTCTCAAAGATGACTCTTGGGTTACGCTCTTGCACTTTTGAGTTCCTGGCCACTCCTGGAAATCCGGGCCTAACAGCAGGGCTGAGTTACCCTACGTATCACCTTGCTGACATGAGGGGAAAGTAAACAAGATTCTGCTCAGTACTGCAGAGACCAACTGCTCCAGTGTTGCCTGGCAGATGGGGCCCAAGTGGAGGACCATCTGTTCCTGAGAGAGGCCCTAAATTTCTCCCTGTGAGATCCTGGGCTGAAGATATCCAACGGAGTTCAATGGGCGCAGGTACAGGGGAGCAGCCATGACCTTGATTGCTTCTTCAGTCCTTGGTGACTGGGCATCTTGCAGAACTGAGCCAGGGCTCAGACCTCAATTCCATGGGCTGTTGCATTCCTACAGCATTCCTATTCCCTACATTAATTTTTTTTCTCTCTCTACACCTCCAACCTCTTTTCTTCTCTGCAGTCCTTCCCACATGCATGCAATACTTTGGTACAGTATGTGTTCCCTGTTGCAGAACCAGTCAGAGGCTATGTAGTTTCTTCCCCTGCAGCCCTTGCAGCTGCCATTAACTCTGCCCTCTACCCAACCTGCTCTCCTTGTCCAAAAAAAGCACAACTGCCCTGTGTAAAGTCCATTTGCCTGATACCTGGCTGTTGACAGTTTATCTGGCTCCTCTGGCGCATTTTGGTGCCACTGGAGGGGGTTAGAAAGAGGCACACTGGGGAGGCTGCAGAAATGCTGTTAGAGCTCAGGGAAGGGGCTGGCATCTCAGAGAGAGAGAAAGAGAAGGGGATGACATCCAGGGAAGGCTGGAGAAGGAAAGAGCAATCTGCTGATAGTCAGCATGTCTGAGAAGCTGGGAACATATTGCATTAAACCGATAATAACACCTTGAACAGCAGGATGGTAGTTTCCATCTGGCCTCGTGCTGAGCTTGGTCTCTCTCATTTCTTCCCCCCTGCAGCCAGGGAATCTGAGGCATAGGGTTGGCCACAGGTCACCCAGCAAGGCTGTGGCAGAGCAAGGATGAAACAGAAGAGCCTTATAGTGCAAGCAGGATGCTGAGAAGCAGCAGTGCAGCCTCTTGACTCTCCTTTCACCCCAAGTAGATCCTCCTTAGGCTTGGGAGGTGGGAAGGCACTAGAGCTCTTTGCTTAATTAGTAGCAACAGCTGAAGTACTTGAGAAACAAAAGCTCCTCTCTCTCTCTCCCTGCCCCACTTTTACTTGGGAGCTAGGGGTGGGGAGCAAATTGCTTGGAAGCCAGAAAGCGCCCTGGATCTTGTCACCATGGCTGCACAGACACAGCCTCCTGTTATCTCCAGAGGAACAAAACCCTCCTCCCACCCTCTCCTGTCTCAGCTGGAGCAGATAAAAGAAGAAGAAATAAACAAAACAAATAATAATAATAATAAACAAATAAAAATACCCCAAACCAAACCAGCAAATAAATATCCAGGGAATAAACCAGCCTTCTGCAAAACATATTTGTTTCTGCAGTGGTTTTTGGGTTGCTGGAGAGCTGAAGGACTCACGTGAGCATTTCAGGTTATAGAGTCCATCTCAGTAATGCTGGGAGGTACAAAATCGCAACTCGGGAACATCCCAGGTCATGCCATTTGCTTGAGAATAATGATCTCTAGCTATATATACCTAATTGTATTGTTCTGATTTATTTATATATATGGATGCGTGTACTATTAACATGATTATACATAATTTTTATGTCTTCTTGTTTGGAACCCACAGAGATCGCATTTGTAAGTTTTCTGTAAGAGCTGGAGTCTTGCCTCTTCTGTCTCTGTATTGCACCATGTGCAGGGAGAGGCACTAGAGGTAGCAGCAAGTGAGCGGAGTAAAATAGTAGAACAAATCAGATAATGTGGATTTTTGCACTAGAAAGTTAAGCAGCTTTTGTTATCTGGGCACCTTCAGTCTTCACTGCGGTGTAGACAGGGGCTTTAGAAAGTAAACCAAAATGAAAAACAAAGTGGGACTTTGTTGTTGTGTTGTTTCAGTTGTGTTCTCACAACTAAAAGGCTAAAAATATGCTAAATAGCATAGCAGTAAAGCAATGAAAACTAGCAACCATATATTTGTATTTTGAGAGAAATTAGGGCTATTATGGTTGCTCCAGACGGGCTTCCTACATAAGCTGGGTAGATAATTTCACTTGGTGCTTCATGCATCAAAGCTCTGACCATCTGGCTGAACGCGAACATACCTTTTAGCAACATGTCTCATTTTGGCTTGATGCCTTTAGGGCCACCTCCCTACAACAGGCACTATTTCAGTGCTTAATTACACTTACTGTTAAAAAAGGACAACATATTTCTAGTGTGAATCTTTCCAATATCAGCTTCTGGCCACTGAATATTCTACTGTCTGTTTATGCATGTAGGAAGCAGTATGTTTAAATCAACCTGTGAACTGCGCAGGCCATTGGGGTTCAGAAGGTGGCCCACAGAATGACTCTAAGTTGTCTTGGGTTTTTAAAAAAAGTCGTTCATATGTGAACAAACAAATGAAGGAGAATAACTGATAATTCAAAGTTTAACCTAGTTTTCTCATTTTGGCACTGGCTGGCACACTCAGTTCTTTGGCTCACCCACTTTTTTACTATCAGTAGTTGAAATTATAATGCTTGTAATTCTAGCAAGAAAATTATGACTTTGTAATACAATAAACATTCTGCTTAAATTATAAGTATTGTCTTTGTTTACAACTTTTTCTTGCAACTGCCAAAGAATATCAGGTTGTCCTTTGATTCAAAAAGGCTGAAGAACACCATATTAAATGGCTGATTATGTCTTTCAACTTTTCTTCCATCAGTAGCTCTTTGGCCAACGGTAGCAAAGTGTTACCTGTAGGAGTCCAATCTGGGTCACAAGAGACCATTCAGTGTGAGAGGTTTCCGCCTGGGAGATTTACAGGGGTGAACTCTTGCTTTTAAACTTACCTGACCTTCCTTTGCATATGGACTTACCTGCATAAACTCATTTAGACCATGACAACAGCTTGCTCAGCCCAGCCTGAAAAGATCAGGCACTTATTGATAGCTCTGAGCAAGCTGTTATTGCTAAAGAAAGCATGCTGCTCTCATGTTCTCCCACTGCCAGATAAACATGAACATCTGCATAACTATTGTAATAACAGCAGTACGAATATTAATGATATTGGGGTGAGAACTGGGACTAGTCTCCAGTGCTTATATTCTCCTGGGCAGCTGTCTCCAGGACCTCTCTCTGAAGGCAGGCAGACACTCAGATAGATGTCTTTGAGAACTGGGGTTAAGAGATCATTTTGAAGGAGTTGCTGATTTTTCCCTAAACCCACCAATCGATAAAGAACCGAGTGTAGGATTTCATAGCATGTCAGGTGTTCAGGCTAGGTGTGGACTTTTGATGAACTTACAGGGGAAAGCAATTGCAAACCCTGGTCAACACTGGGGATTGCAACCCAGGTCTCTGGGGCTCCATCATACCTATCATACCCTGACTTGCTGTGTGCTCCAGAAAAACTACCGTCCCTTTGCAATTATTTTTTTTTTGCCAAGAGGAAGAGGGGGGCCTGAGGTACAAGAAGTAAGTCCCTTAGTACAAAGGCCCCCGAGTCTCTGCCCTCCTTCCCCCCTATACGATCGGCAGGGCTTGTACTAGTGTTGAGGGAGGATGTTATGGGTCAACATCCTTGTCATCCCTTTGCCTCATAACCAGTTATGATTAAAGACCAGTTTCCCAGGATGCATGACTGTGCTCTCACATCCCTTGGTGTGGCAGAACTAGCTGATAATTTTGTGTCTGCAGAGGCAGTATTTGACCTCTCTGTCCCCTGCTGACCATGTGCCCCCTTTTATGTATTAGCATCACGCACTGGTTGGAGTGTCTGCCCCTCTGCTATCACTCATGTACATACACCCCTCATCTCCCAGCACCCACCAACTCCTAGCATCTGTGCCACTTGCTTGGCCTCTTTTCCTTTATGCTGCTCCCCTCCACAGTCGTGTGACTGCTATTGTGTGGTCCCTGCCACACAAAAGCTAGCCTGACCTAATTTAAATCAGTGCTATTGAAGCTGTTCTTGTTTTATCTCCCAGCACAAGGGCTGTGCTCCCCATTTCAGAGGTAGCAGAAATGAATGGCTAATTGGGGGGGTATTGTGCAAGGCAGCGTTGTCTCCCAGTCCTGATTGTCAGCTCTCCTGCTCGACAGTGCTCCAAGCTCCCCTCTCTTGTAACAGCCATGCAGGCTGTTTAGAGAGTGGAGGGAGGAAAAGGGGAGAATGGGACTCTGCAGCCATCGCAGCGTGTCAGGCAAACAAAGCAGAGCATGGCCGCCTTCAGCGCACTGGTGAAAAGGCTGGCTGGGGGAGGGTTCCCTTGTTCAGAAAGGGCAGATGCTGGTGATAATAGCAATAGTAGAGAATATCCATCCTTCACCTCCAAATAAGCCCCCTGCTTTCTTTTTCCTGGGTATTTATGTGGCAGTCCTTCCTACCGCTCTAGAGACTGTCCTTGGCGGGGGGGTGGTGAGGCAGAGAGGGCTCTCACACAGGAGCAGTGCAGCAGGGGTGGTAAGTCCTGGGAGCAGAGGAAGTGGGATAGGTCAGGGGCTGGAGGGGAGACTGAAATGCTGCCAGTCTCTTTGTCCTGCGGGGCAAAGTTTGAGCAGTCACTGACAATGGATCTTTGTAAGAAAAGCAAGAACATCCCTGGGAGCCATTCCAGCAAGCAGCAACCAGCATGAAGAGGGAGCTTTGTCTGGGCCCTCAAAGCCAGATCGGCCCATGCGAGGAGGATCTAGAGGCCGCAACCCATCTACACCGTATGTCTCAAGACTACCAGAGCCCAGTGGTGCCTTAACGAGGGACCACCACAATATCTTAACTATGCAGGTTTGGGAGTTAACACTGGCACCACAATGTCTTTAATCTAATTGTTGCCTCTGCCTCCCACTGGTACCTTCCAAGAGCTTCTTCCCTGGCGCTGTCTGGTTTGCAGCTCTCCTTTCTGCACCGATCACCAGATTGAAAGAGGTCTGCGGAAGAAAACCAAACCCAAAGCATTTGAATCTTTCCACTGATGGTCTTGGGTCACTTACAGATCCACTTCCTCCTGCTCTAGGGAGAGGACTTTGCCCCCAGCTATTGATTAGATTTGCCCCCAGAGCACTCAGCTGGTGCACAGTGCAAAGGTTGCTACCAGAGTCCTCTCCTGCAGGCTCTGCCAGCTGCAGGCAAAAAGAGTGCAACATTGGGATGTTTAACAGCAACGTGAAGCAAACAAGTCCCAAGGCTTCAGGTTTGTCATGGACTTTAATGTAATGTTCTAATCCTTACTGCAAGCCAGATCAGAATAAAGTACTGGCAAGTGCCGGAGTTAAAGGACATGTGAAAACCTCCTCTCCATCCCTTTTGGCCCCAAATCAAGAGATTAGCTACAAAATTGTAGAATTAAAATTAGGTGTTATTAAGTTTTAATAAAAGTGAGGTTCTTTTCACTTTCATCTGTTTTTATGATTCATTTCTCCCTTCTAAGCTTTTCTCTGCAGTCAGCAGAGCATAAAACACACTTCAACAAACAAAAAAAACCTGGAAAAATCATTCTTACATTGCCAGCTGATTCCAAGGGCTGAGGTTTAAAAAAAAAAAAAAAAAAAGAACAATTGCCATGGGTGTATGAGTTGTTAACACTGCATTAAGATAAAAGAAGAGGAACTAGCATATTCCTAGAACCATCTGGGATCATCAGCAGGGACTTTACCCAAAACCTCAGCAATGGGAAACTCACTACAGAGTGATGCTGGCATCATGTCACCCTGCTCTTGCACAGCTCCCGCTGCCTTGGAGAGACACTGGTGATGAGAACAGAGTCTGGCTCACTCTGCATTAGAGAAGCTTCACTTGCAGGGAGGGAAAACTTCGCCCCAGCAAAGGGGGACCACCAAGGGTCTGTCCCTTTTGCTCAGAAAACGGCCGGTCCTCTTCCAATCCCCTGGGCCGGAACCTCTCCCTCCTGAGCAGCTCTGCAGGGAGCTGCACTCCCTGTTGCCACTATTCTACCGACATCTGGTGGCAGCTGCCTTGGGAAGAAAAGATGCTTCTTCAAAAGTGGCCGGCACGTCCTGCTCTCCTCAACCTTGCGCCCGGCCTCGGGCTCGGCTGGTGGGCCCGGGGGATGTGCCCAGGCTTGGAGGGTGAAACTGGGCCCGAAGAATGAGGCCAGTCCCAGCCCTGCCGGCAGCCCCCATGGCTTGGAGCAGGGTGCCAGAGCAGAGCATGCCGGTTTGGGGTGAGCCCCTCTTGCTCCCCCTCAGCGGGAAGCGGCAAATTCCTTTTGGGGCTGTCCCCTTTCGGAGGGGAGCACCACGGAAACGCAGCCCGGGGACACGCACCTCAGCCGCCTTCTGAGGTGAGTAGGCCTCTGGAAGCACTAATTGCTCATTAACGTTAATCACTTAGAATCCCGCACGGCGTTTCTCAGCCGTTTCGGGTGGGTTTTGTTTGAGGTTGCCGTGAGGTGAGGGACGCGCCGAGGGACAGACGCGTCGCCTCAGCCACCGGGGCGATCGCGCAGGAGGGCGCGAACATCACGCGCCGCTCGTAAAGAGGCACCAGCGCGGGTTTCCGTAGTGTAGCGGTTATCACGTTCGCCTCACACGCGAAAGGTCCCCGGTTCGATCCCGGGCGGAAACACGTGTTTTTGCTTGGGGTTTTTCCCTTCCTTTTTTTTTTTTTTTCTTTCGGTTTATCTTTACTTCCCCGCCGCCCCCTGATGGTTCGGAGCCCCCGCCGCGAGCTGGCAGAGAAGTAACAGCACCATGTGCCGCACCACCGGGCAGCACCAGCGTCCCGCCACTCCCGGCTGGTCGACCGCCGGGGTTCAGGTGGGTAAAACGCAGTCGTGCGAGGCACTTCGCGTGTAGGCACGTCCTGAATTAGCTTTGGAATCGGTGGGGAGCGGGAAAAAAAAGATTAGAGTGAAGAAAAGTAAGCTTTTGCGTTGGCCGGGAATCGAACCCGGGTCAACTGCTTGGAAGGCAGCTATGCTAACCACTATACCACCAACGCCCGCTGAAATAATCTTTCCCGGCCTCCCTCAGCAACTGTAGCCTCTTGGGCCGAACCATCCGCCGGGGTGGGAGGGGGAGCCCGCAGCGAGGGCCGAGAAAAGCACTACAACTGCCCCACGGCGGCAGTAAATGCTGAATTAAGAGCCCGTCTCTGACTCTGGGTGAGGAAAGACTATTCACTTTGTGCCTTTTTTTTTACCCTCTGCCAGCCTCAATTCTCTCTCTACCCCGCTCACGAGGAAGAATAGTTTCGTCCTCCCGCAGGAGGACACACACACACACACACACACAGAGTGGTTCCTCCCAGCCGCCGCTCCCCCCCCGCCCCGAGTTGGTACTTCCCTTCCACCTCCCCCCCCCTCCCCCCGCGCGCTCCCGCCATCCCGCCCCGCGCGCGCCCGCCACTTCCGCCACCGGGTAAAAGGTCGCCCTGTGGCAGGCCGCCGCCCCCCCCCGCTTTTCCCCCCCCTCCTCCTCCTCCCCTCCGCCCCGTCCCCCCTCCCCCGTTTCCGGGGCTGCCCAGTGTCCGGGACATGGAGCGGGACTGACGGAACCACCAACACCACCGACACCGCCGCCGCTTCCCCCCCCCCCCTCCCCTTTTCCCGTTGAGGAGCTGCCCCCCCCACCCCACACCCGTCAGGGGGAGGTCGTCGCCGCGCCCCGGGTAAGTGAGGCGGGGAGGGCTTCCCCCCCCCCGCTACGGGTAGGGCTCGGGCAGGGGAGGTGAGGCGGTGACCCCGGGGAAGGAGTGTTTGCTCCCCTCCGTGGGCCGCATTCCCCCCCACCGCCTCCCCTCGGCTGGGGGGGGTGCCTTAGGGAGCGAGGGTTGGGTATTTCCCCCCCCCCCCCCGACTTGTATCTTTTCCCCTCCCCAGAGTTTTGGAGGGGCTGGGAGGCGGGCACCCCTTGCCCTGGGAGGGTGTTTGTTCTCCCACGGTTTGTCCTCCAGGCGTGGGAGGGCCGCCTGGCCCTGAGGGGGTTGTTTGCATTTCACCCCCCCAAGCATACCCCCCCCCAGGGGTGGGCTGATGGGGCGGGACGCCTTGTCCTGGGACAGGGACAGGGGGATGTTTGTCGTCCCCCCCCTCCAGCTGCCTGTGCTCTACCTAGGCAGAGGAGAAGCTGCTCGCTCCTCTTTTTCCACAGGCAAAGAGCCGTCTCCAGCAGTGGAGGGAGGTGGGGGGGTCGGGGTATTCCTTCCCCTGGGCTCCCCCCTCTCCTGCTAACCCTTGGCCTGGCCTTCCCCCTGCAGCAAGGGCAGGAGCTCCCTGTCAGGGCTTTCAGCCCCACTCGCAGTGCAGAGATGGACATGGGCTGCTGGCAGCCTTTGCCAAAGCTCGTCCCTCTGTACAGAAAGCCCCACTGGTTTATTCCACCCTCAGTTGCTTTTATTTTTGGAGAAGGAGATCTCTGAGCTCCCAGCCATGACAGGGACACGTTTGTAAGGGCTCCTCTAGGTGACTGTGTTGCTTTGGCTCTTCCTGAATGCACCAGCAGGCCCCTCGGGGTCTCGCTGACAAATGAGTATCATGATTCATGCCGGGTATCTGATTTCTCATGTCTGTTTTGTTCAGTTTCTTTTCCTCTGGGTTCAGCATTGGAGGATGTTATTGTTCCTTTTCTCTGTGAAACGTGTGAGCTGTGGCAAGTGGGATGAGGGTGAGATGTTTCTCTGAATGATTAAAATTACAGAATAACTGAGATTGGAAGGGACCTTGGGAAGTCTCTAGTCCAACCCCCTGCTCAGAGCAGGGTCAGCTGTGAGATCAGACCAGGTTACTCAGCATTCCTGAGCATCGCTCCTGTTGCCCTTCATGCTTACATCAAAAATTGCCCTTAAATTACTGAATGCTGCTACTTCGTCCCTCTCTGTTCTCCTCTGCAGTTTAGGAGCTTCACTGCTGGCGCTTCTTTGTGATGCTGTGTCTCTCCTGATCCTCTGTGAGTGCGGTTTTGTTGGAGAAATGGCTGTTTGGGCAGAGCAGGGGCCTTGGCAAAAGACAGCGGCAGGTCTCGGGTGTGTCTGTGATTCAGAGCTCTCTTGAAGAGGAGACAAAAATATTTATACTTCAATGTACTTGGGCAGAGAGGACGATAGTGAAGGTAGCACCTTCTTATGCTCATGGAAAATGGGCTTGTGTGGTGAGCCAGGGTTCCTCCATGGCATCAGGCTGAGGCAGAGGGAAGCAGCAGTCTGGCTTGGAAGACAAATGTGTTTTTTATGTCCCAGGTGGGACTGTGACGCTGTTAGTAGTGGGGCTGCTGACCCTCTGTCTGGCTCCTTATGGTGTCCTTTGTTTGACTCTTGCCTGAAAATGTATGGACCAGACCTCTGTTTTCTCAATTCTTAGTACCTGCTACATCTGAGAATTTCAGGATTTGGGGAGGGGAATAAAAGGTAGAGTCAGTACTGAGGATTCTCAGATTTTAAGAAGAATTTTGTAGGAAAGAAAGAGGCAGGCCACAGAGTTCACTGAGTCCCATTGTTCAGGTGAAGAAATCTCTCTCAGATTTATCTGGGCTGTTAATATCCAGCATGTGCTGGCAGAACAGATTTGGACTGTAAAGTGCAAACCAAGGATTTTGTTTGTGCCTCCCCACTCAGTTGGAAATGTGACCTGTGGAGGATGCTTTTATATGGCCTTATTCCTATGACGGGAGAAACCGCAGTTATATGAAATTTGCTTTTGTCCTCTTCCTTCCTAGTTTCCTGTCCTGCCCAGCTTGCTGAATAGTTAATGCAGAAGATAAAGAGGGTTCGTCTGGAAAACGAGACTGCAGGAAGTTGGAGAAGGTATGTGTCCTGGTTACTCCCAGGGCCTTTACTGACCTTTAGGTTGTGTGGGACAGAGCCATAATCACCTCTTGGAGCAAATGAGGTTTCTGAAAAATCCCAAGTATATCATTCTGCCTGGGGAGCTCTGTGTCAGGATCTGTGGGTCAGGAAGTGACTCAGGAAGATAACTTGTTTCACTGACTTCCAGTTCCAAGCTTTACAATTTTTTTTCCTGTGCTGATGTCCCACCTGTGCTTGCTTGTTGTCTTCAGATTAACGCATTCCCACTGAAGGAGGGCTTGGTGGATGTACGCCTCATCCATCTAGCCTGGCCAGGCAGAGCAGAAAAAGCATGAAAAAGACCTCCAAGGGATAGCTAGATGTTTTTGGGAGTGGGGTTAGCAGTGCTTCTGCAACAGCACTGAATCATCTAAATCAATGTTTCAGTGTGAGGACTGTAAAGGATAGTGTTTCTCCAGTAAGGTGTAAATCTCAGATGTGCTATGTTGATGCTGAAGTTTCAAGACTGTCTAAGAATCAGATGGTTAAAATTGGTGTCTTGATCCAACTCACCTTTGAATAATTTAATCCCAAAATTCAGTCTGCGATTTCAGTTAGATAAGTTACTGCTTATACTTGTTTACTTATGTAGATGGTGTTGCCAAATACTTGCTACGTTTTGTCCAAGAGATGGTTGTAGCGGTGGATGAAGAAATTGGATTTTCTTTTTACTCTGTATTGTGTCAGGACCTAAGTTTTGTGAGACTCCACCACACTCCAGCTATGATAGTGGTATTTCCCAACACTTTTGCATAACTTTGTGTGATGGCTACTTTGCTTAGCCCACTGCTCCACTCTGTTCCAGTGTCAAAATCACCAGGATGAGAACAGTACCGAGCTAAAAGTTATGCCTTTCACTTCCCTAGTGAATCATAACATCACGGCGATATAGTTTGGAAGGGGCTCCAGCCTCCAGTTCAATTTGGGACAGTTGCCAGTATTACACTTGTGGACTGTTCTGAGCCCTTAAAGGTGCAACTTTCCCTTGTGAGGAGTCAAACTGGTTGAGTAAGACAGTTTTACCAGTTTTATGAGAGTAACCTAAGGGTCAGGTGTCTTGAGCCAAAGCCGGATTATTTTAATTGTCTGACTTGACCTGCAGTGGCATTGGGTTGAGAGAATTGTACCCAGTTTATGGGGTTTTGTGGTCTTCCTGTCATGTGTTTTTGATAGGCAACACTTCTGCCTTCAGATGCAATGTTAGTTGCTGTAATGGAGAACCTGGATATAGGCAGTAGAGGCCACAGACACACTCAGTCTTAGAACATCCCGTCACATTCTCTTTTGTGGTTTTACTTGGGCTTCCTGCCTGGCTTTGATTGGAAAATACTCTTCTTTATTCATTTTCAAGCTGTGGATTTACTGCTGGGCAGTAGGTACCAGGAGTACCTACAGATTTATTTCAGGAGCTTGTTCTTGTGTTGTTATTATTCGCACATTTTGTACAATTTAGGGACTTAGCAGTTTGAAGATATGGTTATATTTACAGCCCTTGTACTATGTGCCTGTAGTTTAAGGAAGTCCAGCTGTACTTTGGTTTAGGTTTGCTCATCTTCTGCTGTAATTGCATAAGATGTCAAACTAGGTGAGAACTTCCTTTTAGAGAGTTTGTTAGAAGGTGCAAGCTGGTGGGGAATCCTCAAGGAACACTCAGGGTTCTCCTGAAAAATAGTCATGGTAGAAAATGGGCAGAGGCGAGTGTTTTCTTGTGGTGATATAAATAACCATCCTTTTCCTTTCCCCCGATTCTCTTTGCTGGGAAAGAATTCATTGTGCATCTTACTGAGTCCGAAGTCTTCAAGATTTGGTTTTCATGTAATTCTTCCTTAATCCTTAAGTATGACAGCTATTTCTTAGAAGCTATTCTGTCAGAATGCAGGTCGCTGTCCCAAATGACAGGCAGCATTCAAGAAACGTGTAATTTGGAAATTCATATCTTGGTGCTGCTGAGGACAAGGCCTTTCTTGGTGTAATCCTTAGTCACTGGTTTGCCATCTTGATGCTGTGTCAAAGGTAGCGATTCTGTCTCCCTGGAGCAAACTTCTCCAGCCTAATTTTTTCAGTAAACTGAAGTTCTTCTGAAATTCTTTGTAGCATTCTTCTGAGTACCCCCAAAACAACTGATGTCCTCACAGAGTGAAATCCAGCTTCTCGAATGGGGTGACAAAAACTGGTTTCCCTAGTCCTAGGCTCATTCCTGCTTTGCAATAGATTACATCATTGACCTTGGGCAAGTCTGTTAGTCCACCTCTCCTCAAATTAACATTTGCTGTAGTTGCATGTGGAGGCGTTTTTTGTAGACTCTCATTCAATAACTGCTAGCTTGGAAATGTATGAGGAATGCATGCCACGTTTTGCAGGATACGACCAGGGTCTGTTACTGCTGTCGTCCTTCTGTTAGCAAAGGCAATTGCTCTGTTTTTTCCTGTTTTGTCATCTCTCCTACTTCATTCCTGGCTGCAATAGCTCTTCAGGTAAGTGAGGTGCTGTGCTTGAGCTTAAACCTCTAAGTGATGAGCAGGCTTTCCTTTAGGATAGGAAGGCGACTTTACTTTTGTTGGTCTTCCAGGGCAGAAGTTTATGTGCCTTTACGATAGGTCATAGCTTTGATGACTTATCCATCCAAATTCCTGGGGTGTTTTTCCTTTGAGTCAAGCTGATTATTTTCTGCACCAGAACTGCTGCTTGTACTTCCTTTAACAGCTTATTTCTAGAACTAGTCCTGGGAGAGCAAGTTTTCTGAGGTTAGTATCTTCATTTTCAGGACTCAGTATGGGATGGGAGATGGACTTTTCCTCATAGTACGTCGATGTATGTTTAAAATGTAATCTTTGAGTGCAGAGAATCCTAGGATCTGTAGTTTAAGGAGTGCCTGTTCTCTTAAGCTTGGTGCATGCTTAGAGCTTTCCCTAAGCAACAAAATATGCCTGCTTGATTTTAAGGCTTAATTCTCTCCCTCAACTTCTCTCTCAGTTTTTTGTCCAGTTCTGAAGGGGAAGAGAGGATGACTGCAGTGGACACACTATCAGACAGCTCTGAAGTGGTCGAGATGGAGGATGTGCCTTCCCAATTCCAGGTGCAAAAGCATTCTTGGGATGGGCTGCGTGACATTATTCACAGCAGCAGGAAGTATTCGGGCATGATAGTGAACAAAGCTCCCCATGATTTCCAGTTTGTCCGGAAAACAGAAGAGTCCAGCCCGCACTCTCATCGTCTTTATTACCTGGGTAAGCCAGCATGCCAGACGCCGGGTGTGAATATGTTATGGGAGAGCTTCCAGTCTAAACAGGCGAGGAAAAGGATGGGAGGTATCTTCATTTATGAGATGGGGGAGCTGAGATTAAGTAACATTGCTCAAGGTTTACATGCTCAATCTATAGCAGTGCCTGGAACTGAGCAGAGACCTCTCCAGTCTCAGACAAGCACTTTAACCACAGGTTTTCTGCTAAGGGGAAGTGTTGGCTAGCCAGACCTACCTTGTGACGGAGATGTGAATGCAGTCCTTTGGCAGCCCAGGTCAGTCTAGGTGATGGGGCAAGAGAAGGGATGTTCCTCAGACTCAGGACTATCTTGTGCCTCTGTAGTTTAGGAGAAATGGGATTTACTTGATTGATCAACCAGAATGACTGTCCAAGGAATTTGCTGTCAGTAATTACTAATTATATGTTGTAAGTTCAAGGTATTAATGGCAGGGTGGTGGGGTCTCCCTGCTTTATTAAGTACCATGTAGGTAGAATGCTTTCAAGAGTAGGGGGAAGAAAAACAAAGATTAGGTGGGAATGAGCTATTAGTGGTATTCACAGGGAAATATCCTCTTCCTTACAGTAGGATTGAAAAACAGCAGAATGCTATGTTGTACAGGTCCCTCATTACAGTTGGAGCCACAGTGTAATTAGTGACAGAGTGGTTGGATTTTACTAACTGGATAATTTTGTGGTTGGTAACATGGGAAGCTTTATAGACTATAAAGAGTTTGTTATGCTTTGGGGCATGAGCTGATCATTACTGGGCTAGTAAAGAAATTGCCTGATGTGCAACTCCATACAGCAACTGCTTTCCTGAAATGACCCTGCTTTTTTTTCCTTCTTTTTTGAGTTGAGTGTAAGTCACTGTAGGACATAGGATGCTGGATTTGAGGGACTGATTTGTTTTGTCATTAAGCAGCTCCTGTGCGCCAGTGACTTGATTTGTTACAGTTCCTCATACATTCTTACGACACAAGTGCTACTGCAAAGGGCAGTATCCAGAGTTGGCTTCTTTTTCTTGTTGAGTCTGAACAGTAAGACTTAAAGCTGAATGTATTTCAAGGCCAAGTTGACTTTGATACAGGTTTTTGATCTAGATGACTAAAGAACTAAGGATCTAAGTGGCTAATTTAAAAATATTTTAATGTTGTTCTGTTGTATGATATGGCAACCAGACTAGCTACTGGCTGGTTGGTGTTCTGCATGGGCGTGACTCTTACAGGAGTCAGAACCAGGAATGAAGATACACGAGTGTCTTTTCAGTGTTCTTTTCCTTAAGGAAATGTGTAGGGCATAGAGCAGATTGATCCATCATTTAAGATCAGTATCTGCCAGGTAATACTGGTGTACGTCTTCTCAGGCATTCCTAATAAAAGGTAAATGGTGATTCTTTCTTTTGCCATAACGAGTATCTTTTGAGTTGAATACTGTGCACTGTGAAATACTCAGAATCCATTTCAGCAGTTCATAAGTGTTTAACGTCAGCGTGCTATTACTGTCCCAACATTAAATAACATTTACAAGTTTTTATGTGAATACTGTTAGTGACTTCATGCCGAAGAGTAGGATGAAGACTTCTGAAGAACTTTACTGTAGGGGTTGAATACTTTTCTCCACTTGGGAGCAAAGTATAATGTCTTTTGGGGAGGAAGGCAGTATTTTTCTTGTAATTGCTGATTGATTGTAGTCAGTCTGAGGTCATTGTAGAAAGTACTAATATAAGGAGAAGAGAAGTCCAGGTCACAGTCGGATGAATGTCAAATGTGTGTATATATAGTAATTTGTTCCTATCTGCAGTTTTTTCTGTTTGGACATCTTAAATCATTCCTGGGCTATCCCCGTAGAATTTTATGTTGTATCGTGGCAGATGCTGCTTATATTAAACACCACATGCTCAGCACTTTGGTGTTTCTGTATCTCTGTGGATTATATGCTCACATATTGCTTTGCTTCCTGAGTACTTATTAATATTTCAGTTTTAATTTTAAGTAACTGTACTGCTGGATGAACCAGCTCAGAATCTTTCTGTTTTACCCAGAACATGTGCAGAGTAGACAATATCAGGGCATGTTTCTCTGTGTGAAATTCTCATCTAGGGAGTCTCTACAGCATACATAGAGGGCAAGTTCATGGTCTTTGATTTTGTTGAAACTCCCAAAATCGTGTGTCAGGATATTTTATTTCTCGTTGGATGAAGGCCAGTAGCTTATGTGATAACCACAGTCAAAGGCTTACATAAAATAATAAGGTCTTTTGACTATGTAGTATACTGTTTCACATTTGAATGGGCTCTCTAGAGCTTCCAAGCTTTTTCTTCCCCTCTTGCAGGCTGCTGCGTTGGCCTGAATGAGGTCCCCGTAGCAAATTTCTGGCTGAGAAATGTGGAGAGTAATGTTGAGTCACCCATTCAGGGAGTGGCTTTTTTCAAGTGGATCTAGGGCATGGGTTGAACAGTCCACAGAGAGAAAAGTTGGACATAACCAATTCTGAAGAGGTTGGTTAGTGTTAAATCTTGCTTAGGGAAATTTCTGAATAAATATCTAAATTTAAATAATTTAGATATTATTCTGTGATTGAACTGGGAGCTGCTTGGGAATGACAGCTGGTAAAAGCCTCTGGATAGCCCCAACCCTTCTGTTATCAGACTTTTTTTTCAGTTTGTTCTTGGTTTTCTTCGTCCTGGCTAACTAATCTTAAGAAGGATGATGCTTTTGTCCTCCTAATAGGAATGCCATATGGTAGCCGAGAGAATTCCCTTCTTTACTCAGAGATTCCCAAAAAGGTACGGAAGGAGGCCTTGCTACTCTTGTCATGGAAACAGATGCTGGATCACTTTCAGGTAAGCCGAAGTGTGACAAACCTGGGTTGACAGTGCTTGGGAAAACTGGCTGATATTGTGGGGCTGGTATGGTGGGTACTACTCTGCTGAACAGTACGGATAATAGCATGGCAGCGTATAAGACACAGAGAATGGTATTGGTAGGAATGTTGTCTTGAGAATTCTTTGCTTCATAATACAAGATAGTCACTTGTATGTGCAACAGAGCTGGCAGTGGGAGTGAAACAGCAGTTGATGTGGCAAGCAAAGGGCTGACCTAGCAAAGAGGACTCTAAACTAGCATGTAGTCTGCCTCAGATTACATGCTATCAGGACAGTGCGCCTTTCTTCTGGGTATCTTGTCTGGGCTCTTGCCATGCTTGTTTCATGTGCTTGGTGGAATGCAAGTCTGTCATCTTTCCTGCTTTTAAGGAAGTCGGGAAAGTTGAGTTTAAACTGCTGCACCTGCCCTACACTCTATTGCAAGTGAACCAGAAAGAAGGTGAATTTTCCCCTCCCTGATTTTAGTATCTTAATGTCCCTTGTCACTAACAGCATTGATGAAGAAGAGAGTGGAGGGTGGTTGTCTGTCTTCCCTACTAAAAAGATTCCTGGCGGAAAAGAATTTAGCTCTCTTGTCCCCATGTGGATTGCTAGTCCTCTTCAGGGTAATTCAAGATCCCCGGAAGAGCTTTTGTTTGCAGTGTCTGACATGGAAACTGTTTGTGAAGGCTGTAGATAACGTCATTAAGTTAATTGGTTACATCTGATTTGCATAAGCAGAGCAAGTGCAGCTGTCCTCAGTTCATGCTGAAGTGCCAACTGCAGAAATGATAGACTCGCAATTCATCCCTCTTATGTAGAGGGAACTTTGGGGCATGTGGTTGGTTTAGTCCTCCTGGAGCATACCAGTAGCCTAGAATACAGTAGTTATGGACCTGTATGGTAAGACTGCTGGCTGGTTTTGGCTGGTATGTTGTATTTCGGGCATTCACAGACTAGTTGGTGCCAGTCTTGGAGCATTCCTGTTCTGTGAACGTTTCTCTCCTTGCAGATTCTTTCAGATTTTCCTTTCCTTCAATACTAGGCAACCCCTCATCATGGGATGTATTCTAGAGAAGAGGAACTCCTGAGGGAACGCAAGCGACTTGGTGTCTTTGGTATAACATCTTACGATTTCCACAGTGAGAGTGGCCTATTCCTCTTCCAGGCCAGCAACAGCCTCTTTCATTGTCGAGATGGGGGCAAGAATGGTTTCATGGTGAGTCTGCTAGTGATTTTATGACCATCACCTGAAATGGACTTAATGGTTTTGATTGGCGATAGCTGCACATCTGCATCTGTTTGGTTGTGGTCATTTCTCTTGTGTCCTATCAGGGCTATGTTTGCCCTCATTTCATGGGCTGTACTGTATCTGTAGTTTAGGCCTTTTAAATATGAAGCTGGAAGCTGATTTGGTACAGAGCTGTTTGTGTCTGTTGCTGTAGGTGTCTCCAATGAAGCCTCTGGAGATCAAGACTCAGTGCACAGGGCCACGAATGGATCCCAAGATCTGCCCTGCTGACCCTGCCTTCTTTTCATTCATTAATAACAATGATCTGTGGGTAGCAAATATTGAGACAGGAGAGGAGAAGCGGATGACATACTGCCATAAAGGTAACTGGTGCTTCTTGCCAGATTGAAAAGGAAATGCCTTCTGACAGATTCGGGCTGGAAGGGCTCATGTCTTATTTCTTTCAAGTACATTCTTCTTTTGGATTGGCTTTTTCTAAGGAGATATAAATGTAGTCTCTTTGTTCCTCTCCAGGCTTATCCAATGTTCTTGATGACCCCAAGTCTGCTGGTGTAGCCACTTTTGTCATTCAGGAGGAGTTTGATCGGTTCACGGGCTATTGGTGGTGTCCCACAGCTTCCACAGAAGGTCAGACAGTGTTCTGCTTATCAAATTCTGATGCTGTAACTGCTGCTGGTCCCTGATATGAATGATATTTTGAGCAGGGTTTTCCTTTGGCCTGGGTTTGGTCTGTTTCTGGGGAGGCCACCTGAAGGAGCAAAACACAGAGGGATTAGAATTGTGCTCTGAGGAGTATTCACAGGTGGTCACTAGGAGCTGTGGCTATACAGGAGATGTACACCCTGCACCAGAGTGTATTGCCACAGTGCTCCAGGCAAGTCAGAAACAGCTGGAAAACACTGTAGCAAACATGCTTACTATCTGTCCTAGGTTCAGAGGATTTAAAAACACTGAGGATCTTGTATGAGGAAGTGGATGAGTCAGAGGTGGAGATAATTCATGTTCCTTCACCTGCCTTGGAGGAGAGAAAAACAGACTCCTATCGGTACCCCAGGACAGGTAAGTGAAATACCGTGG
This sequence comes from Buteo buteo, assembly GCF_964188355.1. Lineage (NCBI taxonomy): Eukaryota > Metazoa > Chordata > Aves > Accipitriformes > Accipitridae > Buteo > Buteo buteo. The sequence goes on from NC_134180.1 coordinate 3,419,732, forward strand.
GGCCGCTAATGCAACTCTTGACTCCTGCTGGCAGCAGCAGTGGAATTTGTGCTGTAAACTTTGCATGATTAATCTGGGTACTTACTAGAATGTAGAAGCTGGTTGTAAATGTTGAGGCCTAATTGAGTCTCTGAGCCCAAAATCTACTGCAAGAAAGGAACGGGATTTAAAGTTCAGCTTAAATGAAAGGATTGCTGAGAAAATGGAATATATTTGGTGGTGTATGCTGGAATACATTTTGAATCCCGTCTTTCCTCTCCCTCCTGAGAACATGCACAGCCAACTAGGCAAGGCAAAAGCAAACTTTTCCCATACCCAGAATGACTCTTGTGATTACACCGGTGTTTGCTCACATACATAATTTGATATTTGTACATTCACACAGAGCCATTTTAGTAGGACCAGGGTCAGTTCTTTTCTGGAAGCTGTATTGCTTATAACTATGGTTCACATTGGTCATCGTGGTGTTCTTTCACTCCTTCTCTGCAGGCAGCAAAAACCCCAAGATTACGTTAAAACTGGCAGAATTTAAAACAGACAGCAAGGGTAAGGTAAGTAATAACTCGGAATGGGATAATGCACAGGAGGGCTGTCTGCTTCTGAAACTCCCTAGAATTAAGACATGGTCACTAAGAAATCCTAGACAGTGTTAGCCTTTGTTTTCATCCTGTTGTAACACCTGGTTCTATAATGCATTTATCCAAGAAACACAAAAAACTTTAAAATGCTGAAAAGTATTGTTCTGGTGGAGAGGCAGCTGAGAGAAGGGAGGGAAGCAAGAAGTAGGGTTAGCCTGGTATACCACGCTGTCAATAGTAGAGCAGGAGGATTGAAGCTCAATCTAATCCTGGGCTTCAGTCCCTGGCTGTATCCTTTTCTGTGGCTGAATGCCAAAATCATTTTGCTTTGAAGCTTGTTTTCCCCTTCTCTTCCTGCCATTTGTAGAAAGACTTGCTTCTCCTGGCCTGACCCTTGCTGATGCCAGTAGTTAAACTTCCTTATTCTCCCATTCTGCTGAGCTTCCAAAGGAGGAGGTGGGGAGGTCTGGTAGCAGTCTGATTTGATATTGGACCTTCCTCTTGCTGCAGATCGTGTGTGCTCAGGACAAGGAGCTGGTGCAACCCTTTGCTGCATTGTTTCCGACTGTGGAGTACATTGCCCGTGCTGGATGGACCCGAGATGGCAAATAGTACATAAGCTTTTCTTCCAAACTAATGCTCCCAAGGGCTTCCCTGGCTGAACTACCACAGGCCCTCAACATGCTTTGTATTGTAGTCATGACCTGGTTTTAAAGCCATGAGTGCCCGAAATGGCACATGAGTATTTGGTTTCTTCAGTGTTATAACACCCTAAAAGTAGGAATTAATCAAATGTAGACCAGAGTGACAAGCTGTGGGGTTTAAGTCACAACCACAAAGTTAAATGACGTTGATATATTAAGCGAGCGGTCCTAGGGACTTCTTTTGAGTTGAAGATGTTTAACACAAGTACAAAATGTTTCCTGCTGAAAATGAGAATGTACTGTAAGCAGTTTTATCATTATTCATTGGTCCATTGTGATCAATGCCGAATGTATCATGGGAAAGTGGGCAGTCTGCATGGTGCTAAGTCCTTTGTGCAGTGTGTACAAGGGGAAAAGATTGTTCTGTGACCGGTGTGCTCCCATAGCTTGCTATTGCTCCAAATGTGATACACAGCCTTGTGCTGGCCAGCCTTCCCTGAAGAGTTACAGAATTCACACCAATGTGATTGGTTTGAAATTTTAAAGCTCTTAATTTTTTCCCCTCAAAAGCTTGCTTGACTGTTAACTAGTTTCTGTGCAGATCAAGTTAAGGTGACTTAGCTGTCTTTGAAGATTGCATTCTGTAACTCATCATTAATTTTCTGCTCTGGAAACTAAATTCATACAGCTTTACAGAAGGTAATCCCATAGGTGATTCTTATGTTCTGCACCAGAGCTTATCTAAATGTGCTGAATATATCAGTTCATGAAATCCACAGTCACTGAGATGCTAGGGAGAACTGGCTCTTTTGAAAGTCTGTCTTAATGATGAAACTTCCCTTGATGCACTTCCAGGCCTTGGGGTAGCCGCACTATGCAGCGGTGGCTTGCCATCTGTCATGTTGAGAGGCCTGCAGTGCAGCACCACTTCAAATGACTCTCCTTGGAGAGGAACAAGGCTGAGACTGAAGCGACTCCTTCACTTGGCAGTTGTCTTAGGTCTGTGCCTTTCCCTGCTAGTGCAGCGTGCAATGAGGAAGCTACAAATGGATCACTTTAAGAGTGATCGCTTCAGCTCGTTAGGAGCTTGCTAGAAAACAAATGGTGCTTCCTGATGAAGGGGCTGTCCAAGGAAGAGTTATGTTCTGGAGACAGGGTTCTGTTAACAGTGCTCCCTTGGAATAGACACTCTGGCAAATCTGTCAGACATCTTGTCTGAACGATACCCCTGTGAAATACCAGAGATGTCTGGCAATACATGTTTGTTGGCAAAGCTTCCAGGAGATTAGGAAGCAGCAATGATGAGAAAAGCTTTGCATTCAGATGCCTAAATCCTTTCTGCCGGGGGGCGGGAGGGGAAGAGTTGCATGTTAGTGTTAGAAAGGGACATCTATTCTGTGGTACTGACATTCATCTCCAACTTCTTTCCCCAGTGCCTGGGCTATGTTCCTAGACAGACCTCAGCAACGGCTGCAGCTAATCCTTTTGCCTCCAGCGCTCTTTATTCCAGTCCCAGAGAATGAGGAGCAACGCGCTGAATTTGCCAAAACTGTGCCAGAAAATGTCCAGCCATTTGTGATCTATGAAGAAACCACTGATGTGTGGATAAATGTAAGAGGCTCGGGGCTGGGGGGAGAAGACAGGCTTCCCCTTCCTCCCCCAGTTAACCATTTTCATGTTGGCTGTGTGTCCAGTTTAGTCCATGCTCCAGCAGACTGCTTTGCTCCTTGGTAGTGCCAGATTTGGTGTTAATTCAGGGGGTTTGATAAAGCCATTAGAAGGACTTCCATGCACTCGGCACTGGAAGAGATGAGGATTCTGCCATTTTCTTGTAGTTGGAACTGTTCATTCGGTTCTTGCTAACTTTCTTGGTGAACACAGGCACTTCGGACACTGACACTTTTGCATGTAACACTGCCATTCTTTTGAGGTTATTTTATTACAAGATTAGATGGCTTCTTGAAGCATGAGCAACCCTAATCCCTGGAATCTGTTGTACTTTTTTAGGTAGGTAACGGACACAGGGGTCAGGGAATAAACTTTGGCCTCTAAGATTAAGCATCTTTGTACTGAAGCAACCAAGGGGCCTGAAGTTCACACCATGGCCTTCCTAAGGTGTTGGAATAGCAACCATCTAGTGGGACTCACATAGCTGAAACGTCTAGCTCGGAGGCAAGACTGGTGCTGGTTTTGGTCGTAGCCATGGAAAGCCCAGAGCACACAGTCTTCTACGTGGACCCAGGGTTTCTTTGTGGTAATAGGAAAATACGGAAGGGCTTTTTCCCACTAGCTGCTCATCTGAGATATTTCTCCCCCATGGCCTTTCCTCTGAAAGCCAGTAGTTCAGCACTGACTCCCTTGGCTATGTCTTTGCTGTCTCAATACAAATCACTGATGTGTCTTTTGCCTTGTGTGACAGGTTCATGATATCTTCTATCCTTTTATCCAACCGGAGGGAGAGGAGGAAGAACTCTGCTTTATCCGAGCCAACGAATGCAAAACAGGTTTTTGTCACCTGTACAGAGTCACAGCAGTCCTAAAGCAAGGCAGCTATGACTGGGTGCAGCCATATGTCCATAGTGAGGGTAAGAGTGGCACTTTGTTGGCGTTTCAGCTTTGGGAGCTCCCTCTCTGATCTGCTTGTGTTGTCTTTTGGGGAAACCAGTGATTTATTCTCATGTTATTTCTTCTAGATGATTTCAAATGTCCTATCAAAGAGGAGATTGCCCTGACTGGTGGGGAATGGGAGGTGTTGGCGAGGCATGGATCGAAGGTAGTGGTTATTTTTATTCTCTCTTGCAGTGCTACAGCTCTGCATTGTCTGCCCACAGTCATGGCCTACGCCCTGTTACGCCTGGGACCAGCTAGAACTACTTAAGCTTCATTTTGTTTCTCTTTTTATTGCTGCCTCTGCTTTCCCCAGAAGTGCTGTAGTCCAGTGCACATTGAACTGATTGCCTTTTTAATCAGACTTCAGATTGCTCCTTAGGTAAATCCCATGAGTGAGTCAGGCCATAAAAAAAGAAAAAAGTCTGAGGTTCAAGAGCAACAAAGAACTATTTTGTGGAGAAGCTTGGGACTGCTGCCTTTGCCAAAGCATTTTAACCCCAATGAGTACTTGTGAATTGGAAATATGTCCTAGCGCTTAGAGTGAACTCTTGGTCTCCAGCTGATCCCTCAGCAGAGCCTTTAAGGAGGAGGCAGCTAGGGAGTATAAAGCAATTTAGAATATGGAGAAACTGTATCTGTTATTGGTTGCAGAATAGACAGAAATGAATTCTTATTAATCTTGTAGAAACCTAGTTCCATTTTTGCTTCAGGAATTAACTCCGAGTTTGATCTTTAATGCTCCCAGGTGACTTCTGTCAAAATAAAGACCTTGTCTGTTCATTTCCAATTAATCTGGATTTTCACTTCTCGCTTTTAAAAAGGCCTACAGCTCCATGCATTTGGTTTCTGCTGCTTTTCCTCAATCTGCAATTAACCTGCTGTCCCTCCCCATGTGGATTCTCACTGTACATGCTGTTGATTTTGGCCACAGCTCTTCCCTGCATGTGTTGTGGCTAAAATTGTGTTAGCAGCAATTATTTTGATGCATTTGTTGCTCCACAGGGCTCTGCCCAGTTTTCCTGGCCAATTGAGTGGGATATTTTTTTCCCTTTGCTGTCCAGTGGTCTTCAAACTGCGGGTTAGCCAGAAATAGCATTTGGAAACCGTAAGGTGGAAAACAGTTCAGTTACTGTTGCTGGATGAATGCAGTATTTAACAGCTGTAGTCTTTATTCCTGGCTGGCCAGTTGGTTTTTAGAAGCAGCTTTATCTGGACATCAAGCCACATTAAAATATGTTTTTAAAGTTTGGTACTGTTAGAGCTATTAGACTGATCCTTCCACAGATGGGAATTCATTATCATGATTGCTGGAAAAAATACACATATACCCTTATAATCCAGATGTACTATGGGAAGATGCCATATTTAAGCACAGAACCTTCCTACTTTCACCTGTGGGGACCAGAGCCCAACTTTTTATGCTCAGTAGTAAGCAAATGCTTTGAGTCTCTTAAAGCTGAGTGACTGCTTTTTGTTACTTCATTGGACTATATGCAGTTTTCCATAAGTGCTGCGTATGTGTTCTCTAGCCACAGGCGTTGTGTACGGTCCCTAATGCCGTGAGCAGTCTGTCATGGTCTATTTGTGTTTTAAGCTGACTCTGCTTGGGGACAGACTGTTTGAACTAGCAAAGGAGCAGTAGTTGTCATCCTTCTGTCGCTGAGCCCTCTCTTTTCCACATAGATCTGGGTCAATGAGACTACGAAGCTGGTGTATTTCCAAGGCACAAAGGACACCCCGTTGGAGCACCACCTCTACGTAGTCAGCTATGAGTCTCCTGGAGAAATTGTGCGACTCACCACTCCGGGCTTCTCCCACAGCTGTTCAATGAGCCAGGTTTGTTGTTTCTTAGATACAAGAGGCCCTTGTCTCCTGACTGACAGGGATCCTAACTAGGAATGGTAATGAATCATGACCAGTAATGAGTCCTGAGGGCTTCTTTGTCTTGGTTGCTTGAGATGTGGGAGCTCTTGTCTGAGAACTGCATGGAGGAGATTAGATGTGGGAAATGAAAGACCTTGTTCCTCTAACTCTTCTTTCTCCCATTTGTAGAACTTTGACATGTTCATCAGCCACTACAGCAGCGTGAGCACTCCACCTTGTGTGCACGTCTACAAGCTCAGTGGCTCTGATGATGACCCGCTCCACAAGCAGCCCAAGTTCTGGGCTAGCATGATGGAGGCAGCCAGTAAGTCCTGTAGAACATGTTGGTGCTCGGTTATGTCTGTGATGCTCTTCCTACTAGTAGTAGCCAAAGGTGATGGAGAGGGAAGTGGCCCAAGTAACTCTGAGGGAAAATGAATTGTGTTATCTTGCAGAGGAGATATCTCTGGTGGATAGCATCCAGGAAATGGTATATGGGCTTTTAAGATGTTACTATTTCATGCTTTGTGTGAAAGCAGTGCTCCAGGGTTTACATGACTCTGGTTTTAGGTGTTTTTTCATTCATGGTTTGTCTGAAGAGGGAGGGGGCAAGTATCTGGGATGCAGCGGCTACTTCATTCTAAGGCTGTAGGCTTTAAGGTTTTAGGTACAGCTCACAGCAGCACCTGAATCCTTCCTGCTCCTGCAAATGTTTTCTCCATTTGACCCATCCCTGTTCTTAACCTTCCACATCTTGCTGTTATGGCAATAGAGTGCTTTGAGAATACCCAGCTGATGCTGTTTTCTTGTGTGATCCCTTCACTCTTTATATGGCCTATTGTGCTATGCAGGCACATAGAGGCTGTATGTTTCCCAGCAAGAGGATTCTCTGAGAGGCATTGCTAAGGCTTGGTATGGTTTGGTATTGAAAGAGCCCTGTCTAGGGTCAAATTTGAACAGAATGAGCTTGTTTGGGTGGGGTAAGGGGCAGAGCCTGCTGCCAGTTATGGCATTGCTAGTGTCTGAACTTCCTTCTGCAGGTTGTCCCCCAGATTATGTCCCACCTGAGATCTTTCACTTCCGCACTCAGTCAGATGTTGAGCTCTATGGAATGGTCTACAAACCTCATGATGTCCAACCTGGGAAGAAGCATCCCACAGTGCTCTTTGTGTATGGAGGCCCTCAGGTAATAATCCAAATTAACTGCTGGTGTCAGGCATGGCGTTGCTGCCCAGAGCAGAGCTCCGTGTAGCTTGGTCATGCATCAAGACTTACACTTCGGTTAGCAAGGAGCACTGGACCTGTGCTCTGACCTCCTGCTTCAAACCTCAGATGATTTTTCCAGCACTGAGTCTGATTTGCATGGCTCTGATAGCTTGATTAATGGCTGCTGTCCAGCTTGGGATCCTACAGAGTGGGACAGACAGAGGAAGGTACTGGAAGGCAGCTGCTCAGCTCTGAAACTTTTCTTCCCTTCTCCTGCAGGTGCAGTTAGTGAATAACTCCTTCAAAGGAATCAAGTACTTACGGCTAAACACGCTAGCATCCCTAGGCTATGCTGTGGTAGTGATTGATGGAAGGGGTTCATGCCAGCGCGGACTCAAATTTGAAGGGGCACTGAAAAACCAAATGGTAATGTACTACTTCTGTTGATGAATCTCTGCTCATTTGCTCTTTCTAAGGCTGCCTGGCTGCATGTTTCCTGTGTGAGTGGTGCTTTTGTCTTTTCTGTCTCAAGTTTCTAGATTTAGAAAGCCACTAACTTGAGCTTCCTTGTTGCCTTTTAGGGTCAGGTGGAAATAGAAGACCAGGTGGAAGGTTTACATTATGTAGCAGAAAAATACGGGTTTATCGACTTGAGTCGGGTAGCCATACATGGCTGGTCATATGGGGGTTTTCTCTCCCTCATGGGTCTTATCTGTAAACCCAACGTCTTCAAGGTAAGTCTGGACTTGGGGCTGTCACCTTGGGACACTTAGCTCTCAGCTTCTGTAACTCTTGGCATTGAGTTGGCTTTTTTGCTTGATATTTCTGATGGACAGGTGAAAATGTTCCTCAGTCCTGCCTGTAGCTCCTGGCTACAGTCCTGCATTCTGCTTACAGATCATACCTGTCTGAGGCTTGATGAGAATGGGGTCTCTGGGATGGGGTTGTTCCCCAGTGACTGCCAATGGAGGACTTAACCTAGCATCCAATGAGATAATTGATGCACTATTCCTAATCCCCTTCCCAAGTCCCCAGCACAGTTTATGGATCATTCCACAAGTCCTCCTTGAAAAGGGGAAGCCTTTAGTGCCGATATGCAGGAATTTGCCCCATTGTGACCATAAGAAGAATAGCAAGAGGAGGAATCTGGGTTTTATGTGGGTTTGCTGTAGAAGAGTCCTGGTCTGAGTGACAGAACAGTCCAGAGCCTGTTTTTCCTTCCTCTTCAGGAAGACAGGGAACACTTGAACTCTTTAGCACGTGATAATTGAGGCTGTCTCCTGCCACCTATTTGTTTGACAGATTGCTATAGCAGGTGCTCCTGTCACAGTTTGGATGGCATATGACACCGGTTATACTGAGCGGTACATGGATATCCCAGAAAACAACCAGCAAGGTTATGAGGCTGGCTCTGTGGCATTACATGTAGAAAAGCTTCCCAATGAGTGAGTACTGTGGGGTTGAGCGATCTGCTAAAAACCTGCTCCTGGGTCCTGCTTGGTGCCACCAGTTGCACCTCTGCTGAATCCCAAAAGAATGGGTGGATTCTTATCCCATTTAATTTTAACTGATGTGGCCGGTCGCTGCCTTCTGCAGCAAGCTGGGGCATTGTACCCGCAGCCCCTTTGCCAGGGAGGGGTTGAGGACCACGTCCATGGCCTTACACTATTCTGACTGCCTGACCATTGCTCAGTTTTGGCTTATGGACTGGCAGCTCTTTGCTCAGACCCACTGCAGAGCTTTTTATGTGGTTTCTCATCCTATCTTTCATCCCATCTCCAGGCCAAATCGTTTGCTCATCCTCCATGGCTTTTTGGATGAAAATGTGCACTTTTTTCACACCAACTTCCTGGTATCACAGCTAATCCGGGCTGGAAAACCTTACCAGCTGCAGGTAGGAACAACAAGACTGAAGTGGGAAGGTCCCTTAAAACTGGAAAGAGAAAACATTTTGTGCTGTGTGTTCTGGGGGGTAGGAGAAGGTGGAGGCAGATGCTTCCACATCTTGTTGCAATGTAGATGACAGTAAATGCCTAGTTCGACTCCAAGAGGTGGCCGGGAGGTGGCACTGTGGCTGTTTTATTGCTGGCAGATGTGGCCTGTATCTAAAAGCACTTGCAAACAGGGCTTCTGCCCTAGGCCTGGAACTTTCCTTCTCCGCTGAACTGTTGCTGTCTCACTTGGCTGGTGGCAGCAGAGGTGGCTGACTTGCCGAGCAGACTAGCAGCACATGCCAGCGCAATGAGGCGGGGAGAGGGCTGGTGCTCTAGACATTCCCTGGCAGCTCTTTGTCCCGACGGAGACTGGGTTGAGCGAAAAGGGCTGATGTGAGGGAGGGTTGTCTGTGCTGAATGAGCTGCTCCTGGCTAACTGCCCTGTCTCTCTGCTTCTGCACAGATCTACCCCAATGAGAGACACAGTATTCGGTGCCCTGAGTCAGGAGAGCACTATGAAATCACGCTGCTGCACTTTCTACAAGAATACCTCTGAGAGCACAAGCCTCTGCAAACTGGACACTGACAGCTCATCCTCCCCCTCCTGTGCCCTGCCACTACCGCCTCCCTCGACAGCCATCTAACCCAGAGCACAAATGGCTGAGTGCCCACATCCGGGCTGGGTGTCCCCCCCCCCCGAGCGAGGGGGGAGGGTGGAGGGCACCTTCCCTTTGGACAGTGCCACCTTCTTTCACTTTCCAAGCTGGAGGTCTGCCCCTGCTCGGCTGCTCGTCCTGTTCCTCTCCTCCGGCCTGGCTGTTAATGCTTTTTTTGCTGCTACTCCCTCTATCCTGGGAATCAATGGACAGTGGTCTGTCTCCCGAGGCTGAGGTTTGTGTCCATCTCTCTCTCCCCCATCCTTTTCCCCTTCCACTGCACCTTTGCAGTTCCCATGCTCTTACCTGCAAGAACTCAGTGCCTGTGTTGGAAATGGAAGAGCCGAATCAGCAAGCTGCCTTAAGCCAGGAGTGGGAGGGAAGAGAGAACTACCTATTGTTAAGCCCCAGGGGAGCTGATCGCTGCTGCTGCTGTGTCCTGGCCCTGCTGCGACAATGTGGAGCCCTGGGATGTGAAGAGAGCTCTACAGAAGCATGCAACACTAGTCTTTTCTATTTTTCAGTTTAATTTTGCAGAGCAGATGGAGGAAGTGGCTGGGGTCGGTAACAGCGTCCTCTGATACCTTTCTCTAATGGCCGCTCACAAGCAGAGTAGTGCCAACAGGTAGCACGGCAGCTGAAGCAGCTGGCTACAACCAGAGATCATCTCTCCAGAGATCGCAGCAGCATTTGGGTTTTTGCAACACAAGATGGATAATATTTATGCAAATCCTCCCTCTCTCTGTTCTCTGTGCTGCCTCCTGATCCCACCTTCTCCTTCCCTGACACCCTGAGCTTTCAGATGTGCACTGAAATTGGCTGTGCTTCAGTTCTCTGCGGGTCAGTGACTGTTCCCCTTGCCCGTCTACTCAGCAAATGCTCTCTTCTGGTTTTTATTTACCTGGTCAACAGGAACTGCAGTTCTGGGGAGGGGGGGATTGAGCAATCGCACCTCAGGGGAGCACATACCCCCCTCAAGCCAAGGGTTCTGCCAGGGGCAAAAAGGAAAAAAAATGAAACCCAAATGAACCACGTTGACTTGCCCTGGAGTATTTTAAGTGCGTATTATGAAAAGAAAATATTTTTATGGATTCTTATTCTTTTATAATTATGAGTGTAAGATGTAGCGACTCATTAAAATATTGGAAAGAGATACGCTGGCTGGCACTTGTGCGTTTTTGGAGTGCAGGAGAGGGCTCGGGAGGAAATGGCAGCTGGCTCACAATAGCCGAAGCCGTGTCTGTGGTAAAAGCAAAGCGCTCTGTTCGGTTTCTGTGCCGAGCAGTGGAGAGAATATTAAATCCCTGATGTTCCTCGGGGGAAGCATGATCCAAGCAATTGAAGATGCAGGGTGGAGAGTTGGGAATCCTGGGCCGTGTTCTTGGCTCTGCCATTAAGGCGCTGCATGACCTTGAGGAAGTCAGACATCTTGTGCTTGCGAATACCAGCCTTGGCGCTGGAGGTTGGTACCTCACCCAGCACCCTGACTCCTTCTGATGACTTAGGGGGATGCAGCTGCTCTGATCTGAGCCCTTGCAGCTCTGATCCCACGCTAGGACACACAGAGCTGCTTTTTGCAGGTCCTGGGCCTGCCTATGCTTGCCCTCTCTGGAGCTTAAAGCTTACAAAACCTGGCCTTGCTGTTTGCCTTTCTATATGGGAGTCAGGCATTAATTAAACTGCTATTAAATGCCCTGAGCATGCAAGCTGGAGGCTTCTTGTTTTAAATGCAAAGCATCTTACAGCTTGAGTATTTTGCTCTCTGAACATAGATGTGAGCATATTTGTTGCCCCCTTCTTGTCCTCGTGCCCAAATAATTGTCCCAACTATTGCAGTTGTGGTTTAGCTTCTGCTACGCACCCCGTTGAGTAACCCCTGGTGCAGCTTTTGAGGTTGGAGGGGCGGAAGGGGACGTAATGGAGGAAGTTGCACATCTCTGAAATTTCCTTGAGAGAGATCTGCAGACAAAAGTTGCTCCCCTTTCTCCCTACCTTCTTTAGAGACGGGTGGGTGCCAGTGGATGGTAAGAAGCTTTATTTTGCAGGGTTTGTTTCTTTTCAGTCTTTAAACTGCTTTTTCCTGTCCCAAAAGAGCAAGTGTTTCTTAAAATGTCTGCAATGCACTCTTAAAACGCTCTTGTCTAGAAGAGTTTACAAATCTGTCAGCTCCTTTGATCCTCCAAGCTTGCTTCTGAAGCTGTAGGATTATTCGATGCCATAAAAAGGGGTTGGTTTTCTTCTTTGGGGGATTGAGAACCCTGAGAGGTATTAACTGGGAAATCACCTACTGCAGTCCTGAGCTTTTCAATATGTAAGAGGCTCAGCTGGGGATTGAAATACAAATTATGTGGGAGGCCCCCACCCAGCTGTCCTGCGGGAAAGGTAATGGGAGTATGAAGCATGGTGCAGCTGGGTTCATGGTATCTCTTTCAGATAGAGGATTTGCAGCTGTAGCATGAAGTTGAGTTAATTTCCTGAGTGAGCAGTAATGGCCGGAGGAAGCGGCGGGTGCTGTTAACGGGTGCCGGGGAAACCGGGCAAAAATGACTCTTCCTCAAGAATTGGGACTCAGCATGAGAGTGGCTTGGGAGGCATTTCTCCCATGAAAACCCAACATGTGGGGCTTTATTTTTAGGCGGAGGATGTGGAGGGAGAACAGATGTTCCAGATGACTTATTTTTAAAACAAAACACTGCTTGAGCTACAAAATTAGCTCAGAAAAGCCACCGCATGCCCTGAAAGATGCTCGAATGGAAAACTTTCTGACATCTCCATTCCCAAAACACGTGGAATAAAGGTGTGACAACGGCTCTCGCTCTTGGAAAGCCACATCAGTGGAAACTCTGTGTTCGGTGATTAGGGGTGTCTCAGGCATTTGATCTCTCCTCTGCCGAGGCCCTGCCGCGTGCTACGTAGCTTTGCGGAGCAGCACCCCCAGAATAACTGAAGTTGCTCAGAAATACCAGGGTCCATCAAAGGAGGCGTGGGGTGTGCAGCAGCGATGCGAGGAAGACAAATGGCTGTGGTGGAGGGGGGCTGGTGGTGGCAGGAGCCGGGCCGGGGCTGGGGGAGGGCTGCGTGTGTATGCTGGCAAAAAGAAAGGGTGTAAACTGATACTGGAAAATCCTCACGGAGGGATTCTGGTGAAGCACGTACACATGGGCGTCCCGCCTTCGTGCTGGGACAGATGCGAGGCTTCAGTCATTGGTATGGAGCGGCGGCTCGTCCGCCTCCCCACCTCTGTAGAAAAAACTCTTATCTCTGGTTCCAGATCGAGCCCCTTGCTCGGAGGCTGGTGCAGATTTCTGCTGGCTTTCAAGTGAAAACAGCTTCATCCTGGCCCAGTGGCTGTGGCTCTTGCTCCGCTGGGCTGTTCTGCTTTGCCTCGAGTCCCAAAGCTGCTCTGGGTTGGAGCCAGGAGGCTGAGTTGTAGCCAGCGAATGTGCAAACCTTGCTGAGGAGGGGTCCAGATATGACCCTGCCTTCCCTGCTCATCCTTTTGTTTGGGGCTAGATCCTGCTGGGTGCGGAGTTGCCAAGCAGGGGTGGTTAGCTGTGCTCCTTAACAGTGGTGCAGGGAGAGCTGCTGCAGAGGGGGATGCTTCTGTGGGAAGGAGAGGAGAGGGACGGTCCGGTGGCAGAGAAAACCAGCAGGTTTTGCAAATGAAAAGAGTGGGAGAGGCCATAGGGAGCGTAGTGGGGCAGGGAGGGGGGAGAGCCAGCATCGTCCCTGCCGTTCTCGCTGCCCTTTGGTCTGCGTTTGCCTCCTTCTGCCGTCCAGGCTCTGCTCTCTCGCGAAGCTGCTTGTTCCTCTCCTAAGAAGGACAGTTAAATGCCACCCAAAGAACGGCTAAGACCTCCTAAAGCTCCTGTCAAAACAGCAGCGTGGCCACACAAAAGCTGATTGAGCTGAAGCAACCAATGTATGTCTCTTCCCTCTGGCTTGGCCGCTCTGTTTGCATTTCTCTGCCTCCTCTAATCCAGGCTTGGAAGGACTTGTCCTGCTCCCAGCCCGTGGCCCCAGCTGGTAGCCATGGGGCTCGGCCTGGGGGACCCCTCTGACCCCAACTCTCGCCGTTCCCCCCAGCTGGGTGCCATGGCCCTGCGGCTGGGGCTGCTGCTGGCCCTGCTGGGCTGCACCGCGGCACCGGATCCTGCCCTGGAGGAGGCATGGGAAGGGTGGAAGAGCCTCCACGCCAAGGAGTACCCAGGGGTAGGTCCTGCAACCCCCAGGCCTCCCAGCACTTGCTGGAGCTGGCTTCGGGGTGGGGGGGGTCTCACCCCAGAGCCACCCACATGCACCCATCCCATCCCATGTCCCCATTCCCCCCGGGGGGGGGACGTTTCTGATTCTGCTCCTGCTCTGCCTCGTGGCAGGAGACCGAGGCTACCCGCCGGGAGGTCTGGGAGAAGAACCTACGGCGCATCCAGCAGCACAACTGGGAAGAGTCGCAGGGGCAGCACGCCTTCCGCCTGGCCATGAACCACTACGGGGACCTGGTACCTGCCGACGCACCCGGCATCTTCCCCGGGGATCCCTCAGGGCACCCAGGGCTTGATCTGGGGTCCGGGGACCTCTCGATGCCCCCAGGGCTTGATCCAGGGACCGGCTAACCCCAACCTGCTCTGTTGGGAGCTGCGGGTGCCCCTGGGGGTGGGCTGCTTGCCGGGGGTCAACCAGCTGGTGGGGAGCTGCGGTGCTGCGGGCCGAGCGCTCGTGGCATCACCCGAGTTTTCCCTTGGTGACCTGCAGACCGACGAGGAGTTTAACCAGCTCCTGAACGGCTTCACCCCGGTGCGGCGGGAGAAGCCGGCACCGCTCTTCCAAGTGTCGGCGGCCCCGAAGACCCCGGTGGAGGTGGACTGGCGGGCGAAGGGCTATGTGACACCCGTAAAGAACCAGGTGGGCTCGGGGTGGGGGTCCGGCTAGGGCTGTGTGGTGGGTGCCAGGAGTCTGGGCAGCAGAAACAAGCAGCAGCACCCTCCCGAGCACCAAAAAAAACCTCTGGGCAACCCAGAGAAGCAGCTCCTGTAGTTTTGGCTGCTGCAGTTTTGCAGCTGAGGAGCTGGAGAGCAGCTCTGGCGGGTCACGGCATCCCTCTCCGGCAGGTTTTGGGGCGATGCCGTGACCCCCTTGCTGTCCCCATCTCACCCAGGGTCACTGCGGGTCATGCTGGGCGTTCAGTGCCACAGGGGCCTTGGAGGGGCTCGTCTTCAACCGGACCGGGAAGCTGACGGTGCTGAGTGAGCAGAACCTCATCGACTGCTCCCGAAAGCTGGGCAACAACGGCTGCCACGGCGGCTACATGACCCGCGCCTTCCAGTACGTGCACGACAATGGTGGCTTGAACTCGGAGCACGTCTATCCCTACACGGCCATGGTAAGGGAAGGCGGGCGGCCCCGGGGACACAGCAGAGCAATGCCGGCGGGTCCCAGCCCCGGTGTCACACTCTCTCCCTCCTCTCAGGACACCTCCAGCTGCCGATACAACCCCCAGGACAGGGCGGCCAACTGCTCCGCCATCTGGCTGGTGGCCCAGGGCAGCGAGGCAGCACTGGAGCAGGCGGTGGCGACCGTGGGCCCCGTGTCCGTGGCAGTGGACGCCAGCAGCTTCCAATTCCACTTCTACAAGTCGGGTACTGTGTCGTTCTTCGTGGCACGGATGGGTAAACTGAGGCAGGGCTGCCTCGCTGCAGGGGGTGGGCTGCTGAGCCCTTGTCGAGCCCCAGAGTTTTCCCAGGGCACCCAGCCTGGGGGAATAGGATCCACCACCCTGCTTTCATCTGGAGAAGAAGCAATCAGGTCCGGCCTCCGGCTCACCCCAGCTTTGCTCTTCCCAGGTATCTTCAGCAGCATGTTTTGCAGCCAGCGGGTGAACCACGGGATGCTGGCCGTGGGCTACGGCACGAGCCAGGAGCGTGGGCGCAACGTGAGCTACTGGATCTTAAAGAACAGGTAGGGGCTGAGGGTGTCCTCCCAAACCCGCTGCCCCTTTCACCCCCCACGCACAGCCTGTGTCCCCCCCCATGGAGCTGCATGGCAGGAGCATCCCTGTCCCACAGGGTGCTCTGGCTCCCGTCCCCGTCTCGCTCGCTGTCCCCGAGTAGGGCCGGTTCTCCGTGCGTGGGAACACGGATGTGTTTATTCTCCATCTCTTCCTGCAGCTGGTCGGAGGTGTGGGGCGAGCGGGGCTACATCCGTCTGCTGAAGGGTGCCGACAACCAGTGCGGGGTGGCCAACCAAGCCAGCTTCCCCGTGCTGTGAGCCAGGACATCCCTCCCTCCCCGGGTGTCTCTCCCTGCCCTGGCTGCAGATCCACGGCTGTTTCCTTCTGGGTTAGGAGCTTTTGTTTGTGCGTGGTGAGAAGTAATTAAAAGTGGCGTGGGTAATCGCTCTGCACCTGCAAATGGTGGCCGGGCAGGGTTTGGTGGCTAGGCTGATGCAGCCGGTCCTTTTCCTGGTGGGAAAGGCAAAGCTCCTTCCACACGATGCTCGGCTTTCTCTGCGCCTTTCCTCCCAGCCCGGCCATCTCTTTCCCCTCCTGCGGCCCCTTTTCCTTCCCGCTGAATCCCAAAGGCCGCCAGCCAGGCCTGGATTTTCTGGCCGTGGCTGCAGTTCTGCCCGACCCGACGGGGGCCGAGCCAACAACGCTGACCCCGCACGCCCCGGCTCTTTTAAAAATAGGTCTTTACCCCATTAAACCTGCGTGACAAAGCAGAAAATGAACCTTCTCCCCCATCCTGCTTTTCATTTCCCCTCCCAACCCCCCGGGTTCTGAATAATTTGGGGGATTTAGTGCCACGCACGCACAGCCCACAGCAGCCTGGAGGGCGAGCGGGGGCCAGGCTGGGGTGCGAGGGGCTGCAGGGATGGGGAGGCACGGCCCGTGGCAGCCCGGTGGCAGCGTGGGCTTCCCAAAATATCCCACAGCTGCCCCATATCCCCCCCCGTGGGGAGCAACCACGCAGCAGAGCGCGGGCCCTAGGGCACCGGCCGGGGGGAGATTGCTGTCTCCATGTTTCCGTGTCCCCTTGTCCCACATCCCAGTGGCTCCTTGTCCCCCTGTCCCCACGGCTCCTTGTCCCAGCGGTCCCCTGTCCCCACGGTCTCTTGTCTCCAGCGCGGCCCCCAAAGGGTTAACCCGCCCGGCCTCGCTGCCCACACCCAAGATGGCCGCCGGGGCGCCCGCTGAGCGGCCGCGGCCCGTATTGACCCCTCCCGCCCGCCGTAGCCCAGGCTTCCTTTACAAGATGGCGGCGCCCAGCGGGAGGAGCGACCGGCGGCTGTGGGCCGCGCTGATGCCCGCCGCCCTGCTGTGCCTGGCGGCCCGGGCAGCGGAGGAACCGAGCACGGCCGACTTCGACGTACGGCCCGGCGGGGAGGTTCACTCCTTCTCCCGGAGCCTGGTGAGAGGCGAGGAGGGAGAGGGTGAGGGTGAGGAGACGGTACGCGCCTCTCCCTGATTGGTTGAGGGGCACGTCGCTCTCGCTTCCCGCCACGGGGATTGGCTGCTAGCGAGGGAAGGCGGGACGTGCTGGTGGCTGGAGCGGGGGTGGGGGGGGGGCGACGGGGGACACGACCCAGCCTCTGACGGGGGAAGGGGGTCCCCGAGGGGGGGTCTTCAAAGGCAGGAGGCTCCCAGGGAGAAGGGGGGTCTCCAAGGAGAGAAGGAGCCCCCAGGGAGAAGGGGGTCCCCAAGGAGAAGGGGGTCCCCAAGGAAAATGGGTCCCCAATGTGGGAGAGTCTGCATGGTGAGGAGATCCCCAGGGAGGGAGGCTTGCCATGGGGAAGGGGATCCCCAAGGGGGGTTTCCAAAGAGAGGAGGTAACCCAAGGGGAAGGAGGGCTCATCAGGGGGAAGGGGGGTCTCGAAGAAAGAGGGTCCCCGTGGGAAGCAGGCTCGCCAAGGGAAAGGGGCCCAACGGAGAAGGGGGCCGTGGGTCCCTGGGCCACCCCAGAACATGAGTCCTCACCCCAGCACCACGGGGTCCTGCTGACACCCCACGGGGGATGAGGCCTGCGTGGTCCCTGGCTCTGTTTGCGCTCCACAGAGGTCTGGACTCGGACACGGTGCGTGCTCCTCCTTGGTCACCCCCGGGGTGAGGCCACCGGGGGCTGCACCGTGCCACTGCACCGGTAATTCTCTCAGGTATCCCCAGATCTCCCGTCCTTGCCAAGAAGTGGCTGATGGTGAACAAAGAGAAGGTCCTGCTCGTGCGAGGCTGCTCATAGTTTTCTTCTCTTCTTCCAGGGGGATTACACCTGCACTTTCACATACTCAGCTCAGGGAGGAACGAACGAGGTGAGTTGGGCAAATATTCGAGTGTTTCCCTTACGCTCGGTCTCTATGGCTGTACAGAGTGAGAAGCTGTTCAGGACGATTTTGTTTGTGATGAGCTGATTCCAGGGACCAGGAGCTGTGAGGAAGGGTGATTGCACCGTTTCCAACGCTGTATGTTTGCAAAAGTGACTTGTTGGATTTACTCCCTGAACGGAAGCATCTTTTGTGTGTTGCAACGATGCTGTGGTTCATGAGGCCATGACATTTGAAAGGCTTAACAAATCTCTGGGCTGGATGTCTGGAGAGCAGGGAGTGACATTTTCATACCCCAACTGGTAGGAAGGACCTCGTAGGAGCAACTCCTGTGTTCTTTAGGAGGCTTGAAGGTTTTTTGCAGCTTGTATTGCTGCTGCAATAAGTGCTGTGCAGATACACAGCTTGCACTTTATTATCTGCCAGTGCTGTTAGAATTGGGTCCTTTTCTTTTAGTGTAAAGGGAAATGAGACTTTGACTCTTTTCTGTGACTGTACTAATGAAATTGTGGAGAGGAGAGGGCAAGCAGGCCTTGACCTTTGTGCAACACAAAGTAAAAGGAGCCGTCAGCAAGTGTTGTGTAGTTATGTTGTGCTATTTTAGAACAGTTGAAACTTGTCATGCCTGCAGCTGGGAGAGGAGGTGACTGGCCTCAGGGGTGAGCGGGAAGTGCGAAACTCTTACCCACGTTAACTGTTTGGACCTTTCCCCTCTGCAGCAATGGCAGATGAACATTGGAGTCAGTGAAGACAACCTGCTCTTCTCCTGCTCTGTCTGGAGGTGTGTTATTTAACCCCAAATTCTCCAAGGCAAAAGCAACAGTAAGGCAGGTGGGATCTGGGCTAGGGACCCTGCCTCCCGGCTGAGTCTGCCTCTCTGCAGGGTGGCACCAGAGGGCTTTCCTCTCCCGAGAGATGCTGTGACTCTGGGTGGGCTCTTTAGCCAGGTGGTGGTTTGTAAATGCTGTGTTCTCCCCTCTCTGCCCTCCTCACTAGATGGAGCTACAAGAGAGCCAGAGGTGGCTGTAGAGGGAAGGAGCCATGAATTCTGAGCTCATCTGCACCTCCACCCTCTCTGCTGATGTCAAAGACTCTGCTTTCTTGTTTCAGGCCCCAAGGGAAGTCTTATCTCTTCTTTACCCAGTTTAAAGCTGAAGTGAAAGGAGCCAAGATAGAGTATGCCATGGCTTATGTAAGTCCCAGCTGATCACTTGGAAGCAGGCATGTGGGAGGCTGCTATAAAACATGAATTGAACATGGAAAACATTTATTAGAAGTCTGTGCAATAAAATGTACTCCGCCACATCCCTAATTAGAGAGTGGTGGCAGTGAGGAGAGTGGCTGCAGGTAGGCTCTCCTGCGCCATTTTATTTCTGCTCCCTCAACACCATTGGTTTGCTGCTGGTTTTGCCAGCATTGGTGACTCCAAAAGACACCATCCTGCCAGGGTGCACTGCACAAGGGGAATCTTGGTTTGTCTCAACAAATTGCATGTGACAAAGTAAATAAAACCTCTTCTGGTGCTTTTGTCTGGTTCATTCTTCCATTTCCCAGTCTTCAGTGGTGAGGCTTTCAGTCACCCGAAGGATACAAGTTTGTGCTTTAATAGGAAATGGAAAAATAGCCAGAGATTTCCTTTGTGCACTTAATTCTCTCAGTTCACATTATTAAAACACGAATTCGTTCTTTTTCAAAATGTGCTGTTGTTTGTTTGTTTGCTTTAAATATAGTAGCTTCTTGGATTGCCTCAACTGCTTAAACCTTCTTCCTTCCCATTTCAGTCTCAAGCTGCAGTGGGTGGACAAAGTGACATCCCCTTAAAACAGGAAGAATTTGAAATCACCGAAACAACAGGTTTGTGACTGAGAGAACTATGTGAGAAGGGGGCTGGTTTGGGAGACAAGCCTGGCTGTCTGCCAGGAGATGAGGATTTAAGCTTAATGCAGATAGGTGACAATGTATAGGGGGACAGCACATGTTATGGAGCCAGGGGTACAGTGCTCTTGATCCATAGCTGGCAGCAGGATTTTGTGGGTCCCGTTCTGGTGTAAATGTTCAATTAGCTTGGGGGAAGAACGGGTTTATCACAACATGCTTGTCGCGTGCATGAGAAGGAAGTGCAATGCCCGACTTGCTGGCTTTATCGTCCTGGAAAGGAACCAGCAGGGCTGTTTTGTTCATGCCTTACCATCTGTTTATCCTATGCTTGTTTTCTCTCTTTCCAGTGTCTCACAGGGAAGGCAAGTTCCGTTTCGAACTGTCCAAACTCATGATTGTAGCAAAAACACCCCGTGACGAGCTGTGACCCTGAGGCCAGTGTTGGGCTGGGTGTTTTGGCCAGAAGAGCATGGCAGATAAAGAGGATTACTTGTTAACTGCGGGTTTTTTTGGTTGGCCAAACCTTTTATGTTTTCCATATTGAAATGTGCTAGGGTCCAACACAAATGGGGCTTGGAGGTGTTAAGACAGATGCATTCTGTCTTGTGTCAGAGTAACAATGTGCTTTGCAGCTGGAAACCTCCTCTGAGACTCCTGATCTGCAGCCAGCCATTCTGTCGCCCGCTTTCTGCTTGGTTGATCTGCTGAATATGGTAAAGCTCTCCTCGAATGGGGGCTCCTTATCTCCCTTGCTAGGAAGAGCAATGCAGAAAGATAAGTGGCTGGATTTAAACATGGTTTGCTGAAGGAAAGTTGTTAACTCTGTAGTCTCTGGAGGGGAGACAGGATTTCTCTCTCTGCAAGCGTGACAAGAGGAAATAATTAAATTGGGTGGGAGGGGGAAGGAAGGGATAGAGTTGGCCAAAGCTATTTGACTCCTTGTTGAGTGCGGCTACTGAAGACCATCGCTGGCTTTGCTGGGGAGGATGTTCTGGACCTGCCCGAGTGCAGAGCGCGGGCTGGGATAACTTGACATGGGGAAGGCAGAGCTGCTTATTCTGACACAACCCAGGAATCAATCCAAGCAACACTTTCATGTCTCAGTGCAACTGCAGGACTATTTTCTACGTACAGAAGTGATTTTTTTCTTATCTAGAGTAATTACAGTGAGGGAATGTGGAATTCCTTTCCTGTGTAAATACAACACAAATAAAGAAATAAAGCATAACGCTCTGGCCTCAGTTTGCTCTGCTCTGTGACTCCTGCCTTCTCCAACTGGATGCCCAGCGAGTGGTATGACCTTCAGCGTTTGCTTGGCCAGGAGGAGCTGAGATGTCACACCAGAGTTTGGAGGCTGCAGAGGGTTTATGGGGGTTCTGCCCCCCCAAGAGGAGTCCCAGCATGTGAGAACAAGGCTCCGACTGTAAGTTTGCATAAGCCAGTACTGTCATGATGAGAGCTTTTGATGCCCGGTAATGGTTATGGTTGTTGGTAGCTGCTTTGCCCATTTTGGGGGGGGGATTCCTGGGTTTTTGGCAGTCTGGGGGTGCTCTGCACTGGGGATTTTACAAGCTCTGTTTTCCAGGCTGTTCCTAAATGCTTCTTTCTCTGCTGTGCGGCTCTTTCTGGATCTGCAGGTCACCTGCAGGGCCCAGGAGTGTCCCCAGTGTGCTCCTACCTGAGCTCCAAGCCACATTTAGGGCGCCGATGTTGCAGGTCTCTGACCTTTCTCCCTGTTTAACCAGTCACTTGGAGGGAACCGACCAAAGGGAGTTGAAGGGACTCATTTCCCAGACTTGGACAGCCAGAGTTGGGATGGGAAACCCAGGCCCTAAGATGGCTCTTCTAGCAGGGAGTTTGCTCTCCAGGGCTTCCCTGGGACAAAAAGGCAAGAGTTGAGGAACAAGGTGGGTGTTTGCACATGGGGTGTAGGGGAGAAGTTTCAGATTAGACACCCACACGCGAAGGAAAACTGGTGCCGGGCATTTGGTGGGTTAAGTGTGGTCCTGGGATGTACAAAACCCTGGGGACAAAGGGAACAGCCGTGAGTCGGGGCTCATCTGAGCAGAGATGTTTCATGCAATTAAGGAGCATCTTGCAGCTGACGCCAACAGGCACCTCGAGAACAGAACAGCAAAGAGTTTCTGGCTGTCAGCACAGCAGCCGCTGCCACCGCATCCATCAGCCCCGTTCCGCTTTGCCTGCTCGCCGCATCTGCCGATAACTCCACCGAGCTGTTTCCAGCTCTGGCTCCTCTTCAGCACATACCTGACAGCTGCCGTGAGCCTGTGGGGGGGAGATGGGAACGTCTGTTCTCAAATGCCGTGCGCCAAAGGCCAACTTCACCCTGTCCTCCCCGAGGGACCAACACCTCGGTGGATCTTGGCCGCCTTCTCCTCCGCGCGCACCTGTAAATGTGCTTTACCCCCCACCCCGAGCCGCATCGCGCAATTAAATTAGCTGCGATAGCTGGAGCTGGGCCTATGAAATGACAGAGATAGGGGCTTTATTTCTTTTATTTAATCTTTAAGGCTGAAAGTTATCAGTGCCTCAAGCCAGCGGTGGAAAGGGAGCAGCAAATGGGAGCCTTGGAGCCGCTTTCTGCCCACGAGCGTTGGCAGCCTCCCGTGCCTGGAGACATTCCATGGAACAGGAGGCACAAGAAGGTCGTGGAGATAAGGGCAGCTGAGATTGTGTGGTGTCTTGTATGCTAAAAGGGCAATTTTCGGTGTTCAAAGGCGAGATCAGCGTGTTGGAAGCGGGCCACGGCTGGTGCATCCATGCTCTGAGAGCACAACGCTCTTACAACATGCCTGTATTGAATTCTGCAAAGTTGCCCGTTGCTTTCTGCTATCAGGGTTGCGCTTTTTTAGCTCTCGCTGTGCGGTGAGGGGACGCAAAGAGGCACATGTGGGTGTCTGCGTGGGAGCAACGTTTGCTCCCCCCCCCGGGACCCCAGACCTTTACTATCGGTTTCTGCTGGGTTTTGCACCACGTTTCCTCCCACCAGTTCAGTGCTGGCTGTGCAAAGCCAGGAGCTGCTGCGCTATGGAGCAGGGGCAGCCTGGCTGGCAGTGATGCCAGGGGACGGAGAGCAAAAACTCCAGGTCACAGAGAGCAATTGCCATTTAAAAGACAAAACCGACTGCTGGCAGCACTCATTTTATCGCTGTCAACCACCTTTGTAACAACCGCATGGAGCACCCAGGCCAAACAGGTGAGTTTATTTAAATAACTCATCAGGGCTACAGAGTTTGCTAAAAAATAACAACCAGAACTCAGTCGAGGACACATAAAACGTATGAAATCCTAGGGAGAGCTTTGGACAACCACCGAGGAAGGCGTCGGAGCCATCACAGTGGTACCGTCGCGGGAGGCTGGCGGGGGGAGTTGGGTCTTGGATGAAGGGGTGTACCTGGGACGCAGGGACGGAGCAGGTTCCTCCAGCTCCTTCCCTGCCCCGAGGGACAGCCACTCGCCCAGGCGAGGTGGGATCCTTCTGGTCTCAAGGACTTGTCTTATAGGAGGCCAAAACCCATGCTAGCCTGCAAGGTGCAGAAGCACCTTCTCACCCTGGGCGGCACAAGTCTGGACCGTGATTTGCTCCCACCACATCGTGGAGCTGCTGAAAGACAACCATGGGGCTCCACAACCCTCCAGTAATAAGGTCTCACAACCATTCATCCAAGCAACTGCCCGCTCACTCAGAGACACCTTAGAGGTGTTAGGCACCGGGAGTCTTTGGTTTGGTTTTCCCCGAGGAGGGTTATGATAGAGTTCAAGGTGAGGAGTCCAGTTCCTTGGACTCTGAGCTAAGAGCACTTGGTGGGCAAAGGAAATCAAACTATACAGCAGGAGCCCAGAAGCCCAGGATCACCTGGAAAGGACTCAGCCGAGCACAGGGAGGGGTTTGCAGACCCTGGGCAAGGGTTAGACAAAGTCAAGAGGTTCAGTCTTTTGTAGAAATGAGGAAAAAATGAGTTAGCGCTACAGAGAAGAGGACGTCAAGCCTGGTGATGGTCAAAACAGACGTACGTCCTGTCTTCGGTCTCACAGGAGGCAGAGTCTGGCAATCGCTGCCAACGGCCCATCTTGGCCAACTTCATATGTTGTCCTCTTCCAGCATCTTGTTAACCCCTTCGCAGATCCTCTTCAGGTGGGTGCGGTAGGGCTCGGATGGCCCATAGAGAGCCGAGAGGAACTCATAGTCCGCAAAGTGATTGAAGACGTGGTTGATGCGGGAGTGGGATTTGGCCGTCAGGTGGCCGTTGACAGCCTCGTGCAGCAGGTCCCGGCACTCCGTCAGCACACCCGACATGACCCTGCGGTCAAAGGTGAAGTCTATCTGGTGGAAGCTGACAGCTGTCATGGCCAAGGTATGCACCTTCTTGCGAAAACGCTCCATCACCACCAACTCCTCAGGGTTGAACTGCCCGTTGCGGTAGAGCACGCCCAACTTCATGACTATCTTGATGAGATTTTTGATGATCTTCTGGGCCTCTTTGCGGTTGTGGGTGTACTCCTTGGTGGCCCGGTAGAGCTCATCCAAGATCTCGCTGCTGGTGTCATCAATGAAGACGTTGGCTATGGTCTTGGTAGCCATCTTGCTCAAGAGCTTCTTCTGGGCCTGCAGGGCCAGGTTCTTGGTGCTGAAGGTGTCCATCTCTGCAGGGGGAAGAGGCACACACACAGTTCAGCCTATGCCCTGGATCAGTCCCCATCCCCTCTCCTCCCCACGCCGCCTTTTGGGAGGAGAAAGAGCACCTCCGGCCAACGGCAAGACCAAGAGGAGCTCCTGGGTGCCAAGGCAGGCAAGAGCTGAGCTCACGCCCCAGATTTTGTTGGTGGGATGAGTTACAGGGTGTTCCCACCTTCCTTCCCCCGAACTCTGGGGAGAAGCTACAGCGCAACGGGCAGCGTCGGAGGTGAGCGAGGTCTCCTTACCTGAGCATCGCCTGTGACCCTCCACCTCCATCTCCCCCCCGCGACCGGCGCCGCCCTCCTCCCTGTGCAGGAAGGACTCTTGCCTCATCATTTTAACATCATTTTTTTTTTCTTCCTTAAAACCTGACTCATTTCCTGCAGGGTGAGCTGGGGACAATCCAGGTGATGACTGAGTCACCTACTGCAGGCAGCACAGCCACGTGCTGGCGTACAGCCCGGCGCCCGCTGAGGCCAGAGCGGCACGGCCGGTTTGCAGCACCCACTAACATGCGTTGAAACCCTTTTTTTCCCTAACGCTGCCTGCCCCGGTACGCCCACACCGTCAGAGCTCGGACTCGTTCTGCCGCCGTCTCGGCTTCCTCCAGAGCTGGCACGAGCATCGCACAGAGGTGAATAATTCGGCAAGCCAGAAACCTCACCCCTTGCTCACCTTACAGCCCGACTCCCTGCACCCCGGCGGGACAAAATCAATCATCTCAGGCAGATTACCAGCTTTAAAAACTGCTTGTGAAATAAAACGCCACCGACCCTGGAGATGCATCTTGCCCCGGGAAATCGCAGAGCTGCAAATCATGGGGAGGCGAGAACAGCATGATAACAACCGGCTCCCGCGCCAGGATGGATGGGCAGAGACGGGGGTTGCTTATACAAGAGCTTGCACGTGGCATGGTCAGCCTGGTAAAGCGAGAGCAGGGAAGGGATGGGATCACGCTATAAATACATCGCTAGGGAGGGGAGAAGAGCTATTTAAGCTAAAAGATGCTGCTGGTGTGAGAACGGATGGGGATAAATCGGCCGTGGATATGGAGAGGAGAGGAGAGACTCTTGTCTGCAGCCCCGTCGGTTGTTCTAGCGCAGAACTGAGTCTGTCCCCATTGCGGGCAGCCCTGCGGACCCCCCTGGCCGAACCGCCACCCAGTCCCAGACCCCTCTGGGAATCCTCGATCCAGCTCCTACCACCACGGAGCACACTCCGGGGCTCTCAGGAGCAAACCCTGGCTTCCCACGGGGCTTGGATACCCTGCTGCGGCCAAGGCTCTGTCTCACTGCAGCCGGTCGTGCACGGGTGACGGTGCACGGGTGACGGTGCAAGCTGAGCCCCGGCTTCCCTGGCATCATCCAGACGCCGGCACCCTGAGCCCGAGGGCGGCCGAGGCTCTGCGAGGGCGTGAATTAAGCGAGCGGTAACGGAGCTGCCGTCACCGGCGCCGCACGAGCTGCTGCATGCAGCTTTATTTACAGCCCTTAGGAAAAACACAGAGGTTTGTAAGTATTTCCTTCGATGTGAAAACATTGATTTTTGCCAGCATGAGCTTCGAGCTGAGGCTCTCGCGCTTAATAAGACAGAAATGACAAAGCAGAGGCTGCTCTCGCAGAGCTGTCGGCAGCTCCCAGGCGGGTCGGGCTCATTTAACGCCGACAGCCCCTTGCGTGAGATCCTGCCGGAGCCGAGCCCGGAGGGACGGGTAAGATGGGCAGAGGCAAAGGGGCTCCATCTTCTCTCCCTCGGCTGTAAGGGGGACTCGCTCTGCCCACGGTGGGCAGCCTCTTCCAGAAGGAGCGGAGCTTTGCCATGGTGCGGCACCCTGGAAGCCCCCTCCCTCGCAGCCCGCGGCGGTTGTGGGGTGCTCTGGGCTCCCTGCCGGGAGCGGTGCCCGGATAAATAGGAATTCCCACGCCTGAGCTCTTCGTTGGGCGGCCGCAGCCATAAAGCAAGCGCAAACTCCACCTACGGAGCCCATAAAAAAATAGGAAGCGCCGGCTCTTGTGAGCTGTCCCACGCGCCCACGGCTCCCAATTAGCGACTGTAATAACAGATCAACCCTCCGCTCCCGGCACTGAATAACACCTGGCTGCCCCGCAGCCCTCTCCTGCCGGGGACCAGGGAGATGAGCATCGCTCGTGAGGGGAAACTGAGGCACGAAGCAGTGGCGGGGCGGGGTGAGGTCTTTCCTGGACCCCAAAAATGCAACCTACTCCTTCTCCAGCACCCACGGGCTGTTTTGCAGGTCGCTCGCTGCAAACCCCAAGGAAACCCAAGCTCACCTCCCGGTACGTTCGCTCCCGCTCAGCACCGGGCCGGTTAACCCGGCACCCTCCGCACCACGCTCTGTCCCACCAGGACCTGCTGACTCAGCACCAACTGGGAGATTTCACTGGAACGAGCCGTTTTCCTGCTGGGAAGGGCCCCGCGACCCCATTGTTCATGGAGGGGCTGCTATCGGCACACGGAAGAGGCAAGCCTTGCCCCGACGAGCAAACTCGAGACCGAAATAAACCACCCCATTTCCTTCCTGTCGCTGAAGTTTCCAGCCCTGCTCAGGGCTTGGTTCCCCCCCCCGCCACCACCTCCTTCTTCTTTTTAATGAAAACGCCCTCAAAAAACCAGCTTCATCTACCGAAAAAAAAAGCAGTCGGGCGTTGCTTTCACCGAGTCCCTCCCTGCTCCGGAAGAGCACGGCGGGGTTGTGGTCCCAACGGTGGCTTTGGGGACAGTCACAGCCCTTTTTCGAGGGGTTTGCCACCCATTTTGCAGGTTTCGGGGTGGGGTTTGCAGCCCTGAGCGGTGGCGTGAGGGCTCGGTTGAAGGCTGGGACATCCAGATGTCCCACACGAGGTGGGGATGCGGTGACACAGCTAAAGTCCCTGCCCTGGGGACGGACACGTGCCAGCGCCGGGGCACAGCAGCATCCCGGCCGCGCTGTCGCAGGGCAGGGGAGCCGAGGGCCAAATCCAGCACTGGCAGGGGACAGGCAGCCCTGCCGGCAACTCCGCCGGCAGATTTGGTGTTCTTCCCTGCCGGGCCGGCACCCACGAGCATCTCATCCAACACCCGGCTGCAACCTCAGCCCCCATCCAACGGGGACCCCCATGAAACATCTCCTACACCATAGCAGGCGCAAGCGAGAGCATGATCCGGCCCTCTTGTTAAAAAGCATCAATTAAAGCTCCTGTCTGGGGTGCGGGGGGGAGCAGAACACGAGACCTTGTCATCCTGCCAGCACCTGGGGCCGGTGGCACCGGCACGTGCCGTGGCAGAGCCGCCGCGTGAGCGCCGGCTGGCAGCTCATTTATGGCAGAGGGGCCAAATCCAGCAGCGACGCCATCCCAGGGTTATTTCCACCTTCCCCAAAGATCCCTCTCCCCTGACCAGGTATGCACCAGTGGCTCCATGTGCTTGTCCCCCCCCCCGTCCCCAAGCCCTCCCCAGCTCCCTCGGCAGCGGGCTGAATATTTCATACGGGAAAGCAAAAGCACTTAAATAATTTATGGGGCAGCGCAGAGCAAGCGTGCGGCGCAAGGGGAGGGTTCTGCGAAGCTCCAGCTGAGAGCAGAAGCACCTCTGCCTCCTCTTCCTCCTCACCAGGGCCATATTAACTTGTAGCTGTCTTGCTACAAGTTTCCTCTGACACAGAAGCATCGTCTCCCCAGTTGGGGTGAACATTTAATGGTGGAGATCTCCCTGGTTTTCCCTCTATCCCATGTGCCATTTCCTCCCGCTGCTCCAGAAAACGCCCCTTCTCTGCACCCCAGCATCCCCAGTCCCCCCAAATCCTCGGCCAAACGCCAGGGGGGGTGGATGGGATCCCGCTGCTCCACTCTCCGTCCCCCAGCATCGCCTTCCACCAGCTCCCTATGCCTCCAACCCCTATTAATTAATTAAACCCTGCTGCCGCGCTGGATTACAGGAGACGGGTCGGAGCGCCGGCACGGCACGGGGATGTAACCGGAGAGCCCGACCGCCGTCACCAGCCCGTCCCCCAACCATCCGTGACCCCTGCAGCTTCCAGACCCCATTTTACCAGCGTTGGGGTGGCAGAGGAGGAGGAGGAGGAGGAGGAAGGATGCGCGCCGCCTTTTGCAATAGCCGTCCCTCGCACGTTGCCATGGGTGCAAACAGCACCGAGAGCCGCCAGGTCCGGCGCGTGTGTGCCGAGCGGGGTGAGGCCAGAGAGGAAGCCACTGAGTAAACACCTCGCCGGAGGAAAAACTCATTTCTTGGCAAGGATGGCAAAAATCGCAGCCAGCACGGCTCCGGGAATGGGATGCTGCGGGGAACGCTGGCATCGCCTCGGCCGGGCACCGCATGGTGCATCTTGCTCCGCTCGCTCTTGGCGCTCGTGCCGGCGGTGCTGCCAAGCGCTCGGCCATGTCCCCATCATTGTCCCCACCATCTCTGGCACTGGGATCTGGACTCCCCTATCCCATAATCTCCTTCCCGCAGGTGCCCGCGCCGCGACTGCAGCCTCGGCGCGGGCACCTGCGGGAAGGAGTAGAAGCTTTTTGGTTTCTCCTTTGCACCAAATCCGGTATGCACCGATGCCTGGGAACGCCGATCTGCCCCGGCAACTCCAACGTGTCTGTGCAAGGACGATCCGAGGGGGCTCTGGCGATGCCAACCCCAGGCGTAGGTGGTGAATCCCGCCGGCGCTTCCCGTTTGCCGGCACCACGTGGGAATGGGATCCTGGCACATGGAGGGGTGCCGACCGTGGGTGGTCCGGCACGGTGATGGGGGGGGGTGACACCCGCAATGCAATCCTGGGGTGCTGCCCGGTGCTGATTCAGGATGGGGGAGCTGATCTGGTGCCGTATCAAGGAATCCACCCGGGATTACCGTGCTCCGGGGGGGGGAGGCAGCTGCAGCACCGAGAGGAGGAGGAGAAGGAGGAAGGGGGGGTTATTTTGGAGCATCTGTCTCGCCTTCCATTTCCTCCTTTTCTTTATCGAGCTGCCATCAAGCCGCTCTCTCTGGCAGCAACTTCCTTTCTCCTTCGCTCGGAGCAGACGGAGGCTCAGGAGACTCGTGGGGAAGTGGAAAACAGAGACGGGGAGGTGGGGGGGAACCAAGGCCAAACTGCCGTCCGTCTGTCCGTCTGTCCCGTGGCGGGGGCCTTGGTACATCACATGCTTCCTGCCTGGGGATCAGCGAGGACAAAGCCACTCCAGGAGGGGAGAAAAGCTCCGCGGGACAATTCGGATCCGGTGCTGGGCTTGGGGTCGGCAAAGTATATTTACGGCCCAACTGCTTCCCCGCTCCGGAACCGATAAAGCTTCGGCTGGTGGGAGTCGGGAAATTTTACACCCAACTCTGTTGCTCCCGGTAGGATCTGGCCTCGCCAAAGGGATCCGTCTCTCCGGGAATGGAGGAATTTCATCCTTTAGAGCCCAGGGGACGGGCAGCGGCCGGGCGAGGAGGAAGGACGGGGCGATGCACGAAGCCAAGTGCTGCCATGGGGCGCCCGTCCCTGCCCTCGCACGTGGGCTCCGGAGACGTCCCCGTGGCGGGGGGCTCCGGCGCTTTCTCCAAGCTCCCGTTAGCCATCGCCCGCCGGACCCGGTGGCCTTTCAAGCCCACCCCCCGCCCTCGGATTTCCCACCGGTTTTGGGGGGAGATCACCCTTTCCTCGTGTTTTACCCGCCTGGGGAAACTGAGGCACGGCCAGGCGCTCCCGGGCTCTGCCCACCCAGCAGCTCCCGCCCCTCGGGGCTCCCCAAACTCTCGGTCCCCCCCAACACCCCGGGGGTCCCGAGTGGCCGCGCTGCCCCGTGGGCCGGCTGGAGCCGCCGGTTCCCGGTGACACCGGGGGGAGGGGGGGGGTGAGGAGTGGGGGAGCGCGGCCGATGCCCTACGGGGGGCTGCGCTCGGCCCCCGGGACGAGAAGCTTCGCCCCGCTGCCGGTCCCAGAGTGAGAAGCACGAACCGGGCCGGTACCGAGCACCCCCTCCCCCACGGACCGGGGGAACCGGGGCGGGGGGGGTCGAACCGGGAAGACCGGGGGGAAAAGGGGGGGGGTGTCGATCCCGGCAGCGCTGCACCGGCGGGCAGCAGAGCCCGACCGGCCCTTACCTGCTGCCTACCTCGGGGGAGCGCGGCGCCGGGACCGGGGCTGCTCCGGTGCCCCCCGGTGGGACGGGGCGGAACGGGACGGGACGAAACGGGACGGGGCGGGACCGGGCGAAGGGGGTTTCTCTTCCCCAGTCGCCTCTCCCCTGCCCAGGCTCGGTGATGCCCCCGGTGCCCGGTAACCCGGCGGGTCCGGGCCTCCCGCCCGCGGCTGCTGCGAAGTCCCGAGCGGGGCCGGGCGCGGCGGCGGCGGGGGCGGGACCCACGGACGTTGTCAGCCAATGGCGACGCGGGGCTTGCTACGAAGCAGCCAATGGGAGCGCGCGGTAGGAGGTTTCTCCCCCCCCCCCCCCCTTCCCCGAGGGTGGGAGCGGGACCTGGCGGCCCCGCCGGTCCCGGCTGTGCGTGGGTCGGTCCCGTTAGCGCGGCGTGGATGAGACACGGCGTTACGGGGCACGGGGGCCTTCCCTCGGGTGTGTACGGAGCCGCGTGGGTGGTGGGGACGCGGGTGGGTGCGAGGGGTCCCGCGTGGGGGAGAGGGTCACGCGTGGAAGCGGCGTGGGACGCTGGCCGGGTGCCGGGGGAGCTTTGGGGATAGAACACGGGAGGGCGCTGGTAGACCGGGCTGAGCGTGGGCTGCACCGCGGGGCGGCAGGGGTCCTTGCAAAGTCCCCCCTCGCCCACACGTGGGGGTCCTCGGGTGTGCCACGGGGATACAACACCCGTGGGAAAGGGGAGGGGGGCGTGGGGGTCCGCGGGACGCCTGTGCCGGTACCGACAGCCCCGTACCGGGCCCTTTTCCGCCCCGTTCCCCAGCATGCTGGGGTGTGCAGGTGGCTGCTGCGTGGGGGGCTTTGGGGGGGGAAGATGGGGCTTTCCCCAGACCCTAAAACCCCCACCCGGCCCCAATCCACCCAGCACCGCCAGTACAAAGCAGGGACGGGCATCTTCTCTGCTTGGCCGGGGGAGCGTGGGGCCTGGCGTGGTGGGTGGTGGGTGGCAGCAGCCCCCACGGTGGGTGCAGGGCCGGTTTGTCACCGGGGGGTCACGGGGAGCCCCCCGAGGCGGGCAGCCTGGGCCCCGTTGCCAGCTGATGTCGGCCACGCAGAAAGGTTTTTAAGCTGGGGTGCTGCAGTCGGGGGGTCATGGCCGTCTGCTCGTCCCTGTGCCGGGGAGCCCACGACCCCCGCGGTCCCACCGAGCCGTGCCGCCGTGCCGAGGTTTGCTCCCCAGACTGTCGGAGCGTCCTCCTCCTCCTCCTCCTCCCAGCTCAGCGGGAAGGAGCCACCATGCAGGATCCTAATTCCAAAAGGTGGCATTAAACGGTTTAAAGGTGGGATTTAAAGCAGATTAAAGTCTGGATTAACCGGAGCCTTGACTTGAATCTTGGTCTCACGCAGTGGCTGGGAAGTGAACGTCAGCCCCCCCAGATCCTCCCCAGCCCCCTCCAGCACTGCTGTCCCCCCACCCCACAGTGGTGCCCGACACCCCTGGGACATCACCCGCCCCGAGCCCCCGCTCCTGCCGCCGCCGAGGATTTGCTCCGGGCCCCACGTTGTGCCGAAACAGCCGGAGCAGCTGTTGCCGCTCTCCCGAACAGTTGCGGCGTCAACCTGCCCGGCATAAATCACCCTCCCGGGCTCATCTGTTCCTGGTGGCCACTTGCAGCGATGGGAAACAAGCCGTTAGCCGGAAACAGCGCGGCACGGGCCTGCGGGCTAAGGAGACGGTGATAGATTGGGGTGGAGGCGGTGAATGGAGCCGGGGAAGCACCGGCAGAACGTGGCAGATTCCCAGCGGCAGGGCCAGCTTCTGCCCAGCACCGTGTCCCCATTGCTGCCCCGTCCCGTGTCCCCATGGCTATCCTGTTCTGCATCCCCGTCGCTGTCCCATCCCATGTCCCCATCACTGTCCCATCCCATGTCCCCATCGCTGGGGCATCCCTGCACCCCCCGCCGCTGTCCTCACCCCACTCAGGCTGTTGCTGAAGGTGCTGCGGAGGGTGATGGGATGGACAGGGCATGTGGGGGGCATCCTGCTCCCCCCGGTATACCCCCAGTGTGCCCAGCATGCAGACCCCCACTTCCTATCTCCAGCCCCTCCCCGGGAGCATCTCGGGGACGGTCCCCTGCATTGCACAGCTCTCCACCTCACCGCCAGCCCCGAAGCCGGACCCCAAATCCTCCTGGGGTCCCAGCAGCGGCTGAGGGTGGTGCTCAGCTGGGGACCATACCAGGGCTCACCCCAGCAAAGCCCCATCCCTGCTGGGTGGCACCGGGCGCTGCCGGCGTGGATGGAGCAGCCGTCGCTGAACAGCGGGGGATGAGAGCTGGCGCTGCACGAAAACAGAGAATAAAAAAGAGAAGAAACAGGATCTGGGCCAGCTCGCGTGCTGGCTCTCTCCCCCCCGCCCCGCTTTCCTCCTCTCCTCCTTTCAATGAAATGAAATGATGCTTTGCAAGGGCTCCTCTCCCGCATGCTGAGCATCACCCCGTGCTCGGGGAGGTTGCACGTCTCATCCCGCTCCCTCTCGCACGGTGCATCCCGCCTCGGTGGCCGGCGCACGACCAGTGGCACCAGCCCCGGCTGCTCCCCACCTCTGTGGCCCCCAGCTGGGTCAGGGGGGGCTCCGCTCCGGGTAAGGGGGGAGCATCCTTAGAGAGGCAGCACCTGAATAATTCACGAGAGCTCAGCGAGAGAAACAAGAGCCGCTGCTCGCCGGGTCGCAGAGGAGCGCTGGGAAGGGCACAGGAGCCGCTCTCCGTCCTCCCCTTCGTCCCCAGCGTCACTTTGTCACGCTGCTTCAAGGACCCATCGCCATCAGCCTCGAGAGCGGGTTGCTGGTGGCACAGCCATGGCTTCAAGGGGACCAGGTCCCCAAGAGCACCCCAGCACCACCACCCTGCTTTGCTGAGGTGGGGACGGGGTGTCCCCAGCACCCATGTCACCTCAACGGGACGGCACATGCCAGGCCCCAGCAGCTCCTGGGACAGGGGATGGCATCTCCCCCCATAAAGCCCTTATTGTCACCGGGGCACGTGCAGGGTGGGGAAATACCCTCAGAGGGTGCTGAATCCCCCAAGCCCTTCCCGTCGCCAGCATTTTGCATTCCCCTTGCTCCCCTCCAGCGCCCCGCACAGCTGCGCCTCGCCACAATGGCCCCTTCTTGCCGCGTTACCGGCGCCGGCTGCGCCGCCTCGGCCCCTTCCCCACCACCGACCTTCCCTGCCGGCAGCCAAGGCGGAAAAATTCATCCCTGTAAAAACAAAATCCATCCTGGCAGCCACCAGCTCCGGAGGAGAACCACGAGCAGGGGATGGTGTCCCCAGCACACACCGGACCAGTTATCCCAGAGATGCACTGGGGTATTTAGCTGGCTTTGGATGGGGGGAAAGGGAGTGCGGAGGTGTCACTTAGGGGTGCTGACAGCTTTAGGTACAGCACCCAAAGGGTGACCGGCAAGCCCACGAGGCTGTCCTAAAGCCGTGGGGACAGGCTGTGGCTAAGGCAGGACCATCCAGCTCCTGCATCCCAGGGAAGTGGATGATACTGGGACAGGGATGAGGCTCATCCCCGCCTGGCCCAGGGCACCCAGGGGAGAGAAACCGCCATGGGAGACAAGGATCCCTTGGACCCACAGATGTGTTTTCTCTCTGCCACGACCCCACACCCGGCTCCCGTAGCCTCCAGAGGTGATTTTTCAGGAGATGCTGGCTTACTTGCTCTCTCCTCGCTGCCTCCGGATGCCACGTGCCGCTGCATGCAAAACCGGGGCATCGCCAGCACCGCAGCCCCTCCTGAAAGACTGCGGAACCCATCTGAGGTTATTAAACCCTCCGGGGATGGAAGCAACCCAACAAACTTCATCAAGGAGGAGATAAAAATAGGTCGAGCTCGGCGCTGCCGTGAGCATCCTGGTGGCATCGGTGTCACCCTGGCAGGACCCAGGGTGAGGTGATGTTAGCCCTCGGGGCTGATAATTAGGTGTTGCTCCCCCTGCTCCCTGGGGATTTGCTGGTCCCCGGGCTCCCGTGACACCCACTGTCAGTAATTACAGCCGTATCCCAATCCCGCATGTCCTCTCCCAGGGGTCCCGGGCCAGAGGACCCCCTTCCTGGACTGCGAGGGTGCACCCAGTCCCAGTGAGTCCCCCCCAAAGGGCTCATGCTTTGGTTTTGAAAGATTTAAGGAGCTGCCGCCGTAAGGACCAGCTCTGCGAGGGCGGCTGCATCCGTGGGGCCGGATCCAGGCAGGGGAGGGTGCAGCCCTCCAGGGATGGGGTTTAAATGGGGACCCAGGATCCGTTGAGCCGGAGGGATGACACGGAAGGTGCTCGGTCACGGGGGGGGGGGGGGGCATCTTTGGGGTGGTGGGTGCAGCCTGATGGGGCTGGGTGCTGATGGGTGTCTCCGAGGGTGGAACAGGACGCAGCCATATGAGCTGCACCCCAATATCACCTTGTCAGCATGTACTGGGGGAACTCTGGGGGCCAGTTCCCATCCCAGGGATTTAACCCCTTTGCTCCTCGTGCTCCTTTTTGCTGAGCCCCGCTCTCCCCCAGAGCAAAGGGGCATCATGGGTCCCCAGAGCCACATCCCCGAGCAGGGCCATTCCCACCGTGCAGCATCCCCTGCCACCCATCCTGGGTGCTCCCCCCACTCCCTGCTGCACATCTGGCCCCCATGCCACAGCTGGAGCGGGTGCCTTCTGCCTCTGTTTGTTTGTTCACAGTATAGCAGCTGCGAACGCCGAGACTCGTTAGATAATTAAAGCTCGGTGGAAGCTGTCGTCAGTCAGTGCCGCTCCTCGAGAGGCTGCTGAGAGCTCCCGGGAAGGGATGGAGGAAGATGCTCCGGGCGAGACACCCTTGGGAAGGGGCTCTTGTGATTAATCCCCTTGGGAGGAGGTGAAACACCATCCCCATCTTGGGGACACCGTGCCACAGCCTGATGGCACGTCACCGTCTCCACCTGAGAGTCACCCGCTTACCTGGGCTCGTCAGCCCCATGAGGGTCAGCGAGGCTGAACCCTGGCTGCTTAATTTGGGTCTGGGGGCTGCTGAGAGGGACCCTGGTGCCGGGTGACATGCTGACCCACGCCGTGCCGTGCCGTGCCACGCCGTGCTGTGCCGAGCCGAACGCAGGGCCCCGGGCGTGCTCCGGCTGCGCCGGCCAGGACAAAAGCAAATGTAGGTTAAGCACAAAGCGATGCGGCTGCCGCACACGGAGCCCACTTGGCCTCACCAGGGGGGGCCGGGGCAGGAGCCCACCGTGACCTCCCGCTGCAATTAGCTAATTGCTTCGTATTCCTGCGCGGGGGCTGGGGGACATGCTATTATTGCTCCCTGCTGCACTCTCCCTGTGCTAAAGGCACCCTGGGGGACACTGTCCCCTCCCTGCTTGTCCCCCCCCGCTCCGCTGCAGTGCTGGGGGGGGGGATTTGGGTTGGAAGGAGGGGGAGTACTTTGCCCCCCAAAACCTGCTGTCCCCAGCCCGGCTGGATGCTGCGTCCCTGATGTCACCTGTTGGGGACAGTGGGGGCGATGCTCTTACTAAGCACCAGGGATGGATCTGGCTTTCCCCCCAGGTTTTGGGGGTGCCCTGCTGCACCCCAAGGCTTTGGGATCTTTCATGGCCGAATTCTGCGCTACCCATTGAGTGGGAACCGGTAACATCCCACTCGAGTGGCACCTGGGGTGAATGTGGGAGTCTGTGACATCATCACGAGCCTGAGTGACAAATGACATCATCAGACAGAGGGGCCCCTTGTTATGTCGTCTAGCCAGGCAGAGGGAGCCCCAGCCTTTTGGGTAATGGTAGCGAGGACAGGGGGGCGTGGGGGCAGGCAGGGTGCTGATGACATCATCAGCATGATCCATGACGTCAGATGGTGGCAATCAAGAGGGGGCAGAGAGAGGCGTCCAGGCAGGTTGCGCTGGAGCCGCACAGGGGCCGGCAGGGTGTGGAAGAGGAGGACGAGGAGGAGGAAGATGCTGGCCCCGTGGAGCGGTGTCCCCAGCTCGTGGCCGCAGAGCCTCTCCTTGTGCCGGTGACATATTGACTGACAATTCTTAATCAAGTGGATTATTAATTAGCAGAAGAAGCCGGCTGCTTAATCCTCCCCATCCTCGGCCGGGCTCGGAGCCGGTGTTTTATGCTAATAGAGCCTGTTATCACAGCGCGGTCGGTAGCCGAGGCCAGGGCTGCCAGGAGAGCGCTGCGGCAGCGAGAGCTGTAATGGCAGATTTAATCAGACGGAACGTTTTGCTGAAGCCGACTGCACCCCACGCCTCCGCCGACCCGGCGTGCCGCTGTGCCGGGATCCGCCACCCCGGCATGCCGGGACACCCGCGCTGGTCCAGGGCGTCCTGCTGCCGGCAGAAGGGAATGGTTGGCATCCGTGCTGCCAGCCCTGGGGCTCGGGTGCTGGCCTCACCCGTCGTGCGTGTTGGTGACCCAAAACCTGTGGGATTTCACCCCAAAAACTGGTGGGCGTCACCACAGGACTCGGCGTGGCACGGCGGGATGGGCAGCCGGTGGTTGGGCAGCCATCTGTGCCATCTGGGCCAGGCAGGTGGAGGTGACATGTGTGTCCCCCGTGCCACGTGTGTCCCCAGCTGGGGGGGACCGTTGCACTGGTGGCTCTGCCACGGAGGGTGCGGGGTGCCGGGGACCTGCATCACCCCGACCTTGCCTGGGGACCAGCATCACCCCGACCTTGCCTACGGGGATGTCACCCCCTCAAGAGAGCTGCTTGGGCCACGCATGTGGCCTCGTCCCCGCTGTCCCCACCCCAGCCAGCCTGGGGGTCCCGGTGGGGGCCACCCCAAGGCCACTTGCCTGCCAGATTGGGGACAGGCAGAGGGGGCTGGGGACCAACTCCTCCATCCCCATCTGAGCCGACGCCAGAGCTGTCCTCGCCGCAGCTGCTGCCATTTGCCGGATCCGTCCCGCGTTTCGCTGCCTTGTCTCAGCCATCTGCCGAGATCCCCACGGCCGGGGGGGGTTCAGGTTTGCTCACCAAATCCGTACCCACAGTGCCGGTCCCATGGCATCACCAGGATCTGGGCTGGGAGCATTTTGTTCACCATTTCGGAGCAGACGATTTAATTTTGGTGCTAATCCCTTCCAGCGCCGGGCTCGCTTACCCGCGCGGCTGCCGGCGGAGATTTCCCATCCCTAATTAAAGCTCGGTGCGTGTGGTGGAGATTCCCCGGGGACGCTTCCCTTGCCTCCCCGTTTCCCATCAAGATCAAGGGGATAAACCAATGTTACCGGGAAAGTTAACGCCAGCA
The DNA here is from genome assembly GCF_964188355.1 of Buteo buteo. Taxonomy (NCBI): domain Eukaryota; kingdom Metazoa; phylum Chordata; class Aves; order Accipitriformes; family Accipitridae; genus Buteo; species Buteo buteo. The sequence continues at coordinate 3,457,498 of NC_134180.1, forward strand.
GCAGCCAAGGGAAGGGGTGACAAGCCCAAGCCAGCAGCAGCCATGGCTCCGGAGGTGAATCCTGCCTCGGGGTTTGGCTGGATGGAAGCAGAGGCTTGGGGTTCATGACACGAGTTGGGCAGGTCTCAGCCCAGCACCGAGCCCCATCCGTGGCAGCTTCTCGTGGCTCTTACTGGGTGCGTGGTGTCACCGGACAACCAGGTCCCCCGGCCGAGTGTCCCCGGGCCCTGTGTCTGGCAGGAGGGGAAGTTTTGGGGTGCCACAACTACCCGGGGGGCAGCACCCTCCGTCGGGATGCCACCGCCGCCTCCCTTTCCCGCTTGCCACCTGCACCCCGAAACAAACCCAGAACACCCCACTGACCCCTGGCAAGGGGCACCCAGGCTGGCACCAAGCCTGGCGAGCCGGGAGAAGGGAACCTGCACCCACCGAGCAACCCAAACCCCCCGGCATCTACGCTCGCTCCCGGCTGCCAGCCAGCTGCCCGCGACACCAGCCGGGGTTTGGCAAGAGGGGGGAGGCACAGCACCCAAAAACCCACCCGCGGGGTTATTTCCCAGGCCTTGGTGGGGGGGATGCGTGTTGCAGGCAGGGATGCTCCCCGCTGCCTGGCACGGCTGCTGCCTGCTTAATTGCGCTGAAAGCACAACAGATGGCAGAATGGCTTCAAGATGTTCTTTTGCAACATTTTGGTGCTGCCGGGCTCCTTCCCTCGCCTTTCTCCAAAACAACTCCAAGGAAGGAGGTTGGGAAGAGCCCTGTGTGCATTGCGGGGGGGGGGGGTACCACAATGACCCCAGCCACAGCGGCCAAGCGCAGGGACACGCTGCAGCCGGGGAATTAAAGGGAATTAAAACATTTGCTGGCCTCACACTGCATCGCTTTCTTCCCGCTGTAATCCCTGGCTGTGCTGCCCTTCCTGCCAGTACCTCCATCACCTGCCCGCTGGTCCCAGGGGACAAAAGTCCCTTTTGCCAAGCGCTGCCCACCGTGGGGCCACGGGCCCGTGGCAGCTGGTGGCAGCAGCCGGGTGCTGGGGGGGGGGGGTTTCACCTCCGTCGCGGCGCGGGATGGCCGCAGTTGGGGGTTTTGTGCCGTGGGGGCTGTTAAGAGTCCGTCGTGGCTTCTTCCAGCCAGGTCAGGATGCGGCCCCGCTCCCCTCGCCGAAGCTGATTGCAGGTCCCAGCTCCTCACCGTGTCTCCGGCTGTGCCGGGGTCTCCTGCCACAGCACCGGGAGCAGTGCCAGGGCCCAGTACCCACCAAGAACCCTGGGATGGTGTGTCACTGGTGCTGGGCCCCATCCTGCCCGGCTGGGTAATGCCAGCCCTCAGCATTGCTGTGCTGCACCAGCACCCAGCACGGCTGTGCTGCACCCATACCAGTTACCAGCACCCAGTATCCAGCATGGCTGTGATGCACTGGCACTCAGCACCCAGCCCCGGCACTCAGCACCCAGCACGGCTGTGCTGGACCAGTACCCAGCACCCAGCATGGCTGTGCTACATTGGCATCCAGCACCAGCACCCCATCCTGGCACCCAGCACCCAGCATGGCTGTGCTGCACCCATACCAGTTACCAGCACCCAGTATCCAGCATGGCTGTGATGCACTGGCACTCAGCACCAGCACCCAACACTGGTACCCAGCACCCAGCATGGCTGTGCTACATTGGCATCCAGCACCAGCACCCAGTCTTGGCACCCAGCACCCAGCATGGCTGTGCTGCACCAGCACCAGTTACCAGCACCCAGCATGGCTGTGATGCACTGGCACTCAGCACCCAGCTCTGGCACCCAGCACCCAGCCCAGCTGTGCAGCTCCTCCACCTGCCCCCCCCCCGCGGCACACGGGGGAGAGGTGTATTAACACGCAGCTATGATGAATTATTTATAAGGCGGGTGACCTCATTCATTCAGATTGATTTTCCTCCGTGTCACTCCAATTCCATCGTGCTCCTGGAACGGGCGGGCAGGCGGCACGTCAGGTACTGTGCTGCGGGGACGGACGGGGACTGCTCCGCTCCCAGCATGAGCCAGAGGCCCTTTGCCAGCTCAAGAATTATTATTATTATTATTATTATTATTATTATTATCAGCATCAGCATCAGCATCAGCATCAGCATGATTAAAATAAAGAATATAAAATAAATATGAACACATTATTATAATAATATAAATACAGAAAATACATAATCATCATGATCATCATCACCACCATCATCATCATCATCGTCATCATTATTATTATTATTACTATTATTATTATTACTATTATTATTGAAACCGTTACCTCCCTCCTGTCCCCCCCAGGACCCCGCAGCACCCTGGGCTGTGCCCACCCTGCCTTGCCCCGTGCAGACAGACCAGCGGGTGCCCAGGCAGGTGCTGGCCCAGCTGCCAGCAGGTGAGTGGCCCAGGGCCACCAGGTCCTGCACTGTCACCTCCCCGGGGTGTCACTGGGTGGGAGGGTGGGAGATGGCAGCCTGGCTCTTCTCCATAACCCATTACCTTAAGGACGTGGGCTACAAAGGCACTGTCAGGTTAAAACTGGAGACATATGGAGAAATATTTATATTTAAAATAAATGTTCTTCTCTGTGTTTCAACCAGATGCCTGAGTTTATGAAAAATATACATATATGTTAAAAAAATAATATCTATATGTGTGTGTGTGTATTTGGTCCCCCCAACACAGCTGCCGCCAGGGCTGCTCCGGCCCCATCCCCACCCAGCACCCATGGGGAGAAGATGGAGGTCGGGGGCCGCATCCTGCCAGCCTGGCTGGAGGTTTCCAGGTGGGTGACAGATGCGCTAAGGGGGTGCTGGGCCCTGGGCTGCAGGATACGACCGCACTGGGCTGGAGCAGCTCCTGCAGACCCTTCCCAGCTGCTTGCTGCCTGTCTGAGCGCTCCGTGCCTCAGTTTCCCTCCTGGGTAGGCAGGAGGAGCATTCCCTGGGCAAGCAGGAGCGGGGGAGGCTGTGCCTTGCGGGAGGAAGGCTGGAGGAGGGCTCGCTGCAGCTGGGAGATCGGTCGGTGGGGAAAGGCTGAGCTTGAGGATGTGACAGACATCTGCACCCTGCAGAAAATGTCAGATCCAGGCTGGTGGTACCCCCGGTGCTGCCGGTCTTGTGGCACGGTGCCCCTGCGGGAGACCATCATCCCTGTGGCCCCTTCGCCCTCCCCGCCACCCCCAGCATTCCTCCAGCTGAGCATCCCTCTGCCAGAGCATCCCTTGACCAAGCATCCCCCTGACCGAGCATCCCCCTGACCCAGCATCCCTCCAGCTGAGCATCCCTGTGCCAGAGCATCCCCCCAACGAAGCATCCCCCAACCAAGCATCCCTCCAGCCGAGCATCCCTCCGGCCCAGCACCCCGGCACTGGCTGATGACCGATTCCCTTAACAAACACGTGAATACCCCAAATTCCGCCCCCGCACCGGCGATGCCTAATGAAGCCGGGCCCGCAGCGGATCAGTGGGGCGGCTGCCCATCGCTATTGTCGCCTGACAATGGGAAGCGCCAGGCCCCGCTCCCCGAGAGTGCTATTAGCCCAAATATTTGCTTCCCGTCTCCAGGGTGACGGGGTTGCCAGCGCTCACCCACATCCCTCCTTTGATCATTTTCCTCTTGATCTTCAGCGCGCCGGTTCCCCGCGCTCCTCTCCATCTCCCTCGCCTCGCGGGGATGCGGGAGCTGGTGGCAGGCGCAGCCTTTGCTGCGGTGGGGATGAAGGCAGGGCTGGGGGTGATGGAGATGAGGGACAGGGGATGAAGGCAGGGCTGGGGGTGGTGAAGATGGGGGATGAGGGATGAAGGAAGGGTTGCGGGTGATGGAGATCCTCCCTGGAGAAGGCCGATGGGTGCACAGGGAATACCTGCATCCTCTGGCAAAGGGACCGCGGGCAAGGAACTTCCCTCTGCTGCACCCCCCATTTTTCCCCTTTTGGCCCATTTTCACCCTGTCTCACCTATGGAGGCTGCAAAACAGGAGATGGAGCCGGGATCCTGCCCTCTCGGGGACAGATCGGCCAGTTACAGATTCAAGCCCCTGATGCAAATTCCATGGCCACAACCGTCATCTCCCCATGGCCACAACCACCATCTCCCCGTTATCACAACCACCATCTCCCCATGGCCACAGCCACCATCTCCCCGTTATCACAACCACCATCTCCCCATGGCCACAGCCACCATCTCCCCGTTATCACAACCACCATCTCCCCACATAGAGGCAGGGCAGTTCAATGACCACAGACGGCAGGACAGACGCTTATCGGTGGGACCACGTTCCCTCCACCGTGCCGGGACAGCGGTACCCGGCTCAGCATCGCTGCAGAAGCTCTGAGGAGGATTGATCCAGCTTCTCCTGATCCTTCCCCCCCCTCCTACGCACCCTTCCTGGAACAGGTTTTTCCCAGTCCAGGGAGCCAAGAGGAGCTGCCGGCAGCCCAGGCTTGTTTCCATCCCTCCCAAAATTCACCCGGGTCCAACACCGGCTCTCGGGGAGGGGGTTGGAGCCAGGAAATTTCCCCCAGAAAAAGGGGAATTTCAGAGCCAGGTGGGATCAGCTCCAAAATCTCCGGGGATTTGGCGGTGGCAGGGGAGGGACTGACAGTGCCGAGCGATTTCTAAGCAGCGTTTTTAAAAAACAAAGCGAAATCTTGGCCAGAAAATGTTATTTCGATCACTTCGGCAACTGCAAGTCGTTTCAAAGCGGTGCTTTTTGTTCGGAAGTGGACCCAAATATAAAGGAGATGGGGAAAGAAAAAAGCCTGGCCCAGCTCCCCCCTGCTTCCCAGCGCCCTGTGCAGGATCTGGCCGGGTGGGATGGGCAGCGGTCCACCGGTGGGGGAGAGCCATCGGGGTCCCGTGTGGGGCTGGGACCGGTGCTGCAGGGTGGGAGCGAAGCCGCCTGGAAATCCCACGGGAGCCGGGATGGAGCCACAGTGAGGGGTGTCGGGGTTAAGAAGTTGGTGGGGCCGGATCCACACCCCCGCGTTGTCCCCGCACTGCGGGACCGTGGTGGGTGCTCTGGGGGTGCCACCATCTCCCATGACAAGCTGTCCCCAGTGTCCCCATCCCTGGGTAGGTGGTCTGGGGACCCATGGCCCCATGGCCTTTCCTTTGCAGACTGAACCCCAAACCTCTTCGCTTTGCAACGCCCTGGCCCTGTGCCCCAAATCCCTTGGGGAAAAGGGCAGGATCCGGCGTTCCTTCCTGAGAAACTTCGGTGGTGGCCTGGCTGTGGGCTCTGGAGGTGGGCTGAGAGGGGGGTTTGCCTGGAGCATCCCCTGCCCGGCAGCAGCACGGGACCAGGAGGAACATCATTGCATGGGGCCAGAAGGGTTGAGAGGGGACCAGGAGGGACCATCATCGGTGGGCCAGGAGGACCAGGGAGGCATCATCACTCATGGCCAGGAGAGACATTGCTGGAGAACCAGGAGGGACATCATCACAGGGCCAGGATGGACCAAGAGAACCTGGAGGCACCATTAGGGACAAAGCTTCAGGACCGAGAGGGATGCTGTCACACGGGGCCAGGAGAGCCATCGTCAGACCAGAAGACACCAGGAGGACCATTGGCACAGAGCTGGGTGGAACCAGGAGGGACACTGTCACCAGGTGGGAGCACCTGAAGACACTGCAGCCACGGGAAAGCAGCAGTGCCGGTGGTGGGAACAGCCATGGCCGGGCAGCCGGGAGAGACTTGCTTGCCCGCACTTTGCTGCATGACGGTGATTAAGTTGCTTCCCTTCGTTATGGTCCCTCAGGGAGGTGTTAAACAGCTGCTAATAAAGACGGATGTTTCTGAAGTGGCGTCTCTGGAGCCTTTACATCCATTGAATTTCGGGAAAAGCCACCGAGGTGCCCAGAGCCACCGGCCAGAGCAGCGGCACCGTTGTGCCGGCAGCACCGTGGCGAACACCCCGCGCTGACGGCTGTACCTTTGGGGTGAGATCTCCATTGCAGGGGCGGCGGGGGGGGATGCTGGGGAAGGTTTTGGGGGGGCTCGGAGGATGCCAAGGGCTGGCCATGAGCCCGGAGATGTCTTAGGGACGAGAAGGGTGACCCGAAGGGCTGTGAGGGGGAAAAAGCAACGGGAAGAGGAGGAGAAACCCAGCAGCAACTGCCCATTAAAATTCATGAAACCTGTTAAAGAGCAGAAAGCAGCGCGAGCTCCTGGCTGCTGATGACAAAGCCGGCGAAGGAGGTGTCGGTGACAGCCCCGTACATCAGCAAACTTGGGGTTTAAATCCCCATTCTCAAGCCGGGCTCCATCTGGGTGACACGGTAACGAAGGGCGCTTCGTTAGTGCCCGCCCGCTGCTGGGCAGAGGTGATGGATGGAGGTACCAAACCTCCCCCTCCAGGCACATCCCCGGACCACAGCCACCCCTTCCCCTCACAGGGGACCCCCAAACCCCCTCCGCTCCCGGGACGGTGATGTATATGTTAGAGCTCGTTTATTTTCCCTTTTCCCATATATTTTTAGCCCCCCCCACGCATGCAACCCCCCTCCCAGCTGCCTGCGAACGGGTTTAACAAGCCACAGCGCATTTCCTTCGCCGTAATTAGCAACATTTCTGCAGGCAAATGGCAGTCGGGAGTGGAGGTGGCATTTCCTTAATTAAAACAATTAATTAGGGTGGGGTGAGAGGGAAGATAAAACATCTTCCCTATAGAAATGGCTCTCAGAGCAGCCGGTCCCCTGCGGTGGTGCGAGGGCTGTGGTTTCCCCGGGGTGACGATGTGACGTGTGTCCCTGTGGGTTCCCACCGTAGGGTGCTGTCCCCACCGCTGAGCACCCCGGGGTGCTCCTCGGACCCTGATGGCCTCCTTGGCCTCCGAGGACCAACTGTTTGTCCCAAAATGTCACCGTCCCCAACGCTGGCCAGGCCCCAAGCCAGAGCATCCCGGTGATGCCGGCAGCGTGCTGGCCGGTTCCTCGCCGGGGTATAAATATCTGCGTGTTACTTAGCGACTAATTGCACAGAGCACAACAGCAGGGGGGGCGGGGGGGGGGGTGCCAGCCCCTAATGAGGATCTGGAATCACAAGCTGCTAATTACCCCTGTGCTGAGCTCCTGCTTCGCTCTTGCTGGGGTCTGGCTGTCCAGTCCAGCCGTACGGCTCCCACCTGCATCCCTTACGGCATCCCCCGGCACCACCAGCCCGAGCCCCCCATGCCAAGGGTTTTTTGGGGCAGGTGGGAGGCCAAATCTATGAGTATTCCCATATGGATCCCTCTCTGAGGACAGGCGCCTTCCGGCACCCGCATCCCGGGATGCTCCTGGCTCCGCCGCAGACCTGGTCACATCCCTTTGGGTGACCGGCCGCAGCTGGGCTGGTGTTTAAGGACCAAAAGGTCCATCCCCGACGCGGCCGCAGCCTTGGTGACCGCGGCGGACGCAGCTCCGTGGCCGGGGAGATGCGGGACGGCACGTCGGCACCCCAGGAGTTTGTCCGTGTGTTCGGCCGCGGGACCCACGGCCGGGGGGGCTGTGCTGCCCGTTGTGGGGTGCTGGGGAGCGTGTGGGGTGTGGGGAGCACGGGGGGGAGCGTGCAGGGGTGGGTGCACGCAGGGGTGGGTGTGAGCACGGGTGCATGCGTGCACGGGAGCGTGCAGGGGTGGCTGCGTGTACGTGGGGGTGTGCACACGCAAACCCGGTGCGGGGGTGGCTTAAATCGAGGCCATTCCACGGGCTGGAGGAGCAGCCCCAGCCAGGCCAGTGGAACCCCTCCCCGGCAATGCCGACCCTTCCCCAGCGGCGCTTATCCTTGCTGAACTCATCCATCCCCTGGTTTGAACCGGGGCCTTTTCCTTAATCCCAGAAGCTCCAACACTCCTTGATTCCCGCTGGCTCCCCGCGAGACGAGGCTCCGGCACAGGCAGCCCCGCTCGCGGCACCGGATTAACCTCCGGCTGAACCGCCACGCCGCCGTGGTACCTGGTGCATTCCCAGCACCGGCTTTGCCTTTCCCCAGAGCGAGATGCTCAGAATTTGGGGTACCCAGGAGCATCCGTCTGGGCTCAGCATCTCCCCGGGGGAGACACTTATTTCTAGGCTCTAGGCACGGCGTGGATGGTGGAAAGCAGGTCCCGGGTAAATATCTCCCGGCGGGTGCGTGCGGGGATGCTGCCTTCACAGGATTTACAGCTTCAAAGCCTCGGCCTCAAAGCCTGCAGATATCTTTTCATCATTTCAGCCGCGGTCTAATTACCCGGCTGGCCGCCGGCGCTGGCCGACTCTCCCAGGTATGGCCTCCCCTTAATAGCTGGGATTTATTATTTAAATGTCGTTTTTCAGCTCCCGTTTCCCGTTCAGGCTCCAAGGGTGCCTGTGGGGAGCAGGGGGTCTGAACCCCAAAACATGAGCGCCCTGAACTGCCGGCAGCCGGCTTTCATGCTCTCAGCCTGCTCTCAGCTGTGCTGAGTTATTAATTAAAGGCAAGGTATCGTTCCCTGCTTCATCTTGGGTGTAATTAGATCGTGGGGATGCCGGGAAGCGGCGCTGGTTAACATTTGCCGGAGGGAGATGAAGGGAACCAGAGTCATCCCAGCCCAACCAGTGCATCCTGGCATTTTCCACCCCACTGCGGATGCTCCCCATCCCCCTGCCAAATTTGGGGGGGTTTCTGCTCCGCCGAGGGACCGGCTCATGCTTGGGGACCAGCAAGCCGGTGATGCTGGCCGGCATGCTTTGGCACAGAGCCTCCGTGCCGGTGATTTACAGCAGGCACCAACCCTGCCGGCCCTGGGGCCACGTGCCGTGATGGATGCGGGAAGCAGCCCCGGCCACTGGCGCCCGTTAATTATTCGCTTTGGATTGATGAGAAATTGCAGCTCCCGCTAACGATGGCAGCCGGCTCACCCCGATTTAGCCAGAGCCGAGGGAGATGGCAGCGATGCCGGGGTCAGCGCTGGCTGTGCCGCTTCCCTGGCTTTTCGGAGGGGCTGCCTTTCCCCGCAGCCGGCTCAGCCGGGAGGATAATTTATGGTTTCGTATCAGAGCTGCTGATCTTGGAGCCTTTCCAGCCTCCTCTTCCCTCTCCCCGCACCGCTGTTCCTCGAAAGCCGACTTCCCAGGACAGGATCCAGCTCCTTGCCGGGCCATCTTCGTCCCCAGCATCCCTGGCCATGCTTCCCCTTAGGGACCTGGATCCTGCTTGTGATGAGCTCATGTGTGTGCTGAGCTGTGACAGGGCTCAGCGGGTTGCTGGCACTGGCTGAGCCAGTTCCTGCTCCCATTTCAGGATGCTCCGGTGCTCCAGCCGCGTGGGCAGTGCAGGATAGGACCATGTCCACAGTGTGGGAGCCCTCTCCCAGCCCCCCAGACCCCACTGGGGACGTGCATCCACCCGGGAGCCCCGTGGAAGCGTGGGCACCCCAGCATCCATTTGCAGAGCGTGATTTTCAGATGCCAAATTGCCTTTTAGTGATTAAATGCTCTGTGGAAGTGGGGTGTGGGGTCTGGCAGGGGAAGGTCAGTGACAAGCAGCGGTGTCCCTGCAGCTGGGCAAACAGCCCCGGTGCCACCAGCAGGCTCCAGTTTTGGGGAGATTTCAGTGGATTTTGATGTTTACTCGGTGGCTCTCAGAGCTCTTTCCAGCTTGGGGAGAAGAGAGGCAGAGATGGGAGCAGGCGGCTAAAATAGGCAGAGCCCTGGGGATGCAGCACTGTGACTGTGCCCAGAGGCCATGGTGATGGACATCAGACGGGTGACACTGCCGGGGAGCCTGGTGACCGCCACGGCACTGGCAGGGTTAAGTCGAGTGGCTGCAGGCAGAGCCCTGCCAGGGGGATTAGCCATGTCCCTCCGGTGCAGGCAATTCCCTGCCTTGTCCATCGATCCCTTCGAGGTGTTAAGAGAGGCTGGAGCATCGATCGGAGCGAAGCCCTGGGCAGCAGCGAGGCCAAAGTCTTCCCCGGGCAGAGGGATGCAGGATCCGGTCTTGGGGTCCGGAGGACAAATTGGGGAGCATTCCCAGTGCGATGCAGCCATAGAGGTGCTGGACCCCACCCCAGCACGGACACCCTTTTGGGGACAAAGCCTGCCAGGGTGGGGACACACAACGGTGTGATGCTCGGCCATGGGAAACACCGATGAAACCTCTCGGCGCCTGCCAGGCGCCCGCGGCGTGCCGGCTTGGCACCTCACCACCGCTCGCTGGACCGCGTCCCGGGCACTCACGGTGACAGACGGGGACGTTAAACAAGCCACGGGCTGATGCCCAAAGCAACCGGTCCCTCTGCTCCCATGGCACCCGCTGCGGGTTTGTCCCCCACCCCGGGATGCAGCGGGTACTGGAGCATCACCCCGTCTTGTGGCATTGGGTACCGCATCCTCGGTGTATAAATAACACACCGATAAAAAAAATAGGATTCCATTTTCCTGAAAAGAAAGGAAGGGCTAAAGACAAAAGAGGCCGTTTACCAACCGGCTGGCAGCCCAGGGAAAATTGCTATCAAGGTAAAAAATCTCAGATTAAGGAAAGGAAAGAGCTGATCTTAACACCAGTCCTTAGACAGGGAGGAAGGGCAGGATTTTCACTATTTAATTGGTTTTTTTTAACCATTTACAGCTGTTTGTGTGCTCCACTTCAAAGCTGGGAGCGCATCATTTTTTACGAACTCACTGTAATAATAGCATAAATAAATAATAAAACCCCCAGCTTCTTCGACTCTGATTGTCCTTGAATTTAGTGAATTTGGCTGTTGTCTGAGGAACAGAGCTCCGTACGTGTCCCTGGCTCCCAGAGTTTTATCCCCTTGGAGAGAGGACATCAGAGCTTCAGGACTGGGCTGAAAACTGGAGAATAGCTGAGGGAGGGGGAAAAAAAATCCAAATAAATGGCAGGATGGATTCAGCAGCCTGCTCCAAGTTTGTGCCATTATTTGGGGTGAAATTCTTGTGGTTTCTTTTCTCTCTCGGCTGTGGGAGGGGATATCCCCCCCCCCCAGGTCTTGTCTCTGCAGCGGGTGTTGCCTGAGCTACCCCGGGGGGGGGAAAAATGCTTTGGCTTCGGCTGTGCCGCCCGGCGAGCGCCGGCGTTAGCCACGCTTGAGGGGAAAATTACAATCGCTGCCGGGGCCGGCTCTTCCCCGGCAAGAGCTGCTCTGCCAAAGGGCATCCTTATGGGGGGCCGGTGGCATCCGTGCCAGCTGCCTGCCATGGGGACGGCCCAGTTGGGGGCTGCTGGTGCCGGTGGTTGAGTTTGGGGGGGGTCCCTTGGTCACGGTGCATTGGAGCGTTGGGGAAACTGAGGCATGGGGTGGGAGCGAGGGGACACGGGGCAAGGGTCAGTGGGGTGCAGTGGTGTTGGAGGGTGGATGGGGGGGGACACGCTTCATCACCCCATCACCCCTGCTAACACCCCAGCGGGCAAATTCCTCCCTGGCCACCCCAAAAGCCTTCGCTCTGCTCCTCTTCCTCAGCAGGATATGGAAACGTGAAGGATTTTATCCTTGTGGGAAGAAAGGGGAAAAGCTGGGGAGGGGCGAGGGTGGGCGACAGCTCTTCCAAAGGACAAGGTGAGTGTGGCAAAGCCCCTCAGCAGGGACCCCCCCCCCGCCCCCCCCAGCATCGTTTCATCGCTGGAGGGAGGGAAGGAGGAGAACAGAAAGTCTCCGGGTTGGAAAAAGGAGATTGCGAAAGTCACTGGCTCTGGATGGAAACAGAGCAGGGGAGAGCTGAAGGGGAGGTTAAAAATAGCCCCAGCTCGGTGGGAGGTTGGGGGGGGGGGGGACTGGGGGGGACATGGGGACAGGCTGGGGTGTGGGGAAGGCTGGGAGGGAAGGGGCCATGGGCTGGGGAAGGAGGGGGAAGAGCTGGATTGGGAGAGACTGGGCTCCTGGGAGCACATCTGGATGAGGGAGCCCTGGGTGACGGTGAGAACAGCTGGTCTGGGGGCAACAGCTGGATGGGTGGCCCTGGGGTGACAGTGGGAACAGCTGGAGGGGGGTGATGGGGGGCACATCTGGATGGGAGAGCCCTGGGGTGGCAATGGGAACAGCCGGAGGGGGGCAATGGGGGGCACATCTGGATGGGAGAGCTCCGGGGTGATGGGGAGAGCGCCTGGAGGGGCCGTGCACATCTGGCAATGGGAACAGCTGGATTTGGGCTTGGGGAACAGCTGGACAGGAGAGCCCAGTGATGGTGACGGCCATGGCTGGGTGAGGCTCATGGGGACAAGGGGCTGTCCCGGCCGGCACTGGACCAAGTGGGTCCCCATGGGGCTCGGGGGGGCTCAGTCCCTTCCCAGCCACCCCCAGAGCAGCCACGGAGGGTTTTTCTCTTTCCAGATTAACTTGATGAAGTTACCACTCGTCTCCCGGAGCAGGGAGACGGCAGCGGGGTGGCAGGAACGAGGTCATTAAAGCAGAAAGAAAAATACATTAGAAATGTTCAACTGCTCAGTCTAGCCTGAAATGTGCTTAAATCAGCCCCGAGTAAACAATGAGACGGGATTAATCGCAATTAGTTTTCATTAGAAAGGTGGCATCACCCTCTCCTGCTCCCCAAGGGCTGCTCCCTGCCTTATTGGGGATCTGGGGATCACCCGGCCGGATCCAGCCCCGGGCAGGCGGGTGGCAACATCCTTCCCGAGCTTGGTGGCTGCGGGGAACCGCTTTATCTCCACCGAGGCAGAGACGAGGAGCCGACAGCAGCCGGAGCTTCAAAGGGAACCTGTAAATCCGGCATATGCAAAACCCCAGCCGGCACCACAGATAAACAGGGACGTGGCGTGGCGGCCTCTGCCAGCCCGCGGCTGCTGCGGCACGGGGCAGCGCTCGGTCCCGGGGTGATGCTTGGCCTCGGGGTGATGCTTGGCCATGGGTGATGCTCACCCTCAGGGTGATGCTTGGCCCTGGGGTGATGCTTGGCCGTGGGTGATGCTCACCCTCAGGGTGATGCTTGGCCCTGCGGTAATGCTCAGCCTTGGGGTGACATTCAGCCTCCGGGTGATGTTCAGCCTCAGGGCAATGCCGGGCTCTGGGATGATGCTTGGCTTTGGGGTGATGCTCAGCCATGGGGTGATGCTCAGCCCCAGGGTAATATTTGGCCTTGGGGTGATGCTCAGCCTCAGCACACCCCGCACAGCCCCAGTTTTTGCAGTCCCCCATCTTCAGGCAGGACTTTCGGGGATGAGGACGAGCCGGCAGAGCTCTCAGGGCTGCCTCGGGAAGGGGTGAGGACGGCGTGTCCGCCGTGGGCCCTGCAGTTTGAGGTGCTGACGGTGGGTGCTGGGCTCCCCGGGATGCCGGGTGCTGCTGCGAATGCCGCCGGTGGCCTTGCAGGATGGGGACCCTCCGGTGGCCGGCGCGTCCCTCCATCCCTCGGAGGCTGGCAGGGGGCTGACACGAGTTACCAGGTCTCAGCTCACTACCACCCACATCCCAAAACACCTCCCCGGCAGGAGGGATGGAAAAGACATGTGCTGCGTCCAGAATGGGGCAAATTCAGGCATTTTTGGGGCCTGCCCCATGCGTACGAGGCAGCTCCCTGCCTCGCACCAGCAGCAGCCGTGCCCAGCAGCTCATCGCCTTCTCCCTGACGGCATCAGCCTCACCGACAGGTAGTGATTTGTAAATATTTAAAACCCAACTCAAATTGCCGGTTTGCGGCACGGCCCCGGCTGCTGCCACGCCGGGCGGGTGAGGGCTGCGGGGAGAAGGCAGAGCCCGGCTGGGTGCTGGGTGAGCTCCTTCTCCCAGCCTCGCTGGGCACCCACATCACAGGGTGCTCCCGTTACCGGTGGTAATTAGTCTCTGGTGCATCATCAGCATCTGTGTAACCGTGGGGTCCTTCTCCCCCGCCCCCGGAGCACAGCCCCCATCATTAGCACCCAGAAAATGTTGGGTTTCTGGCTGGGAAAACACAGCAAATATGTACATTAAACATCAAATTATAAAATTAACAGATTCAAACTGAGGATGATTTGCATGTGCAAATTAACTTAATTACCACTCTTCCTCCCCGAGCGCCACGGCGTGCTGGGGAAGGGCCGGGCACAGCCACGGCCGGCGGCAGGTGCCGGAGACCCGGCGGTGTATTTTGGGGCAAGGGGGGGGCCGGTGCCAGCTGGGAAGGTTTGGGGAGCGATCGCAATACTCCCAGCGGAGCGAACGCAGGGACGCTCGTGCGGGCTCGCGCACACGCGCGCACACGCGTGCACGACCCCACGCACGCCCACCCGGCGGCACAAAGGCGGCTCTGTGGTTCGGTGCCCAGCTCCCGGCCCAGGTGGGCGGCATTGGCACGGCGCGGGGTGCCTGAAAGGCAGGCCTGTGCGCGGGCAGCCTGCCCGCCCGGGATGCCAACGCGGCCTCGCCGTCGGCACCCAGCGCCGCGGAACCCAGGGGCAGCGAGCCAGCACCGGGCACCCGCCCCAGCGGCCTCGGCTGCAGCTGGAAGGGACGGGGAGAGACGCGCTCCCGGGCGCGCGAGCACACGCGTGCACGCGCGTGTGCGCACGTGGGCGCGGGCACACGCCGACGCGCGCACGCGGGCGTAGCCACATGCATCCGTGCTTGCGCACATATATATGTATGCACGCAGATGCAGGCACATCTGCACACACGCGTGTGCGCGCACACGCATGCACACCACAGTCTCCCCCCATCACCTTGCTGGCATCACTGGGTCTCCCCCCCGCCCCGTGCCTCAGTTTCCCCACCTTCCCAGCCACGACGCCCTCAGCGCTGGGACCCTCCCTGCCTCACTCCGCGCGCAGCACCCACGGGTCCCCACGCTCCTCCACACCCCACTCCCAGGTCCCACCCCAGCAGCACCCACCCGGGGGGGGGGCCAGGCGATCGCAAGGGCAGATGGAAGCCACCCCTCCGGAGCAGCACCCATTCCATGGGTGCGGGGCTGACCCCCCCACCCTGCTCCCTATCTCAGCAGCCAGATGCCGATCCAGGCGCAAGGAAACGCCGGGAGATCTGGGCCCGGATAAGGCGGAATTAAGGGAACAATTTGTTGGGAATTATCTCCCCCTTCTATCTGCCTCTCTCCTATTCCGGCTTTTATTTATTTTCCCAGTCTCCGTCATGTCACAGCCCAACCCTTGGGTGACACCGTGTCCGGCGCATCCCCAGACCAGCACCCAGCGCTGGGTGCTGCGGCCACCCGCCTACGGGGAGAGGATGGGCTCAGCCTAGGAGGATACCGCACGATTCCCAGTTTGCCCAGTTCATCCCATTAAGAGGGCTAGCGGGCAAGGCAGGGCCTTCCTGCAGGCGCAGGCAGGCAGCGAGCAGCAGCTAATTAGGAGCCAGGCAATTAGCCGGGGTTAAGCTCACTGCTTAGGGCAGGGCTGGAAGCGGGCGCAGGGGAGGTTTTATGGCAGGACCAGAGCTGGGTGCCTGATCCTGATCCTGATCTGGGGGGGGGGGGGTCCACCAGCGAGGATAGGGGCTGCTGTGAAGACATCGCTCCCCAAAACCCCTGCCTGGGCCCCCAGCAGGGCTTGGGGGGGCCGGGCGGGGGGGGGGTTGATGGCATGGGAACTCGTGCCGTGCGGTGCCGGCCGCGGCAGGCGTGCCGGGACAGGCCTGGGGGCCACGGCTCACGCCCCGCGCTGCTCCGCGTGCTCAGCATGCACGAGGCCGGCGGGGCGCACGCAAGCGAGGGGTCAACCTCGTCCCCCCCCCCCCCCACCCCGGATCTTTGGCGCTCCGCAGCAGAGAACGGCACCGCTCATCACACGTGTGGCTGCGGGATTTACGGCGAGCCAATTAGCTCCTCCGCGACTCGCTCTATTTCCGAAAGGTCAAATAAACCCCACAGCCCGGGTATAAATCTCGATAGAGAGGCTGCGGACGAGAATAGCCGTCCCCGAGCTGCGGTTTTCCAGCCCGCCGGCCAAAATCCCTACCCGGGAGGATTCCTGGGAGCATCACGGCCACGGGATGTCAGGGTGCCGAGGGATATTAGGGTGCCATTGGATGTTGGTGATGTTCAGCGAAAAGCATCTTGGCGATGCTTGGAGGAAGCATGGGAATTGGGGAGGAATTAATTCAGAGGAGTGTTAATTGGGCTTAATTAGCCGGAGTTTGGCCGGCGTGGGGAGCTGAGGGCCGAGGGTGTGTGAATAGGTCAAGGGGCTCGGCGGTGTCCCCTCGGTGTCCCCCTGGGGACGGTGACTCAGGCGCTGAGTCACGGCAGCGGTTTCCTTCCCCTGGAGACCCCCCCCCTTCCTGCACGAGTAACCCAGTGTGTGTGTCCCCCCCCCGGGTGTGGCTGTCCCCTTCCCCGCCCCGGGGACCGGGAGGGACCGAAGGAGAAGCAGGAAGAGGTGAATCACTGACGGCGTGAGAAACCTCCTGCTTGCCAGGGCAGGCTGAGCACTGGCCACAACTCGGTGCACTGATGACACCGAAGCAGGCAGCCCTGGCAGTTCTGCGGGATCCCTGCTTTGATTCTCTGGAAACCCAAGCGGCTGCGGAGCTGTGACACCGATCCTGGAGGTTGGTTGCATCGCCTGCGACACACCCCAGCACCCTGGGGGGGCTGAGCTGAGATTTCCCATCCCGAGCATCTGCCTGGGCTGGGGAACGGGTGGGGGGGGGAGATGGTTTATTTCCGACTACCCTGATTTGGGTTTTTTTGGGGAAAGTTCAGCTAAAACAGGCTGGGGAAGCAGATGGCGGGGGGGGGGGGACGGTGGCGAAGCACTGAAGCAGTAAAAGCAAAGCACCTTCTCCTGCTGCGCTGGGCCCCCACCCTGTGTGTCAGCCCCAGACCCTGGTGTGCCCCCCCCCCCCCACGCCCTGGCACCCACCCACCCACCCATCCTGGCATCCCCTGCACCCTGGGGTAGGGAGGTTCGGCCTCCCCTCGCTGCGGTCGGGCAGCACCCGGGGTGGGGGGGCACAGAGCAGCTCTGAACCCTCGGTGCGAGGGGAAACTGAGGCAGGGGGGGTGCTGAGGGTGTCACGCTGGATGGCGGTGCCAGGAGGGGAAGTGGGTGGGAAAAACCCCTTGTGCAAGGGGAAACTGAGGTGGGGGGGGCTGAGGGTGTCACGCTGGCTGGTGGTGCCAGGAGGGGAAGTGGGTGGGGGGGAAAAAAACCCTTGTGCAAGGGGAAACTGAGGCAGGGGGCTGGGGGCATGGTTGTGTTACATCTGCACTGCCAGGGAGGGGAAGGAGGGGGGGGGGGGGGCTTTTACAGGGAGAAACTGAGGCAGGGGGACAGGGACGAGCTCGGCAACAAAAGGGGGGGTTAGCCCCCTTGCCCGGGGGTCCCACCACCTCTCCGTGCCAGGGCTGGGGGGGGGGGAAACTGAGGCAGGGGACGGGGGGGGGGCAGGGGTGGGCTCCAGCCCCCCTAGTCAAAGAGGAGGGGGAATACCCTTTTGCCGGGGGGGTTGCCGAGGCAAAAGTGTGTGTGTGTGGGGGGGGGGTATTACCGATGGGGCGGGGGGATACCGAAGCCTCCCCGGGGCGTGGGGGGGGGCAGGGCGGCGGTTCCTCCAGCCCCGTTCTCCCCGGTGCAGCCGCAGCCACCGGGCCGGGCCCGACCGCCGGTAACGGCAACGGCTCCTTCTTCTTCTTCTTCTTCTCCTTCTCCTTCTCCTTCTCCCCCCCCCCTTCTCTCCGCCGCCATCCCTCCCCCGTTCCTCCCTCCCTCCCCTTTCCCCGCGGCCCCGCCCCGCCCGGGCTCCGGTGCCCCGGCGCCTCCCGCCGCGGCGGCGCGGAGCAGGAGCGGGGCCGGGCCCCAACCGAGGCTGCCGGTGGGCGCAGGTGCGCCCTGACCCGACACCCCCCCCCCCCCCCAACCCTACCCCGACCCCCCCTCCACCTACCACCCCCCCACCACCCTTCTCAACCCGGGACGGCGAGGTAAGAACGCGGCCGGTGCCCCCTCCCCGGTGGGTGTCTCGTCCCCCCCCCCCCCTCCCGTCCTTATCGGTTGTCTTCTCTGCGGGGGGATGGGAGGAAAAAAGGGGTGCCCCCCCCCCTTAGACACCCCCCCCCACCCTCCTCCTCCTCCTCCTCCCGCCGGCTGCTGCATTGGGAAGCGGCGCTTTTGTTAGCGGCTCCTCCGGGCGGAGCGGGCGGAACCTTGAAGGGTCACGGGCTGGAGGGGCCCCCCCCGGCCCCCCCCCCCCACACCCCCTTTATCCCCTCGGCACCCCCAGTTCCCACCCTTCTGCCCCCCCCCCTCCCTGCACCGCGCCCCCCCCCCCTCTTTCAGCACCTGCAGCCCCATCCCCACCCCTCCTGCCCCCCCCCCCACCCCCCCCCGGCCCTGGCACCCCAATCCTATCCCCCCCCCTCCCCCAGTCCCCTTCGGCACCCTGGGCACCCCCACCCCAGCCCACCCCGGCACCCTCATCCTGCACCCCGAAGACCGTCTCGGCACCCTCATCCTGCCCCCCCCCCCCAGCACCCTCATCCTGCCCCCCCCCCCAGCACCCTGGTGTGTGTCTGTGTCGTGTGTGTCCCCCCCCCCAGCACCCTGGTCTTCCCCAGCACCCCCCCCCCGCACCCTTGACGCCCCCCCCATCCCCTCAGTCCCGCACCCGACCCCCCCCCCCCCACCCCATCCCCCCAGCACCCAGTCCCACCCCCCCCATCCCCTCCCACGCCCCCATCCCACCCATCAGCACCCCGGGCCGGCACCCCGACCTCCCCCCCCAGCCCCGGGACACGGTGATGGGCGTGATGGGCTGGGGGGGGGGGCGGCCCCCCCCGAACTGGGAGGATGGAGATGGGGGGGGGGGGGATCCCTGCTTCTTCGGGCTCCGTTTTGCCTCCGCCGTTTCTTTGGGAAGCAGCCAGGGCTTTTTGGGGTTTTTTTTTTGGGGGGGGGGGGACAGGAAAAGAGGGGGGCTGGTGTGTGCCCCCCCACCCTGTGCAGCTTCTGCTGGGCTGGGGGGGGGGTGGAGGGGCTGAAATGGGGGGGCCCGGCCAATGCAGCCCCCGAAAGGGCAGTGGGGAGTGGTGAGGGCTCAGCCTGGGGGGGTTGGTGGTAGGGCCCCCCCCCCCCCAAATAACCTGGCAGGGCTGGGGGGAGCAGAGCGCCCACAAATTGGGGGGGGGGGGGCGTGCCTCGCTCCATTTCGCTGGAGCTGTAACTTGGTGGGGACAAGGGATGGGGGGGGGGGGCGACACCTGGTAGAAGTGGGGCACCCCCTCCTGCATGGGGGGGGGTTGGCACCCCCCCGGCATTAGGGCAGGGCCGGGGAGCCCCGTGCAGGCAGCGTCTGTGGGGCTGGGGGGGCTCCGTCCCCCCCTTTTGGGGCTCAGCACCATCTCACCGTCTGCAGGTTTGCTGGGGGGGGGGTAAGCCTAAAATAACATGGGGGGGGGGGTGCTGAGCCTGACCTGAATCCTGCCCTATCACCCTCCTTGCAGGGTGCCCTGGGCACCCCCTGAGCCCGACCCCCCCACCCTGGCCCCCCCCCAGGCCTGACCTCCATCGCTCCCACATAACCCAGAGCAGTTGGGGGGCTGGGGCCCCCCCCCAGACCCCGCCTGCCCCAGCTGGCCCCTCCGGACCCCTCCATGGGGCAGGAGGGAGTGGGGAGCCCCATCCCTGTGCAGGGGGTTTTTGGGGGGCTGAGGACCCCCCAGAGGAGGGGGGGGGCAGGGGGCTTTGCCATCAGCTCGGGGTGACCTTGGGTGAGCGCTGCCTCCCGCCGTGCCTCAGTTTCCCCTCTGCCAAAAGAGGGCGTGAGCTGTGGGGGGTGCAGAGGGGAGCCCCCCCCCCCAGTATTGGGTGCTGCACCCAACCCCTCCACCCACTCTGGGGACCTGGGGCGGGGGGGGACATTTGCTGAGTGACCCCACCTTGGGGACACCCACCTCTGCTTGTCCCCAGCACCTGGGAGAGGTGGGGACAATGGTGACACCGCTGTCCCCCCCCATCGGGTCCCCAATCTCTTTGGGGCCAGGTTGGCCCCAGCGGGGCCAGATCCTGCTCTGGGGATGAACTGGGGGGGGGGGGGATGGCTGAGCCCCCCGTCCTGCTGAGACGACCGTGGAGAAGGGGTGCATTGGCTTGGAGGGGGCCCTTCTGTCCCGTGTCCCCCCCCCCCCCACTGGGCAATTTTAGCCACAATTTAGGGCCTGAACTGGTGACACTAGAGGGCAGCTCCCAGCTCTGCGCACAGCCGGCCGGTGCAGGATCCGGCCCTGGGTGCCAAGGCCCTGGCAGCGTGATGTCCCCGTGTCCCTGTCATCCCCCCCCCCCGCCACTTCACCGAGCCATGGGGTGATGTTTGCAGGTGCGTGTCCCCCGCTGGGTGCTGGGGGCCGGATCCAGGTGGGTGCTGAGGTGCTGAGCATGGGCAGCGATGCTTCGCCGGCCCCCGCCGAGACGGCCCTTTCGCGGCGTCCCAGGGGTGACACGGGAATTGGGTCATCGCTGTCACCGGGGCACGTGGCTGCGGTGGGGAGGTTTTGTGTTTGGGGGGGGATGGAGATGGTCCCGGAGGGGGGGGGTCAGGTTCTGAGGATGCTGGGGGGCAGCTCAGCCCCCGCCAGCGGCGACGGTGCCGCCGGTGTTTCGGCTGCGGGGGAGGCGGCTCCTTTCCCCCCCACCCCCCCCCCACCCCAAGAGCCGCTTCCCAAGGTATTTTCGCTGCCGTTCCCATAAACAAAGGCAAATCACTAAATTCAACTCCCGGCAGCGGCAAAACCACCGGCAAACCGGGCTGCGCTGCCCGGTGACCGCAGCGGTGGCCTTGCCCGCTCGTGGACGCGCGTGCAGGCGCGCGGGTGTGCCGCTCCCCGTGGCACAGCTGCCCCCCTGGATGCTTTCCCAAAACCAGGAGGGTTTTTGGTGGCTTTGCAGCCCTCCGAGCCCTGCCAGGAGCCCAAAGTCACGGGGCAAGGTGGTGACGTGCCAGGCTGGGTGTCACCGTCCCCCTCGCACGCCCCCTCGGAGCCGGCATCCCTTGCAGCTTGCTCTTCGCGTGATGGTTTGGCTCCCAGTTAAACCAGTGGCTCCTGGGAGGGCTCTTCCCTTCCCACCAGCTCTACCGTACCGGTGCTGGCGGGGGGGGCTCAGCCCGGCCACGAGGCCCATGCCAGCGCGATGCTCGCCGGGTACCGGAGCTGGATGCAGATCCCTGCTGCAGTGCCGGATGCAGTTTGTATCCTTAGACAAGCTCGAATATTTTTAATTAAACCTGCCAGTTTGGATGCGATTTAATTTTTCAGTGGGTTGAGCTGCGCCGGCCCCTCGGTGCATCTCCTGCGCCGGGACCGCTCCAGCCGTATCTATTTCCCGGTGTTGCCTTCGGTGAGGTTTTCCTACCGGGCGCGGACCGGTGGCTTTTCCCATGCCGGTATCTCTCGCTGTGCCCGGCGATCGGGTTGCCACCGGCCCGGGCAGGATGGTTTTGTGGCGGTGCTGGTGCAGTGGCATCCGGCGTGTGTTCGGCAACATAAATAGTAGTAAAGAAAACCAAGAGCAAGCCTGGCTCCATCTGGGCTGCGCTGCTGCGCCTGCTTAGCCTGTTTGCGCCCGACCGCCGCCGGCATCACCCGATCGCCGTCGGCATCATGGGTGCTGCGTCCTGGGGGGGGGCACTTGGGTCTCTTCTTCCCATCCCTCCATCCCCAGGAGGGTGATGGAGGTGGCTGCCGGAGCGTGGTACCCAAAAGGATGCTGCCGTATCCCCGGCAGCGCCGAGCCCCACCGCGGAGGGGACCCGGTGGCCCTGGGGACCCCCCCCGGCTCGTCCCCAGGGACTGTCGGGTTTCGGTTGCGTCTCCCAAAAGGGGTGATGGAGGTTTCGATTCCCTTCGCGAAGGCGGGAGGGAGAGGAAGAGTGATCGTCTGGCGCGGAGGAGATCCCAGTGGGGCTGCCTTGTGCTAACAGGATTTTACTCCCTATTTAATTACACTTTTGTCAAATTAAAAAAAAAAAAAAAAGAAAAAAAGGGGGAAAAAAGATCCCTCTCGTCTCTTTGTGACAGTTCCCGGCAGCCGGTTAATTAAAGAGCGGTTGGTGAAGCCACCGGTCCCCAGAGGAGGTCCCAGGGGACCCCAGCCCCAGGGCTTGGCAGTCACACCTCGGTTCCAGTTCCTCCCAGTTCAGCCCAGTTTGGCCCGCTGGTGGCGAGGCCGGCCGTGGTCGTGGCAGCGTCGGCTAATCCCCGGTTTTTCCCTGTGTAATCCCACCCGCCGGGATAATCTCATCAAACCCGGCAGCGCCGCGGCCGAGCTCGGTGCCGCGTTTGGTGCCGGATGGATCTTGGTGGGGGGGGGACGGACACGGCGGCCCTGGGGGAGCGGCGGCTGCGGGCACGTCCTCGGCGGGGAGGTACGGGGCTGCGGATGCCCGTGGGCCTCTCGGGCATCGGGTGGGGAAACTGAGGCACGGAGCGGGAGACGGCATGTGGCTTTGCAGTAGCTGGGGACCGGGACAGGGGGGTGGCGGCCATCCCCGTCCCAGCACCAAAACCAAATCCAAGGTGCTGGAGGAGCGTGGGATGGGAAGAGGCAACGGCGGCAGCACCCACATGCCCCCCCCGGAGAAACCGGATCCGGCTCCGGTTTGGGCGGTGGGAACGTAACTGGCTTTTATTATCAACCCCATCCATCATCTCCCGCCGGAGGACGTCGAGATAAAGCGCCGGGAAATTAGGAAGCGTTAAGAAGGCAATTTGGGAGGCTGGGAACCGGGATCCGTTCTCGCCCCGTGAGGGGCCGGATCCTGCTCAGCGCAGCAGGTAGGGAGCGCGGAGCTGCAAATAACCCCGGCAGCTGCCCCGGCACCGGCTGCGCCCTATCCTTCATGTCACCTTTCGGGGAGGGAGCTGGCGCGGCGTGAGGTCAGCGCTGGGAATAGCCCGGGAGCACGGCCCGGGGCCTGATCCTGCCCGCCTGGGTGGGGAGGGGCTGTGCGGCCTCCCCGGTACAGGGGTGCTCAGCTCCCACCCACCGCCCTCCCCGCAGCTCTGACTGGGGTGCACACTTAGGGTTCATTGCACAGCCCCTGCTGCTTCCATGCACGACAGCCCCGTGCACACGCGTGTGCAGACGTGTGCGTACCCCCACGCGTGCACAGCAGCCCCATGCGCACGGCCCACGTGCACATGCGCACACACACCCCCCCCAGCCCTGCGTGCACAGACGTGCGCACCACTCCTGTGCACACGCGTCCCTGCACACCCCTCACACGCGTGACACCCCGTGCACAGACACCTGCACACGCATGACACCCCGTGCACAGACACCTGCACACGCGTGACGCCCCATGTACAGACACCTGCACACACGTGACAGCCGGTGCACACACGAATACCTGCACACGCGTGACAGCCAGTGTACGTGCTGACGCCTGCGCACACGGGACACTTGGTGCACACACACCGGCACACGCGTGTGCCAGATACATGTGCCCAGCTGGTGCACACACCAACTCCTACATGCACACGACACGTGGTCCACACATACCTGCACGCAGATGACACCCAGTGCACACGCACCGGCACACACGCATGACGCCCGGTGCCCACACGCCTGCACGCGTGTGCCGGCTGCCGCATATGCTGACACCTGCACACACGTGACCGCTGGTGCACACACGTGACGCCCGCTGCACACACCGGCGCCAGCACACGACACACGACACGCACCCCGCCTCGCACACGTGTGACACCCCATGTGCACACACCCGCACACATATGACACCCGGCACATCTGGCAGGGCCACCCAGGGGACGGGCACCTTTGTCACGGGTCCTGCTGTGAGCTTTGCGGTGCCGGTGGCCGGGAGCACGCGGTGACGGCGGGGAAGGGACCGGGGCTGTGCCGGCCTGGTGGCCACCGGTGGCCGAGCGGGCTTTGCCGGTGCTGGCAGGAGAACAAGGAGCTGTTTCGAGGGCAGCGAGGAAACACCTGACCTTCCGGCGAGGCGCTGAGCGCGGAGGCGGCGGCGCTGGGCGCGCGCCCGCGAACAATGGCCCTTTGTTCCGCGCTGCCGCTGGCATCCCGCATCCTAGCCTGCATCCCATCCAGCATCCCGCATCTCAGCCTGCGTCCCGTATCCTGGCCTGCGTCCCGTATCCTGGCCTGCGTCCCGTCCCCTATCCCGCATCCCGCGCCCCAGCCTGCATCCCAGCCCCCATCCCACCCTGCGTCCCGCGTCCCACCCTGCATCCCGTCCACATCCTGCATCCCGCATCCCACCCCGCATCCCGCATCCCACCCCGCGTCCCGCATCCCACTCCGCATCCTGCATCCCACATCTCATCCGGCATCCCACATCCCCCGTCCCACCCCGCATCCCATCCCACACCCCGGCAGCGCCGCAGTGCCAGCACCCACGCCAACTCGGCTCCCGTGCGTCCCACAGCCCGGTCGAGGCTCCGGGTGCCCCCGTGCCGGGGTGCTGGTGGCACACGGTGGCGGGGGGGGGGTGTGTGTGGGTGCCACCCCACGCAGCTCCCACGCGTCCCCGGCTGTCACGGGACGTGGCAGCACGTGGCGCGGGTGCCACCGCCGCAGCCTTTGAAGCCGGCGTCTGCGAAACAGCGAGCGGGATGGAGCGGGGTCGTACGGGTGAGCCTGCAGCCTCGCAGCGAGGAGGAGGAGGAGGAGGAGGAGGATGAGGAGGAGGCCACCGGGCGAAGGCTGGGCTCACGTGCCGTGGCCCACGCCCTGGCACCGGCAGCCGCTTCCCACTCTCCTGGCACACCGACCGTGCCGGAATCTGCCGGCGGGCGGGAGCGGGTTTGCCAGGGGGGTGGCTGTGGCTCCTGTCCCCACCGATGTCCCCGTCCCTCGGTGTCCCCAGGAGGTGGGTGGCTCGGAGGAGGGAGAAGGGTGTCCGCAGAGTGGGAGCCCTGGGTGGCAGCTCCAGGGCCACCATCACCTTGGGGACAGCGGGATGCTGGGGACGGTGACACAGCCAGGACCTGTGGGGACCCCCCCCAGGGGGGGCTGCCACCCCCCCAGCGCTCGCCCGCACCCCTCACCCCTCTCCGCGCTGTTTCACCGAGCGGATATTTAATCTTATTTAACTACAAATAAGTGTTTTGAAGCGTGGAAATCTGAACTCGAGGCACCAGCTCCTGAGCTCGGAGCAATTAAAAGCCCCATTTTCCCGGCCGGAGCAGAGCAGCTGAGCGTGGCCGGACGCGGGGGAGCCCGAAATGAAAATAAACCCACCAAAACCAACAACTAAACTTTATTAAGGTTTAAAAAATGAGCAGGCTGAGGGGCTGAGCGCTCCCTCCCAGCCTCCCCGGCACCTCCTCCGACTCCGCTGGCTCTTCCCAGCTGCTGGAATCCGTGGGTTTGTTATTGTAGGGTTGCTTTCTCAGGATTGGGGTTGTTTTGGGGGGTTTTTTGGGGGGGTTGTTTCTGAGCAGTGCGGGTGTGTACGGCAACCTCCCATGCGGTTCATGATGGGGCTCTGCGCCCTGGTTCGTTATGGTAGGGTTCCCGCTTGGAGCTGGGTGTAAACATGCCGGTTTGTTATTGTAGGGTCTCCCATGTGGAGCAGGGTTTGCCTGTTGGCTGTTGGGGTCGAACCAGGAGCCATGTGTCCTCCTGCCTGCTTGGGGACAGGGCACCCTGGGGATGGGGGGATCTTGGGGACGGGGGGATCCTGGGGACGGGGCTCCCGAGGGTTGGGACATCCAGGGGACATGGGGTGCATGGGGATGGGGACACCCTGGGGACCAGGATCCCTCGGGATGGAGCACCCAGGGGACATGGGCTCCACGGGGATGGGAACACCCTGGGGACCAGGATCCCTGGGGATGGGGCATGCTGGGGACATGGGGTCCATGGGGATGGGGACACCCTGGGGACAGGGATCCCTGGGAATGGAGCACCCAGGAGACCTGGGCTCCATGGGGATGGGGACACCCTGGGGACCAGGATCCCTGGGGATGGGGCACCCAGGGGACGTGGGCTCCATAGGGTTAGGGTCTCCCTGGGGACAGGGCTCCCTGCGGGCAGCGTTCCTGGGGGATGTGGGCTCCCTGGGGACAGGGCACCCTGGGGTGCACAGGGGAGGTGTGATCCAGGGGACCGGCAGGACTTTGGGTGGGGGCTCCAGGGAGCGGTAGCCAGGCTCGGGGTGGGAGCAGGGGGTTCCCCCTTCCCACGCCGAGGGGAAACTGAGGCACGAGGCCAGAAGCGGTAACTCAGAGCGGGCGGACCTGCTCCTGCTGGCGGGACCTGTCTGCGGCCACCCACGGCTGGGGTGGCCCTGGGGCCATGCAGGTGCCAAAATGGGATGCCGGGGTGAGGCTTGGCACCCCAAGGGGACCCGGTGAGGGTGCAGAGCCCCTGGGGTGGCATAGGTGAGCAGGGAGGATGGGGGGGGTGAATTTGGGGACAAGGGAATGAGTGCCCTTGGGGACAAGGAGGGTGACGGGGGGGACAGGAGGGACATTGGGGGGTGTCTGTAAGGACAAGTGCCTTGGGGGGACCAGCAGGACAGGAGGATCCGTGTGCCCTGGGGGGACAGGGGACAAGGGCTGTGAATTGGGGGGGGGGGACACAGCACCCCTGCGTGCCACCCGCGCTCTCCCCTCGATGGGGTTTATTTTGGTGCGAGGCGTGATGCCTCTTCGATGGGAAACCGTCCTTAATACACAGATGAGTATGTATTTAATATGCAAATTACCATGCGGCTCTGGCCGGCCACCAGCACCTCCCTGGCGTGGTGGAAGGGACATGCCGGGGGGGCACCCACGGGTGTCACCCGGTGGGTATCGAAGGTGCTGACAGCGCCCAGCGGCTCGTCTCAGCCCTGGGCACCCGCAGCGGGTGACGGATGCGGGGACAAAGCCACCCAAAGTGACCGTGGGGGGTCCCCACCATCCCCAGCCCCCGTGTCGGGGGCTCGGACCCCCTTTTTGTGCCTGAGGATGTCCCAGAGAGCCCGGACGCCTGGGTCCCCACTCGGGGGGTGTCGTGGGCGATGGGGAGGGGACAGGGATGGGGACAGGGATGGGGGCTATAAACGGCAGCTGTAAGCGGAGCCGGTAACCGGAGCGGGAGGCCCGGGGGGGACATTTGAGCCGCCGGCGGGGCCGCGGAAGCGCCAAGGTAAATGGTGGGTGCTGTGTGTGTGTGTGTCATGTGTCCCCCCCCCCCAAAAAAAAAGCCACCACGCCGGTGGCCCCCTGTCCCCGTCACCCACATGGGGACCCCACTGATGCTGGGGTCTCCTCCATCCTCAGCTCTGGGGGTCCTCACTGCCTGCAGACACCCCCCCCCCCCCAAAAAGTGCTGCTTGGCAAAAGGAGGGGGGGGGACACACACATGGCAGGGGACAGGGCCAGGGCCAGCCCGCGGTGCCAGGTGGCCGGGGTGACATTTGCTCCGTTGTGGGGACAGCTGCTTCCTGGCTCTGCCATCTGAACCGGCCCCGGAACGGAAACCCGGGGGGGGCGGTGGGTTGGAGACTGAGCCCCCCCCCCCCCCCAACAAGCCCCGGCGGCAGCAGCAGCTGGGTTGGTTGTTTGGGGGGGGGGGGTCCCCATGGGAATTTCAGGGAGGGGGGGGCTACTGCTGGTGACCCCCAAAGCCCCTCTATGGCAATCGGAAGGGGGGTGCCCCCCCCCATGCGACCCCGACGAGCAAGGGATGCTCTGGGGACCAGGAGCCGCGTTTCGGGGGGCTGGGAAGTAGGAGGGGGGGGCATTTTCCTTAATGCTGCTTATAAAAGCCTCATTAGCATATCTAATTGCAGATTGCTTATTGGCGCTGGGTACTTTCTAAAGGAAATTACCCCAAACAGCAAATAAAATCCGGCATTAGCCCTATGAAAAGGGAAGGGATTGAGATATTGAGATAATACCGTCACTCCGTATGGGGGGGTTGAATAACGCGCCCCTCGTCAGATCCCTGCTAACGAACTCTGATTAATTAGAGGCCGCTGGCTGGTCGTGCTGGGCCGCCGCTGCCATTATTCCCCCAAAAGGTTGTATTTTAAGGAATTTCAGGGCTGGTGTGTGCCACCCCCATTTCCCAGTGCGTGTCCCCTGTTTCCCAGTGCCCCCCCCCCCCATTTCCCAGTGCCTTTCTAATGGGTTTATGTCTGAGGCTGAGCCGGCGCGGATGGAATCTGGGATCCCATGGGAATGAGCCGAGCCGGGATCAGCTCCGGCTGCGGCGATGGCCGGTGAGATTGGGGGGGACGACACACCGCGGTCCCTCTGTCCCCACCGTGGCTTGTGTGGGGGTGTCACCAGGGTGTCACCGGTGGGCTCGTGCCTGCTCGACGCTTTTGGAGGGGGACGCCGCGATGCCGCTTGGGGTGTCCTATGGGTGGCCCCCCCCGGGTCCCCGGCTGCGGTGACAGCTGCCGGGGGGGGTGATGGCTCCGGTTACGGTGACATCAGCCCTACCTTCCCACCTGGCGCGGGTGGGGGGCGCAGACCCCCCTCCCTTGGGGGTCCCTGGGGGGGTGTACGTGACAGCTGAGCCGGTTTTGGGACGCCGGAGCCCCCAGTGCCGTTGGGGGATCCTGGGGCGGGGGGATGACCCACCCCCAGCTATGGGACCCAGGCGTGCGGGACCCCCCCTCTGAGCGGTGGGGGACAGCGGTGGCAGTGCCATAGGGCCAGCGGCGGAGGCGGCCGGCGGAGCTCAGGTGGGCAGAGTGGGGTGCTGGGGGGGTGGGAGCCGTGCCCAGACACCACGGTGAAGGGCTCAAATCCCTGGGGGGGGGGGGTGGGGTGGGAATAGGGGAGGCTGGCAGCCCCTTCTTTGGGGTCACAGGGACCCCACTGCGCTTGGGGATCACTGCAGTCCCCCTTTATCAGCCGCTGGAAATTATGGCGTGGGGGGGGCCAAACTGAGGGGCTGCCTCCCCCTTTCTCCCCATCACCCCTGTGTTGAGGGTCAGGGAGATGCTGGGGGGGGGGAGGACAGGGTGTGCGACTGCCCCGCCCCCCCCCCCAAAGCCTTCTGCGCAGCGGGTGAAGGCTGAGCGCGCTTTCAAATGGGGAAACTGAGGCACGGAGCAGGGGGCTGCAGCAGGGACAAGGACAAGGGACATACCCGAGGCTGTTCAGCCGCTCTGTGTCACAGACATCCAAGCTGGAGACCCCCAGCCCCCCCCCCCCCAAGACCACCAGGCACAGCTGCCCTATCCCCACCCGCTGCCTCAGTTTCCCCACAACCACGTTGGGGGGACACGCACGGTGACCGTCCCCTCTCCTCCGCCACCGCTGTGAATGGGTCCCTGTTTGTCACCCATCTCCCCGCCGTGCCCCCCTCCCCGACAGCCCCCTCCTCCCCGCTGCTTTCGCTGCCTTTTCTTTGCCCGCACAATCGCAGGCATTTATGGTGCCGGAGGCTCCGGTTACCCCGCGCCCGCCCGCTGTCACCACTCAGGCTTGGGGGGGGGGGGACACGGTGACACCAGACCCCCCAGCTTGGGGTTACGGGGGCCCAAGGCTGTGACACGACCTCCCCGCGCCCCAAATCCCACCCGGCGTGGGTGGATTCTCAGGTGGCTGATATACGCTCAGCCCTTCCTTCAGGCTGCTTTTTGGGGACACCCCCCCCCTGCTCCGGCACCTGGGGACCCCACAGGGATGCTTAAATTTGGTGATTTTTGGATGATGCTGGGGTTGAGGGGAGTTACGGCGTGGGGACATCATTACCCAAGCGGAATGGCTCGTTTGGGTAACGAGGCTGGGCGAGGAGCCCCCAACAGCCCCTAAAGGGAAAGTTGGGGAGGGAGGGATGGTTTGGGGGAGCCCCCTAATTCAGGTCGGGTGGTAAAAGCCTCTGAGACTTTAATTATAGCAATTAAATTGTTAATGGCTTTTATAAAACAGCCCAAGCACAAAAAATAGATTAAAAAATAGGAATTTCCAGGCTGGTTCCCCAGGGGATGGAGTCCATCCTGGCCGGTTTGTCACCCGCGGCACGCCGACACCGGCCCGGCTGCACCTACCGGTGCAGCCGGGCCGGTGTCGGCGTGCCGCGGGTGACAAACCGGTAGCTCCCTGTGCCAGAAACAGCTCATTTTCCTCTAATTTGGGGAAAAATCCCCCCTATCCCACTCCTCGGCCAACCCTCCGGCTCGCTTTTGGAGTTCGCCGTGGTTGTGCCGCCGGCGTTGCCGGCTTGGACCGGGTGTCCCTTGGGGGCTGCTGTGACACTGAGGGGACTGGGTCGGGTGTCCCTGGGGTCCACGACACCGTGGGGACGAGGTCGGTTGTCCCCAGGGGCTGTGACACCAGGGTCAGGTCCTATTGGGGTCAGATCCTACCCGGGGGGGGGGGGGCTGTGACACCGCGGGGTCGGGGTCAGGTGTCCCCGGAGGCTGTGACACCAAAAAGGGGACCGGGATGGGGACAGTGCCGGATCTTACCGGGACCGGCGACACCGCAGAAGGAACGGGGTCGAGTGTCCCCACTGGCGCCGTGACCCCCCCCACCCCACCCCAGCCCCACGCGATGTCACCCGTCCTCGCTCCCCGCGGGGGACGCGGCGGCAGGAGGGCGACGGTTCGATCGGACCCGCTCCCCGCTCTCATGGAATTGAGAATCAATTAAATCCCCGCCTGGCTGCTAATTACCCAGCCCTACCCTCGTCCCCACTGCCCCACGGCAGGACGGTGACGGTGGCCCGGCGCGGTGGGGGGGACGGTAGCGGTGGCATTGGGGCTGTTTTGCTGGGAGGGTGCCATGGCACGTGGCGCTCCGAAGTGTCCCCAGGGATTTGCCGAGCCATTCCCGTGGCCTTTTGGATGGGGGGGGGGAAAGTCTCGCTGGCTTCCCCTCCGTCCCCATGTCCCCAGCCCGTCCCCATGTCCCCAGCCCTTCGTTCGCCCACGGATTGTCGTTGGGGAGCCACCAGTAAAGGCCCAGTTTGGGCCCAGTAGCCCCAGCGCGGAGCCACGCAGGCGCTGGGGGTGACTCGGCGGGGGCACGGGGGGGGGCCGCTTTTCCCAGCATATTTGAAATTCTTCAGCCGGGGAAGGATTCGCTTCCCTATCGCCAATCCCAGCCGCGTCCCTTACCGGCCCCTCGCCGCTGGCACCGGCCCAGCGCCGGCGCCTTCAGCCCCCCCCCCACCCTCCCCGAGACCCCCCCCCCGGACCCCAGCACCAGTGATGGGTTTGGATTGCGGGTGCTACTGGGGTGGGGGAGTCAGTGGCACGCGATGGGGAGGGAACCCAAGGGGTCCGGGTGGGTGCTGCCCCCCCCCTCCCACCTCTCCCCGTGCCCACAGGTGTGGTGGGTGCCCACCCATGCCGGGGGACACCATGGGGCCACCCCCCCGCGTCCCCCTCGTCCTGCTGCTCCTGCTCGCGGCGGAGAGGACGGCCCATGGCACCTTCCCCGAGGAGCCTGGCCCCATCGCCGTGGCCCCCGAGGACTGTGAGTGCCCACCCGGGGGTGTGGGGGGTGCTGGGGGGGGGGTCAGGGTGCTGCATCAGATGTGCAAGGAGGGACATGGCTCGGCACGGAGGGGGAATGGGGTTTTGGGGTGCTTTGGGGGGAAGGCAGGAGGGGGGCACCCATGGGCAGGGGTTTTGGGGTGCTTTGGGGGAGCTGGGGTGGGTGGGGATGCCCTGGCAGCGTGTGACCCCCCCCCCTCTTGTGTGTCCCCCCCAGATGTGAAGCACTACGCCGTCTTCGTGGGCCACGGGACGAGCCGCCCGGCCGGCCCCGAGGGTGGGGGGACCCAACGCCTCAACATCCAGCGCATCCTCAAGGTCAACCGGACGCTCTTCATCGGAGACAGGTCCGAAACGTGGCACCCCAAAGCCTCCCCCTCCCTGGGGGGGTGGGCACCTGACACCCACCCCAACCCTTTTTGCTGGGGAGGGACCCCACTACCTGTCCTGGGACACCCCAAAATCTGCCAGGGGGTATCCCGGGGGGCTCCGGCGGGGCTGTCCCTGCCCCAGTGATGCTCATCACCCACCCCAGCACCCCACATCTCCCCAAGGGGGTGGTGGTGGATCCCACAGCCCCCCCAACATGCCTCGGTGGGGGGGCACGTCCCCGGGGTTGCCCTCGAGCATCACAGCCGGGAGTCCTGCAGGGTGGTGACACCCGTGTCCCCCTCCCCAGGGACAACGTCTACCGCGTGAGCCTGGAGCCCACCGGTGCCGGCGAGATGCGGTACCACCGGGTAAGTGCTGAGCCCCCGGGTACCGGGGGGGATACACGGGGGGGGGGCTGCTGGCTTCTTCCCAGCCCCACACTGGGTTTTCTCCCCCCTCCACCAGAAGCTGACGTGGCGCTCGAACCAGCACGACATCAGCATCTGCCGGATGAAGGGGAAACAAGAGGTTGGTTTTGGGGTGGGGGGGTCTGCACCCCGTGAGACTCACCCCCCGGTGGGGACCGAGCACCCTCCTGCACCCAATGTCACTTGGACAAAGCCACCCCGTGTGTGTCCCCCCCGGTGTCACCGTCCGTCTCCCCGCTCCCTGCCAGCGGTTGCGTCTCTGTGATTTATTGGCCGCTTGGATAATTGGGTTTGTAATTAATTATTTCGGGCCTGTGGATCAGAGCAGGCACAGCCCAGCAGCTGCCAGAAATCCAATTTCCAGGACCCATAAATGCCACTTTGGGGTGAAAACACCCCCCAAACCAGACCCTCGCAGCGATGGGGGCCTGAGTGGGAGCACCCAGGGGTGGGCTGGGGGGGCTGCAGGTGCCGAGGGGTGACGGTCCCCTCTCGCCGGCGCAGGCAGAGTGCCGTAACTTCGTCAAGGTGCTGCTGGTGCGGAACGAGAGCCTGCTCTTCGTCTGCGGCACCAACGCCTTCAACCCCGTCTGCGCCAACTACAGCGTGAGTCACCCACACCCCGCCGGGACAGGGACACCCGGGACCCCTCGTGTCACCCCCTCTGTGTCTGGGTGACCGGCTCTGCGGGCAGGGGATGCTCCCACCCGCGCCGCCGAGACAGCCCGGACCCCGGTGCCTGCGTGGCATCGCTCACGGCCCCGTCTCACCCGTTATAGATGGACACGCTGGAGCCCATCGGGGACAACATCAGCGGCATGGCCCGGTGTCCCTACGACCCCAAGCACGCCAACGTGGCCCTCTTCACAGGTCAGTGCCGGCACCGTGCCGGGCGCTCTGCCCGCCGCCCCCTGCCCCGCGCCCGGCTGACGCCCCTCTCCCACGCAGGGGGGATGCTCTTCACCGCCACGGTGACGGATTTCCTGGCCATCGATGCCGTCATCTACCGCAGCCTGGGGGACAGCCCGACCCTCCGCACCGTCAAACACGACTCCAAATGGTTCAAAGGTGCCTCCCCCGGGGCGCGGTGCCCGCCGTGTGCCGTGCCGAGACGTGGCACGCGTCCCCTTTCACGCCATCCTGGGACATCCCTGACCCTGCCACTGTCCCCGCAGAGCCCTACTTCGTGCACGCCGTGGAATGGAGGAGCCACGTCTACTTCTTCTTCCGGGAGATCGCCATGGAGTTCAACTACCTTGAGAAGGTGGGAGACATCCCCGCGGTGGCCTGAGACACCTGGGGTGGGGACAGGGACAAGGGGATGGTCATCGGGGTTGGGTACCAGGTGACGATGGGTGTCCAATCCACAGGTGGTGGTGTCCCGGGTGGCCCGGGTGTGTAAGAACGACATGGGGGGCTCGCAGCGGGTGCTGGAGAAGCAGTGGACCTCCTTCCTCAAGGCCCGGCTCAACTGCTCCGTGCCAGGCGACTCACATTTCTACTTCAACGTCATCCAAGCCGTGACGGACATCCTGGAACTGGACGGGCGCCCCGTGGTGCTGGCCGTCTTCTCCACGCCTGCCAACAGGTCGGAGCCTCTTGTGCCCTGCTGAGACCCCCAGGGCTGGGCTGGGACCCTTCTGCGCGCCCCAGTGACCGTGGGGGACGTGGGGGGCGTGGGAGGATGGGTTGAGGTGTTCACCCTGTGCCCGCATCCCCCCAGCATCCCCGGCTCGGCCGTCTGCGCCTTCGACATGACCCAAGTGGCTGCCGTCTTCGAGGGACGTTTCCGGGAGCAGAAATCGCCCGAGTCCATCTGGACGCCTGTGCCCGAGGACATGGTGCCGAAGCCTCGGTGAGTGACGCGCCGCGGGGACAGGGATGGGGACAGCCAGGCTGGGACCGGCGGGAAGGGGCACGGGGATTGGGATGGGGACAGGGACAGGGCTGGTACCTAAAGGGAGAGCAATGGGAGTGGGTATAGGGTCAGGCATGGGGACAGGGACAGGACGGGGACAGGGAGGAGGACAGGAGTGATCAGGGCTGGTACCTGCCGGGAGGGTGGTGGGGATGATGATGGGGACCGGGGACAGGAACAGTGACAGCCATGGCCAGTACCAGCTGGGCTGGGGACAGGGCTGGGGTCAGGGCCAGCACGGCCGCGGGGACGCTGAGCCGTGGCGCGGCCGCAGGCCCGGGTGCTGCGCGTCCCCGGGGATGCGCTACAACTCCTCCAGCACCTTCCCCGACGAGATCCTCAACTTCGTCAAGACGCACCCGCTGATGGACGAGGCGGTGCCGTCCCTGGGCAACGTGCCTTGGATCCTCCGCACCATGAGCCGGTGAGTGCCCCGGGGCAGGATGCGGCCCCAGGAGGGTGCTGGGGGGTGCTGGACAGACCTTCTTGGGCCACCCTTGCACGTGTGTGCCAGCACCGAGGGAGCACTGGGAGACCTGATAAATCTCATAAACTTTGCAGTCAAGATTGTTTCGTCCTAATTAAATCTGCCTTAATTGCTGCTTGATGGAGAATTAATCAAGCGGCGCTCTCGGGCTGTAGCCTCCCGCCGGCAGGGCAGCCGGGGTACGCGCGGGGCTGGGGACGGGGCCGTGGGGCTGGGGACGGGGCCGTGGGGCTGGGGCTGCGCACGTGGGACTGGGGACAGGGACACGAGGCTGGGGATGGGCACGTGGGGCTGGGGACCAGCTGGGATCCTGCCGAGGGATCGGGGGGATCTGGGCTGGTTCCTTAGTGGGATCTGAGCTGGGTCCCAGGTGGGATCTGGGTGGAATCCAGGCTGGGTCCAGGCAGGATGTGGGCAGGACCCTGGCTGGGATCTGGGATGGGTCTGGCTGGGACCTGGGATGGGTCCTGGCCAGGATCTGGACTAGTTTCCATTTGGGATCTGCACGGCCCCTCACGCTGCTTGGGGACTCCCTGCTCTGTCCATCCCTGGGAGGGGGGGGGGTCCCAGCCCCTCACCCTGCCTCAGTTTCCCCCTCCCTGGGGACACACAGGCTCCCGCACGCCCCAACGCCTGCTCTGTTCACACCACGCAGGTACCAGCTCCGCAAGATCGTGGTGGACAATGCAGCGGGGCCGTGGGGCAACCACACCGTGGTCTTCCTCGGCTCCAGCACGGGCACCGTCCTCAAGTTCCTCATCCAGCCCAATGCCAGCACCAGCCCCGTGCCCACCGCCCCTGGCAGCCAGAGCGTCTTCCTGGAGGAATTTGAGACCTACCACCCCGGGAGGTGGGTGCTGGGGTGGTGGGAGGGAGGAGAGGGGAGGAGTGGGTGACCGGGTGGGTGGGTGGGGGTGGTCAGATGTGTGGATGGTTGGGTGGGTGGGTGGGCGATTGGATGGTTGGGTGGATGGTTGGATGGATGGATGGGTGGATGGATGGATGGGTGGATGGGTGGATGGGTGGATGGTTGGATAAGTGGTCAGATGGGTGCATAGGTGGGTGGGTGGGTGATTGGACAGTTGGGTGGATGGATGGATGGATGTGTGGTTGGATTGATGGATGGGTGAATGGGTGAGTGGTCGGATGGGTGCATAGGTGTGGTGGGAGATTGGATGGTTGGGTGGATGGATGGATGGATGGATGCGTAGTTGGACTGATGGATGGATGAATGGGTGAGTGGTTGGACGGGTGCATAGGTGGGTGATTGGATTGTTGGGTGGATGGATGGATGGATGTGTGGTTGGATTGATGGATGGATGAATGGGTGAGTGGTTGGATGGGTGCATAGGTGGGTGGGTGATTGGATTGTTGGGTGGGTGGTTGGATGGGTTGATGGATGGATGGATGGATGAGTAGTTGGATGGGTGGGTGGGTGGGTGAGTGGTTGGAGAGCTGGATGGATGGGGGTGGTTGGATTGATGGGTGGGTGGGTGGATGAGATGTTTAGGGAGGGATCGATGGTTGCAAGGTGACAGGGGAGGATGAATGAGGCGGTTGGGGATGAGTGGATGGGTGAGATGGATGGATGGTTGGAGAGGGTGGGTCAGAGGGATGCAAGGGGTGGGAGGAACGGGTGAGATGCCCTCCTCTGGACCAGCCTAGGCTGGGGCTGCCTCCATGGCGGGCAGGCGTGGACCAGGGCCGGGGTCACGCTGATCTCTGCCCTGTCCCCAGGTGTGGTCGGGACACAGAGGACGAGCGGCGGCTCCTGGGGCTGGAGCTGGACAAGGCGGCGGGGTCCCTGCTGCTGGCCTTCCCCCCGTGCGTGGCCAGGGTGCCAGTGGCTCGCTGCCAGCAGCACTCGGGCTGCATGAAGTGAGTGCGCCGGTCTCAGCCGCTCCCCGGGGTGGGCAGGGCTCGCTGCGGTGGGGGAGGGCACGCGAGGAGCAGGGAAGGGTTACCTTCACATCCCAGGAATTTGCCCTGCGCCGGGATCCGGCTGGGAGGGACTCAGCGTGGCTGGGAGCATGGCCAGGGGAAACTGAGGCACGGCGTGGTGCGGGGCCAGGGTCCCTCGTGGGGGCCGGGGTGTCATCCTCGCCGTGTCGGGGCCGATCCTGACATCTCCGCTCCCTGCCAGGAACTGCCTCGGGAGCCGGGACCCGTACTGCGGCTGGACGCCGGAGGGATCCTGCATCTTCCTGGAGCCCAGCCCCAGGTAACGCTGCCAGGCCTGGGGACGGGGGGGGGGGACGCAGCGGGGTCCCAGGGGCTCCCCAGAGACCATCGGCTCCTGCAACCCCCCCTACCGCTGAGACCCGGCAAACTCATTGCTTTCCGAAGCAAGCTGGGAGCCCTCGGCCAGGCTATTAGGGACCAGCTGACACCCCCCCCTCCCCATATTTGCACCCCCCCAGGGTGGCCTTCGAGCAGGACATCGCCGGCGGCAGCACATCCCACCTGGGCGAATGCGAGGGTGAGCGTGGGGCAGGGACGGGGCTCGGGGACGCGGCGGCGGCACCGCCACGTCCCCACCGTGGCCGTCCCCTGACGTCTCGCCCCCTCCGCCGTCCCCCAGGGCTGGTGACGGAGAGCTTCGTGGATGAGCCGGACGGACTGGTATCGGTGAACCTGTTGGTGATCTCCTCCGTAGCCGCCTTCGTCATCGGCGCCGTCATCTCCGGCTTCAGCGTCTGCTGGTTCATCGGCCACCGGGACCGCAAGGAGCTGGCGCGTCGCAAGGACAAGGAGACCATCCTGGCGCACAGCGAGTCGGTGGTGAGCGTCAGCCGGCTGGGCGAGCGGCGGGCGCGCGGCGGGCAACCCGGCGCCTTGCTGGCCCCGCTCATGCCCAACGGTTGGCCCAAGGAGTTGGGGAAGGTCACCCAACACGACTTGGATTCGGGGGTCCTGCCCACGCCGGAGCAGACCCCGTTGCAGCAGAAACGCTGCCCCGGCGCCCTCCAAAACTGCACCTGGGAGCAGAGTCATAACATCATCAACGCCGCTTTGCGGGACCCCGGTGGATCCGGCACTACCGCCGCCGGCGCCGGTCGGCTGCACGCCGGCTCCGGCCGCCCGGCTCGCGGTATCCCTCTCTCCTGCCACGCCATCCTGGTGGATCAGGAGCTGGAGGCCGAACTCAGCGACTCCTCGGGTGACGGGCATTGGGGTCGGGACACCCAGGAGGGTCCCCGCACCCGTCAACACCCACCCGCCGGCACCCGCCGCCCACCCCGCAGCTCCTACGGCGACTTCGCCGGCACGCCGCACCCCAGCCCCGATCGCCGACGGGTGGTTTCGGCACCCGGCGGGGAGGGGAGAGACTTTACCGAGGGGCCACCCTGGCACCCCGAGCAGCTGAACTTCAACGCCAACAATGGCACGGGCCGCCCCGGCGCCCACCTCAAGAGGAACCACACGTTCAACAGCGGCGAGGCGCCGGCGGGCGGTTACGGGCGACACGGCACCGCGCCGCGGGCACCCGGCACCGGGCCCCCACGGGCGCTGACGGACCTCCACCACCTCCTGCGCTACGGCATGGAGCGGACTCCCTCGGGAAAATAGGGTCCCACCTCGCGCGTGTCGTTTCCCCCCCCCCCCCCACCCACCCACCCAGGACAACGACGGGGACCCCCCACCCAGGGCTCCCTGGGGACGGGGAGAGGGGTGGCTGGGCAGGAGCTGCGGGCATGGGGTGAGATGCTGCGTGGGTGGAGGGGGGACAGGGACCCCCTGGGTGCCCCCAGATAGGGTTTGGGGGTGTCCCCCCCCCGGTTGGTGTGGGGCAGTGCCCCGCGCTCCGGCTGCTTTGCCCTGCGTCCTGGGAAAGGGGGGGGGGGGTGTCCGTCCATCCCGTCCCCTCCCCAGGCTGGACCCAGGGACGGTGGCACCCCTGGGAGGGGGATCCCTGGGAGGCAGCAGGATGGACGCACGGACGCGGGCACAGCCGAGGTGACCCCCCCCCCACTCCACCCCGCAGCCCCTCGGTCCCGTCACCTGCACCCAGGCAACCCTTGGGGGGGGGCTTGTGGGTGCTGCCAGCACCCTGGGGACACCCGGCCGGGGGGTGCCACAGGGCTGCGTTGGTTGCAGTGGTGGGACACGGTGAATATTTGGGGTGCAGGGGGGTGGGGGGGGGCCCCAAATGTGTGTGTTATCTGGGGACGGGACACACTTACGCCCCCCCGGCCTGGGGTCAACCCCTGCCCAGTGCCAGCTTGGGGGGGGGGGTGTCATTCACCACCCCCCCCTCCCAGTACCCCCCTCCTGGAAAGCACAGCCGGGGTGTGGGGGCACCGCTGGGGCTTGGGGGGGGGGGTGTCCCCACCGAACCCACTCTCTGCTGGCAAAGGGTGCCCTTTCGGTGCCACCCCTGCCCGGCCCTGGGGTGACGGGTCCCCGGGGGAGGGTGACAGGCTGTAAATAGGGTGGGGGGCGGCGGGTGCCCCCCCCCCCCCCCCGCGGCCATGCATGCGGCCGCCCGCGGTCTGTACCCCGCGGCCCCAATAAACGCCCGTTTACCGGAGGCGACTCCCCCGCCACCGCCTCGGCACCTTCTTACACCCCCCCCTCATCGTTCCGCGGGTACACGCACACCCGCTTGCACACACACGTGCACCCACCCACCCGTGCTTACACCCACACCCCTGTGCTCCCACCCTCATACACCCACACCCTGGGTTCGCACCCCCCCCCCCACTGACTCCCAGCCTCTCTCCCATGCAATGAGTTCCTCCGTGCTCAGCCCGCGGCACCCACCGGCCACGGCTCATCGTGCCACGGAGCCACTCGTGGGGCTTCGCCACGAGGCAGCGGGTGCCACGCGGGGTCCCACCGCCCCCGTGATGTGCCGTGCCTCAGTTTCCCCCATGCGGGTGTACCAGCACCATGTGCTGCCCGTGGTGTGGTGGGTGCCGGGGTGCCATAAAGTCCCCGAGAGGGGTGAGGGTGGAAGGGGGGGGGGGGTGAGTGTCACTACCGTGTCCCTCGAGAGCCGTGGGGTGCAATGGGGATACGGGGACACCAGCACCCTGATCCTCCCCCGGATGCCAGCGCCCTGTGAGCTGGCAGCGAAAGCGGCGATTTCCCAACCGGCACGTGAGGCCGAGCCACCAACCCCCCCCCCCCCCGTGGGTGACAGCCACCGAGGGAGACAGGACGGTCCCCGAGGAGCCTCGCCGGCCGGTTGGGAAGGTGAGGGCAGGGCTGGGGGGCTCCGAGTGGGACCAGGGAAAGGGGGGGGACACATGGGGGGGTCAGGGCATCTGCCTGCCTGCAGCCACGGCCTGCCCACGCCGGGGGGGGGGGGAGAAAAACCGGCAGCGGGAGGGCTTGCACAACCCTCGAGTGCCGACGGCCGCCCGCTCGCAGCCCAGCGCCATGATGCCACCGGGCCGGATCCTGCCACCGCTGCTGCTGGCGCTGCTACCGCTCGGCCTCGCCGTGCCGTGCTCCCCCCGACCCAACGTCACCCGTTTCGTCTGCACGGAGCCCACCCTGAGCACCTTCCCCGCCGGGCTGCCCCCCACCACGCTGGCCGTCTCGGTGGAGTTCACGGCGCTGGCCGTCCTCCTCCCCGCCGCCCTGGCCGGGCTGCCCCAACTGCAGGAGCTCCATCTTTCCTCCAACCGCCTCGCCACCCTCCCCGAAGCCCTCCTGCGCCCCGTGCCCACCCTGCGCGTCCTCGACCTGACGGATAACCTCCTCGCCGATCTCCCCGCCGGCATCTTCGCCGGCACCGGCGCCCTCCAGCACTTGGTGCTGCGGGGGAACCGGTTGCAGGAGTTGCGACCCGCCTGGTTCCGGCACCTTCCCCAGCTCCAGTGGCTCGACCTGGCTGCCAACGCCTTGGCGGAGGTGCCACCGGAGGTTTTCCGCCCTCTGCGTTCCCTCCGTAGCCTGGATCTCTCCCGCAACCGGCTGGCATCCCTGGCGCCGGACGCGCTGGCCGGGCTGCGGGCGCTGGAGCGGCTGGACCTGGAGGGGAACCGGTTGGGCACGCTGCCGCCCGCCGCCTTCGCGCCCGCGCCCGCCCTTCGCCTCCTCTTCCTCCAGGATAACGAGCTGCGGGAGCTGCCCGCCGGCATCTTCGTCCCCCTGCGTCATCTTCGTGTCCTCGACCTGGCGCGTAACCGGCTGCGGACGCTGGAGCTGCCCCCCCGACCCCCCGGCTCCGCGTTGGACCTCGACA
The DNA here is from genome assembly GCF_964188355.1 of Buteo buteo. NCBI lineage: Eukaryota > Metazoa > Chordata > Aves > Accipitriformes > Accipitridae > Buteo > Buteo buteo. The sequence continues at coordinate 3,498,244 of NC_134180.1, forward strand.
TCTCGGGCAACCCCTGGGTCTGCGAGTGCCCGCTGCTGGCGCTGCTGCGGCGGGCGGCCCCGCGGCTCACCGCCACCCGCGACACCCTCTGCGCCAGCCCCGCGCCCCACCGGGGACGGGAGGTGGCCGCCGTCAGCCGGGTTGGGGACGCGGGCTGTGAGCCCAAGGGGGACGGGCGACGCCTGGCAGACCCCTAGGCGAGGGGCTTGGCGTCACCGGAGTCACCTCCCTCCCTGCCACTCTGTCCCCAGCTGAGATGAGCTCTCCTGGGGAAACTGAGGCAGGGAGGCAGGGGCGCAGCTGTCCCCATCCCGACGGCCCCCGTCCCCATCCCGTGATGCCCATCCCAGTGGCCCCCAGCCCCTTCCCACTCGGCTCAGGCTGTCCCACGTCCCCGTCACCGTCCCGCCTGGCACCCGTCCCTGTCCCCACCGCTGTCCCACGTCCCCGTCACCGTCCCGCCTGGCACCCGTCCCTGTCCCCACCCCACAAGAGCACATTAAACACGGTCACTTGGTGCCACCGCACACTTTCTCCTGTGTCCTGTCCCATGAAGTCCCCAGGGATAAGGCAGCGATGGGCACCGTGTCACCCACCCGTGCCCATCGCACATCCGCTGTGTCCCCTGCCCGTTCCCAGCCTGCTGCCCCACGGGGCCACCCCCTGGGATTGCCCACCACCCTCTGGTGTTGCTCACCCCCTGGGTGACACTGCTGTCCCCCGGCCTGAGCACCCGCAGGGACTGGGGGAGGCTGGGACCTCTGCTTGGCTTGGGGACATCTGGCTTGGGGACACTTGGTGGTGGAGATGCTTGGCACGGTGACATCTAGTGTTGGGTCACTTGGCATGGGGACGCTTGGCATGGGGAGGTTTGGGCTGGGGACACTTGATGTGGGGTCACTTGGTGTGGGGACACGTGGCATGGGGACGCTTGGCATGGGGAGGTTTGGGCTGGGGACACCTGACGTGGGGTCACTTGGTGTGGGGACACTTGGCATGGGGACGCTTGGCAAGGGGACAGCTGGTGTGGGGACACGTATCAAGGGGATACTCGGTATGGAGATGTTTGGCATGGGGACACTTGGCGTGGGGGCATCTGGCGTGGGGTCACTTGGCGTGGGGACACCTGGGGTGGGGACGCTGGCCATGGAGATGCTTGGCATGGGGGGGACACTCGGTGCGGGGGACACACGGCAAGGGGACACTTGGCATGGGGAGGTTTGGGCTGGGGACACCTGACGTGGGGTCACTTGGTGTGGGGACACGTGGCGAGGGGACACCGTGGGGGGGGACACACGACGGGACACTTGGCACGGGGCGGTGGCTGGGGGCCCCCTGGCCGCCCACCCGGGACGGGGTTCCCGAGGTGTCCCCGGGGGGGGGGGAAATTGGGACGTTGCGGAGCCTCCGGGGCAGGATCGGGCCCCCCCCAGCCCCGTCGCGATCCCACGTGGGAGCCCCCACGTGGCGGCCCCCCCCACACCCCCCAAAGCCCGCCCCACCCCCTCGGGCCCGCCCCTCCTCCTAATTGGTGGCGACGCTGCCCTCCCCTTCGTTGATTGGTTCCCGCCGCCAACTATGAATCCGGCTCTGGGCGGGGACAGGGGATCGCGACCGGGGATCGCGATCGCGACCGGGGATCGCGATCACGACCGGGGGTCGCGACAGACCCCCCCCCCACGGCCCCCTCCCGTAAGTGCGGTAGTTGGAGGGTGGAAAACCGGCCCGGGGGGGGGGGGTCCGGGGGTTCCCCGGGGGGGTCCGGGGGGTCTCGGGGGGATCCGGGGGTTCACGGGGGGACCCGGGGGTTCCCCGGGGGGGGGCGGCTTCACGCAGGACAGCAGAGAATGAGGGGGGGTCCCCCAGGTGTCCCCTGCCTGTCCCCCCTCCGGGATGGGTGCCCCCGGAGCACCCCAGGGACCCCAAAGGGACCTGCCCCCCCCCCCCAGGACTTGCCCCCCCCCCGGGGTGCACAGGGCCAGGCCGGGGGGGGGGGGCAGCAGGGCAGGGACACTGCCGTGTCCCCCGTGGGACCCAGGGTGCAGCCATGTGGCAGTGGGACCCCCCAAAGGGCAAAGACCCTGCGGGGGGGGGGGAGGTACTGGGGGGGGGGGGGCTGGCGGCTGCTCCCTGCGGTGGGTCCTGGGGCTGCCCCGGCCGAGGGGACAGTGACCGGTGGCACGTCCTCACCGCAGCCTTGCGAAAGGCGAATCTGGCCCGGCTTCCGGCTGAATCACCCAAAAACCCTTCCCGGCCCCAAACGTGGATAGGGGGACCCAAGAGGGGATGGGGGGACCCAAACCCACCGCATGCCAGCAGGGCAGGAGGCCAGTCTCATCCCCAAACCCCTTCCAGACCCCCCATGACATCCCCTTGAAGAGCTCGGAGGCTTCCGGCTGCCTCCCACTCATGTCATGAGTTGATGGGTCTCAGCCCTCCGAGGAGTAGGGGTTCTGGAGGGGCGTGCTGGGGGGCTTGGCCCCACCAAGTGCTGCTTTCCTCGGCATGGTGAGGGGCGGCCGTGGGGCTCAGCCACCCCGGGGGTCCACCACCCCGTGATCTTTCTCTTCCCGCTGCAGCCGCTGCTGCCATGTCGGCCGAAAACTCCGTGCCGGCAGAGGATGGGCAGGAGATGAAGGTAGGGGTGCAAGGAGGGTGGTGGTGGGGGGTCTACGGGCATCGCTGGGGTCCCGGCTCACCGCCATCCCCCCCGGCAGAGCGTGGTGAGGCGGGTGGCCAGCCTGGCCCTGGTGAGCTGTGCCTGCGGTGCCGTCTCCACGGCGTACGCCTCCACCAAGGAGAGCCACCCCTACGTCAAGTCCGTCTGCGACGTCGCCGAAAAGGGGGTGAAGACGCTGACGGCGGCGGCGGTCAGCGGGGCCCAGCCCATCCTCACCAAGCTGGAGCCGCAGAGTGAGTGGGGCTGGGGGGGGGACGGGCAGCACCCCATGGGTTTTGGGGTGCCCGAAAACTGGCCCCAGCAGAGCTCTCGTGAGGCGGCAGGGTAGGGAAAAGCTGTTTTCTCATCTTCAGTTTTCACCACCAATAAACACACTTGCAAAGGGCTGGAGAGGTTGGGGGGGAAGCTGGGGGTGGGGGGCAGCACCCCATGAGTTTTGGGGTACCCTAAAAACTGGCCCTAGCAGAGTTCTTGCAAGGCAGCAGGATATTAAAACCCGTCGATTTTCACGTCTCCAGTTTCCACCGCCAACGAATACGCCTGCAAAGGGCTGGATAAGCTGGAGGAGAAGCTGCCCATCCTGCAGCAGCCCCCGGAGAAGGTAACGTCTCCCCTGGGGGACACGGAACGGGGTGGGGGGGGCCAGCGCTGGGCGAGGTGCTGGGACAAGGCGTCCCTCTGCTGTCCCCTCCCAGGTGGTGGCAGGGACCAGGGAGCTGGTGTCGTCCACCGTGAGCGGCGCGGTGGGCCTGGCCCGCGGCGCGGTGCAGGGCGGCGTGGAGAGGACGCGCTCGGCGCTGGGCACCGGCGTCAGCACCGTGGTGGACTCCCGCGTGGGCCGGCTGCTGGCCACGGGGGTGGACACGGTACTGGGAAAATCGGAGGAGCTGGTGGAACGATACTTGCCTGGGACGGACGAAGAGCTGGGTGAGCGTTGACTGCGCCGCGCTGGAAACCATCTCCCAAATTTAGGGGTGCCCGGCACCCCAACCCCATTGCTCAGCACCGCCCCGGCACCGCTTGCACCCGCTGCCCCTGTTTAGCCCCCCGCGGTGGTGCCTGGGCAGCTCTGCCGTGCCAGGGCAGCGCCGAGCCCCACACGGTGCCCGCGGCCACCGTGACACCGCGCGGGGGACGGTCCCCACTCGGTGGGAACCCAAAGCCGGGGAACGTGACGCGGCGGTGGGTGAACTCTCACCTGGAAACCAGAAAGCAAATATAGCCCCGCTCCGCCCGCACTGGGTATTTATAGCTCGGCACGGGGTAGTGGTGGGCAGAACTGGCCCCGTGTCACGACAGAGGTGACCGGAGAGGCCACCTGGCTTTTTGGTGACTCCTCCACATGACCCGGTGGCCAACCATCCCGTGGGTGGGCACCCCTGTGTCCCTGTGACGGGGCGTGGAGCTTGGGGGTTTCATCCCAACGCCGGCGGCGGGATGCTCCGGTGCCCGGCACGGGATGGTCCGGCCACGCGGTTCTCACCCCCTGGTCCCGCAGCGGCAACGGCGGCGGCAGGCGCGGAGGCGGCCACGCCGGAGCGGCAGAGGCGGTGGCAGAGCTACTTCGTCCGCGTGGGCTCGCTCTCGGCCAAGCTGCGGCACCGAGCCCTGCGGCGCTCGCTGGGTGAGCTGCAGCGGGCACGGCACAGCGCCCAACAGGTCCTGGCCCAGCTGCACCACATCATCGAGCTGGTAAGGATGTGGCGGGCACCGTGCCAGCCCCGTGCCAGGCCGGCACCCCCCCACCTGGTGTTCTCCCACCCCGCTGTCCCTTCCTCTAGATCGAGCACGGGCGGCAGGGAATGGACGGGTCCCTCTACGGTGCCCGCCAGCATCTCCGCCGCATGTGGCTGGAGTGGAGCCACCAGGACGCCGTGCCCACGGAGGAGAGCGAGGTACGGGGTGGGGGTACCACGGAGGACACCGAAATACGGGGTTCCGAGGGGGGCCGGGCAGGAGGACCATCGTACCCCAGGGTCGCCGCTGCCCGCTGGCTGCCTTGCAGGTTGAGGCGCGGACGCTGACCGTGCTGCGTGGGCTCCTGCGCCAGCTCCACGCCGCCTGCACCCGCCTGGCCGCCGGCGCCTGGGGTTTACCCAGCAGCATGCAGGAGACGGTGGGACACGTCCGGCACGGCGTGGAGGGCGTGCAGGCTTCTCTCTCCCACGCTCACTCTTTCCACGACCTGTCGGGTTTGGTGCTGGCGCAGAGCCGGGAGACGGTGTTGCGGGCGCAACTGAGCATCGACGAGCTGCTGGAGTACGTGGGGCAGCACGCGCCCCTGCCGTGGCTGGTGGGACCCTTCGCCCCGGCGCTGGTGGAGTACCCGGAGGATGTCCCCATTGAGATGGCCAAGTGGGAGGGTTGTATCACCGTGGGGGGGACGCACCAGGTGCCCGCTCCCCCACGGCTCTGCAGCCAGCGCTGAGCCGCCGAATTTGGGGGAGCGCCCGCCCGCCCCGCGGCGGCGAACCCCATCCCCGCCGGGGACGCGGTGACGATGGACTCGGCGACCCGGCGTGGGACCACTGACGCCGCAGCCGGGGACTCGTTCGGGGAGGGAGGGGACGGTGGCACATGGAGGACGCGGCGTGTGCCCAGCCCTGTCCGTCCGGGGGTCTCCGCGGTGTCCCCGAGCAGGGGGAGCGTCGGGATTTCTTGTCTTAACGGCTTCAAAGCACTTTAACGAGGAAGAAAACAACTTTTTTGGCCTTAAAATGACTCCCAGCCTGTAGCACCGTCTGCGGCAGAGCCACCACGTCGTGCCGGCCTCGCCCGGGGGGCTCGGCAGGGGTGGCAGAACCGGGGGGCACGGGGTGATCCCACGGGGAGGGTTTCGCCGGTGGGGTGCTGGGCTGGGGAGAGCGAGGCGGGTGCCGGTGGGGTGCTGGGATGGAGGGTGCCGGCGGGGTGCCGGGGCTGCTGGACTGTGAACCGCGGCCGTGTGGCACTGGACTTCGTCCTGGTTATCACCGCCGCGGGGCTGGGCCCGGAGTATCCCCGACACTGCGGGCGCAGCGGGGTGCCACTGGGTCCCCCGGAATTCTCCGTCTTCCTGCCACCGGCACCCACTGGGACCAGCCTGACCTTCTCCACTGGGCAAGTTGGGGGGCACGGGGGAACACTGGGAGCCCCGTGCTGGGGGATCCCCCCCGAGGGGAGGGGGGGATTTTGGGGGGGGGTCAGTGCCTGCTCTGTCCCGGGTGGGGTCGGTACAGCCCGATCTCGGGGGGAATCTGGTCCCGGGTGGGGGGGGGTCCCTCTTCCGGGGCGGGTCGGTGCAGCCCCATCCTGGTGGGAATCTGGTCCCGGGGGGGTTTCCCTGTCCCGGGGGGGATCGGTACAGCCCGATCCCGGTGGGAATCTGCTCCGGGGGGGGTTTCCCTGTCCCGGGTGGGATCGGTACAGCCCGATCCCGGTGGGAATCTGGTCCCGGGTGGGGGGTTCCCTGTCCCAGGGGGGTCGGCGCAGCCCGGCCCGGGGAGGGGGGGGCGGTCCCGGTGCCGGTCCCGGTGCCCCCAGCGGGTCGGTGCTCCCGGACCGCCCCGGGCCGGCCCCGGCTGGGCGGGACCCGGTCACATGCGCTCGGGGCCGGGCTCCGGGGCTATATAAAGGCCGGTGGGGAGGGAAGGGGCGAGCCCGAGGCTTGGTTTGGCTTCCGGAGGTGAGAACACGGTCCCGGTCCCGGTCCCGGTCCCGGTCCCGGTCCCGGTCCCGGTCCCGGTCCCGGTCCCGGTCCCGGTCCCGGTCCCGGTCCCGGTCCCGGTCCCGGTCCCGGTCCCGGTGGCTTTCTGGGACCCCCCCTGTCCTTTGGGGGCTCTAAATGGGTGAGGGATGTCCTGGGGGGGGGGGTAATTTGGGGGTTTCCCCATCCTGGGGGGGGTCTGACCGCACTCCCGGTCTGTGTTCCCCCCCCCCCAGTCCCACCATGGCCACCAGTGAGCCCGGGGCGGCCCAGCCCAAGGCGGAGGAGCAGCAGCAGGTCAGTGGGGGTAAGGGGGGAGTTGGGGGGGGGGTGTCTCCAGGGGGTCCCTCCTTGGGGCCAGGGCTTTGGGTGACCCTACCCTTGGGTGGGCTTGGAGAGGCCTCGGAGTACCCCAAAGTCATCCTTGGGGACACACGGTGGCCCCCATCCCCTGTGAGATTTGGGGCTCCATCACCTGCCCCCCCCACACACACACACGTGTGGTCCCCTGGGACTCTCCGTCCTCCTGCCACTGGGACCCACTGGGACCAGTCTGACCTTCTCCACCGGGCAATTTGGGAGGGAACGGGGAACACAGGGAGCCCTGCGCTGGGGGATCCCTGTCCCGGGGGGTTCAGTGTGGGTGTAGCCAGGGTGGGGAGGGGGGACCCACACACTCATCCGGACCCCTTGGCACCCCCAGAGCATCGGGACGCGGGTGGCCAACCTGCCCCTGGTGAGCTCTGCCTACGGCATGGTCTCCACGGCGTACGCCTCCACCAAGGAGAGCCACCCCTACGTCAAGTCCGTCTGCGACGTCGCCGAAAAGGGGGTGAAGACGCTGACGGCGGCGGCGGTCAGCGGGGCCCAGCCCATCCTCACCAAGCTGGAGCCGCAGAGTGAGTGGGGCTGGGGGGGGGGGGACGGGCAGCACCCCATGGGTTTTGGGGTGCCCGAAAACTGGCCCCAGCAGAGCTCTCGTGAGGCGGCAGGGTAGGGAAAAGCTGTTTTCTCATCTTCAGTTTTCACCACCAATAAACACACCTGCAAAGGGCTGGAGAGGCTGGGGGGGAAGCTGGGGGTGGGGGCCAGCACCCCGTGAGTTTTGGGGTACCCTAAAAACTGGCCCTAGCAGAGTTCTTGCAAGGCAGCAGGATATTAAAACCCGTCGATTTTCACGTCTCCAGTTTCCACCGCCAACGAATACGCCTGCAAAGGGCTGGATAAGCTGGAGGAGAAGCTGCCCATCCTGCAGCAGCCCCCGGAGAAGGTAGTAGGGTGGGATGGGGCGGGCAAACACGCTCAAGGTGTGTCATCCCCCCCCCAGCGCTGCTTAACAGAGGGTTGCGTGTCCCCCAACTCAGCTCATCTCGGACACCAAGCAGCTTGTGACCTCCACGGTGACCGGGGCCAAGGACGTCCTGACCAGCACCGTGGCTGGGGCCAAGGACGCGGTGACCAGCCGGGTGACGGGTGTGATGGACATGACCAAAGGAGCCGTGCAGGGCAGCGTGGAGCTGACCAAGTCGGCGGTGAGCAGTGGCGTCAGCACCGTCATGGGCTCGACCGTGGGCCAGATGGTGGTGAGCGGGATGGGCTCTATGCTGGAGAAGTCGGAGGAGCTGGTGGACCATTACTTGCCCATGACGGATGAGGAGCTGGGTAAGGAGCTGGTCACAACCCCCTGGAGATGTGTCATGGGCTTAGGGGTCCCCTTGGAGAGGGGTGGGTAGAGCCTGGGCAGAGCGATGTTGGCTCTACACGGGGTTGGTAGCCGTGGGGCCACTTCAGCAGCTCCTCTCCCACAGCCAAACTGGCCACGGCCGTGGAGGGCTTCGAAACGGAGCAGCAGAAGCAGCAGCAGAGCTACTTTGTGCGCCTGGGCTCCCTCTCGACCAAGCTGCGGCACCGGGCCCTCCAGCACTCGCTGGGCAAGCTGCAGAGCGCCCGCCGCAGCAGCCAGGACGTGCTGGCCCAGCTCCAGCGCACCCTCGACCTGGTAGGACCCATCCCTGTGTACATTCCCCCCCATATACCACCCTGGGGTTGCAGAAAACCCCCACACACCAGGCTCTGCCTTTTCTCCCAGGTGGAGCACCTCAAGCAGGGCATGGACCAGAGGCTGCAGGGAGGGCAGGAGAAGCTGCAGCAGATGTGGCTGGAGTGGAGCAAGAAGCAACCGGGTGGTGGCAAAGACCTGGTGCCACCAGAGGTAGGTTAAGGGCAGGGGGACCCTGGGTTGAGCCAGTGTGTCCCCCCCCCCGGCCCCTCACCACCCCTTTGTGTCCCCCCTCCTTGCAGCAGGTGGAGTCGGGCACCCTGGTCCTGCTGCAGGGCTTGACGCAGCAGCTCCAAAGCTCCTGCCAGCCCTTGGTGTCCAGCCTCCAGGGTCTCCCCACCAGCATCCAGGACACGGCGGGGCAGGTCCGGCAAAACGTGGAGGAGCTACGGGCGGCCCTCGCCTCCGCCGCCTCCCTCCAGGATGTGACGGGCAGCGTGCTGGCCCGAGCCCGTGCCCACGCCACCAAAGCTCGCCAGCTGATGGACGAGCTGGTGGAGCACGTGGCCCACAACACCCCCCTGACCTGGCTGGTGGGACCCTTCGCCCCCTCAGGCCAGCGCCTGGTGGACCTGGAGACAAAATAGCAGCTTCTGGGGTGGGGTGATATTAGTGTGTCCCCCGCCAAGCCTCGTTAGGAGCATCTACTAACCCCTGCCTGGCCCACCTTGCCTATAACCTTAGTGCCTGACTCTACGGGGGACCCCTCCTGCCTGCCCCATCTGCAGCTCTGTCCCTTGTCCCCCGTGCCAGGGAGGTGCAGTAACGTGCCTTGGTTCCCCCCAAGTGCCTTTCGAGGTCACCTCCAGCCCCCGGCTGGATCCCCCGTGTCCCTTTAGTCCTCGGTGCCTTCAAGCCCCTGGTCTTGTAGGGTTGGGGACGGCCCGTGAAGCAATAAACTCTGGTTAGTTTTGCACCGGACTGAGGCTTCTTTGGGGGGGTGGGGGGGATAGGGTGGGGGGGGGGGTCCCTATGGCTGCAGCCCACTTCAAGCAGGGGCTAAGTGATGATGTCATAGCTCTGCCTGACCTCACAGGGGCTGGGAGGCACTGGAGGGGGGAGCCTGGTGCTGAACCCCCAGGATGTCGGCTTCTTCCCCCTACCCCTGAGCAGAGCCCTTGGCTGAGGGTGAGTGAAGGGGGGGGTGCTGGAGGAACAGCCCCATCCCTCCCAGGCCTGAGGACCCTCATGTCCTGGGCCCTGCACCCATTTCAAGCTGAGCAAAACCCCCTGGCCTGTCCCTTGCCCTGGTGGGACCAGGGCTGGCCTGGAGCAGGATGCCCCCAGCCCAAGTTCCTGGGGGGCTCAGGCAGCAGGGTCTGGCAGTGGGGGGGGTGCAGGGTGGGACCTGCTCATCCCACTAGGAGCAATGGGCAGCACCTTGTGCCCCCCCCATCCCATGCAACGGCACCCACCTCCACCCTTCACAGCTTGCCATGAGCCGGCTGCCCACCCATCCTGCCAGCAGCCCCCCCCATGCACCCTAGAGGTGATGGGCACCGAGGCCAACTCCGACCCCATCCTGGGCGACCCCATCCTGGGCAACCCCCCCTGGGCTGCCCTGCGGGCATTGGGGCTCCATGGCACCCACCTGCACCCCAGGTGTCAGCCCTGTGCCCCCCCCCCCCCCCCCCCCCCCCCCCCCACAGTCAGAGCTGCCTGAGACCCCCGTGGATGAGGCCACCCTGCAGCCGTCCCAGTAGGTAACCCCGTCCCTGGGGGCTGTCCCCCTCCTTGGGGTCCCGCAGGTCCCTGGAGGGGCCGGTGGCAGCGTCCCAGGGGTGCATGTCTGACAGCAGCCCCCATGCCCCCCGGGGCTGCTGCAGGTTCTGCCCCGAGGGGTTCCCCCCCCCGTGGAACTGGGAGTCCCCAAGGACACCAGTTCCAGCATCCCCTCGGTTGTGGCCACCGTCCTCTGTGCCTTGCTGGGCACCACAGTGGGACGGCTCTTCCTCCACAGCACGGAGCGGGTGCTGGATACGTCCCAGCCGTGGCTGAACTGTTACCTGCCCCCGGGTGAGAGGCAGGTGGGTAAAAGACCCCGGGATGCTGCTGGGGGTCCCCGTGTCCCCCTCACCGCAGGGTGATGCTGGGGCCCAGCATCCCACGTCCACCCCTTCTTTCTCCACAGTAGACGAGGCTGCGGAAGGGCTGGATTCGGCCTCGGCAGGGATTCTCCAGCACAGCCGCCTCCTTCCCCTCGGCTCCCTCTCCGGTGACGCCAGGAGCCGAGTCGTGGGCAGCAGAAGCCCCTGGACACTCCTCACCGACTTGCCCAGCTCCGGCACATCCTCGACGTGGTGAGAGCCGCCGGTTCACAGTGCTGGGGCTTGGAAGGGGGATCCCCCACCCCAGGACACCCCCCCCCCCCCCCCCCCCCCCCCCCCCCCATACCCACGGTGCCGTTCCTCCCGCAGCTGGAAGCCATGCAGCAAAGCTCGGAGCACGACAGCCAGGAGACGCGGCTGCGCCGGAACAAGGCACAGGCAAATCCCTGCCCATCCCCTGCTTGTCCCGGCACCCAAGCAAGGCCGGCCGAGGGGTGCGGGACCCCCGCGACGTTGCCGGGGCAGGCGCTGGTGGTGGGTCGGACGCTGGCGCAGGACCTGCGGGATGCCTTGGTGCAGCTGCGGGCTCAGGTCGGGCAGCTGCCAGCCCTGCTGCAGCAGGCAGCGTGGCGAGCCCAGCGCGGCGTGGCCGAGCTCCACGGCACTTTCAGCCGGGTCGAGTCCCTCTGGGAGCTTCTGGGGACCGTGGTGGCCCGAGGACGTGATGTGGTGGCCCAGGCCTGGGAGGCACTGGTGGTGCCGTGGCTGGAGGGTATCGCCAAGGCTGCCGGCATAGCGGTACTACGCGCCGCCCCGCTGCACCCCCAAACCTAGGCGTGCCCCAAATACAACTGGCCACAGCCCCCCCGCTCCCGTACGAGGGTCTGACCCCTTGCTGCATCCTCAGTGGCACCAACATGGCTCTGCTCACGTTCATGTCCGTGTCTCGGCGTTGTTCTGTCCCCCCGGTGCTGCCATCTGCGATGACGGCAATGAGGGAATTTGGGGTGGGGGAGGACAGACAGCTTGACCTCATATCCACCTTTAAATCCCCCCTCCTGGGCAGGAGGTGACACGTCCCAGCGTCCCCATCCACCTTCCCCAGCACTGGGGTCTGGGTTGTTCCCCCCCCCCCCCCCCCGTCTCCCCAGCCTGGGGAATGGGGCTGAGCGCCGGCCCTGCACCTGGCAGCAGCATCCATCTCACCCCATCTCAACCCCCGCCTCCCGCTTCCCCGCAGTTGGGCAAGAGGCACGCGGGGCTTTTTTTGGGTTTTATTTGGGTTTTGTTTACAGAGGGCTGGAGCATGAAATCAGCCCTGGAAAAAAAAAACCCAACAAACCAAACCAAACAACTCTCCCCAGGGCAGGGTTACAGCAACAGCAGCCTCAAAGTGGGGTCAGGGCATCCTCCTCCACGGCACAAACAGGACTCAAGGACGCAGCGTCTGGTTGAGCTGGGAACATCTTTATTTTACATGTACAAAAGCTTCGGATCTTTGCAAAAGAGCAGCCAGCCAGCCAACGATGCTGCCCAGCACAAGGCAGGATGCTGCCACGGTTCAGTCCCTCCCTGGGTGAGTTAGGAGAGAATACACAATTTTTACTCTGTTTTTAACCCAAAAGCTGGTGCCCAGCCCTGCTGCCTCCCCTGGAGCAGAGGGACCTGGCTCCAGCAGCTGCCTCCATAGCCACAGAGAAGACGATGGTGGGGAAAGGGACTCTGAGCAGCAGGGAGAATCTGCCCCAGTGGCAGAGGCAGAGCCCAGCACAGGCGCTGGAAAATCAAGCAGAAAGCAGCCCAGTTTGGCTGTCCCGCTCCCCTTGCCAGGGCCCAGCTGGGACAGGGACACCCATGGGTGCCTGGTCCTGGCTCATAGGGTGGGCCAGAGCCAGAGGACAGGGGGGGACCCATGGAGGGAGGTTTCCAGTCCCAGCCCTGGGCAGGGGGATGCTCCTGCCCTCCCCTTGTCACAGTCAGCGATGCCTCAAGAAACAGACACTAGGGCTCCTTGTATTTTTCATTAAAAAACCCTTTATATTCATTTCATGGCGGTTGAAATCACAAGAAATTAGGTAGGAGGGAAAACCAAAACAAAAAAAACAACAACGAAAAAAAAACCAAAAAAAAAAAAAAGAGGGGACAAGTACAGACAACCAGCACAGCCCCCCCGCGGTCGGTGCTTTCGCAGGGCCGGGGGCACAGGACAAGACCTAGGACATCAGCTACTGTGTGACTTAGTGAAGTAACTCAAGCAGGGGACGAGGCAGAGGCCGGTCTCCCTTCGCAGCCCTTCTGCCTCCTCCTCCTCCGGGCGGGAGACGCTTCCTCAGCTCTCCTCCACGTCATCCACAGCCTCTGACTCCCCACGAGCCTTCTCCCGCTCCGGCCCAGCTCGCTCGGCCTTGGGATAGTCCTGCACGCTGCTGGGGGAAGAGCACAGGCGCGTCAGCGAGCGTCTCCCCTGCCTGTCTGCCTTCCCCTGCTTGTGGCAGTCCCTCTCCCGCACCCCAGGTTCCTTCCCAAGCTGGGAAAAGCCTGACAGAACCCACAAGACCCCCTCCTCAAATCATAAAAGAGCCTAGCTTGGATGCGCATCACATCCAGGGGAGCTCCCGAGACCCCAGCTCTGCCCTTCACGCTCTCACTTGTTGTGGGTCTCCTCGGCGGACGCCTCCGGCTCTCCGGCTCCCGGCCCTTGGCTTTTGTCCTTCTCCTCTGTGCCCTCCGCTTTTTGGGACAGGGATTCACCATTCACAGGACCCGACAAGTCTAAAGTGAAGAGAGAGGATCAGACACTCGGATCCCCATGGTGGACCTCATCAATCCCGACCCATGAGGGGCTGCGCAAGCCGAGGACCCATGGCCACAGGTTGTCCCCATCCAGGCAAGGAACATCCAGCCAAGACTGAGGGGACCCCAGGTCTGGCCTGACCCCGACAGCTACAAGAAGGGCCCCAAAGACTCCATCCCCCAAGCTCAGAGGCAGGCAGCACAGTGGATTTTCCCCATCAGCTCCTCTGGGAAGGCTCTTGCAGCATCACCAGGACGTCCCCAGGCAGGGACCCGGCTACGAGGATGGAAGATCCCAGTCACCAGCTGCCTGCGCAAGAGCCTGAGCCAGCGTCCAAGGGCGTCTCCACATTCCTCTGTCTCCCCGGTGCCTTGGACCAGCACTCAAGCTGGCAGCAAGGAGCCATCCTGGCCCAAAAATCAGCCCAGAGGCACCCACAGCCAGGGCGTAGGCGTTGAGGTTTGCCCTCTGCTCTCACTGCCACGAGCGTTCAATATTCAGTCCTTTCCCACTCTTGGCACTCCAGCAAACAAGGGACTGGAGGTGCCACGCAAGGCTGCCGATCCCCTCCACCACTGAGGCCAAGAGCCACCCCTGTTCGTGTCCCAGGTCCCCAGCGGGACGTGCCGTGTCCCCATTCATGTCCCCAGTCCCCAGCAGGATATGTCATGCCCTGAAAAGGGCCCCGGGATTGCTACATGCCCGGACAGAGCAGGGAACCGCCCCAAGACGTGCAAGGAGCATTACCAGCATTCGTCTCCTCTTCACCCTTCTCATTCCGTGTCTCCCCTCCTGACAGCTTCTCCTGGCCCTTCTCCGCCTCCCCCTTGTCCTTCTCAGGCCCGGCTTTGTTGGCTTTCTGGATCGCCTCCATCTTTGGTCCCAGGACACGCGACTTCAATCGGGTGTAGACTTCGGCAGCCTTCTCCATCACGTCCTTGTTTGCTTTATAGCGACGGATCTGCCCCAAAAAGAGAAAGGAGGAATGCCCTTAGAGCTGGGGTGGCCCAAGCAGGCTCCTTGCTCCCTCCAGGGAGGGACTCAGCCCTCTGCCCTACCTTTTTCAGCGTAGCCACCACATCGGTGTGCTTCTGAAGGATGTGAGAGGTGACCTGGAGCGTGCCCAGCTCCTCTAGTGCATTCAGACACCGCTTGATGTCCTGCAAGGATGGCACAAGATCAGAAGCTGCCTGGAAGTCTCCCTGTGGGCACCTGGGGCACCGCTGCATGCAGCACAGTCCCCTAATGCCACCCAGCATCCGGAAAGGCAAGAGGAGGCTCAGCCAGGCTGAGCACCCCCAGGTATCACAGCCGGACAAGGCTAACGTGGTGGCCAAGGACACGATGAGCAGGAACCTCCCAGGCCAGGCCAATGCTCTCGGGCGCTCACCGGGTTATCCACCTTCAGGGCAAACTTGATCTCACTGTGAAGTTTCTGAAGTTTCTCTTCGACTGTGGGCTCTGGAGCAGCAAGAGAGATAGGCCAAGGCATCAGGCCACCGGAGGAGGGCACAGCACTGCCCAGAGCCCAGGACCTCTCCCCCAGCAAGGGTTTGGTTTCCTCCTGCATCTCCAAGGTCAAACACAGCCCCAGGGGCCTCTCTGAAGAGGATGGGTTGGGGTGTGCCAAGATTGGGAGGGGATGTAAATAGGGAAGCTCACTGTCTCTGCACACCCTTTAAATACTTTCCATCACGATGCTGGGACCACAGCCGCGCTGGGAAAGACCCCAGCACAGCCACGCTGATCCCTGTAGGAAAGATCCCTCCCCCCCCCTGGGATGGGGGAACCAACCCTAGATCCCTTCTCTCCCTCTCCTCCCCTCTGTGATGGCAAGCAACGTCTCTCACCCTTTTTCTTCTCCATCCTCCTTTCGGGGATCAGGTCAGATTTCTTCCGGCCTCGTTCCACTTTCAAAGGTCTGTGGGAGGAAAAGGAAAGAGGTAAGATCGTTCAGGTGAAATCCCCTGCTCACCACTGGGCTAACAAAAAGGGTGATGACACACGCCAGCGTATCCCCCCTGCCTGCCCGACGGAGCGAGCCAGGCAGCAGAGCCCTGCCACACTCCACCCACGCTTTCACACACATCTCCCAGCTCGCAGGCAGACAGGAGCCCTGAGACAGCAGCTCCCCCATGCCCCAGCTTCTCGGGATTGCAGAAAGGCAAAGCCCCAAAGCAGTACCCCAAGGATCTTCCCCTGCGAGACAGAAAACACCAGGGAAGCTCAGCCTGGTGCCCCCCAGCACCTCCTCCAGACCCTTCAGCTCTAGGAAGCAGGAGGGGAGGTAAGAGCCCGGCCCCTCCACGGGTGCTGCTGGCCCAAGGGCAGCTCCACGGGAGCCCCATGCCCACCCCGGGGTGTCAGCCAGGGAGGGCTGGGCAGCAGCAGAGGAACGGCCCTGTCCCCAGAGGAAGAAAGCACCGACGCGGGGAGGGGAGATGCTGACTTGTTCCGTGGTTTCTCCTCTGCTCGGCCCCTCTTCTCCTTCTGATTTGGTTTCCTTGACAACTCCGAGGGCTGCTTCTTCGCCGGCTTCTTTACCTTGGAGGAGAGAACAATGCAGGCGAGAGAGGCAGAGCCCTCCCTGCTGCAGGAGGGAGACAGTGCCACGGCCACAGCTGGGCACAATCCAGCAATGCAAGCGGCCAGCACCCATCACGCCACTGCTGCGAGGCGGTTTGGGTGCAGGACCATCCCCCGCACGGGATAATAAAAGGACTCGGGTTGCAGTGCTGCTCCAAAAGTAAATATCCTCGTACTTCAAGCGGCCCACCCGGCCTGCAGTACCTGACTGCCAGACCCACGCGTCCTTCCAGACCTCAAGATCTTTGTGCTGCTTTCCTGGCTCCCCCTCCACAGGGAGGAACTCGCCAGACTAAAAGTGTGACCTTGCCTCTGACCACGGGCAGCACGGTTCTTAAGAGCCCTCTGCAACCCTTCCCTGTGCTTCAGCCGAATCCGGCTGATGCTCTCCCAGGCTCTGGGGAGGACAGCGGAGCAAATCTGATGACTGTGGTGAGAGGGAAAGCATCACAGAGACATGAGGCCCACAGCTGGATGGGGCATCCTGAGCCAGGAGAAGAGCTCCCATTTGCAAGGCATGGATGTGCCTACGGACACGGCTTCCCAGTGCTGCATGGGCCACCCCAGGGTAACGCAAGACCAAGACAGCAGGTCCCTGCTGACCTGACAGGGAGATAGTAGGCTCTCTGTTTGTCCCTAGCTCCCCACAGCTCTGCACTCACCTCTTTCTCCAGCTCCAGTTCAGAGTCCGAGGAGGATGGGGCCTTGGCCCGGCCCTTCCGGCCCTTTTTGGCCACCTCATCCTCTGCACTGCTATCCGAGTCCGAGTGCACTTCCTCGCCCTTCTCCGCTTTCTCCTTCCTCTTCTCTTTCTCCTCCTTCTCCTGCTCCCGGAGCCGGCGGATCTCTTCCTCCTGCTCCCTCTTCCTCTTCTCCTCCAGCTCCCGCCGTCGTTCTTCATCTCGCCTCTTCCACTCACTGATGCGATCCACGTCGCTATCGCTATCACTGCAAAGCACAGAGCATGCTTGGACCCCTTGTGCGGAGGGGAGGCAGGTGACCCTCCAAGCCCAGCCCCGAGGGTGATGGTGTCCCAGCTGATCTCACCTGTCGCTGCTGGAGCTGGTCGGGACACGCTCAGGCTTCGGTTTCCTACCACGGGGCTTGGGAGGGGGTTTCTCAGCTGCAAAACAACAGGGAGATGTTCAGCAGGAGCCCTAGTTGCCCCTCTGTTAAAACAGCCCCAAACTGGGGGGGCAGAGGGCTGTTCATATACGGGCTGCAAGGTGTCCACAACAACAGGAGACCCCAGAGCCTCAGGAACCCCCAACTTCACATGCTCTCCGGTCCCCTGAGGGAGCCAGCAGTGGCCCAGGGGTGGTAGAAGAAGCTTCCTCGGTGTTACCTGGCTTCCTGCCCCGTGGAGCCTTCTTCACAGACACATCCGAGTCTGAATCGGAGTTCGAGTCCGACTTGGTCATGTCCACAGTCGCGTTTCCCATTTCCGAATCCGAGTCCACTTTGGAGTCTGAGTCAGAGCCGGATTCCACTTTCTGCAGGCACAGAGCAGGGTTGGACCGGGGGGGTGGGAGTGGCTCAGCAGCGTGCCCCGCATCACAGCAGCACGGGGCCCAGCTGGGTCACTGAGGGATCGGCAAGGTCCCTCCTAGCACTGAACCTATGTCCAGCCCGTGGCAGAGCCCTGCCACCCCCTGCTCCCCCCTCCAGCAGCGCAGACCCCAGACTCCTCTCCAGCTTCCCGCTGCACTGAAGACTGGGAGTTTTTTACCTTCTTCTTCCTCCCCCCTGCCGGCATCCTCCGGGGAGCCCTGGCCACTGGCTTCTTCTCGGGAGTGAAGTCCTGGAGGAAAACAGATAGGAAGAAAAGGGGAAGAGTCTCATGATGGTTTCAGAAGCCCGACAGGTTCCCTCAAGCCACTGCTCCCCCCAGACAGCGATGCTCTTCCTCCAGCCCTTTCCCCACCACCCTGCCACCCTCCATGCAAGCATATTCCCCAAATCCTCTCACCTGGTCACTGTTTTTTTCTGACTCAGAAGACGTTTCCGAGTTCTCCTCTTCTGTCAGGGAGGGGCTGCCCTGATCCAGGTCACTGGAGGATTTCCGAGGCCGTTTTGCTACTGGCATCTGACACACGAGAAGCAAGAATGTGAGAGCAGCCCACTCCCCCTCCACCCATAACAGAAAGCCAATGCTTGGTTGCTGAGAAGGGGCTTTGCCCAACTCTTCCTGACTGGCCCTGCGAGAGCAGCCACGTGCACTCAGAAGAGCAGTGCCGTTCTTCCTGGCTGCAAACCGCACCAGGACTTGGCCATCCCACCATCTCAAAGACAACATGAGACAGCTGCGAGACCCCCAAACACACACTGAACCCCATTTCCCGCTGGAGAATCCAGAGTTGTTTTTTTCACTGCCTCCGGACATGGTGGGTTTGACATGCTACGTGGTAGAAGGCGGCTGCAGCTCAGTGGTGGACCCAATGACCATATCGATGTCCTCCTGACCAGGACATCCTCCCGCCCCCGCTGTGTGGAACTGCCTCAGCCCACACTCACTTTCATAGCCAGCGATTTTCGCTTGAGCCCGCTGTGGTCGCTGCCTCGATCCGAGTCCTCATCACTTTCCATTTTCTCCGCGGCGACTGCAGCCATGGCAGCGTCTTCCTCATCGTCACCTGCATCGCTTCCCCCCATCGGGTCATTCTCAGGAACATCGCTGTCCGAGGAGCTCGCAGGCTAAAGACAGCGGGGACGAGAGCTGTGTTATCGCCCCAAAGGGCCTGTGGCACATCAAGGGGAGAGGAGAAGGGGCACAAAAGGGTGACAAGCGATGGACGGCAGTGCTGAGCAGAGAGGTGTGCGTGCAGAGGAGCGTGGGGCAGCCTCCCATCCCAGCACAGAACCCTTAGGCATGACTCCGGACAATGTGACCAGCCCTTCAACAAGGATGCTCGGTCAACCCCCTTCTAATTCCCCTGCATCCCCTTCCCAAGGCCCCTCACGCACCAACCCAAGACCACGAGCAACACATTCCCTCTGGATCCCCCAGCTCGGCTTCTACCCACTGCTGCTGCCTCACTTCCCTCTCCTTCCCCATCCTCGCACTCTGCCAAAGACCCCCGGAGAAGCCTAGACCTGACAGCCCCTCTTGGGCGAGCGGACCCCAGCCCTCCTCTGCCCTAACGGCGCCAGACAAGCAGGGCTGGATGGCTCAGTTCAGCCTCTGCTCCGGCGCCAGGTAGCGGCCATTCTTCTCTGGTGGGCTGGCCGCCAGCCCTTGACTCGGATCAGGCCTCTTCCTTCTCAGATGGCTTCACCCCACAGCACATCGCACGCCTTCCCCAGAGGAAAGGTCCACACGAGGAGTCCAGTGTGGCAGCCACCGCTATTCCCAGTTGGGATCTCCCGTGCCCTGTACCCTCACTCACACGTAGTGGGAAGGTCTCCTGGCTTCTCACCAGCACATTGTGAGGTTCCTCGAGCAAGGACATCGCACCCAAGGGGTTTCTTAGAGCTGGGATTCTTCCAACGCTGGAGCCTTCCTGCTAGAAAGCATCTCCTTGTCCTTGACTGTTCCTGACACCTCGCTTCATTTAGGTCTCAAAACCAAGAAAGACCTCTACTTCAGTCTCTTCTTCTGCTCCTTCAGGCATTTTGGCCACAAGATGCAGTTGGTGCTGGTGAACCCTCAGCCTTGCCGGAGCCGTTGGTGTCACCTCAGTCCCTCAATCACAGTAGGCCCCTCACCAACAGGTTTCTTTCCCCTACTGGGAGTTCACGGTGGAGTCCCTGGACAAAGCAGGTGCTGCCTCCTTCACCATCACCAACCTCCCGCCCAACAAGCTGAAGTTGTTCTCCAGGTTTTCAAGCATCTCCATGGTCTCACCTTACCCTACATCTGCAGTCTTGGGTCCGACCATCTCCCACAGCTACTCAAACCACATCCTCTCTCCTGCACTGGCAGCGGCACAGCCGAGGGGGCTCATTCCCTGAGCCTGCCTACCTCCAGACCACCTTGTCCTTGTAGCTCACCTTAAAAACCTTCCTCTGCCTCTTCAGACCAACTGCCTATGAAGCTGCTTTGGACGCCTTCTTTGAAGATCGCTATACAATAAATTGTATCACACAATTATGGTTATGAAATGCTCACGCAAGCAATTGACAGCAAAGAGCCGTCTCCCGGCCTGCTCCGAAGCCCACTGAAGAAGCAGCCCAGCGGCTTTTGGCTCAGGACCTCAGAAATGGATGAAGAGGGGGACTGCCCAACAGTCCACACACAGGTCCGGGAGCCGGGGACGAGCAAGCCTGAAGTTCTCGCTCTGATAATAAAATCCTCATGGTTTTGGGCAAGCGGCACAAAGCACATCCCCGGTTCCGCCTCAAAGATGGGGCAAAGGCATCTTCCTCCAGAGGAGGAGGAGGAGAGCTGACTCCCTCAGGAAGGGAGAGGGCAGGGAAGGGAAGCTACTTCAACCCCAGGAAAGCCGATGTGCGAGCTGGAAGCGCGTAGGCACCGTAGCAATGAGAAGCAGAGAAAGGAGGAGAGCGACTCGGAGGAAAGGAGAGATGGAGGCGCCGGCAGCCCACGTCCTCGCTGCCCCCCCGCCACGCGAGGCCCGCACTCACCGGAGGGGCACTGTAACTGGCGTGAGGGTTGTTCTGGATTTCCCACAATCCCTCGTTGAAGCCTTTTCTCTTGTTTGGTTTCCCATATTTGTCTTTATATTTTTCATAAGGGAAGAGATCTTTAGGGCCCAAGAAGGCGCTGGAGAGAAACAAAGCAGAGGTGAGCCCGGAGCAGAGGCAGCGGGGCAAAAAGCCCAGAGAGGGGAGCGAGGCAGCGCTTACGTCTCGTGGGTGCCGAAGAAGAAGATGGGGTACTTGTTCGGTGGGGGTTTCACAGCGCCGTCCGCGATGTCATCGATCTGAAAGGAAACCCAAAGCAGGAGGTGGTCAGAGAGAGCGGCTTGAGCACATCCTCTGCGAGGCACATCAGCCCCGGCTAGCAGCGTCGGCCTCCGGCACCCGCACCCGCTTGGAGGCAAGCATGGCAAGAAAGCACCCGGACGGGGACCTTGCAACACACAAGAGTCCCGCTGCGGCGTCAGGGCCCGGCGGGATCTCTAGAAGAGTAACAGAAGGGATCCGGCACAGATGCTCTACGGCTAGAGCTCGGCGTGAGGTCGTCTCTCCACCGCTGGGCTCAACGCCCAGGGAAACACGGGCCTTGTGCTACTCCCCAGAGATCCATCGCACAAGCCGCCTCGGGGGGGGACGCCCGAGGGAAGCCCCCTCCAGCCCAGGGTGGGGGGCGATTGCTCCAACAGGGCGGCCTGAGGGTCCTTCCTGGCTGGAGACCGGCCGCAGGAAAAGCCCCGCTGCCAGCGGGACGCGTGGGCCACCCCGTCTTCTTCCCACGCGCCGGCTCCAGCGCCCGTCTGTCTGCTCCATGTGGTCTGGGCTGCGGGCAGAGCCGCAGGCGGGAGCCTCGGGGTGCGCAGGGGCTGCCCCACGTGCTGGGGAGGTCTTCGGGGCAGAGGGCAGCCTTCCCCAAAAGAGCAAGCGAGCTAAAGCAGGAGGGGCTGCAGATGCCGGCAGCGCGAGGGCTCTCCTGGAAGGACCGAGTCCTCTCAGCGCCAGGTCAGCCACGACAGCACGGGGATGGCAGGGATGGCATCCTAGATCTCACGGCGTGGTGCAGCCAAGCATCGTCGTCTCCGGCACCCTGAGCCTCCCCGGTACCTGCCGGCCCCAATCCCACACGGTTTCCACCTGCCAGTCTCTTCCCATCGGACACATTCAGCGGATGAACCTGCCTCACCCTCAGCTGCCGTCGGGGACCACCGCAGACCCCCGTCCGAGCCCCCGAGCCACCTCACGCTCCCCCGGTGAGCACGTCCTACACCGGGCCCCGCTCTGCCCGCTCCTCCAGGCGCCACCACGGCACAACGCTGTCACCCGGCCGGTGGGACCAGTCGTCCCCCACCACGCACGCTCCCTCGCCCCATCCGCGCCCCCCAAACCGCACCAGCACCCTCCGATCCTGCACCTCGCAAGCACTCAGCAGCAGCCCCCCCCCCCCATCACGTCCAGGCACTGTCCCCCTCATCCCCAACAAGGGACAGAGCCCCAGACCCCAGCTCTGTCCCCCCCCCCGGCAAGAGGGTGGGTGACATCCAGGCAGGGAGCTGAGAAGGGGAATGGGGGTCTCTGGAGGGGCAGGGGTCTGCTGGGCAGTGGGAGGATGAGGATGGAGGGTGAAGGGCAGGGCTCTTCTAGGATGCTGCAGCAAGGGGTGGGCTGTGGGGGGCACCCCTATGGGGTTGGGGTGCCTGGATCGCCAGGGTCCCGGCGTGCAGCAGGGGATGGGGGCGTCTGTGGGGAGGGGGGAGGCAGGGGTCACCCCAGTAGGAGAGAGAGTCCCCAGGGCAGGGGTCCTGGTGGGTGAAGCAGGGCTGAGGCCCTGTGCAGTTACCCCAAGGGGGTCTCCTCTGGGTGCAGGTCAAAAGGGAGAGCTCAAGGTGCCATTGGGACAGGAGGGGGGGTCCCAGGTCCTCCTGCATGGGGTTGTGAAACACCCTCCTGGTGAGGGGTCCCCCAGGTCTCCCCCATCCCTTACCAGGTACAGGCACCAGTGTGGGACCCCCCACCTCTCCCTTGGTGGAGGTGCCAGTATGGGACCCCCCAGCTTGGTGCTGAGTCCCCTCCCAGTACAGGTGCCAGTGTGGGACCCCAATTCCAGTCCCGGACCCCCATCTCAATCTGGGTTTCTTCATCCTGGTGCAGGTGCCAATATGGCAACCCCCTCCTGGGATCAAACTCCAGTTCCAGTATGGGTGCTGGTGTGGGAACCCCCCCATCCCAGTGCAGGGCCCCATCCTGGTACTGGGCTCTCATCCCGGCATGGGTACCCACAGGGGATCTCTGTGCCAGTACTGAGCCCTCATCCCAGTATGGCTGCCATCACGGGGTCCCCCATTCCGGTACACGACACCCCATTCCCGAACTGGATCCCCATCCCAGCATGGGTGCTGGAATAGGACCTCCCATCCCAGTATGGGACACCCCGTCCTAGTACCGGGTCCTCATCCCAGTACAGGTACCAGCACGAGAGCTCCCATCCCAGTACAGGATGTCCCATCCCAGTACCTGTGCTGGGACGGGACTCCCCATCCCAGTATGGGTGCTGGGACGGGACTCCCCATCCCAGTATGGGTGCTGGGACGGGACTCCCCATCCCAGTATGGGTGCTGGGACGGGACTCCCCATCCCAGTACAGGTGATGGGATGGGACTCCCCATCCCAGTACAGGTGATGGGACGGGACTCCCCATCCCAGGACGGGTGCTGGGACAGGACTCCCTATCCCAGTACCGGCTCCACATCCCAGGACAGATACCGATATGGGTCCGCCATCCCAGTATGGGACACCCCACTGCCGGTACCGGGTCCCCATCCCGGAATGGATGCCGTTATGGCATCTCCATCTCGGTATGGGTGCTGGTACAAGTCCCTCACGCCGTTACCGGGCCCCTATCCCGGTACGGGACATCCCATTACCGGTACGGGGCCCCCATCCCGGTACGGGACATCCCATTACCGGTACCGGGCCCCCATCCCGCTACGGGTACCGTTATGGCATCTCCATCCCGGTACAGGCCCCCCTACCCCGGGACAGGAGCCGGTACGTGTCCCCATCCCGGTACCGGCTCTCCCATCCCGGTACCGGCCCCCCATCCCGGTACCGGCCTCATATCCCGGTACGGGATCTTGCGGCCCGGTTCGCTCCCCCCCCCCTCCCGCGCCGGCGCGGTGCCGCGGTCTCACCCGGGCCGGCCAGTGCGGGTACCCCTTCATCTTGGCGAAGACGAGGTCTCCGGGCTTGAAGCTGTGCGGCATGGCGGCCGCGGGGCGGGGCGGCGGCGGCGGAGGCCCAGGCCGCGGGCAGAACCGGGCAGCGGGGGGGGGGTGACGGGGGGAGGGGGTACGGCCCGGCCCGCAGGATGTCCCGCCTCCGCCCGCGGCGCCGACTTGCGTTGGCTCGGCGCCGCGTCGCTCCCGCCGCCTCGTCCAATAGGAGAGAGGCGAAGGCACGGCGGGATAACGGGATTGGGCCGCGCCGCCAGAGGCGCCGAAGAGGGGGGCGCTGAGGGGCGTGGCCAGAGGGGGGCGGGGGAAGGGGGGGCCGGGGCTGGGGGTGGGGCCGGGGCGGGAGGGGGGGGGTGCGTGGGACGGGGCTGGGGGGGGACAAAGCTGTGGGGTGGGGGTCAGGGCTATGGGGAGGGGGACAGGGCTATAGGGTGCATAGCTATGGGGAGGGGGCTATGGGGTGTGGGTCAGGGCTATGGGGAGAGGGCTTTAGGGTGGGGGACAGCTATGGGGAGGGGGCTGTGGGGTGGGGGACAGGGCTATAGGGTGTGGGTCAGGGCTATGGGGAGAGGGCTTTAGGGTGGGGGACAGGGCTTTAGGGTGGGGGACAGCTATGGGGAGGGGGCTGTGGGGTGGGGGACAGGGCTATGGGGTGTGTGTCAGGGCTATGGGGAGAGGGCTTTAGGGTGGGGGACAGCTATGGGGAGGGGGCTGTGGGGTGGGGGACAGGGCTATAGGGTGTGGGTCAGGGCTATGGGGAGAGGGCTATAGGGTGGGGGACAGCTATGGGGAGGGGGCTGTGGGGTGGGGGACAGGGCTATTAGGGTGTGTTCATGGCTACAGGGTGTGGGTCAGGGCTATAGGGTGTGCTCATGGCTATAGGGTGTGGGTCAGGGCTATGGGGAGAGGGCTATAGGGTGGGGGACAGCTATGGGGAGGGGGCTGTGGGGTGGGGGACAGGGCTATTAGGGTGTGTTCATGGCTACAGGGTGTGGGTCAGGGCTATAGGGTGTGCTCATGGCTATAGGGTGTGGGTCAGGGCTATAGGGTGTGGATCGGGGCTGTGGGGTGGGGGCCAGGGGCTGGCCCAGGCTGAGTAGCCAGGTTAGCGCCTGCAGGGACAGGGAGGACAGGGCTGGGGCCTGCGGGGGACACGGGGGACTTTGGCGGGGAGGGGGGGTTTGCACCCCAGGGTGAGCTCTGACCCTGCCCCATCCACCGCCCCAGCCTTGGCCCCCCAGCCTGGGGACACAGCGGCCGAATCCCTGCCGGAGTTGGCCGGTGCCGGGGTGTGGGGGGGCCGAGGGGTCTTCCCTATTTGGGGGGGGTGGGGTGTGGGAAGGGTCCCCAGGATGGGACAAGGTGTTGGGGGACAGCATTAGACCTGATTTCCCTATCTTTGGGTTTAAAATTTGAACTCAGTCTAGCTAAGCTGGAGCAAAACGGTGTAAGGAGTCCACCTGGAAGGTTCCTTGATTTTTAAACCTCGTTTTAACCCAAATCTGGTTTCTCTGTGAGATCATGGAAATGCAAATGGTTGGCTGCCCGCGCCGGGCTCACCGCCTGATGTTGAAGCGGTTACATGCGATTTGGTGGCAGCTGGAGCTGCCAGAGCTCAGCGAGAGCCAGGCGGGTACAAAACACAAACCACGCTGGGTTGGGGGGGCCCAGAAATTATTTACAGGGTGATTGTGGCCCTGGGGTGGGGGGGGGACAAGGGGGAACACAGGGTGAGTGGGGACAAACCACGGGTGGTGGCCTGGGATGCGCATGAGGGAGAATTCCAGGTTTTGCGGGAGGGAATTCATGAAGTAAAGGGGTGTTGAGGAGCAGGCAGGTCCAGGGGGAGTTGGTTTGTGTTTCTCCATGTCACCTTGCTCCTGCCGGGCTGTGCGTTGGCTTGCTGGCGGTGCAGAGCCTGCGGTGCATGTGACTGGTGCCAGGACAGCAAAAATGTCCCTGTGCAGTTTTTGGGGGTCCCCGTGCTACTCCGTGGCGTCTCCTGTGCCGTGGGTGTGGGGGTCCCAGCTACACCGTGACTTGGTGCGTGACCGCCTGCCGGCGATGCGGGCCTGGATCCGGCCTCCATCCGCGTGTTTCTGGCTGTCGGTGCCGTTGGGGCAGCCCAGGTGTCGGTCCCCGTGCCGACGGTGGGCTTTCGGCCCAGTTGCCGGTGCTGGGATGCCAGGTTGCCATTTCCACAGCTGCTGCCTGCGCGGGTGAACGTGCAACCCCCATTTGGGATGGGCGACCGGCCCGATCCCGCTAACGATGTCCTTGGGATGAGGCGGCCTCTTCTTCAGCACCAACCGTCCCGTGTCCCCACGAGGAGGAGGAGGAGGAGGAGGAAGACTTGTGTGAGACTCACAGGGGTGTGCTTTCATCCCCAAATTTTGAGCCCATCGGCTGATTTCAAACCCGCTTTGCAGGGCAGGAAGACAGGCAGGTGAGGGAAGGCCTGCCCACGGGCCCGGGCAGTGAGAACAGAAAATCCTCTCATCTTTTAGGCTCCCTGAGCCCCGGCTCCCCGCCGGGGCCTGGCAAGATCTGCTCCGGTGTGGCGGTGGGCTCCATTTTGGGCTGGTTTGGTCAGGCCGGGGCTGCTGGTTCCTCCCGGGGTGCAGCGGAGGGGGCGGTCCGTGGGGGTCCGTGGGTGCCAACCTGGGATCCGTGGGGGCTGTGGGGGTCCGTGGGCGGGGGGGCCAGGCCCGCCCTCACACCCAGCCCCCCCACCTCCCCGTTCCCCTCAGCGCTGGAGGACCGCCGACGCCATAGAGTGTTAGAAGCCTAGAGCGGCGCTAGAACCTGCGTGAGGGACACGCCCCTTTCCGGTGGCGGGGACGTGGGCGGGGCGGAAGCGCGGGAGAGGCGCGGCGGGCCCGCTCCCCGTCCCGGTGCCGCCGCCATGCGCAAGTTTTTCCAGGAGATCAAGGCCGACCTGAAGTTCAAGACCGCGGGGCCCGGACAGAAGCTCTCGGAGCCGTCCCGGTACGGGGGGGGGAAACTTTCCGGTAACGATGGGCCCGGTGGAGGGGGGGGGTGTGTGTGTGGAAGCCGTTCCCGGGGGGGCTGCTGACAGCCAGCGGGGCCGACCGGCTGGGGGAGCCGGCCACCTCAGCCCCGCTCTCCCCGGCTGCCGGTATCCACGGGCCCCGCGGCTGCCCTTGGCCCGGTGCCGCCCGGTACGCGGGAGGGGCGGCCCGAGGACACCGGGCTGGGACCGACCCGGAGCCCAGTGGCCGACGCTCACCGCGGTGCCCAAGCCGCCCATCCCACGGGGCTCCCGCAGGGAGCCGACACTCACCGGGCAGCGATGCCACCGCACCGGGGCGGCCGGTTCCCCGGGGTGGCGTTGGGGGGGCAACCGGGGCGGTAATTACCGTAATCACATCCAGACCGGCACGGTTGCGGAGCTGTCGTCGTCTCGGTGGGACGGCAGAGCCCATCTCCTCCTGAGCTCTGCTGCTCCGTTCTGCCCAGGGTCCCCAAGGAGAAGCCGAAAACCGAAGCGACGCCGAAGCCTCGTCAGGCGCCGACCGATGAAGCGCAGATGGCGGCGGCCGCAGCGCTGGCCCGGATGGAGCTGAAGCCCAAGGCCAAGCTGCCTTCCTCCCAGGAGGCCATCAAGAACCAGGGTAGGAGCTTGCCGGAGGAGACAGAGCCGCTGTGCCGGCGTAGGGACGGGGCAGCCGGATGGTGGGGCTGGCTGGGATGGGTGTAGCTCCGAGCTGAGCCCGGAGAGGGAGATCCTGGGTGAGCAACTGCTCGGGTGCATCCCTGGAGGACGTTGTGGGATGCAGATGGTTTCTGCGACTGTTTGAGTGTCATAGAAACAGGGGTCACGCTCAC
Organism: Buteo buteo; assembly: GCF_964188355.1. NCBI lineage: Eukaryota > Metazoa > Chordata > Aves > Accipitriformes > Accipitridae > Buteo > Buteo buteo. The sequence continues at coordinate 3,525,771 of NC_134180.1, forward strand.
TCTGTGGGCTCTCAGGCTGGGATCAGAGCACCCGGGTAGGTGTTCACTTCCCCAGGGTGGTGCTGTACAGTCCAAAGCCCTCTGAAACCTGCTGAACCTCTGCCCCATCCACTGTGGTAACCTGGGTTTGTCTCTCATAGTGAGAAAAGAGCTGATGGCCGAGGCAGCTGCAAGCGAGAAAGGGCTCTCTGAAGAGGAAAAGGTATGAGAGATGCTGCTGTTCCCTGATCGGCACCTTTCCGTGCTGCTGCCCCTGTCCTGTGCAGATTTGCCAGGTTATTTAAAAACAAACAAACAGAAAAACCCCACAAAACCTTCCTGCGTTCAGTTCGGTGCCTGGTTTTGTCTCCTTTAGGACCTCACCTCCCCAGACAAGGAGGGGGCAGCTGCCCCCTCTGTTTCAGGGGTCTATTTCATATGCCCGTTGACCGGTGCAGTCGTAAAGAAAGACAAGAAGGAGAAGCACCTCAGAGAAGCCATCCAGTCGGTAAGCGCCATGTCTGCCGGCCACGTGGCTTCCCTTCCTCCTGTTTTAACTCGTTTTGTGGCGTGGGTCCCCTCGAGCACTGACCTCTCCAACGCTCTGCCTTCTCCTTGTAAAATCTCCACTGTCTCCTGAAGGGCAACTCTGTTCAAATGCCTGTCCGAGCACCCTCCCTTCAGCTTGCTGGAAATGCTGGGACTGGGAACTTTGGCCCTGTACTGGTTTTGGCTGGGACAGACTTAATTTTCTTCCTAACAGCTTGGATGGTGCTGCATTTTGGATTTGTGATGAAAACAGAGTTGATTACACACCAGAAACAGCTAAACTGGGAAGCAGTGAATAATTCCTTTGCTTTGCTGGCACGGACAGCTTTTGCTTTACCTATTAAATTGTCTTTAGCCCAATCCATGGGTTGGGGTTTTTTTTCCCTAATATTACCCTTCCAATTCTCTCCCCCATCCCACTGTGGGGGGAACAAGCGTGGTGCCGAGCTGCCGGTCAGGGTTAAACCAAAACAGACCCACGCCTCCCTTTGTGCAGAGTAGCATCAGCTACCCCTGACCAGTTTCTCTCCTTCTCCCCAGTATTTCTCTGTAGACCCGGTGGCTGCCTCAATCATGGAGATTCACACCTTCAATAAGGACCGGGAGAAAGTACGCGTGGGCGTGGAGACCATGGCTAAGTAAGTGGGCTGCGTTAGTAGGACTGAGTGTGCTGGGAGCTTGTCCCTTCCCTGCCAGGCCAACAGACAGGCAGATTTTCTTGCTGTGCTCCAGGCAAAGTCTGAAGAAAACTAAAGCTGAACATTTGAACCATCTCAAGTGTCAGCTGAAATAATGTCAGCGTCTCAGAGATGTTTTAAGAGTTGGTCCAGTAGTCCAAGAAGTTTGGGAGTTGCTGGTTGAGATCAGCCACCCCCATCTTCTGTCTGGCTTGGGCATGAAACACTGACATATTTTACTTTCCTTAGTTTTTCAGCTAACTTATCTACAAGAAATACTGTGAGGTCTTCTTACACGTTGGGGTAGCATGTCCTTAAGCGCCTGCTTTGATCCATGCAGTGCATTCCTCTTTCTGCAGGTACTTGGATAATATCTATCTCCATCCAGAGGAGGAGAAGTACCGGAGAATCAAACTGCAGAACAAAGTGTTTCAGGTGAGGTCAAGACTCCTGCAGGTGCTCTGCCTAGGAACGTCCTTGCCTGGAGCAGACTACATCTAAATTCTTTCCTTTTCTTCCAGGAAAGGATAAGCTGCCTGGAAGGGATACACAGATTTTTCCAGGCTATCGGGTTTGAGACAAAAACACTGCCTGTTCCAGGACAAGGCAAGAAATCTAAGTGTATTAAACTGGAGTCAGCAGTTCGAGTAGCAGTGGGACAGCCCAGGGAGGCTAGCAAGGCTGCTCTGGTTGCTGAGAGAGCTCCAGGGCTGTAACAGAAAGAGCCACTCACCCTGCAGCTTCCCTGTTAAGACATTACATTTTCTGGAGATTCTTGCCCTTGTATTTCATGCATTAGTCATGTAAAGAACAAGGGACTCAGTTCCTGTCCTTTGGTTGTAGAGACCACAGAGGAGTACTACGTACTGAAGGAAGAAATGCTGACCAAGTTGGAAGACCTCAAGGACTACAAAGAGCAGCTTTTAAGCTCTGAGCCTGTGAGAGCCCAGCTGGATCGCCAGCTCTGTGTATTTAAACCATCACCTGAAGCTGCTCGGTTTGAGCTGCCAAATGACTTTTACAACCTCACTGCAGAAGAGATCAAACGAGAGCAACGGCTCCGGTGAGTAGGCTTAGAAGGAGGGCCCTGACTGCCCAGGGGGCACGCCATGCCAGCTAGGAGTCTTGTACTTCTTCATGCTAAAAATTGCTTTCCTCTCTAAAGGACAGAAGCAGTGGAGAAGGCTTCGATGCTGAGGACAAGAGCCATGCGAGAGAAAGAAGAACAAAGGGAAATGCGGAAGTACAACTACACCCTGATGCGAGTCCGGTTTCCTGATGGATACATCCTCCAAGGTAAAAAGACTTGTTACCCTTTCTTTGTACACCTCCAAAAGCTTCTGAGAATACTTGCAGCACAAGAGCTTGAATAATAAGCAGGCTTGAGGTGTGCTGAACACAGCTGGTAGAATAAAGCAACAAAAAGCCAGAGTGGGGTAGTGTTTCTCTAAGAACTCTTCCCATCTCTGAGCCCTCCACCTGCCTCACCTGCACAAGGTTGGGACTGGAAGCCAGGGTGGAGTGGAGAGAGAAGAATCTCAAGGCGCTGTTAATTAAAGCGTGCTCTTCCCAGGCTACTGCAAGCAAGCTGGACTCATTAGATCAGTTTGTTATAGTAACCAGCATGAGGTTGCCCGTGTGGCGTCAGGCTATGCAACAGTATAAATCCTCTTCAAATTTCACAGTAGAACTCTGGAAATCATTTCAGGCTTTCCCAACTCTTTTGTTACAGGCTGGCAGGGGCTTGCAACAATTGAAGTAATATTTTTCTTTGGGGATTCTGCTTTTATACTGCTCAGCTGAATCAGGCTGTTTCTGTCACTGAAGTAGTTCATAAAGTTAGCATCAGTACGTGAGCCCCACGAAACCTACCACAAAAAGATTAGATTTGGTAAATGCCAGACTCTCTCTCAATATCTCACCTTGTTTTCTCATGGCAGGGACTTTTTATGCACGAGAATCAGTATCTGCGCTCTACAACTTTGTGAGAGAAGCACTCAGAGATGACTGGCTGCCCTTTGAGCTGCTGGGACCTGGAGGTCTCAAACTGACTGACGAGAACTTGGCCTTCAATGAATGTGGGCTGGTGAGTAAAAAAAGATAGCTGGTACCTTCCACAGGGGTCTTCAGGTTGTCAGAGTCATCTGCTGCTCGTAACTTAGAGAAGTTTGTGTCTTCTGCTCTCAGGGCTGCAAGTTGTGCTCTAGCCCCTTCATATTAAGCTCAAGCAAAGCAACTGCTTGAAGGCTTCTAGCTCACAGCTAGGAGGTCTGTCTGGAAAAGACCTATGTCCTGTAGCAAATGCAGGTTGCAGTACTTGTCGGCAGCTCTATCACAGCGTTAGCATCCACACTGGGAAAAGAGGGGAGGCAGCAACTGAGGCAAGCACAGCTCTAGCACAAGGCTTCCAACAGAAAGCCCAAAGCAGCGTCCCCTAAGGAGCTTTTTGCAGAAATCCACACTTGTCCTTTTTAGTTGAAGTGCTGTTTCTAAGTTTTTCCAGGTCTGTGAACATACACAGCATGTTATGAGGTCAAAGTATAACATAGCTATAGTTTAATAACTCTGCCTTTTTTGTTCCAGGTGCCCTCAGCCCTCCTGACTCTTGCCTGGGATGCAGCAGTCATGGCAGACATTCAGGCGTCAGGAGAGGAGCAGTCAGGAAGCCCCCTGAAACCAGAACTTCTCTCCAGAGTCCAGACGCTGTCATGAAATAAAGGGGAGTGGATTCAGTGCTGGTGGTTTTAGACTGTTCCCTCATTTTCCCATACAGACTGTTGGAGCTTCCAGCTATGTGACCTCAGAAATGATTTTATTTTAGCTCTGCAGAGTGGGAGTCTAGATTCTGCCATGTCACACCAACCCTGTGGTCACCTCCACAACTCCAGTAGCCATACACTAAGGCAGTCTTGCCCCGTAAGACACTTACCAGACTGCTCCAAATGGCTTTAAAAACCAAGTTCTAGCAGTGAATGCTTGAGGTGTTTCCAAGACCATGATGAAGTACCACTCTCCTCCCTTGGAGGAGAGATTAGGTGCTAGTACTAGGCTGGATTACCAATCAATTGAGCCTGGATATCAGGCTGGGCTTAGAACTCAGCTTTTCCTTTTGCTTCTGTGTGCACTGTAACTCCTATTGGAGAGAATATATTTAGATAAAATTATGCTTAATCTGATTAAATGGAATATTTAAAGACTGAGTTCTGTTCAAAGTTATTTGAATTGCATTGCTCTTAGAGGTTTGAAATCCAGACGAGCTCCAGTCAGTGCTGGGGCTGGCACTGGTGTTACTGGTGCAGCTGTGGCATTACCCACCTTTTCACTTCATGCCACCCACAGACAGAACAGGGGACAACGGAACAGGAGACTGATGACAGGCAGCAGCTACTTACGCTGCCCACCAGTAAGAGATGAAGCCTCAAACTACAGCCAGTACTTCAGGGAACTGATCCATCAACTCACAAGCCATATAAAGTCAAAAGCCCCAGCAAGTTTGTTACATACATAAACAAGTTTGATGCTAGTTCAGTCCTTTATACTTCAATCTTAAAGTTTTTTCTGTGGGGTAGAGAGCAGCTTTTATGTATACAGCTTCTATTGCAGCAACGTGTACAGGAGACCAGTAATCTACCTCTGATATGTAATAAATACTGGCCTGTCCCAAAACAGGAGAAACAAGGTGGATTTTTTTTTTCTTTTCCAAAGGTAAAGCCCTGCTGCTGTTCTCTGTAGCAAGTAAGACCACAAACAGGATGATATAGATAGCATAAATTCAAATATAATTGTACATCATTTATACCCAAGGCCATGCTATACATTATGAACAGAGTAATTCCCCCAGTGGCATCACAATAAGCTTATTTCAAAGTCTCTGCACTAGATTTAGAGATAACTTACTTAGATACCTTCCATTACAAAGAAGTATCAAAATTTCAATAATGCTTTATTAAGGACAGATTAATATGCAGTATTTTTAAGCTAAAAACTAGAACTAAAAATTTAAGCTGCCATCTGGTCTGAAGCAGAACAAAGTGCTGTCTTCTCTTTACAAGAAATACAGAATACTTGCAAGTATCTTGTTCAAAGATACACAAGGTTTAAAATTTTCTAACTCATTCTACATACATACAGAGAAGTTAGTAGGCATTTAAGTCTCAAACTGTATTAGATGGGCTGACCATGCTGGTGTCCTGGTGAGCAGCTCTTGTGCCACAAGATTCTGAAGCTGTTTCAGCAACTGCCAACATAGAATCTGCAAAGTAGAAAGTGTGTTGGTTTTTTTTTTTTTGCTTGTTTTTTTTAAATATCCTCATTAATCTAGAAGAATTTGACTACTACATGCTTTATCTGTCTTAGCTTGTCTACCCATATCTGTTGCAAGTCTCCTTTTCAATTCTGTTTAAAAACTGGTTTTAATATTGGGTTAACATCAATCCAGAATAAAAATAATTTCACCATAAAAGGATCTTCATAACCTTTTCAGTGCTTTAGACTCAGGCAGAGTTAAACAAATACAGCTGCATGTGTGTCAACAAAGCCCAAGGAAGGCAAGCTACTGAATAGCATCCCCGCCCTCAGAACAAGAGGTTACAAACCTGAAGCAAGGCTTTCATCCCACTGCAGTCTTGTAATAAGCAAAAGCCATTTAAGATTAAATGCAAAGCTTCTTGTCAAACAGTTACATTGTCTCTTACGGAAGGCGAGAGGAGGAATGTAGCACCAGCTGAGATAGAAAGGAGAACCCAGATATGTCTAGAATGGGTCAAACACTCTATAGAATTTAAGGCTTTGGGAATATGCACGAGCCCTTCTCTATCAATTAGAGGAGCTGCCCAACACAAAAAAAACACTTTCCTTAATTCAGGTTGTGCCAGTAGCATTATGAAAGAGCTCTATTGTGAGAGCAGTAAGAAAGGGCTTGGAGGTTTTGAAAGCGGTTTAGAAGAGCTGAATGCACATCATGTGGTTGGTGTTAAGTCATTGATCTGTATGATCAAGTATGTATAGTTAAAACCTCACTGAGATGAAAGGAGCCGCTCCACATCCTCCTCCCACTGTTTCTGAATCTGTAGCCTGAAAGGATATGCTATAGCAGTGGAGATTTGAAAGCCATTTTCCAAGGGATAACTGGGACACAAATATAAGCAACTGCTTAGATTCTAGAGAAGAGCTGCACAGTGTTGATCAGAGCCCTCACCTGTCAAACATCTAAGAGCTTGGTTATTATCTGATGTTATTTCCTTCAGAACAGACAATTCAGCATGCACCGAAGACTTCGAGAAGGCAGCAGAGGGGAAGTTATGCTCCAGACCTTGTCAGTCCTGGAAGGGCTCTGAACATAAGTATGCACGCCCCAGAGACCAGCCCTGCTTGGCAACATTTACCAATAGTTAGTGGATCTGCTGATACTGACCCCAGCGTTCACTTTTCTTATCAGAAAAAAAAAAAAGAAGGGGGGGGGGAAGGTAATACTGGCAGCCAAATGCTAGTCACAAGCACTTTGCACTATTTAGTCGACTGGTGGAAGGAGGGAAGAAAGGGCAAGAGCAGGTTAGAGAAGACCATAAAAAACAAAGAAGCATCTAGAATAAAACATAAAAAGCAGAGAAGTACCTAGAATAAAACATCTCAAGAGAAGAGCACAAGGCTTGGTGAAAAAGTGGCAGAAAAACTGCAACAGGTTTAGCCACACACCGTTCCCACTGTTGTACTCTCCCTTGTGGGAGAGAGCACCTGCCAAGAGACTGCTATTGATTTATTTTCCTACCTTTGCCTGGCCGTACATCCACAATCATGCAGTCATCATCTTCCTCATCTTCCTCGGTGTCTGCCTGAAATCCATCCATCTCCACAGCTTCAGCCTTAAGGGGAAAAAAAAAAAAACCCAACAGTATCAGCAGGCTGACAGTGCTGATGTGCAAGACCAAGCACAGTCAGTGCTGTGAAGGACTACAGTAGGCACTTCTCCCAGTTAGGACTCACAGCACGGTCTGATCAGTCAGGCATGCTGGTGGGGGAGGGGGGGGAATAAAAATCAGCAACCCCTGGCTTCAACAGACACTGACTTTTGATAAAAGGCCTCATCTGCAATGGCACATACAGCAGGAAGCATGCCAAGCTTCTGCTCCAAGATGTTTCACTATTACACAATGCGATGAACAGCCTACACATCGAAAAGTCAGTTCAAACCTTAATTGAAAACTGACTCAGTTTTGTTGGTTTTTTGGAAGGGAAATCTCTTCCTCCTCTGCTGATTATTTTGGATGCTTTCTTCCTTCTGAAGATGGAAAATTACTTGCTTGTTGAGTTGGTAGCATGTTCTCCCCCCCAAATCCTCCTCATCTTTGCCAATTAGCTTTTATTCAGGGAGGGGCGACAGTTCTTCCCTTGGTGACCTTATTTGCTGCCATGGGAGCAGCACAAACTACTCACTTGGAATTGCAAAAATGAATACAAGGGGTGATGCAAACTGAAGTTGCTCAGTATTGAACAGCTGCGAATGTTTTTGGGTTTTTTTCCCTCCCCAACTGGAACAGCGGAATGAAAATCTCAGACCTAGAACCTGGTCCCTACCCCTACGAGCTGTTCCAAGAGAAGACTAATGAAAGATGTAAATTTAAAATAAGTCACAGTTTTCAGATTACATATTCCCCTCCTACACGTGTGCAGGTACTGCCCACTTCAATACTGAGTTTTTCTCTCTCTGCAGCTTACATAAGAGCACCTTCTTTTACACGAGTCCTGGCGCAAGCTTCATGGCAGAGTAACACGTGCCGGGGGTAGAGAACCTGGCAGCCTTGACCTACCAACCTCGTTCCTAGGCTCTCCCCAAGCTCCAGCCTCGCTTGACAGGAAGGACAGGATCTCAATACCTGAGCAGTGCCGATTTAGATGTCAGGCATGAAGGGCTTTCAGGACTCTGACACCTTTGCTCTGAGCTGCGCTGCACTGCACCTCACAAGGGCAGCTTTAAGATGCTTTCGAGAGCTTCGAAGAATTCAGGCTGGTGACATAATTCTACTAAAAGCCTTTGTTTTGCTATTTCTGCTCAAGTAGTCAGTTATAAGCAGAATTTCCAGTGGGCACCAAGCAGAGATTTTTATTTCTGCCTTTATTTAGTGTGTAAGAAAAAACCCAAGCAGATGGAGTTTGGGGGCTGAACAGCTTCTCACAAGTCTCTGATCCCTATCAATACTTGAGTGCAGAGCTTCTTCAGTAGAAAAGCCAAAGAAGACAAGAATAAAGTGGGAATGAAAAGCATAAAAAGCCTTGCCTGTGGCTTCTTTCCTCACCCCCTTGTCCACAGGGGATGAGGAATAAATCCACAGACAGTGCAAACCCTGTCCTGCCTGTATGTTTGGAGGCAAACAGTTGATAACACCAAGCTTCAGGACCTAAAGCCTGACTGTCTTAAAAGCGTGACAGAGCATCACACAGCTAAAGCACCCATCGCACACTTTTCAGTCATCCTTTTGGATGATTAAGCTCTTAATACTACCTGTGGTTACCCTCAACAGCAGAAGCAAACAACAAGACAACCACAACAAAGCTTAGAACTGGAGTAGCAACTACTCCAAATCCATCTCATTTTGTTCCTATGAATTATTATATTTTTAAACTAGCTCTTGAAATTCAGCTTTATGTATGACAGTATAAGCCAGAGACTTTACAGACTATTATGGGTTGAGTTGCAGCACTTAGGAACCACATTTAATCAGTACACATGCAACTGATGTAAGTCACCAGCTCAGGCTATACATCTGGCAGCCATACACACACATAAAAACCTGCATACAAATTATATACAGCTGTAAAACCAAGGCCAAACAGACACTCAGAAACTATTCACAGCTTGGATGCAATCACTGCCAAATAGCAGAAAATGGAAGAACAGCAGGAGAGCAACATTTCAAATGGAACAGACAGTCCAAGCTGGAGACACACAAAAGAAACCCATCTCTTTAGAGTCACATAATTTCACTCCTTTCCCCACAAAAAGGGTCTTTTTGTGTGAAGGACAGTGTCTGTAGCTTAATATTTTGACTCTGCTCATCTAGGCCAATCTGGGAACCATGCCAGGACGCTCGCCTACGGAAGACGCACAGCTACATTCCCATCGTTCTTTATTAGGGAAGAGCACCGCAACAGGAACTCACCTGTTCAGCATCCCGAGGCCTTTTCATGAATTTAGTGATGGACATGCTTCCAGTGGACTTCCTCTTTACCGACACGGGGGTGGTCTGCAGGACCGCCACGCCTGGCACACTGCCACCCTCCTCCTTCCCTGAAGAAGGGACTTGGGTGACGTAGTTCCATTGACAAGGGACGGGGAGATGCTCTTGATCAAAACTCTTCAGCACCTCCGAGTGGACATACCAGCACATCCTATATTCAGGTCTCTTCTCGTACACAGAGTTCTCAGAAATGATTCGCTTTAGCCTGGCTTTGGAAGGGACACCGCTGTCCTCACCAACAGGCGTCTGCGGCCGGGAGGTGTGGGGGCTCGCGGGGCTTGTGTCGCTACAGTCGGCAGCTGCAGTCACATCACTGAACAGTCCTTGCCGGCAGCACTCCTGGAATTCCTGGATGATCACTTTGCTCCCGTTCACATTGCCATGCAGCAGCGGCAGAAGCTGGCCAAGGACTGCAGAGAAGAAAGGATGCACAAAGGTTGTGGGGAAGAACTGTTTAAAGGTTGAGAAAAGCCAAGCTGATGTAACTGATCAGTACATATGGTCCAGAAAGAGGACAAATAGGCTGAGATTAATTTTAGATATGGGATAGTAACGGGAGCTAGATTTGATGTAGAAAAGTCACCCCCAATAATAATGACCCCCCTGAAGTGAAAGCTTCAACCCCTGTTCTAGCCTTCATGTGCATTATTCACATCCTTGTGTTAACCAGGTACAGGAGATACTTAGTACTGAAGCCTGTCACACAAACTAAACAATAAATGGGTCAATGGGCTTGAACACTTTCAGTAAACAGGCCTAAATCTGAGTTTACTGAAGTCTTGTTGGCTTCATTTCCTAGATAACTAGAGCAAAAGGTTTTGGAGAGTGTAACTAAGGCCATACTGGATGCAATGCCAGAAAACCCCTTTCCAAGAACTCTCACAGAGATGCCTTGGATTTCAGACTTGTCATAAACAAGTCATTCTGAATGTCGCACTCAATACAAAAATCTATTCGCTCCAAAGTGGAGTACAACAGTCCATAAGTACAATTATTTAGCCCTTCAGGTCTTACTTTGCTGATCTTTTGCTCTTTTTTTGCTACATTTCTGTATCTGCTGTTCCTCCTCTGCAACAGGTGAATCCAGGATACACGCTGTGAACTGCTGGAGAACCTTTAGGTCTGCATTTGTGCTGCTGTCATTTTCTGCACTTTCCCAGACACAGCCCATTTTCACAGGCTGTAGAACATGGAACCTCTTCCCCTTGGCCATCAGTTCATCCCATTCCTTTGCTTTCAGCTTTTGACGAACCTTCTGATTCTCTGGATCGCACTCCTAAAGCCACAGGCGAGAAAGAACTCGATACATCCATTCCAGGAAAAACAAAAGCTTTTTAAACGCAGCTTTTTAGCATGTTCCCTGTGCTACAGAAGTCTGCTCCTGAACCATGCAGATCTGAGATGAGTTATATCACTGCCAAGACTACACGCTTTCTTCCTCTGCCAATATTTATTACATGATTCACTGGAAACAGAGATGGAAATCCAGTGACACCTAGTTCACTTACTTCTGTCACTCCTTCATCTTCAGATAGGTACCCATGGGGTACAAAAAAGCCATCGTCATCATCTTCATCCTCTCCCTCCTCCTCATCATCCTAAAAATAAACTCTGCTTGTTAGAAATTACACTGACAAATGCAATTGGTTCAGAAAGCTATTTTTCAGCACGTGGAACCCTTACCCCTTCACTATGGGAGAGACTTTCTCCTGGTTCCTCCTCTTCCCATTCTTCATCACTATCTACTTCATAGTCCAGTAGTTTCTGGAAGAAATGCCAACATGCCATTTCTGTAAATAATTTGAAAGCACGACACCAGACCCCATTCAGGGTTTCAAAACTCAGTAGCAAGAGGGAACATGCAAGTGAATCAGAAATCCGAGAGAACCAGTGAACTTGGCCAACCACACATCCACTTCAAGAGCATGAAGAAAAAGAATCCAACTACACTGCCTGTGAGGTGCTTACACTGTCCTTTGACCAAGGATTCCTGGGACGGATCATAGTGGTTTTCTTGTTCCATGTGCCCCAGTATGCAGGACGGTGATTCTCACAAAACTGCAGAAGTTTCATTCTACCAAATTTCCCCCTTTCAGGAACAGCATCTGTTTTGCAGTTATCCACTACCACGACATCACTGTTAAAACAAGAGACCATCTTCAGTACTTACAGAACACTTCCCTGCTGCTCAGGAAAACTTCTTATAGAAAGCTTCAGTTCAGCCACAATACCAACCCACAGCTTGAGTTCATTAGAACAGGCACTCCCGATGTGCTTGCAAGAACATGGGTTCCAGACAAGCCACCCCCCTCCTTAACTACAACCCTACAGCAGCTCTGTTTTAGTTATTGGTATGTTTACTTTTTAAAACTATCAAAAGACAAACACCACTAAGGCCACTAGTGTCCAGTGCTGAAAGGCAGCTGCCTGAAGCACAAGATTTCCCATAGTGAAGGATTTGAGAAGCGTTGTATGGAATGAAGGAAATCTAGATTATAACGTACAGCTCCCCGTGGAAACAATTCTCATACAAAAGGAGTATTCAAAGAAAAGCTCCATCTTTCCATCATCTCCAATATTAGAATAAGATGATCTCAAAACCATTCTGCAGTTCATTACATAAAAAAAGTGAAGAAAACCCCCAAACCACAGACTAACCTGTTTACTACGTCAGTGCTGTTACTGACAAAAGTAGGTCCAGTTTTACGTGGTTTACGACACTTTAGATCCCTCAAGAAAGAAACTTCACTATTCTGTGCACGCAGGAGCTTATCCAGCTGGTCTAAGAAGTCTGGATCCAGGGCAATACGACAGAGGGGAGCTAAGACCATGTTCTCCTTAATTTCAAAAGGAGCAAACTTTCCACAAGAGCCAGCAAGAATCTGAAATATTAAGTGAGGATCGTGAGAAACTGCAGCACCAACACAGTCAAGATATACAACAAAACTCAATACCAGGTGCCGAAGTTTGAGTGAAGATTTAAGTTAAGCCCTTCCTACCTGAGACTCCAACAGATCTTCTCAAGGGAATCTAGGTCTTTACAGCCAATGCAGCAGAAGACAGAGCTGAGGTTTTTACTAAAGCAACTACAAAACTCTTTTGTAGTCTCTGCTCTGGTCACAGACATTTTTTTAAATCCTTTACACTTTTGAAATTAGGAAGTAAGAAATACTAATGCTTTGTCCACCTAAGAAGCTCTAAGGGACAGATCAGAAGGATATTGGTGTATTTGTTACAAGACAACTAATGAAAGACCAACAAAACACAGGAACAGCAATACCTCACCTTCGGGGCTTGTGGAGTCTTTGGTTTCTGGAAGAACCTCGTAATTTCTGCTTTCTGTGCATTAATACGCTGAAATCAGAAGCGAAATGCAAATTATAAACACAAAGGTAGGACAAGGCCTTATAATTCAGGGTGAGCTCATGCATGACCCAACTTCAAATCTAGTGAGGTATAAAGCAAAGTTCAGTCATTTACCAGCTCCTGTAACTCAACAGAAAACTAATTGTCTTCTCTAACACAGCTATGTGGATTCCAATGTCATTGCTAAGACAAAGGATAGAGTTCACTCATGGGCACTGAAAAAACAAATGCAGAAAAGACTTTAACAGGTAAAAGCAAAGACACCAACATGCACGGAAGTAACAGACAAGAAACCTGCACAATGTAACTGGTGGAGCAGCACCACCAGATCAGATCGGACAGGCTGCATCCCAAATGGACATGCTCACTCCCAAGTGGCACCAAAGCAGGGTACACTGCCTGGAGAACCACAGTAGCTGCAGGAGCCCCGTTGCAAACGGCTCGGCAGCCATCGGCAGGGTCCCAGGGAGCCCATTAACATCATTTCACCATAGCAGAAGAATTTAGAGACAAGCTAGAGAAAGCATTTACCTTTTCCTCCTCTCTTAACCGTTTCTCCTCTTCTTTCTTTCTCTTCTCCTCGAGTCTTGCCCTTTAATATAAAGTTCTTTTTAATTGTCACAAACCATGAAGTGTTTATTTGCACTGAGGAAGAGGTGAGAAGCCCCAGACCTTGACTACGACCCCATCATGCTAGGCAAGAAGATAATCTATCAATTTCGCCAAGGACCATACTTGGTTAAGCGTACAGAAGACTCTCTTTGTTCCTTCTAGAGCAAACATTGACCTGTTTTAGCCACAAAGTAGCTAGGCTGCTTCAAGTTGCCCTCAATACCAGGAAAGGGTATTTATGGTATTATCAAGTTACAAGCAACTTCCTCAACAGACAGGGCACCAGTGCCAGCAAATTGCAAGAGTACAAGCAAGACTGGTCATGAAGGGAAAACTCAGTAGAGCATGACAGCTCTTTTCAGCCATTTCAAATCAGAAGCCCAGGTCAGCCTGCAAGCAAAAAGTGCTGCTGAGACTAGGGTCGCGTATATCCAGTCTGTCAAGCGCTTAAAACATACCCCGTGACAAAGAGGCACATGCTGTTTGACCAATATAGCCTCTAGAAGGGACAGTTAAGGTGGGCATGAAAAGGTGCTCACACCATTACAAGTTATCCCCCAGGACTTGTGGAAACCAAGCCACTTACTCTAAAGCTTCCTGCCTCTCCTTGCGCTTCTCCTCCTTCACTCTCAGTTTCTCAGCTTTTTCCTTTTCTTCCTTCTCTTTCTTTTCTCTCCTTTCTTTCTCTTTCAACTCTTTCTCTTCTTCTTTCTTCTTCTTTGCCTCCTCCTTTGCTCGCTCTTTTGCAGCTTTTGCTTCTTCTTTCAGCCTTCCCTTTTCCTCCCTTTCTGCTTGCAACTTCTGCAGCTTGTCGGCGCGCTCCTGATCCTGATTCAGAAACAAGCCATCAAGCAAGCTGTCTTTTTGTACACAGTAATAGCTCCTGGCATAAAAACTTGACTAAAATAAGGACTTCATTTCTTCAGCCGAGATACTAGAGAAGATTCTTGCATCAACCCAGTGCTTCACCTGCAGCATCATTTCTAGCTATCACAGGACACAAGGTTATGAACCACAGCTACCTGTTGCCTCAGCCAGCTGAGCTACCTTGTAGTGGCTCTCTGAAGGCATTAATTGTTCTTTTCTCCTAACACATGGAGGTGTTTCTATTTTCTAAGCATCAAGGGAAGCTTTGTATTCTACTTGCTTTACATTTGAGTCATCTTCATTACCATTGTAGCATTATGGAAAATTATACGGGAATTAAAAAAAAAAAATAAAATTAATTTAATAGAAGATTTCAGATTGTTTCCAAAATACTTTCTTTGGAAATACATACCTCATGAGCTAAGCTTTCATATCAATGCAGGGCTACCATGGAATAATTTTGAAAAGTGAATTTGATCTGATTTTGCATTATAAACTGCTAAATGAAAAACGTCATCAGAAAATCCTATCTCAGGCAGTAATGCAAGTCTCCAAACTCTGGATTGTGCAGCTGCTTTGTAAGTCCTGGAGCTTGCAAAGAAATTGTCACTTGTGTTAGTCTGTGTTAGATAATCAGACAACACCAGGCGCTCTAAGCTTCTTTAAGGGGCACTGTGGGAACAATGGGGGGAAGATTACATTGGAAGTGTTGCTGTTCACAGTATTTCATCCCAAAGCAACTGAAATTCTCATTATGGGTCTACTAACATAAAGGAGAATGCAGCACGCCTACTAAAAAATGCAAAATTAAAGAAAGATAGCTTCCCTACATTGTAGGCATTGGTGACTTCACCAGGAAACTAGGGTACGTCTGCGCTCAGACATACAAATATCCTCACTGTGTATTTTCAGTTTCGTTTTATTTATTTCACATCTCTTCTTGGCAACATCAAGACTTACTGAACAGTGTCACAATGTACAAATAACTGCAGAAGGCAACCAGCATACAAAATGGTGCCAATGGTAAAAAACCCAATACTGTCAGAACTGAGTCATGGTAATCAGTGAAAATTTACTGAGTAGTTTGGAAAATGGTGTGAAGTTAACAGCAAGATTGGCGGGTCTATTTAATTTTTAGTGTAATAAAGCTTCCATTCTCATCTCTCCCTCACATTACTGCTATTTTTAACATACGTATAGAATGGAAGAACACAACAGATTGGACTTCTATATGGGGCGCTGTAAAAAGCGAGCATCTCGGGAGCAGGCTCAATCACACAGAGCTTATATAAAACACACAACAGTACCCTACCAACTTTATAAACTAGTTACTAAGAAACACAATAAGAATTCATAAGCACAGGCCTTCCGAACTGCAGTTAAAATAACATTCAGTTTTCCAGCAGGCAAATCCCACTCATACAGCACTGACTGTTCAAGAACTCCATGTGATCCATCAGCCTCCTTTATATTTAGCATTTTATGACTGAAAGCAGAACGGACAGCAAAATTATCGCACCGCCTTTTTGTTACGGAACAGAGTTTGCTGACTAGCTGCGTTCAAGCAAACAGAGACCGGAGCTTGAGCATTTCCAGCAGTGACATCCCACAGTTTCTTCAGCAAGCCATAAACACAGCGGCCCATTTGCCTCACTTATTAATGAAGAGCAGACCCTATGTTTTGTGGCTTAAAAGGGGGAAGGGTGAGAATGATGAAGCAGGAACCAACCCTAAATAGAGGGCTCTTGAAAATTTCACTCATATCTGTCCACTTAGCAGGCTGCACCTACCCTCCCAGGAAGGGTTTAGAAAAAATTCTCAAAAGCATTTTGACAAGCAGTCAGCAACATTTACAGTTTCTTAATCTCTTACCAAAGTGCACAGAAATGCAGTGCAGGCCACCCACACTTCATTACGTATGCATTAAGCAGCTTTGGAACGAGCCAAGTACTTTAACTGCATGCATTAAGATTCTTCCATATTCATCAGTGAGGAAAACCAGGAAAAGAGATGTTCTAAGTGGACTAAGATGAAACGCAAAGGGCTTTGCTTACTATTCAATGCAAAAGCACAGCAGGCTAACTTTCTATGTCATTGAAAATGCCTTACTCTTTGCAATCTGAGCTTCTCCTTCTCTGCTGAACTTTTGTGGAATTTCTGATGTACCTGGAATTACAAAATGCAAGTTTTAGAGAGCGACATCATCCCTTTTCCACGAGGCACTAAAAGTCTCACAGAAAGAACAGCAAGCTTTGTTTGAATGATATTAACGTTGTTCTTGCAGATTAGTATATTCAACAACTTAAGTATTCCTTCAGTATAGGATATCAGAACACAGTTCAAGCATATCTAATCTCACTGATTTACAGTTAAGCCTGAATACATCTAAATGCTTCAGTTTACATTAAGTCCTCTCGTTACTAAGTTTTGCATAAACAAATCCCTCTAGTCTACTCAGTTCTAAAGTATCATTTGCAGGGGAATATCATGTGCAGAAAAAACAAACAGAAGCTAGAGCTGCTCCAAATCATGAGAGCACAACACATTTAATTACAGCAAAGTCACTTTCTTTTGAGTTAAACTTGGTTTGGGTTTTGGCGTTTTTTTTGCATCCTACCACTTACTCTTGCTACGATATTTAGATATAACTTCCTGAATACAAGTACTATTATCCATATTTTAATGCCATTTCTTATTGTAATCATACCCCTCCTGCTCTTCCACTAGTACCAGCGCATCAATGCTAAGTTCCCAACAGGTCCACTTCTCATTTCTTAGAGCTGTTATTTATAGGGGAAAAAAGGTATTTTATGTTTTAAGAGCATCGTTCCTAGACTGGTCAAAAGCTTAATTTGTCAATATTTCAGCATACTGTGGCTTGGTTTCTTGTATCCCCCTCTTCCTTCTCCTGCCATTCGCAGTACAAGGTACCGTGTTTAAACTCTGCGATTAAGGGACTAACACAGACCAACTGCTTTATTTTCTGTACTCAGAGACATTTAAGTTTACACAGTGCAAAGGTGCATCAGGAGATTCTGTATTTACCTGACACAAAATAAAGAGTTCTTTCAACTGGGAACTTTAGTTTATCAGAGCCGTTTCCACCTAGGAAAACAAACATGCCAGGACAGCCAGCCATACAGGTCGAGGTGCAGACTTCCCATTTTGGCAAGCAGCACATGAGCTATTCCAGCCTTACTTCACGCCACAGGAAACCAGTAACTTGTTCGCATTATCATATTACATCAGGAGTCAAGTACTTTTTTTGTTTGTTCTGCTATACTGGAAATACTTCATGCCTGTTTGAGTTTATGTATTTATTTTAGAGATTGCGAGTTTGAACAGTATGAAAATTGATCATTTTCCTTGATAAGCATGCAGTAGAAGAAATGGAAGGCCTGTCACGTCATGAGCTCCAAGCCCCAGCTAACTCATCCATACCTTCTCCAGGCCAGTGATGTTTTTCCTTGCCTGTGGGACAATTTCTCCTTAAACCCCAGGGGGATAGTTGGTGCAAATCTTTCTTAAAAGGCTCAAGATGGCATAAGCAGGAAGACTACCAGCTGCTTCACACTCATTTACCTGAGCCACATACTCAATTCTCCACTTCTGGCAGTGCAACATCAACCCACCCCTCAGTGCCTTCCTCATTTTCCCCTCCAATAATGTAGTTGACCAAAACGAATGCACGGGACAGATAGTCCAGCCTAACCAGAGGTGAGGCTTAGCTACAGTGCACATTCACCAGGACTGCTCTGCTTCACAGGTTTCACCATGGGTGACTGTGCCCCCCAAGAGAAACTGCCACTGATCTCTTCCCCAAAAGGGTTGAGCAGTAAACAGGCATTTGAGGCACGAAAATGTTTCAGCCACCTGTGCGTATACTGTTGTCCTTAGAAGCTTCCCCTTCAATACAGCACCCAAAATCACAGTGTTTTGGGGTCTCTTGGTAAAGCAGAGCTACTAAACTGGAAGATCACAATAAACCAGTTCATTCAGACCTAATTTTGAGGTGTTCCCTCCTGTGCTCCAGCCTTCCCCTCAACAGCATCGTGCATCTCCAGGAGCACTGTACGTGCGGTGACTTTTTCCCAAAGCAGCTCCCTGCGCTCCACGATGTGCCCGTAACAAGATGGCTGAGAGCACAAGCTCTGTACACCCAGTTCAGAGAGACAGAGGCTCATCCTCCATCCTCACATACAGATCTGCAGTTCCACTGATGCACTGTAGTTTCAACTTAAAAGCATTTTCTATGACACAGTTGCAGAAATTCAGAGCTAGAAAAGTATCTGCACTGACTGGTACTGGGGTAGCATCCTCTCACAGTAATTATGGCAGCTTCATCAAGCATAGAATAGATGTTGTAAAACATTGCCTAATGGACAAAACTGCTTTTGGACACTGTCCTTATCCCAATTACCAAAATACTAACTCCCAGGGCATGCAAGTCATAAGCAGTTCATAAAAAAATAAAAATAAAGTGAACCTGTAACAGCGTTTAAAGTTACATTCACACAATGCAAATATACCAACAGCTCAAAACCAGGCAAGATTTAAATCCTTTAGCTATAGGATTTAAAGGAAGATTGAAAAGGGCAATAATTCAGTTATGTTGTTAATAAATCAACACCGCTTTCCATACACTTCTCATGATCTTTGTGAATATCCTATTCATCCTTTTCACTACAAGTGCAGGAAACCATAACAACCTATCTGCAACACAACAGCTTTAAAAAAAAAAAACAAACCAAACAAACCAAGGAAAGAGACCAACCTTCCTAACAGGCGTTGAGGCAGCTAAAGGACTAGTATTCCTCTTTGTTTCTGCAGCAGGCTGTGCCTCAGGTGAGCTCACAGAGTGAGAGCTTAGTGAGGAGTTGGTAAGTCCAGAGTCTCCTTCATGAGACGATTCCATGGTCTCATTTTCCGACGTGACACTTCCATCCAGAGAAGCGACTTGGGGAGATTTTGCAGTCATAATATCCTCCAAGAGCACTACAGGCATCTTCCCCTCAAAGATGACATCCTTCAGTTCGCTCTGGTTTACCTTTGTGTCTTCCACATTGTCACACTCTGTTAACCCAGAACATGACTGGATTCCATCTACCAAATCTTCATCTTTATTCGCTACGGCTTCACAGGGTGCATCAGTCTCCATTGAATCATGCATTTGGCTAGTCTGAGGGGAATTCAGGCACCTCAACTGGTTTATCTCTTTTCCTAACGTGCCGTTAGTTATAGCTAGGGATGAAGATGCTTTTGAATCAAAATTAACATGGTCTACGTCATCACTTAGTCTATGGCTAGAGTCCTTTGTCAGCTCAATAACAATTACAGTTTCGTTTGTGTTATCTTTTGCGTTTTTCTGTATAAAATGGTCTAACGGACCCTTTCCGTTAACGAGTTTTGGAGAAAAAGTCACATCTGAATGCAACTGGCAGTCATTCTCCACGTTGTCCAGGGACGCATGCGATGCATCTAGGGAGGAATCCTTACCTGGACCAAAACCACTCTGTGAGCTCTTTACTTTTTTGACTTCTGAATCTGCATCGTATTTTTCCTTTGGTACAGGATTCAAGCGTTTGAATGGCAACCGAGCTGAAACAGCAACATTTTATTATTTTAGTCACATCGTACGTGTCACTGGGAAGCGATCAAATGAGGGAAGAATCAAATACCAGGATATTTAATTAGTTCTTAAGCACAAGAATTGGAATAGATTAGCCAGTTGAGGCTGGCTAATTACTGCAAAACCAATGTATTTCACAAAATCAGATCTGATGCCTTCTTAGCACGCTAAAGGGTGACGGATGCTCCCTCTGCAGCCTTACCTTGTACGAGCTTCCGCGGAGGAACAGCCGCTTTGTCTCTGCACTCCATGGCTGCGAGAGGGGAAGAAAAAACCCCATAATAAATAAACACCCGTGACACATTCCCAGTCAGCTACCTGCTCCCCCGACACAGCCGACCCGTGGCAGCGCCCGACAGCTCTCCCCGAGGCGAAGCGCGGGCACGGACAAAGGGGCCGTGGCGAGCCCCGCCGGCACCCCTCAGGCTGAGGGGATTTTGCCAACCACCGGGCCCGGGGCCGCCGGACACCGGCCCCCTACCGAGGCCAGACCGAAGGAAAGGAGGTTGGGCAAGAAGGAGACGGCGGGTGAGGCGGCGGGGAAGGCCCGGGCCTGGTTCCGGGGCGCGGCGGCGACTACCGGGCCTCCTTTGTTACCCCGGGCAGGCCCCGCGCACCCCAACCGCCGCCGGAAACACACCGCGTCCCGGCCCCACCGCCACCCCCGGCTCGGCCCTGACCTGCCACGGCGGAACCACGACCGCGGAACTACCTGCCGCTCACTCCGGCGGCGGACGGAGCGGCGGTCGAAGCCGCCGAACTCACGACCCGGCCCGGCCCGGCCTGTCCCGGCCCCTCCGGCCCGGTCCCGCCCCGGGGGCTCCCGCTCGTATTTGGCGGGAGCCGGGGCGACCCCGCGCCTCACCGCGCTGATAGGCGGAGCGCCCCCCACGTGACCCGCCCTTCCGCCCGCTCCGCCCCCTTCCCGCCCGCGTCTCGCGAGGAGGGTGGGAGGGAGGCTCGGCGCCCGGCCTCCGCGTTGCCTCCCGATTGGCTAACGGTCGTCGCTGACTGGCGGCGGCGGCCGTCAGTCTGGCGCGATGGAGGCGCTGATTGGAGAGCTGCCTGAGGGTCGGCGGGGGGTGCCGCTGGGTCCTTACGCCTGGGCTCGAGGCCTGCCTGCTCGCCGGGCGGGAGCCGGGCCAGCGGCGATGCGGCCCCGGGGCCGGCTCCGGAGACGTCAGGGTAGCCTTTCCCCGGGGTAGCCTTTCCCCAGCACCGGGCAGAGGGGCGGAGCCGCCCACCGCGCTGCGACACCCAAGGGCCCGAGCCAGGGCGCGAAATGGCGGCGGCGGCGGCGGCCAATGAGTGACCGCCGCCGGGCCGCGCAGGCGCAGAAGAGGGGGGGGCCGGGCGAGTACCGCGAGGGATTCTGGGAGTTGTAGTCCCGGTGCTATGGCGGGTGCTGGGGGGGGGCACAGGCCGTCCCCCCACGCCGCATCCCGGCTGTCCCCGTGTCCCACACGCTGTCCGCCCCCCCAGCAGCCCCGGCTCGGGCGATGCTGGGCCCCTCAGCCTGGCAGGGGTGGGGGCTGTGGGTCCCCAGCTCTGCCTCCGGCGCGGCTGCCGCCTCTCCCCTTGCTCCTCGCCTCTCCTCAGGGACGGAGCTCCCTCAGATGCTAAAGAGCCAGGGACCCGGCAGGAACGGCCGCCCCCACTATCGCGACAGAGCCGCTCCCGCCCGCCTCTCAGTCGCAACGCCGTGAGGCGACGTCGCCCCGCCGGCAGGGGGCGCGGGGGTACCACGTGGCGGGCAAGAGGCGGCGCTCCGGCCGGCGCGCCCTTCTCGGTGGTGCCGGTAGTGCGGCGCTCCGCCGGGCCGGCAGGGGGCGGGGCGGGGCGGGGCGGGGCGGGAGCTTCCGTGGCGGCGGCGGCGGCGGAAGCGGCCAGCGGCCGGGCCGGGCTCCTGCGTGCCGAGGTGTCTCCTCGGCGGCCGGCGGTTGGCAGCATGTCGGTGGCGGGGTTGAAGAAGCAGTTCTACAAGGCGAGCCAGGTGAGAGCACCGGGGATCGGTTACCCCTCCCGCCGACCGCGACTTACCAGAGCCCGCTGCTCAGCCTCGGTGACCTCCCCTCCCGCCCTCGCCGCTGCCGCCTGTCCGGGCCGGCTCGGTGGTGCCCTGATACCCGCCGTTATCCTCTCCCCGGTATCCCGGTCCGGTCCCCGTCTGTCTCCGCCGGTCGTCTCCCCCCAGTACCCCTGCCCGGTGGCCCCTCGCCAATGTCCGGTGTTCCCCCGTCCCCCGGTATCCCAGTCTCCTACCTCCCTGCCAGTCCCCGGTTCTCCAGGTGCCCCCTAGCACCCCCTCTTCCCCCCCCCCCGCCGGTGGCTCTTGGCCATCCCGGGGCTCGGTGTGTCGTTCCCCCCCGCCGTGGCGGGGCAGGGCCAGCCCTGCGTGGGCTGTCAGCGGAGCAGGGTGCCGCAGTGTCCTCGCTGTGGCCCTCTCGGATGCCCCCCAAACCCTCAGGGAATCCTGGGGGGTCCAGGGGATGGTCCCATACCCCCCTCGGGCCAGGGGTGTTGGAGGCACCCCAGTAGAAAAATGCATCCGCTGTGGACCAGAGGGTCCTGGAGTTTGGGTGCTGGTCGTGGCCAAGGTCCAGGTGGGTGTCACGGTGGGGGTGTGCTGCCCACCTTCCCCAAAAACGGTCCGTGCCCACGGCACGGCAAGGGAACGGATCCAGCCTGCTCAGCCCCAGACCCACACCGGCTTTGCGGGCGATGGCGGTGAAGCGCCTCAACAGCCGAGATGCCCTTGGACTTTGTAAGCGGAGCAGGATTTTAAGGGAAAAGCCCTGGAAGGTGGCGGCCGGGCAGGGTTAGAGGCCGTAGCTGGGAGTTACCGGCCCCGTTAAACTCGGATGGCAGCTGCAGCCCAACCTCGGGAAGCTCCCGCTTCCTGAAGAGCAGCTGGCAGCAGGACCGGGAAAGGATTTTGGGGCTTGGCGAGAGAGCCCGGAGCCCCGGCCCGCACGGGAAACGTCTGGGGGACGTTGGAAAAAACTCGTCAGATGAGTGATTTTTAGCCAAGCGAAAATTGATCTCGTCATTGATTGCTCTGGTGGTAAACAGTGAGTTTATGTCATCCTAAAGAGAAGATCGTGAAGTGTGGCTCCCCACAGGTCGGGGGGCTGCAGCTCTTCCCCCCAGATGTGGGAATCTGCTTCTAATGGGGTTTGTAAACACCTTCTTCCTCACCCTCTGCGTGAAGGGTGGCTGTTCCCGATACCCCCAAGCAGAGTGATCCTTCCCGGTGCTTGTGAACGGCACTGAAATTGGCAGTTGGGAATTTTTTTTCATGTATTTTTGGCATGGTTCGGGAATCGCAAATACTCCTCTGCTTCCCGTGGTCGCTGCTTTTCTCTCCCTGTTTTAAATTTAAGATGAATTTTGCACAGATCTAGCACCAGACCGTGTTTTCCAGGCACAAAGTATAAACCCCTTTAAGCTCAGCACAAGCATGTTTTCTACGTGTGTTGCCTCCTTTCTTGGCCATGTTTACGAAAAAGCATTTTGCTTAAACAGCAAAGCAAAATAACAGATTCCTTAAGTCATTCCCCCACCCCCTTTCTCGCAAAACCCTGCATCGTGGGATTTTTTTATGACTTCCATGGGAGAAGGTTGTGCTGAAAACTCCGTGTAGGAGGATTTTGCTGGCGTGGATGTACTGTGGTGGTGTCGCAGGGCAATTAGAGGTGAAGGCTCATCGATGAGTCAGGAGTAGCGTGTTTCTAAAGTCTAAAAACATCATTTTAAAACACCTGATGAAGGCTTCTTTGGGGGGATTTATTGTAAAGTGAAATCTGGTGTGGTCTTTGGTTTTTTTTTCTGTTACAGGTGTCTTTTTCTCTTAAAAGGAACGATTTTGGCTGCTTGTGGAAAAACTAAACCCAGCACAGCTGTCCAGGGAGAAGTAACTTGCCCAACGCGCAGACTCGGTGGCCCACTTGCCTCCTGAGTGCATGCGCACGTACTTCACTTGAGTGCTTAGACTGTGTTTAGTGGCATATTAAATTGGGAGATAAGGTGTATTCACAATTGCGTAGTGTGTATTTGCAACTGCATCGTGAATTCTTTCACAGCTCTTGTTGCCGCAGGGTTTTGGGAGCTGATTTAATCCGAAGAAGCTGGGTTTGGTGTGAGGTTTTCCACCAATATCGGTGAAGTGACTTGCTTTGCAGGGATGAGAGGGATGCAGTCCTCTTTCAGAGGTGCTACCACCCCTTTTGCAGTGCCCTGGTGACCGGCACACGGGTATCTATGCTTTAGAGATGCTTTAACTGGAAACTGGGAGTGACTGGTTCCAGTTCAGCCATTTTTCTGTCTTCTCCTCCTCTCCCTTCCCTTTCCACCCTTCTTCCCTTTCCCTCCACCGGTCCCACTCCTCAGCCACCCCTTGGCTGAAGGAGAAGAGGATTAGTTATTTTTTGGCTCCCTTAAAGCTGTTGGACTCTGCCAAAACCAAACATGTGGAAGATCTTTCCTAAAATGTTATGTTTCGTTCCACGTCTGTTGTTAATTGAAGGAAAATGGAGCCAGAACCAAGGTCTGCAAGGACCTCGGCACCGCTGGAGCGGCAGGTTTGGGATTCCCCCTGCCTCCCTGCACGACGAGGGGACCAGTTCAGCCTCCTCAATAGCCGGAGGGAGCAGGGCTTGGCTCGTGGGCTTCTGTCGTCTGATTCCTGTGGGCCCACGTCTCCCCTGGGTGAGGCAGCCCGGCGCCCACATGCAGGAGAGCGCCAAGATAGTATCCTGTAAAAAAAAAAAAGAAAAAGTCACACTGGCAAACACTGCAGATGGTGAGCAGTTCTGTGTGTGCGTCCAGAACAGGTTTTGCTAGTTCATAGCAAAATGTTCTTTAAAAGAAAAAAAAAAAAAAAGCAAGCTGTAGAAAACATTCTCGCAAAAGGAAGGAGGAGAAATAACAACAACAGCGGCAGCTTTGAGCTCTAGCATCACGAGCTGGGAGCAGGGTGGGAAGTCCCTGCTTGCAGGTACGAGACCATCCGGTCCTGGGTACCATCCAGCCTTGATCCATCAGCATCCACTCAGGAATTTGCAGGAACCTGGCGGTGTAGAAATGGCTTAATTTGCACCATTTGCTTTTTATACAGACCGATGTTAAGTCCTAAAAGCCTGCAAAACTTTTCATTAACCAATAGATAGGGCAGGCTGCACAAAGCAGGGCACCTGCCTGTGCCGTTCCTGGGCAAATTTGATGCTCAGTGGGTGTAAGTGGGTTTGTCACTACTTGCACGTAGTGCAGCAGGCCTGCCTGGCACCGGCAGGTTTATCACTCACTGGTTTGAAGGGACAAGCCCTAGGGTGGAGGCAGTGCTGTTGTGATACGGTGTTGGTAAACACAGCCCTTCCCTCCGTGACAGCAGGACTGTCCTACCTGGGGTTATACACCGCCTGACAGTGCGGAGGCAGGAGAAGCAACACAGCCCGCTTGCTGGGGACGGGTCTAATGCGGGGAGCGGAGTGTGGTACCCTTATCCGTAGTCCATCTTCGTGTGGTATCGCCGCGGCTCCCGGTGCAGCTGCTTTGGGTGCTGCCCCGTGGATGCAGGGAGCCGGAGCGGGGAGCGTCCCTCTCCGTTGGGCAGGGCCAACAGGTTGCTCTGCTCTGGGCAGTCATGGCTCGGCAGGTGACCAAGGCACAGCGAGAATGAGCTTGCCAAATACTGTCATTTCGGCTATAACAGAGCCCTTCTGGGGACACAAGACATGTTTTTGTATGCCAGCGGTTCGGCTCGGGGAGCAGACTCAGGCCAAGCAAGGGTGAGCGAGGGAAGACAGCATCGCTTTTTTAAAGCGGGCTGGTATTCCGCCCTGGGCGCTGCTGTTATCCTGAACAGGATTAACGTGCTCCCAAAGCCTGTGTGGTCCAAGCCTAAACCCTGCTAGGCCTGCCTGGGCTTAGGAACTCGGGTAGCAAGCGGTGGCTCGTGCCCTGCTGTGCCTGGCGAGTCCTGGCCCGAGACACAGGCCAGCAACCTCCTCCTCCACATGCAAAGTACAAAAGCCATTTTCCAAGAGGCGGAGAGGCGAGTGCTAATTAAAACTAGCAAGCCCTTGACATTCATGCTTTTTCCTGAGTTTGATGACTGCTCTCAAGGCTTCTGAAGATATTTTTGAACATAAATAGCTACCGCTTGCTTTCTGCCTGGCCTGAGAGCTCAGGATGTGCTCTGTAGCCTCCAACAGCCATTTCAGCCCAGAAGGCCCACGCGATTCCCCAGCTCTGTACATCAGCGATGTACGCTTTCCGGCCAGTTCTTAATGAGCCCTAAGAGCTTCCTTCCCCGCAGCTTGGCACCCAGGTGCTGCAATGTGATAGCATCTGCTCCGAAGGCTGAGGCAGTGGAATCTGCTCCTAGATGCACTGCACAGGGACTGTTTGGTGACAGGGGACAGAGTGCAGCTGGCGGGCAGGGATGGCATTTCTCCTTTTTTTTTTTTTTTTTTTTTTGGCCTTCATGGTCATTTGCTCTTGCCCATGCTGGTTTGCAACTTCCTTTCCTTCTGTTTGGGTGAGGTCCTTTCTGCAGTGGCTTTGCGCTGTGCTTTCAAATAGGGTTTTTCTCCTCCCTTTCCCAGATGATACCTTTTAACAGCTACCTTTTATATTTTTAAGGATAAGTCAGTCCTTCTAGCATCTGGCTCTCTGGGGCTTTCTCTTGTAGGCATGAGATGCCTTTCCGCTCGCTGCCTTTGCTCTGTACACAGATGGGTCGTGGGTTTCTCCAGACATTGCACATGCGCTGTACAGCACAGGATCTCCTGCTGGAAGAGAAATGGGAAGGGCAGCGTGCAGGATAACCTTCCACATGGAAAACCAAATCCACGAAGCCCCTTTCCCTGGCTAGAGCTTGTCTGTTGGTGCCCTGTCTTGCTGCAGATGGTTTTGATTGTGCCTGCCCTCCAGCTCTAGCTCGCTCACGCTTTGGTGGAGACTGACACACCCCAAGTCCGTCTGCACATTTTCGCTCAAACTCGCCGCTGTCGGAGTTTAAACCACGGATGGTGTCAGGCTGGAGAGGAACTGGGGAGCTGGGAGAGCAGAGGTTTGTGCTTCTGCTGCTGACCATCCTGCAGGGCAGCTATCACAGTGGCAGAGAGATCACAGAATCCTCAAACGGTTTGGGTTGGAAAGGACCTTTGAAGGTCATCTAGTCCAACCCTCCTGCGATAAGCAGGGACATCAACTAGATCAAGTTGCTCAGAGCCCCGTCCAACCTGACCTTGGATGTTTCCAGGGATGGGGCATCAGCCACCTCTCTGGGCAACCTGTGCCAGTGTTTCACCACCCTCATCATAAAAAATTTCTTCCTTGCATCTAGGATCTTCTAGTTCTATTAGATCTTCACTTGCTGCAGCTTTTTGGCCAGTGGATGCGAGCTGAAGTTCTTAGGATGGTGCCAGTGCCCAGAGACGTTAAAGGGGTGCACAGCCCCCTGAGACAGGCCAGTCTCTGCTCTGCAGTGGCATCGGAACTTCATGCTGACTTGTCTTGAATCCTCCAACAATTAGTAAAGCCAAGAGTGGACCTGAGATGCTCCGTGCGGTGGCTTCACTGCTTTCCCAGAAAGCCGAGGCGAGAGGTGTGAGTGTGTACAGGCAGCAGCGTGGGCAGGGCAGTGGGGCTGCCTGCCCCATCCATGGATGGAATCTTGGGGAAGCCTTTGCTGGTGCACTGGGGCCGAGACTTCACCCAGGAGAGCACCCAGAGCTGCCAGTGGAGGAACCAGGCACCCAAGGGGGGTTTAGGGTGCTATTTTGGGCTCATGTGTTCTTTTTGAGCTTTTCCGGTGGATTTTGCACACCCATGCAAAAGCGAGTTGGCCTGTCCCTCTGCAGCAGGGTCTGAGGAGCAGGAGGAGATCCTAGGAGCAGGTCACACCTTGGCTTTTCTGCCGCGGCGGTGGCTGTGCTTTGATGACAAAGGCAGAATGAGGACTGGGTGCTGCAATGGCACGGCGAGCAGGTAATTCCTGGGGGAGGTAGTTGGCAGTGTCGGGCTCTAAGTTCCTGATCTATAAATGGGAATTTGGACTGGGGAGTCAAGGGATTTTGCTGATTTCCTGCCAGCCTGACCTTCCCTCCCACAGCACCCAGTGTTTGCTCTATTAATATTAACCTGGGCTTAACAAGTCCCCTGCAGGCTCCCTAGTTTATCTTTCGATATTAATCTGCTCCTGAGGCTGGAGGAAAGCCGGATTTGCTCAAGCACAGTGTAACGTCCCGCCGGCTCAGCTTGCCAGCTGGGGTCTGTCCAGGGGGGAGTCATATACAGCAGTCAGCCTGAGCATCCTCACCTGACACCCTGAAGCCCCGAGCAGTTTGCTGTTGCTGGAGACGGGTGTTTCGGTGATGCATGTGTTTGCAGATCCACATATGGCAGGTGAAAAAGTGAAGGACACGTGTCGGCAAACCTCTTAGTGAAGGGGTCTAGACTTCAGCACATTCCTCTTCTAGCCTAGGTGATGATGATTGAATACTTGCGGAGGTGCCTGCTGTCACGTCTAGCTAAAATGACTGTGTGCAGGATATATTTTCGTATTAACTCCCTCTCCTTTTCTTGCATGATTTGTTGTCGATATGCCCAGCACGGTGACGTTGTTCGGCTGGTTAATCGTTGTCAGAGCTGAGCTGAGCAGCCCTGTAACAGAAAAGCTGAAAACTGTTCTTAGTGTTGTTCAGCCTGTCTGGAGTCACAGGCAGGGGATGGCTCATGTCTCTGCATCAGTTACTTTAACTTGGCCTTTTTTTTTTTCTCCCCCCCTTTTAAGATTGCTTTCACGGCCATTGGGCTATAACAGTAACAAGAACTCAGATTCTCAGAAGGCGAAGACAGAAAACAGAGGTGGAAAACTCCAGCTCTCCGTACCCTGCTCCGTTTGCTCCCCGTCTCGTTTCTAATGTCAGACAGGGAAAGTGTTATCCTGCGTTTGCAGCTGGGGGAATCTGGGACGCAGGAAGGATACGTGACTCAGGGCTGGGGGGGATTGTGTGGCATTAGGAGCGCTGATTCCTCGTCATCATCTCGCTGTGTGGTGATGCCTGCCCATCTGCCTTGGGGCTTTCTGTCTAAAATGATCTATTTATCTATCTGTTTTCACAGGTTATGGGTGAACTATTGAAAGTGGACGGTGCCAAGGGGGATGGTTTCTGGATGTGGTGGAAGGAAATCCTTCCTCCCCCTTCTCCCTGCCAATACTTTCCTCCTGGGAAAGAGCAAAACAGGGATGAGATCAGGCAGGCTGGCTTGTAAAAGCTGATTCATTTCTCTAGCACTTTTTTTTTTTTTTCTTCCTTCTCTCCCCCATCCCTACATATGCCAGTGCCTTTTGCCAGGGCTCGCAGCCCCATCCAAGCCCTGGGTGGTAAAACTGCAGGAACGGCAGCCTGGGCTGCGAGCAGGGCAGCTCCTCCTGCCCGAGACTGCAGAAATACCAGCATAAAAATCAAAACTATGGGCTGCCTCAGTGGACTCGATGCCCCTCGGGGAGGGAATTTGCGTGCAGTGGGGTGTGAGGGGTTATTATAAGACCTGAGCCTGCCACAGCCTGCATCGATGTTGCCGTCCCTTCTGGAGAAGGCTGCTGGTTTGCACCATTCCCCAGCAGGATGCCAAACTACCGAAAAGTCCAGAAATAAAATAAATCCGTAATCCAGAAGGTCTTGGGTTTGTAATGCCAGCTGAACTCATTCACATGGAAACTCAGTGATGCATTTAGACACTGATGCTGTTTCATAAGACTCCTGCGTTGCAGAGGGCCGTGCTTGTGGTCCTTTCCATCTCTTTAACTGCGCTGATTAAATCATCATCCCGAGCTGTGAAATCAGGGGCCCAGAGCTGGAGCGTGCGGGAGGTTGCTCCTGTCAACGGGGCTGACTTTTCCTGCAGATCTGCTCCCTCCTGAGCTGCGTGTGTCCCCCCACTGCCATGGCTGTGTCCCAGCCTTCCCCCCCCAAGGACCAGATGAGTCTCTGTGCGGAGCTGAAGCGGATGGGGAAGGATCCGGGCTCATCGGGTTGGGAAAGCCCCGCAGCATCGCCTAGCTTCTCTTTTCATAAGCAGCTGTGTGACATGACTTAGTGCAGGATTCAGCCCTTCTTGGCCTCTCCCTGTGATTATAAAAGCGATAATTAATTTTTTTTTTAAAAGGTTTCCTCTTCCTCTCGCCCCCCCCCCATCCCTTTAGTCAACGATCCCGTGGCTTTCAGGAACAGGTTCCTGTTGACAGGAAAGGGCCGTGTTTGGCCCAAGCTGGAGGGGTAAAACCAGCTGCTCTTGGCATCCTCTCCGGCAGCCGCATGGTTTCATTGCTGGATCTGGGTTTGCCAATAGTGCCCGGGGGTGCTGGCAAGGTCTTCGACCTGCTGGAGCGCAGGCAGGGCCGTCCCCATCGCACTGCGGCTCTCCCAGAGCGGGGGGACGACACATGGTCCCCTGAGGTCCTGGACCTGCCCTGCTGCTCCTCTTGCAGCAGATAGTCCATCAAGAGAGAGTCTGGGCTGCTCTTGCCTCCAAGAAAAGCCTTCTAGCCCATGGCGTGTGTAATTAGCTTTGTTGCCGATATCTTATTAACAGAACTAGTCTTTTTTTCTTTTAAAGCCACTGGGAATTTTAGAATCTTCCTATCTCCTAATACCTGGCTATTAATAAAGTTCATGATACTGTCACTAATTAGATTGCTTTTCTGCTAAAAAAAAAAATGAATTAAACGCATCTCCATAATGAAATTCTGTCTTTCAGACAGAAGATAAAATTTGCATGATTAAAGCTTTAAAGGGCTTTTTCTGATTGAGAAAATGCTTCATAATTCATCCTAGAGCTTGAAAACCAGCCTGTATCTTCTTGTTGGCCCAGACTTTATTCATCCATGATAATTTATTAACTGCTTTCTTGACCAAATCTGTTTTGGCTTTACCGGACTAGCTATATTTAAACTTAATCTTGCCACCTTCCTGACGAAAAAGGCAGAAAAATGATGAACGATTATCTACGTACAAAGCAAATCCACTGCGTAAGAAGGTGCTGTTCTTGCCAAACATTCCCCCCCCGCCTCCAATTTTCTTAGCTGTAAGCTCCGTGGTGAA
The DNA here is from genome assembly GCF_964188355.1 of Buteo buteo. Classification (NCBI taxonomy): domain Eukaryota; kingdom Metazoa; phylum Chordata; class Aves; order Accipitriformes; family Accipitridae; genus Buteo; species Buteo buteo. The sequence goes on from NC_134180.1 coordinate 3,556,795, forward strand.
GCATTTAGAAAACATCTTGTTTGTTGCCAGCGCGTGTCTGTGCACATGCTTTTGGGTGGACTTAGGGGGCACTGGGCAGGCACAAATCTGGAATGCCAGATGTTGGTGTAGCTATTCTCGTAGTAAAGCTCCTCCTAATTGTATTGGGTGAATTTTAAAGGCCAAAGGAGTCTGCACTTTTGTGCTTGAACAGGGATAACATAATCTAAATGTTATCTACCAGAATTTCTGGTACACCTATTGCTCTGGCTGCAGGGCAGCAAGGTAATAGTGATGCATCGGTAGTGTCATCTGCAGAGTAAAAGTGAACTGCGAAGTGCTGGGAGGGATTTTTTCACGTTTAAACCATTCCGAAATGAGTATTAGCAAGTGTTCAATGATGTGCAGCAAGAAAAAATATGGGTTCAGCATCATCTTGCCTGGGCTGGAAGCATGACAGAGTGCCTGGATGTGGGGAAGGCTGCCGTGCAGAGCTCTAGGAGGAACTGATACAGGAGCAGGAGTTTGATCTGGTCCAACACCCGTTGCCGGCTTGCTCCTGGCAGTCTTATGGATGTCTGTTCACGCGTTCCCACTCTCGTTTTCCTTAGGATGCTGTGCTCTGGTCTGATAGCCACTAAGCTTTTCCTAGTATTCAAATTAACAAGGAAAACACGTATTTATAGTGTTCTCAATTATTTCTCTCCCTCTTTGATGTTTGTGTACACTGAGATATCGCTAGGTCCGTCCTGGAGTTTTTGCTTGGCCAATGCTATCCGTGTTAAACGTGCTCTGCATGGGGTTCCCTCTGCCCCCTCCAAGCCAGGAAGAGGGTTTTTTGCCTTCCCTTTGATGGAGTTGAGCTCCTGCCTAAGCTCGGCATCTTTTTTGATCTCTCTTCTGTCTGTAAACCTGCCTGGGAACTCACCTTGACTCTTCCCTGAACTCATTAACGCTGTCTGCCACCCAAAACTGAACACGGCCCTGACTAAACTTTTTAGGTAATTGCTCTACATGTCCCATCAGCCTGGCTTGGTCTCGTCATGCTGCAAATCCGGAGGTTCCTCTGCCTCCTTCCCAGTTCCTTGATAGTCTCAGGGCTCTGTTGCTGGTTTTTTCTCTGGGTGATGCCAGTTAGTGTCACGCGCCCCGGGGAGGTGTTTTTTCATCTGTCTTGGTTTGCACGAGGAGCAGAAATCCCATCTGCTGCTCTTTTGCAAACTGTCCTACAGCCACGGTGTTTTCCCCAGGGATATACGGGTGTCGTAAGCACTACTGTTCCTTTTTTTTTTCCCCCTTGCTTTTTGTGAAATCCCTAGGAGCAGCGTAAAGGCAGACAGTTGGGGCTGATGCTCGGTACGCCAACCGAAGGACAGGACTGCTGGTTGCTCTGCCTTGGTTTGTCATTGAAGCTTTGCAGAAGAGGAAACCGAGGACTGCAATTACTAGGAGGCACTTCTAGTGCTTTGTACTTTTATATCACATCTAATGAGCAGCTCCAAGTCACAAATGCGAGGAGCCGCTCGTCCTTTTCCCCTGGGTCTGCAAAGGTCGGGTGGAGTTGCTGAGGAATGATGGCTCAGCAGCTTTGCGAAAGTCAGGCTGTGATTCACTAAGGCTTTTCCAAGATAGGACGTAGGGAGGTTGGGCAGGAAATCTGGATGCAAGGCAAATATTCCACGTTTCCCCTCGGTTTAGTGGACTTCCTCTGAATTGCTGTAGTCGCTGCAAGTGGGTGAGGAGAAGGGCAGTGCTGGGGGAGAGGAGAGCTGCTGCTTTTTTTCCTTACATGTTTTTTGTTTTCCCTGTTAACTTGACCCAATTATATTTATATTTTTTTTCCAGCTGAATAGCAATTATGTGTCATTTGGTACAGAGCATGTGAGAAGTAACTAATAATAGGAGAAAATATTTATGATGCAAATGACTGTTGCTGACTGTTGGGAGGCGTCCCCTTCCCTGTAGCAAGAACATTTCAAGTGTCTCCCTGCAGTGAGAGCTGCATATTGAAACCTTTCTCCTCCAGGGTGAGTCTGCTTTTAAGGCAGCATTGTGCCCTTTCGGCAGGCTGGCCCGTCCCTGGCTCGGCGTTAGCCCGGGCAAACCAAGCTGTCGGCTTCTGCTCGGGGAGGGAAGGAGACACCATCTTCCTCCTGCTGGAAGAGTTAGCTTGGAGAGCACCGCGACGGGCAGAGCCTGGTAAACAGGGATCACAATCACGATTTTAAATACTGTCATGCTGCAGACAAGGAAAGGACGAATCACCCAAGCAAACAGGGAGCGGCTGCATTGCAGTGCATATGTATGCCCTTCTCTGGCCCGAGCTCTGCAAGTGTGACCTGCTGGCTGCTGCTTAAGTTACATTTTTTTTTAATTCATGCTGTCCTCATTCCTCTGAGCCCATCTGCTGGATGGAGATGAGTCATTCGATAGCACTTTGAGTAGGTGATTTGACAGGTGGCTCCCTAGAAAGCTGTCTTTGCATGCGGCAGCTCTTCCTTTGCAATTTCTATATGGTAAGATTACAACCTGAGGTCACTTTGAAGGCTTTCTGCTTTGTCGGGAGGGAAGGGCAGGAGCTCTTCATTGTTCTGGGCTGACCTTCCTGCTCAAAATCAAGGCAATTCCTCCGGCGTTGGGTGGAGAGTGGCTAGATCCCCATCTCAGATGGTGAGGGGGTGGAAAGCTCGGTTTGTTTCTGGACACGTTTTTCCTGGTGCACGTGTCTGGAGGCAGCGAAGCACCTCTACGTGCCTTTGCACAAGTACATCGCTGGTGCTTGGGTGGCAAGTCTCAGACAGGACTGGCCCTCCTTGTGACAGATGGGAACAGGAAAAATAAAGGCAAGAAAGCTCAGGAGAAGATTGAGGGCTGGACAACAGAGTAAAAATGCTCCTGCGAGCTATGTAGCGGGGAGACCAGCCAACTTAGGTGGCCAGTGGAGCAGTCAGGTACCCCAAGGCAGGTTAGATTAATGGTATGGCTGATGTTAGGAGCCAGCAGCAGGGTCTTGCTCGGAGAGGCAGGAGGGTGAGAGCTTCAGCTGCCGTTCCTCTTTCTCTGGTTTGCCCCGCGACCCAGTGGGGATGTGAGAAGTGGTGAGACAGTGTCTGCCGAATCACACCCACCTTCTGTTTTTAGCTCTGCTGCTAACCTGCTCTTGACAGTAGGCAAATCGCTTCCTCTCATGCTCTTTCCTCTTCTAGCACTTGTCAATCTTCTCTCCTTAGAGTGGCGGCTTTTGGGGTGAGAAAGTCCAGTGGGTGCAGCAGTGCTCAGCATCACAAGGACCACGGAGCTAGCTGCTGGGTGCTGCCAGTAGCTGGGTGCTCTTCAGAGCGTGGGGATCTGCTAGGGAACATGCCTTCCTCTTCGTTACAAGGCTAGTGGTAATTGTTCATTCCTTGTTCCGCACAATAAACACTTAGATCTGTTTTCTTCTCCTTAAAGTAGGTCAGAAGTTGCTCAGATTAGCCTGTGCTTTGCTGTGGGTGTGCCGTACTCTCCTTAAACTGGGGTGTCTGCTGCCTCTCAGCAGCATCCTTCCTTAAGAAAGGATGCCTTCCATTTTTAATTAAAAAAAAAAAAAAAGAAAAGCTTAAAGGCCTCTAAGGAGGCAGAATACAGTCAGATCTATACAAAGCTAACGTGAACAGACAGAACTGCAGGCTGGCTGGGGAGAAAAGGGGTGTGCGCAGCGTTAAAGTTCTCAGTGGGTTTGCATCAGCTGCTGCTGCTCCACAGGAACTGCCCGGCCGGTTGTCTCTTCCCAGTTCCCAGCCCCGTGTGCTCGCTGCCTTTGTGGCTGGGAACCAGAGATGTACCCGAAATGGTGAGGCCTCGACACGACGTATGCATGCTCTGGATCCCAACTGGTGTCTGCTGTCGGACCGGCACCTTCCAGTCTCACCTTGTTTCCAAGGATTACGCCAGAAAGGTGACAATTAACTTTTAATGAGACACTTTGTGTTGGCGTGGACGGGCAGCACATCAGAGCTCAGACATCTGCAGGGGATTGCCATCGGCCTTGAGACACCTCCCAGTACAAGCTGGTTCTGCAAGGAGCCTCTGCGGTGGCAGAGACGTGCGGGGTGCTCGGGGAGGACCTCCAGGTGTTTTCCAGGTGTTTTTTGGCACCGCTGAGCTCCTGCCTCTCCTGGGCACGCTGTTAGAAATGGAGTGTGTTTCGAGGAGTCTTTTTTGGGGCTCTGCAGCCCTGCCATTGCCAAGCCCCACTGTCTGCAGCCGAGTGACTAAACCCATTTACTACCCATCTATTTTAAAGCTTAAATACACACGCAGCAACAGAGTGAATTGTCACGTTGGCTCCATGGAGCTGCGACCGCCCAGCTGCCTCTTACACCGTGATGATAAAGCGACTGGTGAAGATGACTGAAAATTACACTTAATGCCAGGGAGTCACGCCTTGCTGAGCTGGAGCAGTGGTGATGGCTTTATTTAGGTTTTATGGAGCATCCCACAGATCTGTGCCACTGGGCATGACTGAAACTGGGCACTAGCGATCCCAGTTAGCCCTGGTTTTCCTTAACTACTGCTTCTACATGTCTCTATGAGGCTGTCATGTTCTACTCAAGCCCTCTTTATGTGGAGTTCAAAACATTTGCAGCACCTTTTTTAATTGTTTTGTGGGCTGGCTTTTTCCACTGGACTTGCCCTTTCCTGATGAAGGGAGCCAGGGTAAAGCTGCTTGTTTGTTTGCTTGTCTGTGGGTTTTTTTATTTCTGTTGAGAGGCAGAGTGTGGTGGGGAGGAAGAGGAAGGCTTTGATATACCAGCATCTGGAAGGATAAGGTTTTCATTCTACTGCAGGCAACTGTTTTGAATGCAAGGATGGCATATGTTTGATGTGTTATAAATAGGGCTGACTGTTTGCTATGGAAAAAGAAAGCAAGTTTAAAAAAATAAAATAGTTTTTGTGTTTTTCTTGGTGTGTTTTGCTTGTTTGAGGCTGAGGGAGTTAGGGATAATTTCCCATTTTAAAGTATCTAAAGGCTAAACAGCAGAATATCAAAATGAGGTATGTGAAGTCCCGTGGGAAAGCTGCTTGTTAGCGGAAAATGACACCGGCTTATGGCTCCCACATCCGCAGGTTGGGCAGATGAGGACCTTCAGGTTGGGGTGTGCTGCAAATCTGCCCTCCTCTGGGTTTCGAGGTGCCTTGCAGGCGCTCCTTGGCTGGCAGAAGTTTGGCTGATGGCGTCTTCCCTCTCAGTTTGTCATGAATTTTGTTGATGATGCTGCACAAAAATCTCCTTTTTCTTTTTTTTTCTATGCATCTTTCACACCTCTGCCAACAGCAACCTCTGGGAGCGATGCAGCAAGGCCACGGTACAGAACAGCCCATGCCATTGCTCCGAGCTGGGACTGCCCATCTCTTCTCGGGGATCTGCTGCTCACAAAACCTTTCCCGATCTTCTGTGCTCCTAAATTTATACAGGCTCATCCTGGCCAAACACACCTGCCACGTGGCGAAATGTGCTTGGCATGGGCTTGTGCCGGGCAGGAATGTTAATGGGGGTGATGCTGCAGCCAGCTACGAGGGAAATGCGGCTTTGGGGTGGGAGCGGGTGTGTCAGGGTCCTTCTCCAGGCATTTGGGATCTGTTTGGGTTTCAGTGACGGCGTGGGCAGACTGATACCTGTCTGTCCAATCCATCTGGTTCGGGTAAGGATGCCCAGTGCAGTGTAGCAAGGGATGGACACTCAGATTTCTTTATTTGCTGCAAGTTGTCCTGGAGCCGAGCGGATGGGATGAAGGAATGGTGGCTTTTGAGGAGGGGTGCGTGGATTTTGTGTTGTAAATTGGGAGCGGCTGCGCAGGCCTTCTTGTTTCTCTCCCACTCCCAGCTGTAAAAGAGAAGCCCTCTTCATTACGCCTTTCTTCCCCCTCTGTGTACACATACCATTCCTGCCTCTCCCCGTAGCCAACCTCCTGCTGCAGTAGTTAGTTAGTTTAAACAATAGGTCTTTCATTTCCGAAGATCTTCCACCATGCGCAGCCCTCCGGTGGGTTTTGAACAGCGAGGGGAAGTCGGGATTGTTCGCGTTCCCACGCCCCTGCGAAGGAAGCCGATGGAAGCCCCCGTGAGCAGCCCTTCGGTGGCAAGAAGTGGCCGTATCTCATCCCTCCGGATTAGCTCTCCTGCAGACGAAGCAGGCTGGATGCCGTGCTCCTGGTGATGCTCGCTGGGGTGGGAGCCGCTGCACCAGCCTTGAATTAAATGCACCTCCCTACTCTCTGATCTCAGGTCGGAGCTATCTAGGGCATATTTTAACTGCCAGTATCCTTTTAATTAAACATGGATGGGAAGCGAGGGATTGATTCCTGGCTTCTCTGTTGGAGTTTGCGTGCACCGTCTGCTTCAGCCCTCTTCCCCCACCCTGCGGCGTGGTTGGGTTGGGATGCCAGGTAAACAGCCGCCCCGTTTTGAAGCAGTTTTTATCTTGCTGGGCTGTGATGCCCAACGATATCGCCTTGTGCTAATATTTGCTTTAGGAAGCATTTGGCTTCGGCTACTGTGGCAGTGCAGTTGAGGGCTTCTGCTCTGTCACTGCACCCTGCTCCCCTCTCTGAGCTGCGGCAGGGCTTGCTTCAGGTTTAACCTATTAGTATGTGTCCCATCCTGGCAGGGCTGGGAGATTAAAGAAACCAGAGAGCGTAGACTTGTTCTCATCTTTCACGCCAAGCCAGCTGATGCCCTTCAACATAAGCATGCAAGAGAGTATTTGGGCCACTGAATTGGGTTAACGATTTGCATGTCTTGCCTTGCCAGTCCCTTCGCTGGCTTCACATCTGTCTTGGCTGCAGCGTTTGCAAGAGGTTAGGTCCCCAACTGGGGGAAGGCAGACGTATCCCACGTCTTCTCTTGGCTGCTCAAGAAATAAAAGTGCAGAAGAATCGTCTCCTCATCCTTGTGGAAGTCCCCAAGTCGCTCCCTGGAGGAAGCTGTGCTGGAATGTGCACTGGCAGCATTTCACCAACCATCTTCCAGTTCACTTGGGCCAAGCTGGATGCTACGGGCAGCGCGTGGATGCTTTTCCTTCCTCTCCCGTCCTGCAAGCAAAGGGCGAGCTTCCTGATGAACTTAACGCTCCCCTGAGAAAGGCAGCTGCCAACTTGCCAGCCTTCGCAGGCTCTTTGCAGGCAGCGCGACGAGATGCACGATGTGGCAGTTGGAAACTTGGCTCCCAGTCGTGTCGCGAAGCTCTAGGTTAAACAAGGAGCCGGCGAGGGCTTCTCCTGGCTCGTGTCTTGGCTAGCGCCGTGGGGGAATCTGCATTACTTTGTCTTCTTGCCTGACAGATTTGGGAGCGTGGGGATAGGGATGGATCCGCTGCGGATGGCACACAGTCCCTCCTTCTTTCCTCCCATGATGAAGCCTCCCAGTTTAATTAGAGCCAGCAGGGAGAGAACCTCAATCTTATTATTCCTTCACAGCAGGGCATCAGTAGCATTTCTTGGACGTCAAAAGGAGGATTAAATTAGTCTGCAAGTGAGGAGGTTTTTTACCTCCTTCACGTCTCTGGGCTTTCTGGGAGGGTGTTAAGCCTCCAAAATCACTGTGGTGATCAATGCCTTTGACATGGCATGCAGCCCCTCATTACAGCAGAGCTCCCTGCCAGAGGGGTTATTTGCAGCTTTCTTGGCTGCAAATCATGGGTGGGTGGGTAGAGAAAAGTGGGAATGGAATTGCTTGGGATAATTGCACCCTTCCCAGGTGTACTAACGAGTCAAGGAGGTTTCCGGAGGTGCGACCTTTGTGAAAGTGATCCGTGCCCCTTTCTGGTTGTGGAGGCTGCAGGACTTTTGGCAGGGGACAGGCAATGGCAGCTGGGAGCGAGCTTTGCTCTGCTGAGCTTGCCCTGGCAGGCAGAGCGACTGCTTCGTGGGGTTTTTTTCTAGACTTGGTGTGTCTAGAGAGGAACGTGTGCCTCCCCAGCTCGGAGCTGGCTTGCCAGGGTGTGTGCTGGCACCCCAAATGCGGAGCAGGCGTCCAAAAAAAAAAAAACCACAAGAAATCACACTCAGATCGGTTGCCTATCTGCAGGCAGCTTTGGGTTGATAATATCGCTTTGAGCCTTTTCCGTGTCCTCGCATGGCAGGGTGCGGGGCTGGGCCATCCTGGCATGCTCTTGCTGGGTCCTGTGGACCTGTGAAGACCTTATCTGAGGGTTAAGCAGGAGAATGAAATCCAGAGCTGACCTGGGCAAACCAGGAGAGCAGCAACCCTTTCCTTTCCCCCAGTGTCTAAATGTCAAGGGTGAACTACAGCAATCCCTCTTTGTCTGGCATCTCGGGTCCTTTGCTGAACTGTGCTTCCTCCGAAAGAGAAAAAAAAGGCTTCCCTTGGTGCAGCGAGGCCCCGAGAGGCTCTTGCCTCCTTTGTCAGCCTTGTTGAACCCTCGTTTTGGCCCTGCAGTGATTGATGCTGTGCAGCTCCATGCTGAGCGGTCGGTTAGAAGAGCTCTCTGTGCTCCCCAGCCTTTTCTCCGCAATGTCTGCGCTACCTCAGCAGCATTGAGCAATTGCTGATGTCTCCCCACCGAGATGCAAGAAGCTTATCAGCCGTGGCTGTGCTCTGAGCAACAATGTTTGTGCTCAGCACCAGAGCTGGGTGCTTGGCGTACTGAGCATCTTCAAATATGCATGGGTTTTTTTTTTTCTCCTTCCTATTTTGGGGTCTGAAAATGGGATTTTGCTGAAACGCTAACGATCTTGTTCTTCTTTGTAATAACAAGCATTTCTTCTCTATGTCCTGCTTGGTAACTTCATTTTTGGGGCTGAGCGCTGCGTGGAAGGTGCAAGCACACAGGGCAGAGTGGCTGGTGTGGTGTCTCTGAGTGCTTTTGAAACTGGATGATTACCTAAAGGTTCCCCCCCCCTCCCCAGCCCCCGCTTTCCTCAAGAAAGTAAGAAACCATTTTGAATCCCCATGGGAGCAGGAGTGTTTCAGAGGAAGAAAGACTTGATAAAATCAAGTATTTGATGTTGAAGTAAACAAACCTGTATTGTTCATCCAGAACTGGAGTTTTGACTACAAACAGGAGAAATTCCTGGCAATGCCCTGCAGCAGGCGTCAAGTGCTTGGGAGTCAGCGCCTCTTTCCTAGACCACTTTTGATGTCTGTATAAGTAATTTGCTGTCCATTTGGACCAGTCTGGGGCAAGGTAATCACTAATTTTGGCTGATCTGTATGTCCTGCATCCCCAGGCGCTGCCATTTGCTTTCCCACACCAGCATGGGGCTGGGAAGGAAATTTTCCTCTCCATTTGGACTTCAGGGAAGGACACTTTTAGGTGGACTTCATAAGGCCCTTCTTATCTTTCAGCTCAGGCAGTTGAATGGTGAGGTTTAGGGAGCAGGGGTCTTTTCTTAGACCAAGTGCTATTTAGAAGTAAGTTGATAAGCCCTTCACACAAATAGCCAAAAGCAGCCCTGTCTTTGCAGCTTGTCAAACATCTCGCCTTTTCACTAGTTTTAGAACAGGCGTCAGAGACGTTTTGATAAATAGATTTGAAAATTTTACCATAACTTCTGCAGATCTCTTTATCCTGCACTTACAAAGAATTCAAACCCCCGTGCCCCAGATCCTGAGCTCCTCCAGCATTTCCCCTAGGAGTGATGGTTTAGGGATTTGAGAGGTCTCTGCTCTCTCCAGACTCTGTTCTTGTGCTGGCTGCTGTGAGCGGAGTGTGTTCATTCCCTGTTTACTTGCATTTTGCCGTGTGTAAAACTGAAGCCTTGGCTCAAAATGGAGTCGAGAGACAATTCTGCTGCTTGCTTTTTCCAGCAAGTGTTGGAGTTGGAGCCGCGTGGTGTGATTTAAGAAGCTGTGTAGCTTCTGTTAGGTGAGGAATATCCTGATTGAGCTGTGCTTTGGGAGGGTAGGAGATGCTTGGATTTTTAGTGGGGCAGTGTTAGCAGAGCCACATCTTTTTGATGTGATTTGGGCTGTTCCTGCCACCTCCTTTCTTGCAGACACTGCCTGGACCACCCCTCTTCCCTTTCTGTCTCAGGGACTTACTGCATGAGGTATAAGGAGCTTTAAGCAGTTAGTACCGTGCCTGATTCCTCCTCCCTTGTTCTTTTTCTGTAGCTGGTCAGCGAGAAGGTCGGAGGAGCTGAAGGGACCAAGCTAGACGATGACTTCAAGGAAATGGAAAAGGTGAGTAGGGAACAAAAGAAATCTCTAAAATCACCTATGTAACTCCTCTGTGACCTTGCTGAAGCGCTGAGCTGATCTTCACTGCTGCTGGGTCATCTTGTCTTTCCTACAGAAAGTGGACCTGACCAGCAAGGCAGTTACAGAAGTATTGACCAGAACAATAGAGTACCTCCAGCCGAACCCAGGTGAGTGCCTGGACTTCTCCTCTCCCCTTCCCTCTGCCCCCCAGTTTTCTAGGGAAAGAGGCAGAGGGGGCAAAGAGGCATCAGAGAGAACTTCTTTGGCCCTGAGATACGGGTACTAGCCCACGTTTGAGATCGGGCACGCTGCCTCCCTTGACCAGAGGTATGCTGGGCCATGTTGTACATGTGGCCGTCCTATGGCCTCGCTGGCTGAGCTAGCGGGGTCTGGCCCCAGGTCGCTGGTGCTTTGCGACTCAGGTGAAGATCCTGATACCCCTCTTTCCCCATGCTGTGTTTCTGGGCTGTAAGGCACTGCTGTTGCTGTTGAACAGTAAAAGAACAGACACATCTTTCACCTTGGACCTAGAGAGGCCCTGAAGGGGACCTTTTTTTCCTGGGGTGTCCAGAAAAAGTGGCGTCTCTGGGCTGGGAAGGGGTGGCTGGCTTTGTAGGCATTGCCTCTGGAGCCTGCTGTCCTGCATGCTTCTAGCCAGCTCGTTCAGAGAGCACTCCAGGGACTATGGGAGGGCCGGGGAAACTCCTTTGGCCTTCACTAGTGAACTGTGGGGAACTATTTTTGCTTGCTGTCTTGGAAAAGAAACTTCTCTTTTCGTAGCAAATGATATTTCTGGTAGATGAAGACAATAGGGCTTCTTGGCTTTGGGTGTAGCTTTAAACAAAAAAAAAGTTGGCAGTGGCCAGCAGCTGCTGGCAAGTCCAAGTAATTGCAAACACGGCTGTGGCTGTTTCTGTGCCAGCTTCCAGAGCCAAGCTAACCATGCTCAACACGATGTCGAAGATCCGCGGGCAGGTGAAGAACCCCGGCTACCCGCAGTCAGAAGGGCTGCTGGGGGAGAGCATGATCCGATATGGCAAGGAGCTGGGCGAGGACTCCAACTTCGGTGAGTGTCCCATCAGGCCAGATCCCCCTAGGAGCGTGCAGATGAGATGGCGAAGGCTGCTGCCAAATTTCCAAGCTGTTACTCTAAATTCTAGAAGGCTTTGTGACCCTTTGCATCACCTGACAGTACTGGGGGGTCTTAAAAGAGGTTCGAAGGCTTCCACCCAGGGCAGCAGGGAAGGGGTGAGCAGAGCCCAAGTGTCCTGGATCCCAATCCATGGCATTATGTGCAAAGCCACCTTTTAATGCTTTCTTACTAAACACTGAGATAAATTTGCACATAGGAAAAAATGCTTCCTTGCTTCTAAGCTGAACAACGGTGACGTGGAAACTAGATTGAGCGAGATTGGGAGTTTTATGGTGCAGTTTCCAGCTAGACCTCTGCTATAGGGAGGCTGTAGCCAAGAAATCATTTTTGCGTGGCGATTTCTCATAACCACGTGTGACTTGCAGGGAGGAGGGGGGTGAAGCTTTTCAGTGACATCAATTTTAATCCACTAAAACATCAGCCTGCGCATGTGACAGACCTGGTACAGTGCACAGCTGTCTGATGGCTTCCAGCACAGGGAGGAGCCTTCTTGCCTCAGGAAAACTAAAAAGCTCTGGCTACTTTGTGGGAGTGACGAAGGATTCTCAAGGGTGTCTCTGGCCTACTCGGAGCCCTGCATCTCTCTTGGCTTGCAGGAACTGGAGTTGTTACAGAGAGCAAGGGGGAAGGAAGCTTTTAGAAGAACACACCAAACCTGATTTCCTTGAAGCCTCTCTTTAAAGGAACACTTAACTTGATAAATTGCTATGTTAGTACTACGTCCCTCCCTAGGACAGGTTATCTAGAGTACCACAATTGAAATAACTCTTCTTGTATGTTTATTTTTCCAGCTGGACAGTAGAGTGATGTTTTCACTTTACCCTCTATTTCACTTGTGTATTCTCCTGTGCTAATGTAGTGCTGAAACGGTTGGTTTGTCAAAGCTGCACAGGAATAATTTAATCTATAAATGGTTTTCACTGGAATAAAAAGCCAAGACTAAATATGCTTTGCTGCAAGTCTGTCTGGCTTAACTGTCATTGTGGCAGGAGCCTTAGAAAAGCATGAAGCTAAATAGGTTTCAATAAGCAACTTTAAGCTCTCTAATTCAGAGGGGAGGAGAAGGGATAAGGTTGGCCTGGTACAGGTTAGTGTCTAAAATGAATAAAAGGCACTGCAGGTTTGCTGCCAGTATCTGGGGAAACTTGAAAAAGTTGGTCAGAGCACTCTGGGCTTAGAATTGTCTGAACAAAAGGATAGCCAGGCTGGATCAGACCAAATGCACCTCTGCCCCGGGCTTCTCTTGCCAGCCGTGGCCAAGGAGCAGAGCGAGGTTAAAGCACTGCATGGCCAATTAACAGCGCAGCAACTCCCTGATCTAACAGGGAGCTTAAAAATAGTGCTTTAAAAAGTATTTTTACCTTTTCCTTCCTCTGTGTAGTTGGTAGAGATTGTTCCTGGTTTTCAGAGGAAAAAAGTGAAGCATGTTAGTGAAGTGTCTTGTGTGGAGTCAGTACCAAGAGGCAATTGCCTGCTCTCACGCTGGGCACCGCTCGCTCCATGCCAGGCTTGGAGATTTGCTCCAGATAGAAATGTGGGGGTGTTGGATGGAGGATGGAGCTTGCACACGCTCAGTGTCTTGGCAGAATGGCTCTGCATGCAGCCGCCACAGACTTCGGCTCTGTTTAACTGGCTGGCCCCTTCTCCCTTCTCCCTTTCTCTTCCCTTCCTTTTCTCACTCGAAGGCGATGCGCTTCTTGATGCTGGTGAATCTATGAAGCGGTTGGCTGAAGTGAAGGACTCGCTGGATATTGAAGTCAAACAAAATTTTATTGATCCCCTCCAGAACCTGTGTGACAAAGACCTGAAAGAGATCCAGGTAAACACCTTGATGTTTTTCTCTCCTCCTCACCTCTTTCATTCCTGGCCTCTTCTGGCTATTAGTGCATGTAACTGCTTGCTCTGTTGTGGTGAGAACCAAGGACTCGCATAAGTATCGGGTCTGTTGCCCTGCACCACGCGTGCTTTGTCTCTCCAGATTCACTAGTATTTCCTCCCTGCTCAGCACCGCTGCTGCTACTGCGCAGCTCATGAAGCTGGATGCAGGTTTGAATGGTTCTTCCTTTACAGTGTTTTATGGAAGCTGCCATGGGAGTACGTCCCAACATGGGTTCTGGGCTTGCTAAATTTGGTTCTTTGTGCTGTGAGCAATCAGCCGCATTACATTTGGGCTGCCTGGCATTAAATTTCACAGTGTTCTTTACAGCTGTTGACTCTATTTTGTTAGTAGCCTGGATCCTGTAACACAACTTTCAAGCTATCAGCAAGCTTCCCTCTAGGTCTCTTACACAGCATCTCAAGAAGGCCCTTTGGTGTCTCGCTGGGGAGACATGGAGCTTGGTAGCTCCCATGTGCTACCGCAGAGACAAGTCCATGCAAAGCATGGCCGGGCTTTGTAATAAGATCCATCCAAACCTCTAATTCACAAGGCAGCTCTCTCAAGTGAATTTTCGCTTATGGTGGTGTCCTAGATTAAAATAACTGCCAACTACTGTTTCAGTACTTTTCTGTAGTCCAATTCTGCAGGCTGCCATAGAGCTAATTTAAACTGCCCTGCCCTAAGCAGTCAGGGGATGCAGTGCCCAGAGCCTGCATCCCAATTCCTGATCTCCAGAGATCCCCATTGCTCCCAGGGAGCTGAAAGTAGCAGGCCAGCTCTTCATCCTCCCGAAAGGTTTGCATGGGGAACAGACCCAGGCTGTTCCCAACAGTGTTTTCCTCCAGCTCTCAGCTGGAAGGGGGTGAAATTACATCATCATGCCAATTTGTTGAGGATTGTTTCTTAGTAAAAAGCCCCCATAGTCACAGCAGTAATCCTTGCCAAACTGAGCTCGGACAGTCCGCTCCCCTCTGTTGCCGCACAGCAGCCCTGCCTTGCAGCTCTCCATCACAACCTGGAGCCTCTCCGGAGTCTGAACAAAGGTGGGAGCCACAGAAGCATGTGCTTTGAGGTCAGGTTTCTGAAATGAATGAACTTGGCCTGTAACTAGAGCTGCCTTCCCAGCACAAGAGCTTAGCTGCTCCCAGTCTCTGGCTTTTCCTTCTTTTCCTTTACTGTTCATAACCATCCTCTTCCCAGCACCATCTCAAGAAGCTGGAAGGCAGACGCTTGGACTTTGACTACAAGAAGAAACGACAGGGCAAAATCCCCGATGAGGAACTTCGACAGGCCATGGAGAAATTTGAAGAGTCCAAGGAAGTAGCGGAGACCAGTATGCACAACCTCCTAGAAACTGACGTGAGTGCCTGGGGGAAGCGCCGGCTCCTCCGCCCCGGGGCTGAAAGCTGCTGGGTGGGTTGCGTGTTTCTGTGTACGTGAGGGTGGGATCTCTCGAGGGACACAGAAGTCAGACACTGATTTCTACTCTCATTTTTGCAAGTGTGGTTTTGCTCTCTCAATACCCAGATCTGAGTGCCCAGCATGTGGGTTGGCAGGCGTGTTATTCTTTCTGTAGCCCCTCTTCCTGATCCCGCTCTTGGCCAGAGGAGAGGCTGTGGCTTGTACCAAAACAGGTCTCTTCTCAGTCAGTGTGCTGGTGGGAGTGAGTTTGGGCAGGTAATGCAGCTTACTTGGGAAGGATTTGAACAGCTAGCGAAGCCCAGAGAGTGGTAGGAGGCGTCTTCTGTCCTGCTGAGTCTCAGCCAGTGCCTGACCTCTAGTGTCTGAAATCCCAAACCTTCTCCTCATCTCCCTGGGGAGGCTGCCCTTCGTACATGTTCCCCAGTATGGTCTCAGCCCCTATACACAATGGAGGAGTCTCTTGTCAGCTGGGAAGAACGATTCATCCCACCTTGGTGTGATTCTCGCAGATCGAGCAGGTGAGCCAGCTCTCAGCCTTGGTGGACGCCCAGCTGGACTACCACAGGCAGGCAGTGCAGATCCTGGACGAGCTTGCGGAAAAACTCAAACGCAGGTGAGTCTCAGGGTGCTGTAGGCACTCTCAATTTTCACAGCTGCAAGCTCTCCCTGTGATACTTGTCTGTAAATACCTGACCATCCCTCTAAATCTATCTCCTGGCATGAAAGCCGCTTCTTGCAAATACTAGAGCTTCAATCCAAACTTCCTCCAGGTTGGAGGGAGCGATGCCGGCTGCACAACCTGCTTTCAAGGACAGGCACAGTCTGACATCTGAAACGAAGCCTCTGTGCTTGCGCCGTGGGCAGCTGGTCTCTGCTGGGCTGAGTGCTGCCTGAATTGGGGTGTGCAGCTCCCAGGGAGGCTGGAGTTGAATTTGGCAGGGGTGGAGCAGAAGGGTGAAATCCCCTTCATGCCAGGGCTCCCAGCTCCTTGCACTGTGGGCATTGAGCATGGGAGTGTCCCCCAAGAAGTGCCTTTTGGCCAGACCCAGGATCGAGTCAAAAGTTGTGTCGTGATGTTGGAGCAGACGGCTCAAGTGTCACGAGCTGGATGTGCCTGTCATCCTGTGTCACCTGGAGCTGCTGCCTAGCCTAGAGTCTTTGTGCCATTAGCGTCCGTTGTGGTTAAGGAGGGTACCCGGACATGGTTGTGGCCCAGAAAGGTCCGTGACAAGGGCTCCTTGTTGCTCTGAAGACCAGAAGGTGAATGCAACGTGGTGGGGACGACATGGTGGCCGCAGGCCAGTGGAAGAGCACCTACATCACCTCCTTAAAGGCAGGCATCTCTGAGCCCTCTGCCAGAACCCTTGTTTTCCAGCAAGCCCTACTCTCGCTTCTGTCTACACGGCAGTCTCCTGGTAGACCCTGCCGCAGATGTGGCACTGCCGCATGCGCTCGGCGGTTTTGAGCCACGTGAATTGGTGAAAGGCAGATGGATGTCTGGCACACAGGAGCAGGGAGAGCCGTGGAGCTGCCTGGTCTTGCTGCTTTCCCTGCCCCTCCTCAAGTGCCTGACCTCCGCAGCTGCTGCCGAAGTGCCAAGAAACACAGAGGTGCTGTTGAAATACTGAGCGAGCTGGTTCACATGACTGCCGTGACTCGCACAGTCATTTTTCCTGCTGCTCTGCCTCACCTGAGCAAGCATCTCCCCAAACCCTGGCCAAGGAAGGAGAAGTAGTTTCGTTGCATCCGGGGCTTCCCTGCGGAGCCGGGGATGTGCCTTCCTCAGCCTGGCACAAGGTGGCTTGGACAGAGCCAGGGCAGCCTCTCTGCTTCTTGGGGCGATTTGGCGATGCTGCCCTGCTGTTCTGTCCTCGTAGAAGAAACTGCTGAGTGGATCCTGTGTCTGGTTTGAATTAAGAAGAGCTGGGAGGATCCTGCTAAGTGTGAGTTTTCAGACTGCAGCACGAGTGTCCTCTGCTGGCCTGAATTGCCTCGGACACCTCCGCAGCAAAGCCTGGGGCGTGTGGCCCTCTCTAAGGGCCAGGTCCCAAACCCTGGGCAAGATCCATCTTCAAAATGCCCCAGCACAGAGGGTTGTGCAGATTCTTGTCTACAAACAGGTTTTTTCCCCTGCATAGCCACCGAGGAGAATAAACATGTTGATCGCATTGTATTCTGTTTCATATTTCAATTGATCCACATTTCTTCTTTCAGAATGAGGGAGGCTTCCTCGCGACCCAAGCGGGAATACAAGCCCAAACCCAGGGAGACATACGACTTTGGAGACACTGACCAATCTAATGGGGGCTTCTCTTGTAATCCTACCCCCAAAGTCTCAGGTAAAGTTGTCCCATGTGTGTACGTACACAGGTGCTTCTGGAGCAGCCTCCTGGGGATGGAGGGGAACTACTCTGCCTGGAAATGATGTTTCTGGTGTGCTGGATGTGCCTGCGCGAGCTGGTGGCTCTGAAAAATGTCAGAAATGCCTCTAGACTCGAGCTGTTTTCTCTTGGGGCCCAGCAGCCTTCATTATATTGGCTTTGGGGACACCCCAGTGGGGTCTCCAGCCCCGGGCCACTCGCCTGTAGTACCCGGTCAGTGCCAGCAGTGGCAGACAGGAAAAATGAAGCATCTCTTGCTCCCTCCCCGTCTTCCATCATGCTGCATTCGTCCCTCCCTGGTCCCAGCGAGGCAGGCGGGTTTCTAACACAGCATGTGGGCCACCCTGTTTCTCCTAACAGATCCTCCCTTTGGGCCCTGCCTTGCCCTCTTTCCAGTTCACGTTGTTTTTAAGCATGTCTCTTTTTGTTTGGAAGCAGCTTCCTCCTCTTTCCGATCCGACAAGCCGTCCCGGGCCTCCGTCAGGAGTATCCGTGAGTTTCCTCCCTCCGCACTGCATGATGTGTGACCATCTCTCCCCATCCCTCCTCGCTCCTCCTTCTGTGACGCTGCTGCTTGGAGCCGCTAATACCTCCATGCTGAGCCTGGCCAGCAGAACAGCTAAGCTAAGCTGAGCTAAGCCTCGAGCTAAGCCCCAAATTAAAACAGCCGCGCTATAATGGTATTTACCACCCCAAAGCTGAGGCCTTTGCTCACCCGGAGGAGTCGTAGCAGCTATCATCACGCAGGCCCTGCATGAGGCCACAGGGATCAGATGCTTTTCCATGAGGTATCAGACATCTCGAGGACTAACCTGTTCTCGTTACAAGCACCCAGCCTGGATCTCTCCCACTCCTGCTCATGCTGCCCTCCCCGTATCCCACTGCTGAAGGCTGGAGGGAGCAGGTAGAGCCTCAGCACGCTGAGCGGGTTTTGTGATCCCAGCTGGGCAGCGAGGAGCCTCAAATGGGTTGTGACCATGGGGTCTGCAGGTCAGCGTTCCTGCTGAAGGGACCCAAAGGCGTCTCTTTGGGGTCCCATTGGCATCCCATTGGGGTCTCGAGGCCAGGCTGGGTCTGTGGCTCAGAGCCATCGTGGTGGGCAAAGCTCGTGGTGGTGCAGCAAGGGGGCAGGAGGACTCGAGGAGCCTGGTGTAGGGGAAGTGCTGTGGTGGTGGGACCAGCCTGGTATTTTGGGAAGTTGTCTCCAAACCATGAACCTGCTTGGCTGCCGCTTTTGGTGTTGTCCGAGTTCTCTTCTGACGCTGGGTCCTTTCTTGCTGCAGATGTTCAGCAGACCAGATGTGCTGGCTGCCATTCGTGCCATTCCCCCCTGCCCGGGTTGGAAGAGCTCTAGCACAGAGGGAGGGAATCGGGGGCCCTGCAGACTCTGGTGGCCTGTATCAGCTCAGTCCCTTTTCAGTGGGATCCCTACAGCTGCAAAGCTGAGTGCCTGCCCATCCCAAAACATTAGTGCATAGACAGAGCAAGCAGCAGCTTTCCCTGCTACAAAAAATCCCCTTTGCATTAAATCATGGCGCTAATATGTGGGAAAGAGACTTTGGTTTTCTCCCCGTTTTTGGTGGGGGGCCTCACATGCAACACCAAGCTGCTAATTGATTTGAAGCCCTGTGCCCAGGGAGGCAGTCGCAGTCTTCTCCCTTCCATTGCCCTCAGGCTTGGGGTGACCCCTCTAAAGGGACCCCTGGGGTCCTCCGCCACCACGTACTGATGTCTAACCCCGTTGTTGACTAACTGATGAACTGCATGACAGCTTCTCTCGTCTCTGGAGGAATAATGTGGCTTTTCTAATCTAGTTTAGGTTGGAGTTTAGCTTAGAGCAGGGGAAGTCCAGGCAGGAACAGGCAGCACGGGTTGCTGGAGGTGGAAGTCTGCTTTGGGAGAAGCTCACGAAGGATGTGGTTGCAGCAAGAAAGCAGAGGAACCAGTGAGCTAAAAGCCAGCGAGGAGTTTAAACTGAGTTAATGCTTTACCATTGTGGGGGCAAAGTGAAGGGCCAGCTTCTCCCGGGCCGGGTTGTGAAACCAGTTGTGCAAGCCCCAGCTCTGGCAGACCCAACGATCCCACGCGGTGTCTGGATCCGGCATCCGCCAGCACAAGTGCCAGGAATCCCCGGCATCGGCAGAGCCGGGGACTCAAGGAAGGGGTGTGCAGGGGGGCCGGCTCACCTCTCTCCCCCTTCCTCTCCCCGCAGCCCCCCTGGACCAGCCCTGCTGCAAGGCTCTCTACGACTTCGAACCCGAAAACGATGGCGAGCTGGGCTTCAAGGAAGGCGACATCATCACCCTGACCAACCAGATCGACGAAAACTGGTACGAGGGCATGATCAACGGCCAGTCGGGCTTCTTCCCCCTCAACTACGTGGAAGTGCTGGTTCCGCTACCTCAGTGAAACGGCATCGCTCCCGTCCCCCCTCCGCTCGTCCGGGGCCGAGCCTCCATTCCACCTCCATCCTGACACTGGCCCTCTCCGGCGGCGGGGCCGTGTTATCTCTGCGTCACCTCGGGGTGAGATTGCCACCAGGGAACAAGCCAGAAGGGTCAAACGACCCCCCCACCCCCCCGTGAATTTGGTTATTTTGATTTTTTTTTTTTTTTTTTTTTTCCTGGTGCTTGAACTTCGGTACTTTGCGCGCCCTGCCAGGTCCCCCCCGGCTGTACGATTGTCGCAGGCCTCTCCCTGTCCAGTTTTTATCTTTCCTTTGGGTCAAGCATCTGGATGAGCCAGGTGGGAGAGCCGGGATGCATCCTTTCGCGCTGAGCATCAGCACGGGGAGACACATGGCCTGGGGGCGGGGGGCAAAGCAGCCCCCAGCCTCACCGAGGGGCAACCCCTTCGCCTCCCACCCCCTTGAACACTACCCGTCTCCCTGCGGGTGCCCAGCCTCCCTACAGCCCAACACCGATGCAGAACCACGGCTCTCCCTGCTCCCGGGGGCTCAGGGGAGGGATGCCACGGCACAGCAACAACACTACGACACCCATCAAACACTAAGCCAGCCCCGCGGCGCAGGTGCTGAGCCCTGCCTGGGGCTCTGTGCCCTCCCTCCCCACCCCGGAGGGACAGAGCAGGGATGTCCCCTGCCTGCTGTTACCCCTCTGCCGTCTCCCCGCAGAGCTCGACTCCAAAAAGGGTGGCTGCTCCCTTCTGCCCTTGATTTTAAGTATTTTAAACCAGGTTGCTTCTGGACCTTGGGCTTTTCCTACTACAAACTCTACCGAGTCCATCAGAGCTGGGGGATAATTTGGGGGGGGCGAAGAATTGGGCTACAGCCCGGGGTCTACCCACCGTGGGGCAGAGCAGGCTCCTCTCCCTCGAAGGTTCTGCACTTACTGTCCCCGGGGAGCTGTCGGCACCCCGTGCCGCAGGACCGGGGCTCGCGGCTGCGGGGTTGGAGCTCGGCTGATCCTCACGTGCCTTTCCTGCGCCCCCCACCTCTCTCCCACAGTGACCCTCTTTTGGGGGGTGGGGGGGAGGGGGGCAACGTGCCCCTCTGCCACCGGGTTTGGTGGGAAAAGGTATCGTAACATCTCAGCACCGCTTCTACCGCTCCTTAGCCCCGAACCTCCCCGCGTGTTCCTTATCATGGGGGTCAGGATGGGGCCCGGCAGCGCTCGCACCATCTCTCACTTGACTCCGTGGTTTTCCTTGCTAGAAAAGTGGTCTCTTTCCCCCTCTCCCATCCTCAGCCTTGGTCAGGCTCCGGCATTTCTCCTCCTCGGCTAGCACTGTCCCTGCCTGGCGGGGGGGGGCTGAGCCCCAGCTCTGCACCGGGCCCGTACTGCAGCACATCCCTGTCCCTGCTGCTCCCGGCTCCTGTTACAGTTACACAGCCCCGTTTTAATGATTTTAACCGTGCATGTCGATGTATGTCCGATCCCCTGCTGCGCCGTGCTCCGAGCGGGCTGACCGGTGACCCCGGTCCCAGATGCTGGTAGCACGGGGCAGTTCCCCTTCGCTCCCAGCAGCGCAGGGAGCCCAAGGGACCGGTGTCCTCGGGGCCCTCGCCTCTGTCCCCTGCCTGGTGGGGACCGGGGTCACGTCTCGGGAACGCTGGTTCCCGCTCAGGTGGATTGAAATGCGTTTTGTCAGCTGGGACAACTTGCTAGACCTTTTTTTTGTAATGGTTTCTCCTGGTTTTTAGGGGAAAAAAAGACGACCCACAAATCTCGACTTGTATCTCTGAATGAAAGTATTAAATGTTTTCTTCTTTCTAACACCTGCGTCCTCTGTGAGTGCGAGACTGGGCTCCGGGGGGGGGCCACGGCGGGATGGAGGAGCAGCCCCGGATGAACGGCCCCCCGGTTCAGCCCCCAAATCCAGGCAGCAGGATGGTGACTGCAGCCCACGAGGCCACCGGCACCGTCCCTCACCGCAGCGCCGGCAAGACGTCCCCGAGCCAGCGGAGCCGAACGCTGGCCGCCTCTCAGGAACTGCTCTTTAATCAACTACCACTTCCACAAACAACTTACAGCCGAGACTCCCACCACCACCACCACCCTCCCCTCCACCGCTGCCCCGGGGCCGGCACAACCACGGGACACCCGGGCGGCCACTCCGGAGCAGGGCAGGAGCCCGGCGGGGTCCCGGGACCCCTCGGATGAGCTCCCTGGAGCAGCGGGCGATGCGGTGTCCGCGCAGCGCTGCCCCGCGCCGGGTCTGGATGAGCCCCCTTGGGCTTGGGGGGGGCTGCTGAGCCGAGCCCTGGCTGCTGGGAAGGCACCTGGTCTGAGTCGAAGGAGGGGCTCCCGGCCCCTCAGCTGCTGAGCTTGAGGAGGCTGTAGATCTGCTCCAGGATGTGGGTGAAGCTCTGGTCTTTGGGGGTGCGGGAGGCCAGGGAGCCCTGAGACGGGGACGCAGCCCAGTTAATTAAAACGGTGAGGTGGTGGGAGCTGATGCCCTGGCTAATGCCCCCCTCCCCACCCAGCTTAGCGGAGGAAGCCCCCTCCTCACCTTCAGCTTGTCCAGGTACGTCTGATCCTGGCTCCACAGCTCCTGAAACTTCACCAGGTCGGGGGCTCCCTTATAAAACTCCACCAGCAGCGTCTGGGGTGGGGGGAGAGAGGGGCTGCAGGCACCGGGGCTGCCCCGGGGTCAGGCACGTGGCCCCCCACCCCTGCGGCACCGAGTCCTCAACAGCACGGTGGGGATGGAGAAGAGATTGTCACCGTCACCGGGACCGACGGCGGGACGAGGACGGGTGGCAGAGGCCCAGCCAGCCCCCGGTGGGGTCGGGGAGTCGTCCTTGCCGGGGTGGACGGGGTTTTTGGGGCCCCCACCCCACGCTCACCATCTCCTGCAGGACATCGTTGGTGAGGAAGCCGTCCTGGATGTAGGCCACCTCCACGTCCATGGGGATGCCGTAGTCGTTGGGCCGTTGCTGGAGGATGGGGGAGCACGGCGGGGGGGGTCACTCCACAGCACTGGGGCCACCCCCATCCCAAATAACCCCCCCCACGAGGCCGGTGACCACTTACCTCCGGTGGCGGCATCACCCAGAAGGGCGCAATTTTGGACTCCACGCCGGGGTTACCGTGATAGTAGGGTCCTGGGTGGGGAGGGGAGAAACGGGGATGACACGCGGGGGGGATGACAGCAGCCCCCCTGCACCCCCGGGACCGCGGGGAGCGGGTGCTTACCGCAGATGAGGGCCAGGCAGGGCTGGAAGCCGTTGCCGCTACCCTGCAGCTTGAGCTGATAATCCATCTGCGCATCGATGTCGTGCAGGGAGGGCAGCGCGGGGCCGAAGGGGTGGCTGTGGTACCAACCCACCAGCGACAGCCCCCGCAAGAACAAGCTCTGGCAGATCTGGGACAGGCAGACACCGTGGGTCCGGGTCCTTCGGGACCCCCAGGACCCCCCTACCCCATCCCTGGGGGTGGTTTACCTCCTCTTCCACGGCACCGGCGGCCTCGGCATCACCCAGGCGGGTCCGGCATGGGAAGGCTCGCAGCACCGTCAGCACTGGGGGGGGGGGACATACACACGGGTGGGTGAGTGGGTGTCTGCCCACCACCCTCCCCCCCACCAGCGCCACCCTGCGACCTACACTGTGTATTGGTGTCCCACCGCCCACCCAGGTAGCCCACCACTTCGCTCCGCGTCAGGTGGCTGTGGAAATCCTAAAGGAAAAAGTTAAAATCAACCGTTCGGCCCCAAAACGACACCGGGGACACACCCCCCCCCCCGTGGCTGTCCCCAGAGCCATCAGAAATGTCCCAACCTGTGTGTGCCCCCCCCCCCCGGGGAGGGGACACACCAGGAGCAGGAGGACGTTGCTGGAAATGGCCACGTTGAAGGGCTGGAACTTGTTGATGGCGGCGAAGGACGTCACCTCCACCAGGGTCTGGGGGTTCCTGGAAAAACCGCAGCCCCGCTGCCACGACCGCCCCCGGCCCCTCCGGCACCCATGGGGCCGCCGGTGGCACCCATGGGACCCAGGTCCCGTTATACCCTACCTGGCCGAGTCGCGGGTGCCCAGGGTGCAGTAGCGAACAGGCACCCGGGGTTTGCTCTCCAGCCTTTTCCCGGGGGGGCCGTGATCTGCGAAGCACAACGCCCCCGTCACCGCTGCCGGGTTCTCCAGGGTCCCTCGGGACCCCCCTCCCAGTGCCACCTTACCCGTCCCCGCCGGCTCTGCCGGGTTCTTGCACTGCTGCTTCTTGCTCCTCTCCTCTGGTTTTTTGGTAGCCGTCGGCTCCGGCACGGGCGCCCGACCCTCCCTCGTCGCCTCCTCTTCTTCATCCTCAGGCATCTCCTCCTCCTCACCCTCGCTGGCCAAGCTCTGCGGGCAGCACAAGGCTGGCACCCATCCCGCCACCCACGCTGCGGGGACCCAGATTTGGGGTTGGGGTTGGGTGGGGGGGGGGGCGTCCCGACCCACCTCCTCGGCGGGCGGCGGCGCGTTGGGCTGGTGCTTGCGCAGCCAAGCGGCTTTGTACTGGTCCAGCTTCTGGCCCTTGTAGCGGACGGACGCCCACCCGCACCCCGACTTCTTGGCGGGGTTCACCAGGCGCTTGCAGTGGGTGGCCCAGGCGCTGGGCGAGTTGAAGACCTGTCCCGTCTCCTGCCAGGTGATGGTCCCGTCCGCCCCCAGGTCCCCCACGAATTTTTTGCCCTGAGGAGTTAAGGGGTGAGCCGGGGAGGTACCCAGTGGTCGGTCCCCCCCAGTCCCCCCCATCCCCGTCCCTTGTCCTCGTCCCGCGTCCCCGCGCCGGCCGGGCTCACCAGGTAGTAGATGGAGAGGACGCCGCGGGCCGGCTCGAGGAGCCCGTCGCGGAGAAGGACGCGGAGGGTGATGCCGCGGCGGGTGAGCACGGCCCCCCGGGTGCCCCCCGCCGCCTTCGTCCCGCTCCCGGTCTCCGGCTCGGCCTCCGCTTCGTCCAGTCCCGGCTCCAGCTCGTCCTCGTCCTCCTCCAGGCACTCGTCCCCGCCGGGGGAGGCGGCCGCCAGCGCTGCGGGATGGGATACGCCACGTGGGGTCCGCAGCACCCGTGGGTGTCCGTCCCCGTCCCCGTCCCGACCCTTGTGGATGGGGATACTGGGACAGGGATGCACAGGGACATGGGGACAGGAAGACGTGGGCATGGGGACACGCAGGGACACAGGAAGAGGGGACACGAGGACACGGAGGGGGACGGACGGAGGGACAGGAGGACTCGGGGACAGGGGGATGGGGGACACTTGGGGGGGAGATGCGGGGGTGTGAGGAGACAGGGACATGATGACAGAGTAGGGGACACGGGGACATGGGGACACGGGGACGAGAGGACATGGGGACACAGGGATGTGGAGACAAGAGAACGTGGCTGGGGGACACGGGGATGAGGGGACACGGTTGGGGGACACGGGGATGAGGGGACACGGGGACATGGGAACGAGGGGATATGGGGACACAGGGACGAGGGGACACGGGGACACGGGGACGGGGGGACATGGGAATGAGGGGACATGGGGACACGGCTGGGGGACACAGGGACGAGGGGACATGGGGACGAGGGGACACGGGAATGAGGGGACATGGGGACACGGCTGGGGGACACGGGGACGAGGGGACACGGGGACGAGGGGACACGGGAATGAGGGGACATGGGGACACAGCTGGGGGACACAGGGACGAGGGGACATGGGGACGAGGGGACACGGGAATGAGGGGACATGGGGACACGGCTGGGGGACACAGGGACGAGGGGACACGGGGACACGGGGACGGGGGGACACGGGAATGAGGGGACATGGGGACACGGCTGGGGGACACAGGGACGAGGGGACACGGGGACACGGGGATGAGGGGACACGGGAATGAGGGGACATGGGGACACGGCTGGGGGACACAGGGATGAGGGGACACGGGGATGGGGGGACACGGGAATGAGGGGACATGGGGACACGGCTGGGGGACACGGGGACGAGGGGACACGGGGACGAGGGGACACGGCTGTCCTGGCCCAGCAGGTTCCTAGAGCCTGGTCCGAACCCAGAGGGGTGCTGGAAGGGGGGGGGGAGAACGAGCACGGCCCCACGCGTGACCCGGGCTGTCCCCACGGCGGGGTTGCCCGCCCGCGTTGCAGGCGTGCACCGAGGGTCCCGCGTGTCCGTGCACTTGCGTGTGCGTGAGCATGCGCAGGTACACACGTGCGGGCACGGGGGGGGGGGTGTGTGCGCGCAGGTGCATGCGTGGGTGCGCGCGCGTGGGTGCGCGCTCCCCCCCCCCCCAGTGTGTGTGCGCGCGCGCGAGCTGGGCGGGGGCGGGGGAGGGGGGAGGGAGGAGGGAATCGCGCGTGGGCGCGTGCCCCCCAAGCCGGGGCGTGCGTGTCCGCGGCCGGGGCGCGCGTGCGAGCGGCGCGCGCCCGCCGGCGTACCTGCCATCGCTCCGCTCCCGCCGCTCCCCGCCGCTCCCCGCCTCCCCCGGTGCGCGCGGCGGCGCCACGTGATGGGGGCGGCCCCGCGCGCTCCGCCCCCCCCCTCCCCCGGGGGGTGGGTGTGTGGGCGGGGGGGGGGGGGGCGGAACGCACACCGGCACCGGGGGGGGGGGCACGGGGACGGAGACCCACACCGGGGCCCTGACCCCCCCCCGTCCCGTCCCGTCCCGTCCCGCCCCGGGGCGGCGCTGCCCGGTGGCCGTAGTCCGGCCCGGTCCGGCGGGACCGATCCCGGTCCCGGTCCCGGTCCCGGCACAGCTACGAGGGCTTCGTGGAGAAACGGGGGCCGCGGGACCGGGTGGGACCAAGCCCCGGTACCCACCGACACCCCCGGGGACCGACCCCCTCCCCAGTCGCCCCCGCCGCCCGCGGCCGGTTCCCGGTGGCGGAGCCGAGTCCCGTCCCGCTCCCGGAGGGTCTGGGCCGGGATGCGGGGGCTCACGCTCGGCTTCTACGGGGGACCCCGGGACTGCGAGGTACGGGGGCCTCCGGGTAGGACCCCCCCCCCCCGGGACCGGGACCCCCGGGTGGGCTGTCCGGGCTGGGACCCTTGAGATTTCCCCCAGTTTGGGACACCCCCCCACCCCCGTGGGACCCCCCCCGAAGCTGGAGACACCCACTGGGTGGGCACCCCCGGATGGGACCCCCATGTCTGGGGACCCCCCAGGGTGGGACCCTGGGATTAGGACCCCCCTCCAAACTGGGACCCCAGAGACACACCTGGACCAGGACACCCCCCACCCAGGGTGGGACCCCCAGGACATGAAACCTTTGGGTGGGACTGGGTGGGTTCCCCCAGACTGGGACCCCCAGACTGGGACCCCCAGGGTGGGACCCCACGATTGGGACCCCAGAGACACGCCTGGGCCAGGACACCCCCCACCCAGGGTGGGACCCCCAGGACATGAAACCTTTGGGTGGGACTGGGTGGGTTCCCCCAGGGTGGGACCCCCAGACTGGGACCCCACGATTGGGACCCCAGAGACACACCTGGGCCAGGATCCCCCTCAGGGTGGGCTCCCCCAGGGTGGGACCCCTGGGACTTTTGGGTGACACTTGGGTGGGGGGGCACCCCAGGCTGGGACCCACCCAGGGCTGAGACCTGGCGCACTCGTGTCCGTGGTGGCGGCCAATGGGGGGGGGGCCCACGCTCGGGTGCCCCCAGCCCCTGGAGATGCTGGACCTGGGTGAGCTGGTGACCATGTGGGCCGAGGGTGGGGGGCTCGTCCTCAGGCTGAGGGGACAGGAGGTGACAATGAAGGTGAGGGGCACCCCACGGGGAGGGGGGGGGCACTGAGGGCACCTGGGGGGGCATTGGGGGTACCTGGGGGGGGGGGGGGCTGGGGGCAGAGGGTAGATGAGGGACGTAGAGGGCACCAGGCAGGGCAGAGAGGGGGTCTGGGGGGGCCCCAGTGTCCTTGATGGCGTGTTGGGGGACAGAGGGGGCTGGGGACGGGGGGGGGCACAACAGGCAGGACTGGGGGGCTGGATTTGGGGGGACAGAGGGGACAGGATTTGGGGACTGGGGGGACTGGGGGCTGGATTTGAGGGGACAGGATTTGGGGAGTGGGGGGACATGAGGGTGCTGGGGGCTGGATTTGGGGGGACAGAGGGGACAGGATTTGAAGAGTGGGGGGACTGGGGAGCACTAGGGGCTGGATTTGGGGGGACAGAGGGGACAGGATTTGGGGAGTGGGGGGACTGGGGAGCACTGGGGGCTGGATTTGGAGGGATGGGATTTGGGGAGTGGGGGGACTGGGGGGCACTGGGGGCTGGATTTGGGGGTACGGGGGATTCAGAAGCAGAAGGACCGGGTTATGGGATGCAGGGGGCAGGTTTAGGGGGATGCGGAGCCTTTGGGGGGGGGGCACAAGGGACAGGGTATGGGGACGCAGAGGGTGCAGGGGACAGGCCACCCTCATGTCCGTCCATCCGTCTGTCCATCTGTCCCGGCAGGTGGAGAGCTGGGAGGCGCGGGGGGGGGGGGTCTCCATCCTCACTGGGGAACCAGCATGGCTTGGGTGGCACAACTGGGGGTGGCTTGATGTGGCTGGGGGGGGTGACAGGACAGGGCTGTCCCCAGGGTGCCCAGCTGCTTTTTTGAGGTGACTCACCCGGAGGCCGAGCGGCTGCTGGAGCGGAGCGCGGATGGGGGGGAACGTGGTGCTGCACCCCTGGGGGGGCACGGCCGGGGGTCTCCGTCACCACGCGCCAGGAGGTGAACGGGTGAGCGGGGGGCTTGGGTGGGAGACGGGCATGGGTGGCATCACGGCCCAGGTCCCCATGTAAGGGGTGCCCCCCCAGGGTGAGGGTCCCCATGGGGTGTGGGGTCCCTATGCGAGGGGTGTCCCCCCACGAGGGGTGGCAGCCCCCGCTGACGCAGCCCCCCACGGCAGCTCGGTGCAGGTGAAGCACTACAAGGTGAACTGCGTGGACCGGGGCTACGTCATCGAGGTGGACGCGCCGGTGAGTGACGTGGGACAGAGCTGGGCTGGCCCTGGGGACAGGGATGACACCCCCCCACCCCACCCCAGGCACCCACCTGAGCCCCTGGGATGGGACCTGCAAGTGCTGAGACCCTCGGACTGGGATTCAAGGGGCTGGGACCCCCAGGGAATAGGGCACTTAGGGCCTGGGACCCCCAAGGACTGACACCCAAGGGACTGGCACCCATGGGGTCTGACAACCCCAAGGCTGGGTACCCCAGGGCCTGGGACCCCCAGGAGGTGTGACACACACCCCACACCCCCCCAAGACAAGGAGCCCTGGGAACTGGAATAGCCAAGGCTGGAACCAAGGGGCTGGGATCCAAGGGAGTGGGACCCCTCCCCAAAGCTAGGATCCCTGGGAACTGGGATCCCCAAGGGACTGGGATCCCCTAAGAGACTGAGACACCCCAAAGGGCTGGGACCCAAGGGACTGGGACCCCCCCCAAGGCTAGGATCCCTGGGAACTGGGATCCCCAAGGGACTGGGATCCCCAAGGGACTGGGATCCCCTAAGAGGCTGAGACACCCCAAAGGGCTGGGACCCAAGGGACTGGGACCCCCCCCAAGGCTAGGATCCCTGGGAACTGGGATCCCCGGGAACTGGTATCCCCAAGGGACTGGGATCCCCTAAGAGACTGGGACACCCAAGCATCTGGATCCCCCAAGGCTAGGTCCCCTAGGGAACTGGGACCCAAGGGACTGGGATCCTTAAGAGACTGGGACACCCCGAAGGGCTGGGACCCAAGGGACTGGGACCCCTAAGAGACTGGGACACCCCAAAGGGCTGGGACCCAAGGGACTGGGACCCCCCCAAGGCTAGGTTCCCTAAGGAACTGGGACCCCTAAGGGGCTGGGACCCCAGGGACTGGGATCCCAATAGGACAGGGACCCCCAAAGGGCTGGGACCCAAAGGACTGGTACCCCTAAGAGACCCCCAAAGGGCTGGGACACTGCCCCCCAGGGCCCAAGAGTGGTGGGCAGGGAATGGGGGACTACAGGGGGGACACACCCATGGGGGGGGTCCCCAAGTGACACCGCATCCGTGTCCCCCCCAGCATCGCTGCTCCTCGCTGGCCGAAGTGGTGCAGTATTTCGTGGAGAGCAGCAAGGGCAGCCTGCAGCCCCCGCACCGGGAGTACAGCCCACGGCTCCGTGGGCACGGGGGGGCTGTGGGGGCTCAGCGGGGTCTGGGGGGGTCTTACAGGCTGGCGTTGGGGGTGGTGGGAGCAGTTATGGGTGGCTGGAGTGGCGGAGGGCAGCTGGTGGGGGGTCTTTGGGGTGCTTGGGGGTTTGCTGGAGAGTTGCGTGAGTCTTGGGGTGCTGCAATATGGTGTTGGGGGGGGGCAGAGCTGCTGGGGTGTCACAGGCTGGCACTGGACGTTTGGGGGGGTTTGGAGGTGTCAGGGGTGGGCAGAGGGTCCGTGACATCACTCCGCTCCAGAGTTCGTGCAAAGGGATGGTGAGAACAGGGAGGACACCCAGGGGGTGTGTGAGGAGCCCCCCCCGGCCACCCCCACGCCCCAGCCCTGTGGCCTCAGGGCACTGAAGCCATCCCTAAGCCCCCACCACCCTGTGCTGCAGCCCCCGGGGGGGGGCTGGAGGACCCCCCCCCCCTATTTGGGGCCATCCCGGAGGAGCAGACCTACATGAACGAGCAGGGTGAAGCCAGTTGGGCTTGGGGAAACTGAGGCAGGGAGGGGGCACCCCCACGCTGACCCCTGTCCTTTGCCATAGGTGAGCGAGACCCCCAGAGCTCAGCACCCCATCCTGCCCCCTGCCGAGCCCTGCAGCCACCCCACAACCACGGTGAGGGGGGGGCCCAGATGCCTGGGTCCCACTGCTGGGAGGGGGGGGGAGCATGGGGGGGGTGCCAGGATCTGGACATCTGGGTCCTGTCACCAGCTCTGGGGGGCAATGGGGACGAGTGGTGGAGCAGAGTGGTTCCTCTGGGGTCACTGACTGGTGGGGGGGCCCGAAGGGAGGGGGCCCAGATGCCTGGGTCCTCTGCCAGGCAGTCACCCCCGCTGCCCCCCCCATGGCACAGGCATGGCAGAGGAGCTTGCCAAGAAGCTGCAGCTGCGCCGAGCTCTCACCGGGGACTGATGGGTGCCAGCGTGGGGGGGGGGGCAGCCTGGCTGTCCCCCACTTTGTGCCAGGAACCAGCTGGGACAGCGGTGCCCCCCCCTTCCCCGGGCAAAGCTGTCCCTAGTCCCCCCTGGCCCAGGCACCCACCCAGGACTGGGGTGGCACTGGAGGGGGGGGGGATGCAGGCAGCACAGCCTGGGTGAGGGCAGCAACGGACCCCCAACCCATATATTTGGGGAGCATCACCCCAGGCACCATCCCCAATAAAGACAGTGCCCCACTCAGCCCCGTCCCAGCTCCTGCACCACAGGGGTGGCACTGGGACCTGTGTCATCCCTGTCCTGTCCCCCCCCCCAAAAAAACACCCTTCTCCACCTTGGGCTGGTGCCACCCGGCGCCCCGTGCCCCAGCCACAGCTGTGTCACACCTACATCCCAATTTATTCTTCAGACCAGAAGCAGCTCTCGACGTGCCCAGCTCGGTGCCAGCGATGCGGAGGGGGTGGCACAGAGTTGGGGGGGGGGGGTGGGTGGGAGGTTCAACTGGCGGGGCTGTGGGTGCTGGTGCACCCTCGCTCTGGGGGCTGGCACAGCCCTGCCAGTGCAGCGTATTGGGGGGGGGGTTGGGGAGGGTGTAGGGGTACATTCAGTGCTCTTGCCTGGGGGGTGCCCGCAGAGGGGGGGGCACGGCTCTAGGGCAGGCTGGCATTGGAGCTGCTGGCCGTGCTGTTGCGTTTCTGGAGGCATTTCACCGCGCTGGGCACCTGCAAGCCCGAGGAGACGTGGAAGCTGCCACACCAGACCTGGGGGCAAAGGAGCGGGGTTGGGCTGGGGAGGGGGCTGGCACGGGGCTGGGGGGGGGCTGAACCCCACCGCCAGCAGCCCCAGAGAAGCTGCCCAGCCCTGCCTGCCCCTTACCGTGAAGGCGGGCAGCACCGGCTGCGTGAACTTGGCCTTGAAGGTGTGAAGCAGCTGCTTGGTCCTGGCGTTGTAGAAGGACAGGAACCCTGCGGGCACAGGGGTGGGCACAGAACTTGCAGACCCGCAGCACAGTGCCCATGGTGGTGGTAATGCCCATGGTGGACATGCTGGTGCCCCATAATGGTGGCAATGCCCATAGCGGACGTGTTGGTGCCCATGGTGGTGCCAGTGCCCATAGTGGACATGATGGTGCCCAGGGTGGTGCCCATGGTGGACACGGTGCTCATGGTGGACATGCTGGTGTGCCATAGTGGTGGCAATGCCCATGGTGGACATGTTGGTGCCCGTGGTGGTGCCACCCACGGTGGACACGGTGGACATGTTGGTGCCCATGGTGGTGGTGGTGCCCATGGTGGACATGCTGGTGACCCATAGTGGTGGCAATGCCCGTGGTGGACATGTTGGTGCCTGTGGTGGTGCCCATGGTGGACACACTGATGCCCACGGTGGACACGCTGGTGCCCCATAGCGGTGGCAATGCCCATGGTGGACATGTTGGTGCCTGTGGTGGTGGTGGTGGTGCCCATGGTGGTGGCAGTCCCTGCGCCCACCCCCAACACTGCCCCATCCCCAACACATCCCGCACCCACCTTCGTGGAAGTTGCAGTAGACACCGATGCAGTCGGGCACGGGCACATCCAGCACCTTGGCCTTGTTGGCATGCTTGGCGCTGAAGCTGACCTGCAGCCAGTTGTTGAGGTGGAGGCACCAGGAGGCTGAGGTCTTGCCCAGCTGGTCGAATTTGCCCAGGCTGCGATATGCCACCCCCACGCCGAAAGCTTTGCTGTCCCGGTCGTACCGCACCTCCCAGTAGTGGTCGTCGCCATCGATCAGCGTGTCACCTGTGGGCACGGGGCACGGCTCTGCCTGGCGCAACCGTGGGGTGCCCCGTCCTGTCCCCAGCCCTGCCAGGTCCCTCTGGGTGCCCCATGCCCACCTCCATCACCCTCTGTGCCCCCATCCTCTCCCGCACCCCTGCAGGGTTCCCAGCAGCACCCACTGGGTGCCCCCAGCTCTCACCCAGAACCGTGTAGGACTCAGCGGTGAAGCGATCTCTGCCCCCACGCCCCGAGGGCATCCTCTTGGGCGACTGCACCACCCTAGGACAGACGGACGCCGGCAAGGAGGGGTGGGTTGCCATTACCCGGGGAAGGGGGGGCAACGCTGGGGTGACAAGGACGGGGGGGTGACGTTACCTGGCAGGCGAGTTGGCGGGCGAAGCCGTCCTGCCCTTGCCGTCCTTCTCGCGCGCCTTGACGTCCTGCACCTTGCCGCCCGTGGCGTCCCACTCCACGCTGAGTTCCTCCACCCGCAGGTTCTGGTGGCACGTGCTGGCGTCCAGCCGAAACATGAACGCTGGAGACAGCCACCGTCAGCACGTGTCCCCCCGCCACCTCGCCTGGCACCAAGGGGGTCGCAGAACCCTGGCACGCTTGGGAAGGGGCAGCATGGGGTGGCACGGGGGGGTGACGGGTGCCCTGCCTCCCCCCTGGTACCCACCTCTCGTTTCCAAAGTGACCGGCTCGGAGAACTCGCCTGCCACAGCCTTGTTACATGCCCGTACCCGAAAATTCATGTACTTCATGTCAAACTTCAGTCCTGCGGGCACAGCAGGGTCACAGAGCAAGGCATGGGGGGGGCACTGTGACCCCCATGTCCCCTACAAAGCCTGGCACTGCCAGCCAGCCCCCAGGGACAGCCCCAGACCCCTGCCACGCGCAGTGCCCGCTCCCAGCCTGGCATATTTGGGGTTGGTTTTGCCCCCGTGCCCTCACCGGTGAGGGTGTACTCGGTGCCCTTGATGCCCTCGACCACCATCCAGGGCTGGTCCTCCTTGGCGCGGGGTGGCCCATCGAAGTTGGTCCTGCGGTACTCCAGCACGTAGTGGTCAATCTTACTGTCCTCATCGGGCATCCTCCAGGCCAGCGTCACACAGTTATCGGCCACCAGCGACTCCGCCAGGTCGATCTCGGGGGTGCTGGGCACTGCTCGCAGGAGCAGCCGTGCCAGTGTCCCCCCCCCGCTGCAGCCCTGCTGGCAGCCAGGGTGTCCCCAGCACCCCCGGGGACCCCCAGGGCACCCATAGGTCCCATGGGCTCAGTACCTCAGAGACCCCAGGCATGGTACCCGCAGGACCCATGGGCACAGCACCCTAGGGACCCTGCACGTGGCATCCCAGAGACCCCGGGCATGGTACCCGCTGCACCCCTAGGCACAGCATCCAAACCTCCTCATCCCTCCATCCCTGGCACATTCTCACCCCTCTGGAAGGGGTTACCACAGGGTGCCCCAGGCCTGGCACCTCCCCCAGCTCCCCACCCCATCCCCTGGCACACAGCAGACCCCTTAAACCCCGGACCCCCATCCTTCTGCTGTCCCCTCGCCAGGCTGGCACAGCCCTCCGTGCCCCCAGCACTGCCCTTCCCTTGCACAGGCAGAAACCCACCCGCTGCGCCCTGTCCCCCCACGTCCCCATCACCCACTGCCCATGGGCAATACCTGGCAGGAAGGCGAGGGCCTGGAGCAGGCGGCGTTCCTGGGCAAAATCCACCATCAAGTGGCTCATGTTGTCGCTCACCTTGGCCTTGAGCGAGAGGCGGAAGGCGGGTGCCATCGTCACGCTGCGTGGGAGACATGGGGACGAGGGTCAGTGGGGCAGGGAGCCAGACACCCACCCAGCCCTGACTGCTCACCCCCTGCCCTGCGTGGCCACGGGGAGGGTGGGCAGAGCCACCCCAGCACCCACGGGGCCACCCACCGCGGGGCCCTGGCTAGGAGGAGGGTGGGGGTTAGTGGGGCTGGGGGGGGCACGAGGGTGCCGTACCTATCCTTGATCTGTTTGGCAGCCTTGTGAGCGCAGAGGAAAAGAGGAGGGAAAAAAAAAAGCAGATGAGACAGCAGTGCCAGGAGCCAGCGCGGTGCAGCGTGCCCGGACCCCTGCTCCGGTGCCAGCAGAGTATCCCCGCGTCCCCGCTGCGGTACCCCAGCGGCACAGCATCCCCGCATCCCCGCTGCGGTACCCCAGCGGCACAGCATCCCCGCGTCCCCGCTGCGGTACCCCAACGGCACAGCATCCCCGCTGCCGTACCCCAGCACCCCCATGGCACAGCAACCCATACGCCTGCCGGTGTCGCCCGTGTCCCTGCCATGGTGCCCCTTCGTCTTGGGAGAAAAGGGGCACCGGGCAGCTCTGGGCAGGTCAGGGATCACCTTGAGGGGGGTCTCCATGCTCCCACCCAGCCCCGCAGCGGGCACAGCCAACCCAGCGTTGCCCCAGTGCCCAGCACAGAAAGAAAGGAGGGTGCCCATCTGGGGTTAGCACAGCCCCGGGGTGGCATCGACCGGCTGGCAAGGTGGTGGTGGTGGGGTCAGAACACCACCGGCGTGGGGGGCAGCCGGATGGGGACCCCCCGCCCTGTGCCGGTGGGGACGCACCTGGGGGAAGTCGTGATGGTTGGCCGTCCCCAGGGCCTGGTTGGCCGCCTCCAGCAGCTCCTCCGAGCTCTCCAGCGCCTTGGCACACGCTGCCAGCTGGGCCTGGCGTGGGGAGGAAAGAGGGGCAGCGGTGGGCGAGGGTGCCGGTGGGTGGGTGTGTGGGGGACGGCACAGGGTGGGTGCTCACCTGGAGCTCGTAGGTGCGGCTGGCGCGGTCCTGCTTGATCTTCATCAGCATCTCGTCCTTCAGCTCGTCGAGCAGCGCGTACAACGACTGGAACTCGCCCTCCAGGTCCTCCTGCGCCCGCGACGAGTTGGCCTGGTCGCAACGCCCGGGGTCGTCAGCGGGTGCCACCCCACCAGGGTGCGGGACCCCGGTGTGCCGGGGTGAGGATGGGGGTCCCCAGGGGGAGGGTGTGGGGGGGGTGTGTGTGGGGGGGGTGTCCCCCGGTACCTCCACATTCTGCATCATCTGCTTGAGGGAGTAGATGAAGTTCTGGATCTCCTCATTCTTCACGGCCAGGGTGGTGATGATCTTCCGCAGAGCCTCCTGCCCGGCCCCCCCCGGCCCGCAATCAGCACCCCCCGGCCCCCACCTCTCCCCCAGTCCCCCCCCACTTCATCTCCCAGTCCCCGCTGGGCCCAGGCGTGCCAGGCGCCGCCGGGCCGGGGCTCTGCTGCCATGGCGGGACCGGGATGACTTGGCAAGTGTGTGTGTGTGTGTGTGTGAGCAGAGGGAGGGGGGACAGCCCGGCGCCCCCCTGCACCCCTCCTTCCCCCCAGCATCCCTTCCCTCCCCTGCCATCCTTAACCCCCGCATCCCTCGTTCCTCCCCACCTCCCTCCCTCCTTCCTCCCCACCTTCATCCCCTCCAACCCCTCTTCCTCCATCCCTCTGTTCCTCCTCCCTCCCTCCATCCCTTCTTCCTCCCTCCCTCCCTCTCCATCCCTCCCCCCTCCCTCTTTCCTTCCTCCCTCCCTCCCCCCCCATCCCTCCATCCCTCCATTTCCATCCTTCCATCCCTCCATCCCTCTCCCCTCCCTCCCTCGCCCCCGGCCCGGCCCCACCTGGTCGCCCATACCGGGCCGGCCCCGCCGCCGCCGCTCGGCCCCGCCGACACCAACAAAGGGGGAGCGGCGCCCCCCCCCCGCCCGGCCCCGCCCCGCCCCTTCTCGCTCCGCCCCCTTCCCTACCGCGGGGCACCACGGGAAACGTAGTCCGACCGCCCGGGAGAGGGGGTGGAGACAGGCGGCAGGGGGCGTGGCCTCAGGCGCCGCCCCGCGGCATGCTGGGAGATGTAGTGGGGGGGGAGCCTGAGCCCCCCCCCCCCCCGCCAAGAGGGAGACCCGCTGACACCCTCCCAAACCAGCACCCCCCAGGGAAGGGGGGCCATGAGCCCCCCCTGGGTCTGGGGGACCCCCGCACCCCAAGGCAGCGGCACCTCAGGGTGCCCCCCCCCAAAGGGACAGGGCGCAGGAGCCGCAGGGGTGCTGGGGTGGGGGGCACTGCCATGCTGGGGTGGGTGGGTGTCTCCCAGTATGGGACCCTCACCCTCCCAGCTCTTCCTTCAAGGCCATGCTGGGCACCCCCCCCCCCAGCCCGCTCTGGGGTCAGGATGTGTCCCCTTCTGGGTGGTGGCAGGGGGTGTCCCGGGGGGGGGGGGTGGCACATCCATGCACATGGGGCCAGGCTGGGGGTCTGAGGAAGTGCCATCCCCTGCCCTCGCTCCGGATCATGTCCCCCATCCCCGTCCCTGTCCCCATTCCCTGTCCCCCATCCTCATCCCTGTCCCCCATTCCCTGTCCCCATCCCCATCCCTGTCCCCATCCCCATCCCTGTCCCCCATCCCTGTCCCCGTCCCCATCCCCATTCCCTGTCCCCATTCCCTGTCCCCCATCCCCATCCCTGTCCCCGTCCCCATCCCCATTCCCTGTCCCCCATCCTCATCCCTGTCCCCCATTCCCTGTCCCCATCCCCATCCCTGTCCCCATCCCCATTCCCTGTCCCCATTCCCTGTCCCCCATCCCTGTCCCCATCCCCATTCCCTGTCCCCCATCCCCATCCCTGTCCCCCATCCCTGTCCCCATCCCCATTCCCCGTCCCCATCCCCATTCCCTGTCCCCCATCCCCATCCCAATCCCTGTCCCCATCCCCATTCCCCGTCCCCATCCCCATTCCCTGTCCCCCATCCCTGTCCCCGTCCCCCACCCCTGTCCCCCTCCCCTGGGCTGTGCAGCGCGGTGGCAGGAAGCCGTGGCGTCACAACCCGAGGGCCCCGGAGGTTTTGGGGACAGCAGGCGCTTTGGGGACGAGGACAGCTCGGGGACAGGGACCCCCTCGGGGACAGGGACCCCTCGGGGACAGGGACCCTCACAGCAGGGTGGCTGGGCTGGCACCGGCGGGGGGATGTGGGGGCTCAGGATCCTCATCCCCCTCCTTGGTGGTGAGTGGGGGGACAGGGCTGGCGGGGGGGGGGGGACACACACGCAGTGCCTTGGGACCCTGTGGCTGGGCTGTGGGAGTGGGGACAGGCTGTTTGGGGGACACTGGGGGGGGCGCAGGCTGGCCCCTGTGAGATGGTTGGGGCAGGGGGGGCTGCTGGGGAGGTCTGTCCTGAGGGGGGGGGGACCGGAGAGAAGTTGGGGACACAGAGGGAGGGACAGACGTGGGGACAGGATGGAGCCGGATGGGTAGACAGAGGTGGGTGACATGGCTGTGGCGGGGGGGGGGACACGGAGTGGGGACAGGATGGGGTCAGATAGCATGTGTGGGGACAGGAAGGGGTTTTGGGGGGGGGACACACGACACAGGATGGGGACGGAGGGACGAGCAGGGCGGCGTGCGGCCGGAGGCAGCGGCGTGGGAGGACACGCAAGGCGGCAATCCCGGCTCCCGGTCCTTGGGGTGCCCCAGCACCCTCAGCCCCACGGGTGGCCTGGGGAACCGTGGGGGTGGGGGGGTGACAGCCCCCCCAGTGACCCGGCCGCCGTTCCCCGCAGCGGGCGCCCTGCGGGTGATCCAGGATCCGGGCGAAGCGCGGGTGACGGCGGGCGACGGGGTGGCCCTGGGGTGCCGGGTGCTGATGGCCGAGCCCTGGGACCTGCTCCGGCTCGAGTGGGTGAAGGACGTGGGGCACGAAGTGCTGTGTGACGCCCGCCTGCACCCCACCGCCTTCGCCCTCCCGGTCCCTTGCACCCCCCGGCTCCACCTGGCCTGGGACCCCCCCCGTGCCACCCTCAGCCTCCGCCAGGCGCGAGAGGACGACGCCGGGCGATATTTCTGCCGGGTCACCCTCGAGATCCCCCGCCATGACACGGCCACCGGCAACGGCACCCTGCTCAGCGTCAGCACGGGTACCCGGGGACGGGGACCCTTCTTTTGGGGGGGTGGGGGGGGCCTTAGTGGGGACACGACATCGTGGTGAGGGTTGATGGGGGTCCCTGGGAGGTGGCATCACCCTGGGGGGTCGATGGAGTCCACGGAGGGAGATGAGGTTTGGGGTGGCCACAGTGTGGGAGGACTGGGGACAAGGATGGGGACAGGGATGGGGACGGGGATGGGGACGGGGAATGGGGATGGGGACAACGATGGGGACAGGGATGGGGACGGGGATGGGGACGGGGATGGGGACAAGGATGGGGACGGGGATGGGGACGGGGACAAGGATGGGGACGGGGATGGGGACGGGGAATGGGGATGGGGACAGGGATGGGGACAGGGACAGGGATGGGGACAGGGACGGGGACATCCCTGACAGCTTTCCCTCGCCCGCAGCGGCCGATGGAGGACATCAGGCGGGTAAGTGCGTCCCTGCCGTCCCCTCCATCCCAGCGCCCACGTGCCCGGGTGCCGGCAGTGCCGAGGCGGTGGTCCCAGCTGGATGTGCTTGCAGGGCTGGTGTGGGGGCTGGGGGGGGCCCTGGGGGGCACAGCCCTCCTCGTGGGGCTGGCCCTCCTTGGCCACCGGCGCTGGCGCAGGAACTCAGGTAAGCCCGACCTCAAATACCCCGACCCCAAATACCCATCCCCAAATACCCCATCCCCATTTGCCCCTCTGCCCCCTGCCCAAATACTCCCAAGTCCCTCTCCCCCCCCCAAATACCCCCTGCCCACCTACCCCTGTGCCCAAATACCCCTGTGCCCGTACCCCCCACACACATCGGGGCTCACCCCAGGCACCTCCCGGACCCGGAGGCACCCAATGGGTCCCCTGAGGGTCCCCCGGCTGTGCCAGCCACCCCTCCGTGTCTCGGGGGCCAGGGCTAGCCGTGCCTGACCCTGCACCCCCCCCCCAACACCCGCTGCCCCCCCCAGACACGGGCATCTACCTGAACGTGCTGCCGCCCTCGGCGCTGGCCCCCAAGAAGCTGCCGCAGCCCCCCACGATGAAGGAGAACAGCACGTACCAGGGGGGACTGCAGCGGCTACGGGGCCCCCCCACCGCCCCCCAGCCCTGAGAAGATCTGGACCCTGGTGTATCACCAATACCCGGCCGGGGAGCACCCCCCCCCCCCCCCGGAAACTCTGCCTTTCTGCAGGAAAAGCCCCCCCAAAAAGCTCTTTTGTAGCATCCCCCCACCCTGCGCTCTGTCTTCTGTGCGGCACACGCGGCACCCAACCCACGGCATCCGGTGCCCCCCCAGTGCACCCAGCCTGACCCGCCGAGCGTGAGCAGCTCATGCCCGGTGTGCTGGGGGGGCAGCAGGCTCCTGGCCCCCCCCCCGCAGTTTCGGGGAAGCTGCTCTGCGGTCCTGTGACCTAATTTTGTGCCGGCACCCGGCACGCCAGAGTTGCGCTGATGGTGCAGGAAGCACCCACTTCCCCCCCCACCGCCCCGGCACGGACTCCCAGGGGGGGCCAGAGGCATCAGCTCCCCCCCCCCCCCATGCAGGCAAGCTTGTGTGCGGTTGATGGTGGGTGACCCCGAGCAGTGTCACCCCCACGCTTTGTCCCCAAGGCCAAGTGCTATGGTGACAGGGTGGGGGGGCCGCATCCAGACACCCCCCCTATGCCCAGACCCCTGAGCTCCTGGGGGGTGGGTGGGAGCGGGCACGAGGGCAGGAGCCCCCCTGGTGGGACCAGGATGGGACCAGTGACAGGGCCACCATGCCACCATGCCTTCCCCCAGAGGCACCATAGAGTTGAGCCCCCAAGAGGGACCAGAGCGTCGCCGTGCCTACATGCCGCAGAGCACACAGCGGGCAGGGGCCGCACGTCGGCTTTTAATGGGGGTGCTTTGCTGTGGGACGGGGAGCGGGGTGGGGGGGAGCACAGCTGGGGGGGTCCCCAGCAGCACTGGGCTCACAGGGGCTGCACAGCCACGGGGTAGAGCAGGGAGAGGTGGCGGGCACCGCGGACGGGCAGCGCCCGCGCCGTGTAGTGCCGCACGGCTTCGGGCACCGAGGGGAAGGCGGCCCCGGCGCGGCCAAGCATGAAGTGCTGCTCCCGCGTCCGCGTGAGCTTCACGTGCACGAAGCCATGGCTGCTCCTGCGGGTGGGGAGGGGAAACTGAGGCACGCGGCGCACGGCCCGGTTGCCCTTGCGCACGCAAGTGCACGTCAACGTGGATCACGGGGCAACACGCAAACGCACGCCAGCACACGGGTGCAAGCACCACGCTCGCAGCCCAGCCCCTCTGCCCGACCACCCCCCCCACGACCCCCCCACGCCTGGGTTGTCCCCGGAGCCGTCCCCACGTCCCCCACCCACCGGCCCCGTGCTCACCTGAGCGAGAGCGAGTAGTCGTCGGGGCTGGTCTCGCAGTCCCGCACCAGAAAGCTGCCCTCGCGGCACAGCGCCAGCAGCGTCTCGGCGCCCGCTCGCCCGATGGGGCCGTGGTACCACCTGCGCGGCGGCACGCGTCACCCCGGCACGCGACACCCTGGCGTGCGTCACCGTGGCACCCCGCCGCACAGCACTGGGTCCCCAGGACCCATCGGTAACGTGGGGCACCCTCTGCAGCATGAGGACCCCTCCACCCCACAGGGACCTGTCTGTGCCAATGGGGCACCCTCTACGTCATGGAGACCAACACCACGGAGCACCCATCCACACCAAAGGGACCATCCGTGCCATGGGGCACCCTCTATGCCTTGGGGAACCACCCACACCATGGGGCACCCTCCGTGCCAAAGGGACCCATCCATGCCATGGGGCACCCAACACCATGAGCACCCACCCATGCCATGGGGCACCCTCCGTGCCAAAGGGACCTATCCATGCCATGAAGGATCCTCCCCTCCAAAGGGACCCATCCATACCATGGGGCACCCAACACCACGGGGACCCGTCCACACCATGGGGGCCTGTCCACACCACGTGGCACCCTCTATGCCAAAGGGACCTCTCCATGCCATGAAGCATCCTTCACCCCATGGGGACCCGTCCATGCCACAGGGACCCGTCCACACCATGGGGACCCGTCCACACCACGTGGCACCCTCTATGCCAAAGGGACCTCTCCATGCCATGAAGCATCCTTCACCCCGTGGGGACCCGTCCATGCCACAGGGACCCGTCCACACCATGGGGACCCGTCCACACCACGTGGCACCCTCTATGCCAAAGGGACCTCTCCATGCCATGAAGCATCCTTCACCCCGTGGGGACCCGTCCATGCCATGGGGCACCCAACACCATGAGGACCCATCTGGGGGGGACCCTCCACCCCAGAGGGTCTGCCTCCATGCCATGACGTGTGACGGGGACGTTGATGCCACCCCGTAGAGGAGGGACCCCCCCCAGACTCACGCCTGCTTCTCCAGGGGCAGCGAGGTGTCCACGTGCCTGGGGCTGGGGGGACAGCCCGGCCTGGCGCCTGCGGGGGTCCGGGGGGGCCGCGGCAGCTGCCGGGACAGGCTGGGGGAGCGCTCGGGGCTCTCAAACTGCACTGTGGGGGCAAAGAGGGAGGGTGTCACCCCACCGCGGGGTCCCAGTACCCCTGCCTGTCGCTGAGGGGCACCTCTCCGGTGCCAGACCACAAAGGAACATCCCAAATGTCCCCACCATGGTTTCACCTGGCTGCGGTGACCCACGGGTGCTCGGGGATGCTGGGGCTGGAGCGGTCTGGGGTGATACCCATGGGTGCCACAGGATGCTGGGGTCCCAGGGGTGCTATCCCTGGGTCACAGGGGATGCCGGGGACCAAGGGGTGATAACCACAGGAGCTGGGGGACGTGGGACTGGGGGACCCCAGAGTGGCACCCATGGGTGCTGGGAGATGCTGGGGGGACAGGAGTGGTACCCGTGGAAGCTGGGGGACCCCAGGGTGGCACCCAGCGCCCCGGGATGCCGTCACCTGCGAACGCCCGCGAGATGTGATCCTTCTTCCACTCCCAGGGCTGGTCGTACTCGTCGGCCGG
The DNA here is from genome assembly GCF_964188355.1 of Buteo buteo. Taxonomy (NCBI): domain Eukaryota; kingdom Metazoa; phylum Chordata; class Aves; order Accipitriformes; family Accipitridae; genus Buteo; species Buteo buteo. The sequence continues at coordinate 3,599,099 of NC_134180.1, forward strand.
GCGCTCGTCGTCGCGGGGCAGGCGGCTCTCGCGGGTGGTGGGCACCCCCGGGCCCTCCCCTGCCGTCTCCCACTCCTCATAGGGGGTGTCATAGAGTTGGGGTCCCCGCCGCGGTCTCGCCCGCCGGCCTTCGCCCTGTCGCGGGCACCCTGGGGACAAGCGGCGCTGGGAGACGTGGCAGGGACGGGACGGGTGGGAGGCACCCTGGCCGTGGGACCCCCGTGGGGTTGGGTGCTCTGGGGGGGGGGGGTACCCAGGGTGTCACCCACCTGTGGCCTCGCCGGGCTCCTCGCAGCCACCCTCGGGCGCTGGGTCCTGCTCCCCCTCGAAGGGCTCCGAGTACTCGCTCTCGCCGGGGCCCTGCGGGTGGGTGCCCGGGGTGGGATGGGACCCCCACTGCCCCCCCCCCGTGTCCCCAGTGCCTGGGTGCCCTCCCCGGGACCCCGCAGGCTCCCCCCGGTCCCTGATCCGGGTGTCCCCAGCCCCTTCCCCACTCCCTCCCACCCGGTCCCTTTGTCCCCCGACCCCTGTCCCCTTGTCTCCCGGTGACTCCGCCACCCCCAGCCCTCCCCCCAGTGACCCCAGGTGTCCCCCCCCCGGTGCCCCGGTGCCCCCCCCCAACCCCTCGGCTCTCCCCAGTTCCCCGTTCCCAGTCCCCTGCGGTACCCCCAGTCCTTCTTCCCAGCCCGCCCCCCCCCCCCCCCGTTCCCCCCATCTCCCCCCCATCCCCACTGCGCCCCCCCCAGTCCTTGCTCCCCAGTTCCCCCCCCCTCTCTCCCAGTTTCCCCACTCGCACCTCTCCGGTCCCCCCAGATCCTGCTCCCCGGTGCTCCCGGTGCCCCCCCCCCTCCCCGATCCACCTCCCCGGTGCTCCCAGTGTCCCCCAGTTCCTCCCCCCAGCGCCCCCCCCCGCTACCCCACTGCACCCCCCGGTCCCTTCACCCCCCTCCCCAGCGCCCACGTTTCCCTCCGGGTCCAGCCCCCGGTGTCCCGTCCCCCCCCGGTGTCCCCCGCTCCTACCTGCTCCAACCGACGGGGCCCCCCCCCCGTCCCCGTCCCCCCCACCCGCACCAACCGGTGCCGGGGGGAGGCAGCAGCGGGGCCGCGGAGGGCAGCACCGGGGGGAACGGCGGGGGAGCCCCCGCTCCCGGTGCCGGTGCCGGTGGGGCGGCGCTCGCCGCCGCTGTAGTCGGGTTGGGGCGGGCGGGGGGGGGAACGCCGGGTCCCCCGGCCCAGGTACTCCCGGAGCCACTTGGCCATGGTGGGGCCTCCCGGTACCGGGACCGCGGGCACGCCGGGACCCCCCCCACCGCCACCGCCGCCGCCGCCGCCGGGAGCCGCTTTGTGTCGCCGCCGAGCGAGGCGCGGACCGGAGCCCCCGGCTCGCCCCCCCTACACCCACCCGTGCCCGCCTCGCCGGGGGGGGTGCACCGACGCGGGAGGGGAGGGGGGGTACCGGGACCCCGCGGGGGACAACAAGGGGGACACGCCGGGACCCCCCCCGTGGGGGGGAGCAGAGGGAGGGGAAGGCTGGCCCCCCCCCCAGACCCCCCCCATGGTGACGGGGGACACCGGGACCCCCAAGTGACACCGGGATGGCCCCCCGCTGTGTGACACTGGGAGACGGGGGGGACACTGGGACCCCTGCACACCGGCTACAGGACCCCCCCCCACGGCCCCTCTGGGCTCCCCGGGGGGGGCCGGGGCACAGGGAAAGGGCTGGGGGGGGGGGAACCGGGTTGAGGGGGAGGCAGCCAGGCCCGGGGGGCTTTGGGATCTGGGGGGGGGGGCATGGTGTCCCCCCCCAGCTGCAGGGTCACCCCCTCGCCCCCAGGGAGCTTGTCACAGGGGCACTGGGGGGGCCCTGCCTCCCCCTCCACCCCCGGGTTTGGGGGGAGCCTCAGGGACTACACCGGGGGGGGGGGGGCAGGAGGGCCGGGGCCCCCCCCAGCCATGCCCTGACTTGCCTCCTTGTATTGTCTCTTCCCAGAACAAAGGTCCCTCTCCTGGGATCTTGGCCTGGTGGTGGGGGCGGTGGTGGTCGTGCAGGGAGCTGGGGGGGGCACATGCGAGGGAGCAGGACACTGCTGGGGGGGACAACAGTATGTGGCCAGGGTCCCCCCCCCACTTTGCCAGCCCCACAGAGCAGACCCTGATAAACCTCATCCAACACAAACCCCAGGGCTGAGCCCGATATCCAGCATTAATATTTGAAGAGGCTAATTACAAGGCATGTGCGAAGAATGCTAATTGGGATTGGGGGGGGGGGGGGGCAGGCGGGTGGCTGCCGTTTCTCCCCAGCTCTCAGAACTGCCCCACAAGCCTCTGGCCCTGCAGCCCACGCCAGAGAGCCATTGTCAGTGGGTTAATTAGTGAGAAGCTGCTAATTACAGATGGGTGCCTTGATAAGGAGGAACTTAAGAGCAGGTGGACACTCCAGGGTGGGTCAGCCCTTCTGAGGGGTGCGTGGACCCCTGTCATTGGGGTGTGTGGGGGGGTCCTTGTGGCTGCCCTTGCCAGACCCACTGCCCGTGTACACACACCTTGGGGACGAACCGCTAGTCTGGAAGATGAAGAGGCAACTGGCTCCGACACATCCAATTTATTACCGGGTTGTGGCTGCCGGGGAGCCGAGCAAACCCAATTGCTCTCCAAACGGTGGGGAAAGATTTGTCACCAACTGCCGGGGAGGGCTGGGGCACGGGAGGACTTGGGCAGGGGAAGGAGGCTGGTGACAGCCCTGTCCCTGCAGCGTGGGGGTAGATGAGTCCCCCCGGGTCCACGCTGCAGAATGCGTCGCCTCTAATGGCAAAACAACGGGGAATTTGGGCTCGCCCCACAAAGGCGGGATCTGAGCCCCACAAGGGGGGTCAGGAGACAGCCAGGGCCAGAGAAACAGTGGTGGTGGTGGGTCCTCCTGCGGCAAAAGAAGGGTGCTGAGCTCCTGCCTTCCCCCTGCTCCCTGCAGGGACGCAGGGCAGGAGGGAAGGAAGGCCCTGAGGTCCCTTCATTGCCGTGGGAGGGTCAGCGCGTCGCATACCCGGGCCCAGGCATGATCAGCGCCACCAGAATAGAGAAACTACAGAGTCCTGGCTGGCCCCGGCGCTTCCAAACACATTACGGGTGCAGGGTTGGGAGACCCATTGTGCTCCTGGGGCCGGCTGGAAGCTGGGTTTGGGCACAACCAGCCTGGGACAGCGTTGGGGTTTTCCACCAGCTGCAGCGCAGCAGTGATACCCTCCTCCGAGGAAGCCGTCTTCTTGACCGGCTCACCCGGGTTCTGTTTGCCGGCAGCGTTAGCCAGCGAGGGAAGCTGGGGTCTCGTCCCTGTTGGAGGATGGACACGCACCCCAGGGCGGGCAGGTGAAGACGCTAGGACTCCAGATGGCCTGGAAACCCCGCTGGGCCCGACGGCTGCGGTGCCAGCTCTGCGTGAGGCTCTGGAGAGCAGCTGCTGTCAGCTGGGAGGGGGGACAGCCTGCGATCCCTGCTCTGGGCTGGCTCGGTCGCTCATCAGTCACTCGCGCTGTCCTCGCTGTCCGAATACGCCCCCAACAAGCCGAGGGAGGATGAGGTGCCCGTTGCTGTGGGAAACGAGCCTGGAAGCCGAGCAAGAGAGTGGACACCATCAGGTAGAGCCTTCCCCATCGCCGGCAAACCCCACTGGCTTGGCGCAACCAGCCAGGCGGAAACACAAGCCTGCCTTGCCGCTCCGGCTGCTCCCTCGCAGCTGGGGAGGAGGCAGCCGGAGTCAAGAGTCTAAGCGGTGCCTCGTTCCCCCTGCCTGAATCTCGATGAGGACAGCAAGGTTAAATCGGGCAGAGAAGGAGACCCCGCACCCCCTCGGCTGGTGCATCTTGCTTCCGCCTTGCGGCAACGGGAGGAAGCAGCAAGGTTGGCGCAAGGTCTGCAAAATCCCCTTCTCCCTCTGCAACCCCCTGGGAGATTTCAGCCACTGGAAAGGACAAGAGGAGCCAGTTCCCGGCTCTGACCACTCGAGCCGCAAGTGTGAGGCAGCATCACGGGCAAAGCCCCCAGTCCTTGAAAGACAGGCAGCTCCTCCAGCATAATTTGGCTGAACAGACCCTGCCAGCAGCCAGGAGCAGGTGGCTGGGTAAAGCGTATCAAAAATGGGGCAACTACAAGAGCTGTCCTTCCTCAGGGATCCCCTGAGGGCAGAGGGACTTACTAAGCCAAAGGTTTAGGACCAATCAGCCCAGAATCTATCAATTCATTGGCTCCCTTCCCAAATCCGTGGGTCCTCTGGCTTCCTGGGGCAGTGAACAATGAGGTGCTGGAAAGCCTTTCTGCTTGTTTTCAAAGCTTCCACATCCCTACAGTTTGGCAGGTTTTATAATCAGGCTCCAAACCAAAGCAATTTTCTTGCTTTTACATTCATATCTTGTTGTCGTGATGGTTCCCAGCACCTTATCTGTGCATGAGACGCTGTTTTGAAGCTTCTGGCCCTGACAGTCTGTCTCCAAGGTCTCGGCTTACTGCCAAGGGCCAGGAAGGAACCTCTCCTCCATCAGGACATCTGGAAACAGGGACAACCCCCTGCTCTTACACCATCATGGCCTCATCTGTCCCACAACAAGGACTTGATCAGAGAGCAATTCAGGCTCTGAAGACAGAGCTAAACACCACTTTGGGTACTGCCAGATCCCTCCCTGATGCCCCAGCTCAGGCCACCCCATCCCCACATGGGCAGTTACCGCTGTTGGCCGTGGTGCCTTGGTTCTCTGTCCCATTAGCCAGGGCAGGATTTGGCTTCTGCTTCTTCACTGTGACCAGGCCGGCCAGCTGGGACTTGGTGTTCAATTTCCCCACACTCCTCTCCCAGCTCTCCGTCTTCAGCTTCTTACTCTGGGGCTGAGGGTCCTGCAGAGTAGAGCAGGGGTATTAGGGTGCTCTGGCCTCGGAGGGCAGGCAGAGGGCTGGGGGAAAAGGAGGACTGGTAAAAATAGCAGCACAAAAAGGAAGAGATGAGGATGGCTGCTTGGAGCAGCCAAGGGGGGTATTATCCCGCTGCAGCAACTGGCACAAGCTAGACAAACAACGGGGATATGGATCTAAATGGCTGCAAAACAGCCTTTGGAGATGAATGTCCCACTGCCTGTGACAGTTAAATCCAGCCTTGTGCGGCTGTGGGCTGGCCCGGGGATGCTGAAGAGCCAGATGCATGCCACAGGGCTGCACAACCTCTGCCAGCCAGGACTGCGTGCCTGCAGGTGGTCCAGCCACTGAATCAAACTCCCCCGGGCACGAGGATTAGTGCCGGGCCAGGGAACATCGCTCAGATTAACCCCAGCCCGGCTTAGAGACACAGCAGCTTTGATTCATCCAACCGGACAGAGGTCCCCACAGACACGGATCGACATCGGAGAGCAGCAGTGCAGGGGCCTGTCTGTGGGGATAATCCCTCCCTTGCAAGCCGGGCACTGAAAGCTCTTTTGTTCTGCCTGTCTCCAACATGGACAAAACAGAACCAAAGGAGAGGCTGTCCCAGGCAGTCGTTTCACTGCTGTAATTTTCAGAGTGCTGAAATCCTGCTTGAAGTACGACCAAGGCACAGGCGAGCCTGTCCTTTTTGAGCTGAAAGGGAAGCCATGTCCTGAGCAAGGACGGGGGCAGCTCCCTCCCACCTTTTGTCAGCAGACGCGGTCTAAAATCACCAACTGATCCCTGTCTCCTTTCAGCCCAGTGCACAGGGACACAAGCTTTCTAAGTTGCTCATGCGTGACAGGCATTAGGGCTCCAGCGTTGCACAGAGCAGGGACAAAACAGGCAACACGCAGCCCAGGACAGTGGATTTGGTCGGGGGGAAGAGGTGCGGTGGGTGGAACAGCCTCTGCCCCCACTCACCTCCTGCAAGATGTCCGTAGGTTTAATTTTCGCCGCAGGCTTTGTGCGTGATTTTGCAGGCTCTTCATCAGAGTCGGAGTCTACCAGCAGCCGCCGGTTCTGAGCCTGCTCCAGCATGGCTCTGCAAGGAGAGAGGCCACACGCAGAGGGTTAGAGCTGGCTCCCTTCCACCACCATGCCGAGCGGTGCCGGCTGTGCACCGTGCCTGCACTGTTTGCTGTAAGGGGAGCTGGAATTCAGCAGCAGTGCAATAGGATCCACCTTCTCAGATGGTTTTTAAGAAGTCATGGTCAAGCAGTGCCTGAAGGTTGATAGCACTGAGATCTGCAGCCTCAGCCAGGTGCAGAAACTCTCTCTCCACGCAAGGACACTTCTCAGGGGGAGTCAGGCCCCTGCAGCAGCCTGGATCTCCCCACCAGATGGGCTGGTGATACCAAAACCCCTCCACCTCCACCTCCCTAAACACTTTGCCACGACAAACTGTCCCCGGTCTCCTCACAGCCTGCTCAGGATTACATCCCACCCACACAACTCCTGTGAACAAAGGGCCCTCAGGCAGGGCCCTCTCTTATGCGCCCTCAGGGTGCTGAGGAAAGGGTGAGACGCAGCCCTGCCTGGCCAGGACCAGCATGGCTGGTTTCACACGCCGGTGAATGCTTCCAGCCCGCTCACTTCATCTCTTGCTCATCCTCCTCTTGCTCCTTGCGCTTCTGCTCCTCCTCATACTCCTTGTACTGCTTCAGCATGGCCTCAAAGTCCACATTTGCCTGGCGCTGGTTGAGTTCCTTCAGCTCCTGCAGGTTCTCCAGAACCTCCATCTCCAGCTTGGAGTCCTTGGTTCGGTTCTCCAGGACCTGGGTGACCAGAGATAAGTCAGCCTCATGCGAGGTAGCAGAGCCTGCCAGCAATCTCCAACAACTGCCTCCCCACCCAGTACTGGGCAAGAAGCTTTAAGGGGATCATCATCATCCTCCTCATTTTTGGGTCTTAACAGGACAGGAAAAACTGGGGCAGGATGCAGCCTGTCACAAGTTCCAGCACAGGAGGAAACCTCCTGAGAGCAGAGAGTTGTCTCCTGCCTGTCAAGAGCACAGCAATACCTCGGGAGCCTGGAGAACTAAGCCAATGGCTACGAAGTCACCTGCTTCGCTGGGGAAAGCCAGCCAGGACAGGAGAGAGGTTTGCCTTCTGCAGAGAAGGTCACTTTCTCATACCTTCATGGGATTGTTGAGCTCTTCCTCTTCCCTCTCCTTCTGCATTCTTTTCTCCTCTTCCTCCAAGAGCTTCTCAGCTTGGAAGTTGCGAGTGGCGCCATGCTCCATGGTGTAGTCTGTGTTCTCGGGATCTGTCTAAGGAAGAAACGAGACAGCAAAATCATTGTACTGGGGCCATTCTGCTCCAGCCATCCTGTGGCCACTTCCAGAGCCACACACAAATGTTTCCCAATTTCATTCACATCACAGGGCACACAATCACCCGCGGCCTTTGTTCTGCTCCAGCGGATGTGCTGCTGCAGCCCACCCACAGATGGGTGAGATGCTTCAGAACTAAAAATGGCCACAATAAGGGAAGATACACCAAAAAGCACATGCTCAGACTCAGCTTTTGCTGGGACACCCCTTTGTCATGGGGTCAGCACCTGGTAAAGCCCACAGACTGCAGAACCTCCCCAGAAAGCGAAAGCGCAGAAGATACAGAACATATTTCACCTTGAAAGTGATCTCTGCCAGGCAACGTGTGCACTTGATGTAGAAGCGGAAGATGGGAAGTCCCAGGTACACCTCATTCTGAACAGTCTCCTTACGGGCATTAAACTTCTTCCCTTTATAGATGTATTCACCACATGTCTTGCACCTAGAAAAGGAGAAAGAAAAATCCGTAACACATCAAAAGAACAAAGAGGCCAAAAAATGTCCAAGTGATTTTTCAGATTCTGAGCAACTATTATTTTCACCTTTCGAAATTCAGTACCTACTCTTCAAAGAACCCCCAAATTACCCACAGCATCTCTTCCCTCTCCCTCACCCCTTTTCTTCTGGTCTGTGTCACCTCTAACGGCTGCTGGCAGCAGCTCCGCCGCAGTGCATGGAAGTGAAACAATTCCTAAACAAACTCTTCTCTTCTATAGCCTCTTCCTTCTGACTGGCACAGCGCCTCTTACCGCATGTTGAAGGGGGCCATCAGCCGCACCACATACTGTCGGTCCTTCGGGAGTTTGAGCTTTGGGATCTTAGCAGGATCGAAGTCCGGCGGGTAGTATTTCTACAGAGACAAAGCAGAGGTGCGCGTGTGCTGGGCGCAGAGTCACTCAGAGCAGTGTGAACCCTGGCAGGCAGGCTCCCAGCTGCCACATCAGCCTAAGGGATCAGCTCCACGCAGCAGGCGCCAGCATCCCTACTAACCAGGCGTGGTCTCGAGTGTCAAACACCCCGTCCACCACTCCCCGCCAGAGCCAGGCATTGGTGTCTGTCTGTCTGTACGTCCTCAGCCCCAGGCCCCCCAACCCTTGCATGATTTTAGGGCCTAACCCTCTTGCCCCTGCCAGCCCCCCTGCCAAGCGCTTCCAGGGGCCCCAGCCTGGGGATCCCCACCCCAACCGCCCCCCTCCCAGCCTGAGAGTCCCCCCAGGGACTCCTCTCCATCACAGGACCCCTCCAACCGACCAGGGACTCCCCAGCACCTCCGGCCTGGGACCAACCTCAGCGATCAGAGAACCCTCCCTGGGACCAGCCCGGCCTGGGGACTCCCACAGACACCCCCCTCAAGCCCCCCCAGCCGGGGAATCCCCCCCCTAACTCACGTTCAACACCTTCCGCTCCGACATGGCTACGACCCCCCCTCAGCCACCGGTGCCACCCAGCAGCTGCCCCCCGCACCGCTTGCCACTTCCGGGAAAACAGCCTTCCCCGCCCCCCTTCCACCTCTGATTGGTGCAACGAGCCGCCGCTCGGCGGCTTGTCGTCTGTTACTGGCTGACGCCGCTGTCTGTCAGCTAGCTCCGCCCACCGCGCTGTGCCACCGACAAGAGTCCGCCGGTACACCGCGGCCCGATAAAAGGTTCCGCCGGCTCTGCCAGGTCCTGGGGGACGGCTGTGTCCCGGCTGGGGCTGAGGGAGCCCGGGGCAGAGCGGGGGCTGCGAGCGGTGGGGACATGGAGCTCGGCTTCCTCAGAGAGAAGCGGGGTGTGTGCCCCGGACAGGCCCTGTGCTCCAACGACAGATGTTCATCCTGTGGGTAACGGGCTAAAAAAAGTCTGTTTTGTGTGAGAAATCTTCCCCCAGCTGCAGTATTCGACCTTTGGTCTGTGAGGCATTTTCTGGACAGTCTTCGGGGTAGGAAAAAATTAAATTATTTGTCCCTAACGCAGATATATTGGCGCTTTCCACGTTGCGGGTAGGAGAGCTTTCCAGTGAGTGATCTGCTGCGCTTCCAAACGAAGGGGAAACTCTTCTGCTTCTCTTTACTGTTTTCCTGCACGTGTGTGCTTTGGTGTTTCTTGCTTAAAATGGAAGGTTCAGAGTCCTTTGCTTACAGTGTATTGTTTTGAGTTTGCAGCTGATGGTTTCTTACTGAGGGGTTATAGTTTATTACTGTATTTTGTAAAAAATGAGGTGTGAACTGTAAAGATTTCTTGCAAGGCTCTGTTCTGGAGGTTGGGAAGAAGTACAGATGGGTGAAATCATGTTTTTTCCTCCCAAATACCAGTGCTGAATCCTATCCCTGAAGGAAAAAAGGAGGAGGGAGGCTGGCAGCTCCTTAGTTTCTCGCAAGATCACGGGCAGGAGCAGGAGCTGACCTTTCCCTGCCAGGCTGATGGATGTTGATCCAGCAATGGCTCCCCGGATGACATGGGGTACGTATGGCACCGAGCCAGGTGATAGACTCACTCCTGGGTGTCGTGTGTATGCATTAATTAATAAACAATTGTTATATTCATTCAATTCATGTCCCTGTACCTTTGCACTCAGTACAAAGTGCCTCGATGGGGTGCCCTGGGGAGGGGGTTACCCATTGTGGGGCTCCCGGAGCACCCCAAGGCTCCTCGGCCTGCCGGGACAGCCCGGGGCCGTTGGTGGGGCCGCAGGGGAGGTCCTGGCCGCAGCCAGGGCCCCTCCAGACCCCCTGGATATCGGGGTGATGGCGGAGGGGTGGCTGGGCTGGAGGATCGGCCTCTCTGAGGTGGTACTCCCCAGCTCCAGTGCATGCCCTGGCCCCCTGGGAGATGCAGTTGGCCGGTCGGCTGTTTTGCCCTCCAGGACACGCCGGGAGAGGGAATGCTGCGGCACGGGGCTGCCGGGAGGCCACAGGGCTCTGCCGGGAGAAATTGTCTCTGTCTTGGACTTCCCTTGTTCTCTCACATCTCCTCCTGAAGCCCCTGTTGGTTCTCTGAGCCGCCTTTCCCCCCCTGGCCCTCTCAGGGCTTCCCTAGACCCACCATAATGCCAGCTGAGATCCTCCTAGTGCCCCACCACCCTCCGACAGCCCCTTGGGACCCCTCTGGTCCCCTCACAACCCTTCTCCACATCCCAGAAGAGTCTTTTTCCTCTCTGTGCCACCCAGGGCACCTCTGAGTCCCTCTGTACTCTCCTCACAGTGTCCCCAAACCCCCTTGTGCCCCCGTGGCATCCTTCGAGGCCCCTCACAACCCGCTCTCAGGCTCTCCTCATGCCCCAGAGCACTGCCTGCCCTGCCCAGGACCCCCATTTTGGGGTTTGAGCCCCCCTTCCTCCCCCAGGACCTCTGCGCTGCACACACGGAAGCTGCCTGGAGGTATGAGGTCAAGTTTGGGATCATGGAATGGGAGACTGAGAGTTTTGAAGACAGGAAAGGGGCCCTCCGGGCACAGCCCTGCCATCTCGGTGCGAGGCGACACTCGTCACGAACCGCAGATGGCCGCTGAAACTCGGTGAGGGAAAAACCAGGGAATCGGTGAGGGCAGCAGCTTGAGTGGAGGAGCGTGCGTGTGAAGCGATCCAAGAGCTGTAATCCCGCCAAAGATCCAAGAGCTCTAATCCTGTCAAAGGTCCCTACGTAAGCCTGATAACCGTTATGAGTACCAGCAAGATCCCCCGAGTTAGCTGGGGGGGGGGTGGTCTTCCATGCTGGTGGGAAGCTGCAGCGTGCACACGAAGCATCGCCCTACGCTTAAACCTCTCCCACCGGGGCTCCACGCCACGCCTGAACCCGACAGAGCCGGACTGACTGGCCCTGAGGGAGCAGCGGGGCGGGAAGCGTGAGGGGGACACGACAGATTCCACACCCCCCCCCCCCCTCAGAGACCGGGACGGGCCCCCGCCAAGCCTGGGCGGGAAGGGGAGCGCCGCAGTGCGCATGCGCGGCGCGGTTGGCGCCCGCCCAGCCGCCCCGGCGTGCCTCGCGCGCAGCCCGCGGGGCGGGCTCTCCTCACACAAAGGCGCAGGGCTGGGAAAATGGCGGCGACGGCGGCGGTAGCGGCGGCCACGGAAAGCGCCGGCGGCAAAATGGAGGAACCGGCGGCGGCCGCGGCGACGGCGGCGGCACCGCCACCACCTAACGGGGCAAGCAGTGCGGGGGATGCGCCCCCCAAGAGGTAGGGTGGTCGTTGTGGGGCCGCGCTACCGCCTGGGCCTGTCGCGCCGCATGCGGCCTCTCCGCGCCGCGGGCCTGGCCTCAGCCGGGCCGGGGCCGGGGTCGGGGCCGGGGCCGCCGCGCAGCCGGGGCGGGGCTGTCGGTAGGGCCGGGACTGGGGGGAGGGCCCGGAGCCGCTACTGGGGCCAGGGCCGCCGTTCGCCTCCAGGCGCGCCCCGGGAACCCGGGCGGGGCCTACCCGCTTCGGCGCCGAGAGTGGAGGGCGCGGAGTCGCCCCGGGAGGGCGCGTCCGGGGGCTCCCGTCGTCGGAGGTCGGAGCGGGGAAGGAGCCGGTGCCTCGTCCTGGGGGCCCGCTGTACGGCGGCCAGGGAGATGCTGGAGATCTTGGCCTATCCCGCTTAGGAAGTGTTTCTGTGCGGCCTTAGTGGACAACTCAAAGCCTCCCCGAGAGGTATAGGGTGTGCCAGCGGGGTGGGTTTTCATGTTCTAAGCTAATTACTTTTTGTTCTGTAATAGCTAAGCTCTCCTCGGGCAATCATCTCTCGTACTGCTGCGATATTTGGAGCAAAGTGTGCTCTGCTTAGTGGTTGATGATTTGCCTGTGGAGTGGCTTAGGAACACGAGAGACAAATGCTGCAAGAGCTTGAACGTGACGCCAGGCACTAAGTAAGGGTTGTGTGTCTGGTGTCAATGGAATGTTAAAGAAATTAAAAAAAAACAAACCCACCCAAACAACTGCAGGGGTTACAGTTCTAGGTCTGCAAACTTGGGGAAGATGAGCAGAAAAAGCCTGAAGTGCTTGTCCCTTTCCTATGTTAATGCTAACCTCATTTTGGAAAATTTCATAGTTAGCAAAGCTTTTTTTAATAACAAATCTGTGGCATAAAGAGCACATTTTCTTCAGTTGATTTTTGGCCCCGGGCCTTAAATGCTGTGGAGATAAGAATCAGCATTTTGAACCTGATGTTCTGTGAGTAATGTTTCAGACTTGAGGTCAGATTTATCTGCTGTTCCTGAGGTGTGTTCCATAGTTGTGTGTCAGGCTGCTGGTTGCTGCAGGCTGTTACACCTGGGCATGTTGCATATCTGAAGTGTGACCCAGAGCTTACAGATCTTAATAACAGAGGCCAGCTTGATGGTCTGTAGTTAATTGGTGATAATATGGGTATGGTGAGGAGATTGCGGTGTGTCTCGGTTTGAAAAACCGCTTTTACCTGCCTCTGCTGCCTGAGTTTGTGGATTGTGTTTCACATGACTGGGAAGGCAGTCGGCTTTCCAAGTGTCACTGTTTGGGAAAAATGTCTATATTGATTTTTTTCCAACACAAAATTGTTAAACTGTGCTTATGGCAACTGAAAAAATACTGTCATACACAACTCTTTCTGCCTTCTTCCTGCCAGGTGGAAACAGGCATGCCTGTTCGGAGCAGAGGTAGTCCTGATCCCAGAGGGTGGGGACCCCGGTGTCACCATGGCACAAGATACAGTGACATGTAATATGTTCGCCAGAGCTAGGGAAGGATCTTCCCATCATCTTTTCTCCTCCTCCTGTTGAGTGTTGGTACTTAGAGGATGTTCATGTCTTGTCTTGGATTCTGTTTACACCTCAAAGCTTGCTCTTGGCGACTGTAGCAGAGCTAATATGTAATCAGTAATTTGTCTTACATGAGGAGACAATTTATTCCTGGAAGTATAAGTAGAGATGTCTACTTTGCTCTGATTTCTTTTCCCCTGGCCCCCTTTATATTTGGAGTTTCTCCAGAGAGCTTATCTTTTTATCTAGGTGCAATTTTGTTTGTAATATCAAGCTCTGTGTAGCGAAGCTAACATGTCTACATTGATAATGCCAGCGTCCATGTGAGCATATTTTCAGTGTCCTTGGGAGGTGGGAAGGGGGATCTGCTTCTACTGGATTTTGATTCTTGCTGTGTTTAGTGATTTTTGGTACACTTGTTGGGTCCAGGTGGCATGTTTATGAAATCTTGCAGAGGAATGTGCACAATCATCTGTTTCTTTGGAGGAAATAAGAGCTTTCCTTTCAGTTCCTCCTTCTACACACATCACAAACAGGACAATTTTTCTTTCACTCTTGATGAAGCATTTCAGTTCTGTAACCCAAGGAAAAAAAAGAGTAGATAAGATATCTTCTGAAAATAACTACTTAAATGCACTATTTTCTGTAGATCTTGGGTTAGCCTTGGTGTAAATGGATCACAGTTACTCAGAGTTGTTCCGTATTGGGATGGGCAAAGCTGCTGTGGGAATTTCATCTCACTTGCCCTTCCAACTTAGGGATGCTCATGGTGTGTTTCAGAGGTGACATGGGGCTTGTTCCTTCCTGCTGTGTAGAACTCCCTTAAAAGAAGCCCTAAATGCTCAGTTGTTTTCACACTTGGTAAGCACATCTTTTAAGTGATCTCTTTGGACATGTGCCTGCCTGTTCTTGTCCTTTTGGTGTGTCAGACCCATGGAGGTGGTGTCTGAAATCCTGCAAAAGAAAAAAAAAGTTGCAGCTGAAGTAGTTTTCTTGATGTTTCTTTTGACCTGGCTGGATTTTGTTTTGCTGAATGTGATAAGGAGTATGTTCTAGGCTAGTGCTTGCCTTTAATGGCAGGTACTGTGGCTTGTCTGAACTCTTTACGGGTATATCAAAGCTTGAGGTGTTTTGAAGCTGACATGGGAGCCTTAAATGCAGGATTGCAAAAAATGTCTGCATCATACTGCATTACTTCGAAGCATGTTATACAGCAGTTCAACCCAGGGGGAATGTAAATAGTTCCAGTTTGAGGGATAACCATAAAAAACTGGGTGTAGCTTTTAACACCAGCACTAAATTTTGTGTTATTTCTTCAGCCAAACAGAATTTACAGTGTTAGAAGGATTGTCCTATTTTGAATCTATTTTTGGGTTTTTAATTACTTCATTATTCAAGAAGCTTTAAAAAAGTTCAGTGAGGGAAGGTCTAAAAATTTCACTTTTTGGTGAAATAAATATTGTACATAACTAAAGAACACTTTTTTTTTTATAGACCTCTTTTCCAGCATATTACATGGAGAACCTGTGCTTCTTTCGACCTGAAGTGATACATGATGGCCATGCTTAGAGCCAAGTTCTGTCTGTGGTTATGGCTGTATCCATAAAGTACAATATCTTTGTGTGTTTGCTTGTAATGTACCCTTGTGGCTGCAAAAGGGTGGGCTGCTATGTGATAAAAATGGGAAACCCACTCAAATATAAAACTTGATGTGTGCATACTTGTTTCTTCCCTCCCCCTGCAGGCTGTTGTATCTGTTCAGTGATTGAAATGGTTCTAAAGGAATGGGCAGTGTTGATGCAGAAGTGTGTTTACATCAGAGCTAGAATTTCTGATATGGCTTGGACTTTGCAGGGCTACATAGGTCTTAAGTTGAGCAAAAGCTCAGTGTATGTACAGATAAGTTTTAGAAACTTTACCAGCTTTTTTGACTAATGTGTTCTCATGAATTATTTCTAAAGATGTATTTCTGCATCTTCTCAACCAGCACAAAGTGAGCAAGGAGATTAATTGGATTAGTTAAAGGAAACCATGTTAGGCAGAGGCTGAAGTGTTTAACTCTCCTGTTTTTTTAAATACTGTTATTCAGTGGCATTTGTGTCCTCTTAAGACCTGATGGTCATCTAGGTTGGTTGAGAAATAGTCTTAAATTCTAATTTTTAAATTTTTGACCCGTTAGAGCGGATATCCTGAAATAGTTAAAAGAACTATTCAGTACGTTTGTTGGAATGCACAGAGGCTTTGAATTTGTGTTGTCCAAAGACTGTATTAATTGGAGGAGGGAAAAAAAAAAAGTGTTTTGAGGCAAGAGTCATTGACCTGAGTGTTTAGTTAGATACAGGATTATTTTGCTAAAATTCTTCTAGCTAAGACTACAAATGTGGTGGGTCAGTATATTTTTTGACTTAAAGGTGTTTAAGCAGTATAGCGTGCTAAGGAGGAAATAGGGTGGACATCTGGTCTGGAGCATCACGAGGAGATGGAGGGAGGCTTGGTCGGCTTTAAAGAGATTTAGCTTATGAAATCAAAAACTTTGGTTTACATTGGATATATGTGGGAGAAAATAGTGGGTCTTCATGACATAAGTTGTCTGCTGTTAGGAAATCTTTGTTACAATATGCTGTGTAGCGCTGGTACCATGTGTACCAGCTTTGGTTGAAAGGTGTACAGTTTTACAAATAATGTGAATGGATGACACTTTGCAAGTTTTGATTTAGTTTTAAGAACGTAACAAGTTATGTTCCAAGAGGTGGTATGACACTGATCAAATGCCAGAGTAGTTAATGTGTGTGATTATCTTTCTTTGCTTGCAGTGAAGGTGAACGACCAAGCCAAAATGAAAAAAGAAAAGAGAAAAGTGTCAAAAGAGGAGGAAATCGCTTTGAGCCATATGCTAATCCTGCTAAAAGATACCGAGCTTTTATTACAAATATTCCGTTTGATGTGAAGTGGCAGTCTCTGAAAGACCTGGTCAAAGAGAAAGGTAATGTACAACTCAGGTGGCCAAGTGATGTCTGTCATCTTACTTGTGGCTGACTTTGTAAACTTAAGAGTTGAAGTTCTGGGTGGACTTAGTGACATGAGTTTTGTAAAAGGTCTTCTTGAAGCCTTTTTGGGTGTTGCACAACATCTGCTCCCCGGCAGCCTTCCAGATGGCTAGTTCCTTTATAGGCATGTCGGCATATAGCTAATAGTGCTTCATCGGAGATTTCAAAGAGTATTTTTCTTAGGGGGGAAAATACAAGGCTTTTATCAGACTTTAGCCTTGACATGCAACAAAACTTTCTGAAGTATTTTAATGTCTTTTGGACAATAAAGGTAGTTATTTACTGCTGATCTGGTGTGTGCATATATAGCTCTGTCCCCAAACATCGTAGTGATTTGTGCTTAGATAAAGATCCATACTGCCATTTGATAGTAGTAAAATGTATTTAAGGGTGACCTGCAAAAAAGAAAAATCGGGTTTGTGCTTTGGCATGTGCTGCAACACAGTTAGGGCTTTGGAACTCATGTTCATGGTGTTTCCCCCTTCCTCACTTCTATTTAACTCTCCCATGTCAATGGGAGCCGCCTCAGTTTGTTGACTGTAGCATCTTCATCTATTGAAGAAGATGAAGAACTTGAGCTGACTACTCTCAGGTAGTGACAAGTCTAAATGTAGTGTTATTTCTTTAAGTTGATGCCCAACTTACTAGTTTTCAAGTCACCTTGGAAATGCAGCGGAGTGGCAAGAAAATACTTGGCTTCTCCATCATTAAAATGTCTCAAAACAAGAGTAACGAGTACAACCATTCCTCTTGTGGGTCACTTCTAAAATACATAGCCTCAGTCATAAATGTCTCTCAAAATCGTGATCAGTGTTCACTTGTGTTTGAACTAGGTAAGGAATGATAGCTAATGTGTTCACAAGGTGTGGCCTAATGAATGGGAAAACAAATTTCCAAAGGGTTTCAAAATGTTTGTCTTTGGAGGCAAAGTAGAACTGAGTCTGCGTAACGAACTTCAGGACTATAAGCCCTGGGAAGCTTCCATAATTAGAGGCTGTGAAACGATGATGCTTGAGATTTAGCAATGGTTTTCTGTAATATGAAGAATTACAGTCTGAAAGGCTGCTTTAACAGGCCCTAATTATGAATGGTCCCTTGCCTTAAACTATGCTTTCCCTTTGCTACACAAGATACATTGGTTAATAGGAGTATCTGTATGTGTAGATGTCTAATTTTAAGTACTATGTTGAATTCCGTTCCAAGTGTCTTGTGGTTTCTCTCCAGTTCACGTGGATGGAAAAGTCCGGTGTGAGATTGTTTCCTGCCTTGCTGTTCAGCTGCTCATTCCAGCAGATACTCCTAGGGGAACATTGAAACCTCTCCATTCTGTCTGCAGGGCTTGTTATGCTAAATATTGAGAAGCATTGTTCTTGGTTTTTGGGACTGCTTGTTAAAATACAACAGTTTAGATCTGCTGTGTAGTTGCGATTCGTTCTAATTAGTCACTGACTTCTACCAAATTGGTGCTCTTGTGCTGTGCTTGAACTTGCTCAATCGGTACTTCTTGATACAAGGCATAGTAGTTCCAAGAACCAGGAATGTGACGTGGAAAAATCTAAACGTTAGAATTCTTGGTTTGTAAGTGTAAGAATTACAGGCCAAATGTTCAAGGTTTTGGGAGCATGTGAAACAGATCTGTACACAAAGGGTAAACGTAGGCGTTTCATGACTGCTCCATCGCTTGGCAGTTGTGAAGACTTAAGCTGTTAGCAGCAATGGCATAGCAGGTTGCTGAACGTAGGAGGAGTTCACCTCAATCGGCTGTTTCGCGTCAGTAAGTATGGTTTAGGAGACATGAGCTTTGAGGTCTGCTCATATTTCTGCAACCTGGTTTTTCAGATGCGTACAGTCTTCTAAAGGTGACATCTCTCTTAAGAGTAATGCCTTGGTTCAGTCATTTCAGTGTATTTGTTGGTGAAACTCAATTACAGGTATGCAGTATGACATAGTTATTAATGAAATTAAAAAATGTTCTTGTTTGAAACTCCCTTGTATTGGCTGACAAACACAAGGTTCTACTAAACTGATGTAATCAGCATTGATAACTGGCAATTGGTGAATGGCTTCAGGAGAACAATGAGGCAGCAGTTCTTCAGCATGTAAGTGGAGTCTAAACGTAAACGTGATTGAATGCTAAACAACTGTCTTAATCTGTCCCCCAACAAATGGCTCTGTTTTAGGGAGAAAAATGGTAGTGCTTCATGGCAGCTGGCATAAGTGAGGTGGTACCATATGATAAAAAAGAATTTGTGTTTGAATTTGAGATATTTACCGATTCCTTTAGGAAATATAGAATTTTGTATTTTAAACCTTTTTCCTGACCAGAGTAGCAAGATGGCATACAACACCAGGAGAAAGATTAGCCGTAAAATGAGGCAATAATTATGTTCTGCTCTTTGCAAAGTCAGGAGCAGTTGCAGTCATGGCCACGTTCATGTCACATTGGAAGATTCCAGGACACCCCAGAGACTGTTTGTATTAGCACGGTTGTACCCACATTTACATAAGGCAGAGCTGTAGCAGGCATGCTTACCTCTTCATATCAAAACCTGGATGTGTGAACAGATGTGAGGAAAAGAAGAAATGAAGCTTTCCCAGCTTAAACTTTCTGTGAAGAACAGCAGCTGCTAAACTTCATGTGTTGCCTTCTTTCTTGCTCCATCTCCAGAAATGTTTGGAATCTTTGTGGCCTGCTAAAGATGTAACTCCTGCCCTCTTGCTGTTGTACATAGTCTCAGATGTTAGTACCGGTCCCAGATGTTAATACTGGTGAGCACTTTTTGTTACTTTGGTACTAATAGCTGTTACTCCAGTACCTGAAGACAGCTGTTGCTGGAGAGTCCCCTGGGTTTCAGTGCCTGAGATTCTGGCACATTGTGCTTGTAGACTGAAGTTTTAGGTGGGCAAAGAGGAAGGGATGAATAAGCAATGTGGAAATGCTGTTCCACATCTGACTTGTTCTCCCTTACTTTCAGTAGATGTGCTAATGAGTTGCTATATTTTCATTGGCCTTAACCATTTTTTGAAGGAGGCACTGTCTTTCATCAGTGGCTGCAGTGATCTTTTTCACTCCCTCTTTCCTGCCTGGGCTCTACAGAGCCAAAATTACCCATGTTTTTTTCTGGGTTCTCTTATGCAAAAGTGAGATGTCCCTTCCCCTACTGTGAAAGAATAGCTTGCCAACTCTTCTCTGTTTATACTTTGGGAGGAATGTTTTTCTCCTCCCCTTTTAACTAAAGCTTTGTACACGCATAAAGTGTGTTTCTCTTCTGTCTCCCCAGCCCAAGCACCCCATGTAACTTTTTAGGGGTTGCCTGTCATCAGCTTTAAACTGTAAATGAGGGAGGAGCTGTGACCAGTTCTGAATTGCTTTACGCTGGAAGTATTAGGCTTTTGATGGCAGGGTTCTCTTGCATCAGTCACATTGCTTGCAGTTCTTTACTTCAGAAGATGATGGGACATCTGTATAGTTTTGGTAATGTTCGAGAGTCTTCCTTCTCTATTTAAGTATTTACTTTTGACCCTGTAGGCCAAAGAAATAGCTGTGATATAAAGCATTTACCCCTTTTTCAGTTTCTGTGCTGCTTCTCTTGCTGAGACTTGCCTCTCTGCACCTTTCACGCTTTTCAGAGCTTCTTGGTTTGTCACTAACTGTTAAAATCATATTGCCCAACTTTAGAATCTTCAAAGTTGACATCTATGTCTGAGCTTGTTATCTTAGTTACTTCCCAGATATGTCTTTAGGGCTAGGTGAATCCATCTGAGCCATGCCTCAGGCCACCATATGGACGTACTTATCTGAGCTTCCTGAACAGTCATTGGAGAGTATCTGAATGCTGACAGACCAGCCTGACAGACCAGCCTGGCTTGAACATCTTAATTTTCTGTATAGATAAGTTTGGGAAGTGGATATAAAGTTTGAGGAGAAAAAAAAAAAAGACTGCAATGATTACTGGAGATTAATTTGGTTTGTATTTCTGGTTATTACAATGATTTCTGCTTGTTTTAGGAAACGCTGAGTTTCTGAACTTTCTCAAGTGTGAGTTTTAAATAATAAATCAGTCTGCTCTAAGTTAAGTCCTAAAGACACTATGGGGTACATGTTCCTTAATTATACTTGCATTTACTTAGAGCTAGTATTTTCTGCAAGTTTTATCTCCCCTTGGAGGCTGGTTCAGTAATAAACTCGAGTTCCTTAAGTAACAGTCTCTTGTGCTTGAGTGAAATTTCTTCACTTGTGGATATAGGATATGTTTCCTGATATAAGCCAACTGTTCTCTAGCAGAAAGAAAATCTGCCTGCATCACTGCATTTCTTTTGCCCTCTGAAGCAGGTTTAGTACAGGAATATCTGCTGTTGGTACTTTTCCATGGCTTGATTGCCTATGTGCTATCGTAGGCTACCCTTGTCTGCTAATGCTGCTTTATCCCCAGTGCCTGATGTTCTGATATACTGTGGCTTGGAACCTAGAAAAAAGTCAAATGTGACCCAGCATAAGTTCTTAAAAAAAAAAAAAAAGTTTCCTTTTCCAGCCTCAAACAATAGTCTCCTGGAAGAAGTGTCATATTGAATCGTTTTACATGTTTTTCAGGTGAAAAAATGCATTTTTACTGCAGTCATTCTGTGCTCTGGACTTGGTGTCTTGGATACTGAGCTGTTACACTATTTGTGTCGTTCCCCTCCCCCTGCTTTTTTTTAATTTGGCTATTCAGGAAGTTCAGATGTCCTTTGAAGGAAAACAGCTACTTCAAGATGTATATTTAGTTTTTAATATAGGTGTCTATAAGGCTTGAATGTGAAGCATTGAGCAAAATTGGCACATACTAGATTTTCTAAGTGACAAAAAATTGCTGCTGTGATAGACTCCTGGAAATCTTGTGGTTCAGAGGTCAGAGATTTGTTAAAAGAGTAGATGTTAAATCATATTTAATATGTTATGTTCAAGCTTGGCAAACTTCTTTGGAAGTGTTTGTGTGGATCTGAAGTAAGAATTGTAGCTGAATTTGATTAGTGGTTGGGAGAGGAGGGTCCTCAATCCAGGGCTCAGTAGTGTTACTAGGAGCAAAGTCGCAGACTTCTAACCTGTGAGTTCTGGCCTCTGTGAAATGGAGTGGTTTTGTATTGTAGGTAATCTGGGAATTTGTTGTCTTCCTACATAAATTGTTGAATCACACTTGCATTCTTGATCAAAGTTTGGTTGGACTCTGGCTGCTGCTGTTGAGATGGATGGCTTCAGAATGTCTTGGTAATGCTGAATATTTGGACACGCTACACGGCCACCATGTACCACCAAGGACTAGTCCAGGAGGACTGTTGACAGTGCAGTCCCTTTTGCTACACAGGCTGTGGAAACAATTCCATGTATACTACATGATATCACACTGTTCAGATTACAGGATGGAATTAATTTGTTAGACTTCATTTCTAGAAGTATTGTTTAGATAGTGAAGCTATGGCTAGTAATCGGACACTCTGATCTGCCCTGTCCCTTTCAAAGGGACTTGCTTGTTAGCCTCTACCAATCTCAAACACTGTCCTCATAAAAATGTGAATGGATCAGTTTGTTTATTCTGTCTAGCTAACTGTTCTTTGGCTGGAATGCTGATATTGCTAAATTTTTTTGGTTTTAAATAAGAAATGGAGATTAGAAGAAAAAGTAGTGATTTCATTAAGCATTCCTTTTCTTCCAGCTTTGAGAGAGACTTTTCAGGATGTTCGTATTGCATAATGACACTAAGTGTCCTATAAATGACGGGTCCTGTGGGAGGTCAGGCTGAATGCCTCTTCCTCTCTCTGTCCCTTGCTAAGAGGTAGACTCTTGGATGTGAGACATCAGTTCCTTGCTCAAAGTATGCTATCAATATTCAGACTGGGGCGTGGTTTCCCACAAAGATTGCTTTCTGCCTGTCGGATAATGCAACTTGGAGTCCTCCTGTCTTAAACTTTAAAAACTAGGACTTCTAAAACCCGAAAGAAAAAGTAAAAAAGTGTTTTCTTCGATTATTCTTCTGTATGCCAGTCACTTCAAAGGCAGCAGCCATTTCGGTAGTTGTATTCTGGAGGTACACGATATGGTTATGTGGTCATAAAAAGGCAATCCTAATCTTGTGAGGAAAGGTGCAGATGTAGTTTTCCAGTGCATTTTGCCTTATTGCTGTAGACAGTTTTGTCCTGAGAGCAAATATGGAAGACTGTTTAATACTACTTATTGAAGCTAAAAAAATGGACTTTATTGCAGCTTAACAAAAGGCTAAAAAACTGCTGAAACAAATAGTAGGCAGTCAGTGATCTCTTGGTCCAGGCTGACTCCGTTTTTGGAAGTTTGTCTTTAAATCCAGAGAAGAGCAAATAACTGTTCAAGTTCTGGACTATGGAGACAAGATTGAATACTATGTCAAGTGAAGGAAACTTGTTCTTGCAGACTTTCCCATGGATTTGGATTGCCTCAAGTAATGAGTGGGTACTAAAGATCAAGGAAATTGATATTGTGGAAATAGCTGGCTTTTGAAGTGGAGGAAAATCAAGAACATGTTTAACTGTTTTAAGACTTTACTGCATACCTGTAATTGTCCAGTTTTGTGGTCTAGAGAACATGGAGTGTTTCTGGGCTTTCTTATAAGGCAGAGGCTCCATACACGGTTGTTGATTGTTCTAAATTCCCATTGTTTTCTTGGCTTTTCTCCCTTGGTATATGTGTCGTCTGGAATCTGATTTGTAGTTGGTGAGGTAACATACGTGGAGCTCTTAATGGACGCTGAAGGAAAGTCAAGGGTAAGTGTTTGAGAGATTTCTTCTGTGGATTTTCTACATGACAAATGTAACTGTATGGTGGCGTGGAACGAAACGAAGTCAGGAAGGTAGAGAGTGTGTATGCTTAGTGGCTATAAAGTAGGATTGCTTAAAGCTTCTTTTGGGGTGGGGAGGAGGTGGGATGGGGCCTTGTAAATAGTGTTAGGGTGGTCTTCCACTGTGTTCAGTTGGCGTTGGCTGTTTGAATGACCCATGGACCCTAGCAGCATGTATAGTGGTACGGAATATTAATGTAATACTTGTGTTTTGGAAAACGTCACTGTAGTGGTTTGCTGAATTTGTAAGGCCAGTGTGCAAAAGCAGGTTTTGTAAACTACACTTCCTGTGCCAGTAAACAGAAGTCAATTCCTAAATGTAAATGTATATTGCCTTCATAGGTACTTAAGTCCTTTAGTCCAGTGACAGTATCTTACAGGGAAAAAAAAAAATAGGAGCATACTTAACTGTACTGAAGGATATGGATTTAGGGTGAGAGAATATGGCAAGGGTTTTGCTGTATGACAGAGAAGAACAGGTCACATGAAGCGTGTGGTATTTTTTTTTCTTGGAGAATCGGGACTTAGTTCTGTTTGTTACAACTTCAGAAACTACAGTTTAATCCTGTTAATGCATAAGAAATTATATCTTATGGAATTCAAGTATTGAAGGCTTTATTGGGTAAGATTACATTTATTTTTGCTATTAGGGCTAACTAATGTGATTTGACTTTTAAAAAAAGAATTTTTTGTGTGTATTTTGTGCTTTTACTTACTTTATTTCTTCTTTCTTCCCTCCTCTCCTCGCTGTTACTCGCCTGTGAAATCATCTCATCAGGGATGCGCGTAAGTTCACTTACGAATTTATAGCAAGAAATGAGGAAACTCTTAAAAAATAAGCAATGTTCTTAGATGTCTTGTATCCCCACAGTGTTGTTGAATTCAAGATGGAAGAAAGCATGAAAAAGGCTGCAGAGGTTTTGAACAAGCATAGTCTTGGTGGAAGACCATTGAAAGTGAAAGAAGTAAGACGTGCATCTGTTCTTTCAGTATGTTGAATTTGAAGGTGAAGGGGTAGTTCTTAGTCAAGATTCATGTCTGACTCATTTGCAGTTAAGAATAATTGACAAAAGCTAGAACTCATCAAATAGGATTAACAAAAGACAGTCAACCTTTTTTTTACTATCAGCATGTACTGCTGAACTTGAGTTTGAACATGATTATCGAGACTAAACTTGATTTAAAGAATAGGTGCTGATGGTAGCAATGCAGAACTTGGATGAAGCAAGAGTTTGGCTTTAACTGCAGGCATACTTGTTTAGTGATTTGAAGAAGAAACCTGCATAAGTGTTGTTTGTTCTTGACTGCCTTCGCTTTTAATTCTGCATCATAATGAATGTATTTTACAAACAGTTTCACAGAATAAGCTGTTTTCTGAAATACTTCAAAGATCTATTTCCATTTTAATGGCTTTGCTATTGTCAACCAGTATGACATGCTCAACTGTACCATGAGTTAATTCTTAACCATTGACAAGTTTAAAATTTTATTCTAGCAGTTTGGAACCTGTCACTGCACTGAAGGTTCAGTTGAACAAAACCAAAAAGGGACTTACCCTAAGGCCAAGAGTCAATGCTAACACCGAAGTATGCGAGCTATGTTCTTGGCTAAGCAGGCTTCATATTCTGCTGTGCCCTGCCCACTTAATGGTGGGGGGTGAAAGATGTCTGCATAGGTATAAGGTAGTGAATGTGTGCAGAAGGTCTTCCCTAGGTAACCTGCTTCTTGCTGTAGTCTGAGGAGCACTTGGGAAGAAGGATGGGGACAGCAAGTGGCAGCACTTCTCAGATCTGGCAGATTCTGTAAATAGAGTAATGAATTCTGGGAGCAGCAGCCTGCTTCTGGGTGCAAGCCATTTTCTGGCACTATTGACTGCTCGCTACCCTTTAAAGAAAAGAAGAGGTGAAATGGAAGGTTAGAAAAACATAGTTGCACCTGGAAGTCATCAGGCACTGACTTTTCTGAGAGGCCCTTGGAAGAAAAAGCTATTGAGAGTGGGCCACAGGCCACATCTGGGTCAGTTTTCCTGTTAATGATACACCATTGGTACTGAAGTCAGGTTGCCCTTTGGTATTAGTCCTTGAGAAGAGTTGGTTGTAATTTGCCCAGCTCTTTATGAAACTGTTGTCATACTTGAATATTTCTGCCTGTATGACAGATGACAATTTCAGATACTTGAAATTGGTGAAGAAGCATTTTACCAGTATTAGGGAATTTAGCAACATTTTCCTCAGCCAAGTGCCCCAGTCTGACTGTGTGGAATGAATTAAGTTAATGTGGATGGCCGTTAGCATAGGTTTTGCCAACAGTCTGGTACATACCTCTCTGTGTCGGCTGTGTCACTGCTGAGGAGCATGGAGGCCTTCAAGTGACATAATAAAAATCCTGTGGCAGATCTTTGCCTGATCAGAAGACTTTAGTTTGTATGACAACCGCTCCTGGCTTTCTGTTGGAGCTAATCTGGTTTTAAGCAATATCCTATTTTAACAGTGAAATAGGAAATTTTAAATTGAGAAGTGACTTGTATTCACTTTAATGTGTTCTCCACCTCAGACTACTATGATTTTCTGTAGCTGAAATAATAATGTGAAAGCTATCCTTTCTCCTGTTTTCAAAACATGCTATTGTTTAGTCTTAAAATTCAGATCAAGATTCAAATTAACTCAAATAGCTTTTATTTTTAAAGCATCTGTATTTCTGACTAATTAATTCTATTTGACATTTCACTTTCTTCAGCAGTCTTGCAGTGCTGGTGCATTTTGCTCACTGAATACAGTGTGATGTTTCAACCTAAGTAACCTAAGTTCACCTTGTATTGTGAAGGTGCTTACGTTCACTTTCAGTATAAAGTGAAGTGACAATAATTAATCTTATTTCCTTCCTTGAATTCTTCATCCTATGCTTCATGTTCTCTGGCATGTCTTAAAATCGTGAGATTATGTAGTAATAGGGGGATACATTAAAAGTTTTTTTTTGGGTTAGAAAGCCAGTGTGTGGGGGGGAAAAAAAGCATTGCCCAAACCAACATTCGTGAAATTTTACACACTGTATCTTGTCTTGTAAAGAAGTCGAAGTGCAAGGTAAATGAATGTTGCATTGTTCTGAAGATGCCAAGAGTTAGTTGGCGTTTTGTCTTCCAAAACCTCTCCAATGCCATTTTGGGTTTATCAGTCTTTGGAACAGATGTAACTGTGAGGTTTATTGTTGGTACTGAGTAATAGAGAAACACTTTCAGAGCTGGGGGAAATGCATGAGTAGGAATACCTTGCTAACTTGAAGGGTGCTGGCATATTGATTAAAAGAAAATAAATTGGTAGATGGCAATGGTATGTGAAATAGTTGGCTGGAAACCTATAGGGAGCAGATAGCCCTCTATAAAGGGAAACCCCTTCCTCTTTTTACTGTTTTAGTCATGCCACTAAATCCCCACATGTTTAGTGGAGTCCAGAAGGAATGGAGTATGTTGTTTCTGTTTTTGCAGGATCCTGATGGTGAGCATGCCAGGAGAGCAATGCAGAAGGTCATGGCAGCAGCTGGTGGAATGGGTATTGGTCCAGGCCCGGGTGGCCCCGGCATGATCAATATCCCGCCTAGTATACTCAACAATCCCAACATACCCAATGAGATCATTCATGCCTTACAGGCAGGGAGACTTGGAAGCACTGTCTTTGTTGCAAATGTAAGTCCTGTGTAATCTATGAACAGAATATCTGGGTCTTAACTGAGTTAAAACTAATGAATCAGAAGAAAAGCCTTAGACTTTCAACTCTATTCCAGTAAAACTGAGTAGTAACTTACTCTGTGGCTAGTCTTGTTGATTCTTTGTGCTAGTGAAGTTGTAAATTAAATGTCTATTAATTTGTTATGGTGTCTATTAATTTGTATTTTCCAACAAAGCCAAGAATGTTGCATTAAGCTCTAGCATTCTTTATGCTGTTTAAATTTTATCCATCTCTGTGAAGACTCTTTGTTTCTTAAGATTGCTGTTACTGGGAAAGGAAACATAAGAACGCTAAAGCTGTCTTTTGATGGCAATCTTTCTCATGCTTCCAATATCACTTCTCTTCCAGTTGGATTACAAGGTTGGTTGGAAGAAACTGAAAGAAGTATTCAGCATGGCCGGTGTTGTGGTTCGGGCAGACATACTAGAAGATAAAGATGGCAAAAGTCGTGGGATCGGCACTGTCACTTTTGAGCAAGCTATAGAGGCTGTTCAGGCTATATGTATCCTTGAAGAGTAATGATGGTAAATAGTAGGCAAATGACTTGGTAAACAAAGCAGGATGAAAATAGAAATTGTAGTATTACAAGTGAGACTATTGCCATGTCACAGAAAGTCAAGCCATTGCAGTGGATGGAAAACGTAAGGAAAACTGAAAAAGAGAAAAAAGTCCATCTTGAAGGAATTGTTGCTATTTGCTCGGAATCGTTAATAAAGTGGATTCTCTTTCCCACATGTGTTTCTAGCCCAAATAATAAATTTCTGTCTTTAGGTTGTAGCTAGTA
Organism: Buteo buteo; assembly: GCF_964188355.1. Lineage (NCBI taxonomy): Eukaryota > Metazoa > Chordata > Aves > Accipitriformes > Accipitridae > Buteo > Buteo buteo. The sequence continues at coordinate 3,626,463 of NC_134180.1, forward strand.
TTAAAATGCAACTTCTGAGAAAAGTTTTGTCTTAAATTCCTGTGATGAAGGTAAGGGAGGAATGCAACAAGTCTGTTTGCAATGTAAGATGGCTTGACTTAGCATGTTCCTCTGTTGCCTGTATTCTTACACTGTGCAAGCGATGGTTTGCTACATAGCAATTGACAAAAACCAAACCAACCAACAGCAAAGTACAGATACTACTGTGTGCATGATCTCTCTACTCATGGCTATGGTATAGAAAGGAGAAAAATATTTCCTCCCTGCCCCCCCCCCCCCCCCGAGTTTCTCTTTCTGTTTGAATGTTAATTCCATTCTGCATGTGCACCTAAAAAGTTGAGCCTTGTGGGAGCAAGACTTACAGAAATTTCACATGATTCACTAGCATGGCATACTTCAAAATTTGGTTATTTGTTGATTTGGAAATGTTGAGAACTTTTGCATGTTTTTTCCTGTTTTAAATGGCTAAAGTTACTGATGAAACATTTCAACAGCTAGGCTGGTTTGGAGTTGCATGTTGAGTGATCTCTTAATGAACTTAGTCTTAACCAGAAGAGTAGTTTTAACTTGTGTTTTAATTTTAAAAAGCCATTCTTTGAATATTCAGTTATTTGGATTTCAAAGCTTTTTAGTTTCAGAGAAGGCAGGGGGACTTGTGATAATCTGTGAATGATAGTTTAAGAAGTGACCTGGAGAGGTGTGGTTTTCTGACTAGGTTTTCGTACTCTGCATCAGATAGCACTTGAACCACATAAAGTCTTAAAGCTTTAAGTGCTTGAACAATGATCCTTAATGAAACAATAGCGATGTTTAATGGGCAGCTGCTGTTTGACAGACCGATGCATGTAAAAATGGTAAGTATGTTCAAATTCTTACTGCTCTTTGAACTGGTAATTGTGCTCCTGATTTTGGATGATGTGTGGTTTCAAGGTTGGGTTGAAATATGGTGGGGGAAGTGTGTGAGCTGCCTAATTCCTAGTGCCAACTCATGCCATTAGGGAAGGTTGATTCTGATTATTTTGCTAAAAGACAATCATAAGTACAGTGAAGATTGCTTTAGGTTTAAGTTTGTGTGGTTTTAATTTAAAAAAAAAAGGGGGGGGGCAAGAAAGAATTTCTTTTCTTGCAAACTTTAAAGTATTGAATTGTGTTTAGGATGAACGAGCCTTTCCCAAAGGAGACTTCTTTCCTCCAGAGCGACCCCAACAACTTCCTCGTAAGTCTCTCCTGCATGACTGAACATGTTTTGGTTTTTTTTATTTTGCTGTTCAGCAACTGGGGTCCAATCCCAGCCCCAGTAAGACTCTGGTCCAGACTTTGGAAAGCTGGGATCCAAATGGTCTAAATAATATCAAAGGGGGAAATAGTAAAGAGCAGCTGCTCAGTCTTGTCTTTTTTTTTTTTTTTTTTTTTGGATACTTCTTTCAGCTCATAGCTAGAAGCTTCTCTTAAAACAGTATCCCATTCATGTTCTCAAGGCTTCCAGATCTCTCAGTTGCAATTCAAAGACCTCCAATGCCTTGTAAAACTACTGTTAATAGTAGGATTTAATGGAAACATAATTAATCAGTCAATAGGGAAACATGTGCCTCCTTTTACTTGATGGTATTCTGGGTATGTAATGTTTTTCCTTCAATTGAAAGGGCTAAATTGAGGACCTGAGAATCTTCCAGGTCTTCAAGTTTCTAAAGGGGATCTTATAAATATATATATCGATACCTGAAGGGAGGGTGTAAAGAAGAGGGAGCCAGGCTCTTTTCAGTGGTGCCCAGTGACAGGGCAAGAGGCAGTAAACATAAACTGAAATACAGGAGACTCCATCTGAATATAAGGAGACGTTACTGTGAGGGTGACTGAGTACTGGAACAACAGGTTGCCCAGAGAGCCTGTGGAGTCTCCATCCTTGGAAATATTCAAAAGCTGTGTGGATCTGGTCCTGGGTAACCAGCTCTAGGTGACCCTGCTTGAGCCAGTGGGGTTGGAGCAGATGACCTCCAAAGGTCCCTTCCAACCTCAACCATGCTGTGAGAAGATCCTAAAAGTATTGAACAGGAAGAGTCTGGGTTGGAAGGGAAGAGCTAGAGGTGGGAGAACACAGGCTTAATTTAAATACAGCACAAATGTAAAGTGTGGCTGTTAACGTAATTCCGTTAATTTAGCCAGTTGCTGTTTTCTTGGGCATGGGAACCAAACCTGTTGTGTGCTGCTAACTTGCACAATTTGTGATCATCAATCCATCTATCCCTTAATCAGTTCAGTTTTCTGTGTATCTGTCAAAGCCTTATTTAGCAGCAGTATCATTCATGGTTATTATTGCTGCCTTGACTTTCTATAATGGTATACCTCTTTTTCAAGAGAAAGTCACTGGGTTCCAGTTTAATTATCTTTGTATAAAACTCAACAAATACCAATGGAAGCCTGTTTCTTGGCCTGTATTGGGGTGGGAAAGGGGTATCTTGTGTTGTTTTAAAACAAGATTCAACACTTCCTGTGTTTATTATGCTGAGCTGTAAATGAGGAAGTCCTCTTCTCATAGGCAAAGAATGCCATTAACCTGTTGTTTGATGCAAGTGCAAGCAGAGAACTCTTTCTTCCTGATTAACCATAAGGAAAATATGAGGGCTTTTTCTTCTTTCTTTGGACTGGGGAATCCTTAATTCATTTGGGTACAGGAAGATTCAAAATTATGCCTGGGAATGATATACTTTGTTTGCTCAGAGAAGAGGCTGGCTGTGTGCTCTGAATTCTATAGGTGGCTATCATAATGATAGGTTGAACTTTGTGGTTAAATTCTTACCTACAAGGGGAGAACCTTGGCAAAGGTGGAAATAAGCCATTTGTCAATCAAGGGTAATATTGTGCAAAGGTTAGAAGATCTTTATACTAAATTGCCCACTCTATTCTCCTTAGACTGAGGAGTTGCACAAAATAAGCAGTGTTCTAGCCAGTTATTTTTCAGGAGTCAGCTTAAAACCAACCAAACAAGCAAGTTTTCTCAGTAGTAAGATGGAAAATGGATTATGAGAAAAAATATTTGAGATAGTTTTTAGTATATTTCAAGACACATCTACTCTGGATTTACTATACACTTTCATGCTTTAAGTACACACCCCAAAGTGGGAACACAGCAAGCTTTTTGGAGAATGGAAGTCAATTACTTAAGAATAAAACTTGCTGTTTTGTCAAACTATGGAAAGAAGGCTTTTTTGATATCTGAATATTTTCTTCAGATGGTCTTGGTGGTATTGGCATGGGATTAGGACCTGGAGGTCAACCTATTGATGCAAATCATTTAAACAAAGGCATGGGAATGGGCAACATGGGACCTGGAGGTAAGAAGATTACTCCTATGCTTTTGTTTCATGAGAGCTTTAAGCTATGTAGAAGGTAGATAGCTTTGTTTTGCCTACACAAAAAGTTGAAGTGTTTAGGAGTGTTAAAGCCAAATGAGTTTTTGTTGAGCTAAATAATAAGCTTGATAATGGAAACTTGAATTTAACCAACTGCTCCATTTTTTTTCACTGTGGTCAAGGCACAGCTCTCATTTTCTGACTCTTGAGCATGAGCAGCAGACACTGCAAATATACATTAAACTTTTAAAACCATCTGTCACTTTTAACACTTATTAGTGGGCTTGCAAATCTTTGTTTAGGATATGTTTAAATAGCACAAGTTTTAAAGAGCCACCTAAAAAGTAGCACACATTCAGCTTTCAATTTATAAATGCCTATGGGTTTTTCCCCTTTGCTGCTTTATTTTCTGAGAAGGAATGTTGCAATCTACTCAGAGTTTTGTCACTTATAAGCTCTTCAGTCCAAACAATGGACGTGTTGTATGGTCTCTATTTCTACAGCCAGTCTAATGGCTGAACTTTTGTAGAATTACATCTGCTATATAAAGCTTTCTCTTTTATTTTGAGGAATGGGAATGGAAGGCATGGGCTTTGGAATGAATAAAATGGGAGGTAAGCTGTGTTTTTTGACATGTCTATAGCTTGGGCTTTCTGAAAGTCATGTAAACCTAGCCATATGTGTCTATCAGGCATTTGTGTTCTTGGAAATCGTCACCAATTTAGTAATAACTTGTTCCTTTTTGAGTATTAATAAAACTGCTGTAGGTGTATGGGGAAGGGTTAATACTTCAGATAAAACATGACCAATGTTTTTGTCATGTGACCTGCTAAAAGCTGCCCTTGGTTTAGGAGATACGGTGTGACAAAATTCTGACCAAATTTGTTTTGTGAATCTGTGGTACAGAGTTGTCTTGGTGCCTGTGGAAATGTTCTGTTGAAAGCAGCTTATGTGGGTGAAGTGTAGTGTTAAGTTGAAATGCATTGCTAAAGAATCCTTGAAAAATATTTTCTTTTAGGGATGGAAGGTCCTTTTGGTGGCATGGAAAACATTGGTCGCTTCCCAGCTGGGATGAACATGGGCAGAATGAGTGGTAGGCATTGGTTTTTTTGTATATCCAACTCCTGACTTGGGTTGTCTGAAAGTGTAACACTGGAGAGACTCTAGACTGGTCATTTTCATCTTCTCAGCTTTTATTGGACAAAACTTAAAGCTTATAGCTGATATGGTGTCTGCAAGTCACTTGTGGCTTCTGAGCTGCAGAAGACAAGTGATGCTTTGAGGTTGTCTTGAACGACTAGTTTAGAAAGAGATAAACTGTGCTCTATCTCTATTCACCAGAAAGGCTTCTCCACTGCAAAGTGGCTGCCTCAAATGTGTTTGTCCATATTGAGATGAATCCTGCTTTTTGTTGTTTTCTTGGTCTCAAGAAGACATGATGAAATGATCAGGAGAACATAATTAAAAACTTGCCTTGCTGTTAATCTTTAAAAATTATGCCCGTATTAAAACATTCTCTCAGGAGTCATTTAGACACCCTGAAGAACATATCAAACTTAATCTTTTCAGAGATGGATCGTGCCATGGGTGGAGGATTTGAAAGAGAATTTGGAAGAAATGAAATGGGAATGTCTCGTAGTTTTGGAGAGACCTTGGAGAGAGGAATAGGTAAGTATAATAAGTTAAGTACTTTACTGCCTGCTTTTCGTAACTGAAATGTACATAAAAATTGTGTGGTTTGTTATAACAAAACAGACTACATTTTATATATATTTGCTGTAATAGTTTGGTTTTGATCAAACTCCTCAGAGCTGTACAGAAGGCAGGTGGATACACTAGTAGTGATCTGTGGGGCTGTTTAATTTCAGTTGTGACAGCAAACTGTCTGACAGTCTTAATACACTGCCTTGTGTCTTGAAACTTCATGCTGAACTTCAGTATATGTGTGTGGCAAAGAGGAAGGTTCTGAGTGATGCATGACCCAATCCTGTCACTAAAATGTAGTCTGTGGCCTAGACAGCAGGGAGGAAAAATATGGCGAAACCTTAATTGCCTTCCTCTCCTCCCAGACATTTTAGGAATCTGGTATAGACTCACACATCAGATGACCAAAGAGAACGCCTTACTGTGTAACTCATGCAACACTAAAATTAGTGTTCTGTTGGTCTTTCCTTTTGAACCCCAGTGGGAAAAGGAAGACTATCAATATAGCAAATAACTTGGTGTAAAATATTACTTGAACTGAGCAAGGATAGTGCAGTGCTGTTCTGTCTGTAACAGCTTTGAGATGGCAAAACGTATTAATCATGCTTTGTGGAAAGATACAGAACTTGAACATTTTTAATGTCTTCTGTGAGCATCTGTTCCGTGTGTGTACAGCTTGATTCAGCCAGTTCCTGAGATTGCTCTGTTATTGCTGTGCTCTGTTAATTTTGATACAACCTAAGTTCATTTTTAAAGGAAGTGAAATGCAGTACACTGTTGCTGACACAATTCAGATGACTCTATAAAAATTGGATCTTGTATTCAAGGAAAGGTGATCTTTTTTTATGAAAAGTCCTTAAAAAAAAAAAGGACAAAAATACCCTTACCTTAAAATTAAGGTTGCAAAGCAAATACAGCCTTCAAAAAAACTCAAAGCCTTTAAAGCAGCAATTCAGTTATGGTAACTCACTTTTATTTATATATATATATATAGCATAAGGCAATAAAAAATAGTTTTGAGGGAGATAATCTTTAAATAGGTAAGCAACATTACGCATTAAAACACTTCGGAAAAAAGATTACTGACAGACTAGAAAAAAATATTTTTAGACTGTCAGCTTTGCTGGCAGCTGTCCATTTTTTAAATGCTACTGGTAAGATACTGATTTTTTGTTTTCACTGAAAACAAAGTCCTGCTCCTTCCTGCTGCCTGTATAACATTTAGCTTCCTAGCAAGTTGCCCAATGGAAATATTGAGTACTTCATTACTGAAATAGTCCAAAACTGCAGAATTTCTAAAACAAAGCTGAACCCAAATATCTCAAAGTAGGCAGACTTCCCCCGTGGTTCCCAATTTACAGAATTAATTTTATTTGCTTAATGACTGAATCACAACATTTAATAACCAAGAGTTGGCTCTGCCTGCCTGCACAGGTTTAGCCCTTTTCTGGGAGGCTAAAAACAAATGCACAAAGCTGCTGGCTTTCAGCTGAAGAAATACTAAATGTTCATTGCTGTTGTTTCTTCATTTAATAAAAAAAAAAAAAGCCAACTTGCTTGCACAAGTATAAATGTCACGTAACCCCAAACCAGTCTGTGTTATTTGAGGTACTACTGAAGCTCAGAATACTGAAGCAGGATGAGTGCTGTTCGTAAATGTGGTTGCTTTGGTTTTCTTGGCTCATCTTAAGGTTACGTAATCTTGCTTCTCATCATTAAATATATGTAGATAATTTAAGTACGCACTTTGTTCAAGACTTTTTCCCCTCAAATAGGAATCAAACTGCAGTGCAAAACTTGATTTGATAGATAAGCTAAGATCCTTTGTACAGCAGCAAAATAGCCTAAACTATAGGGGAGTGATCCTTTTACTGCGGGAACTCAAAAGATTGTAGCAGTGCCAGGACAACTAAGTCAAAAGATTTTATGTACCAGACATAGAAACCCTATTCTTGCTTGTGTCTTATGGCATAGGCAACCTTTTTATATTTCTTTCCACATTAAAAGGCCAAGCATGCTTGTGACTTTATAGTGGTCATTCTGCTGTGGTTCTTGTGTGGAATTTGCTGTCTTTTTCTTGGGAGTTCTGGTGATGAGAAGGCTTTTAGGTTTGGGCAAACTTTTCTTGTAAAAGTCTCTCCCTGGCTTGGCAGAAGGAATGTTTGAGTTGTGTGGCAAGGATGATGCGATTTCATTTCTCTTCCAAGCAATCTGTATTTGAACTGTAATTTCAGTTACTAAATGACTACTCTTGCTGTGTACTTCCCAGTGTACTGCACAGGGCAGCTAGCAGCTAAGATTATATTTAAAGTACTACTTTTGCCACCTAATCTTCTCCTAGGTTTGCATATTCCTTCAAAATTTTCTCCTTTGGGGTTGTTTGTTTTTTTTTTTTTGAAGGCTTTCTTTGTGCATACAGAAGTTAAGCTCCTTAGCTAATGTATAAACTTTTCTTCATCCCAGGTGTAGTATGTGGTCTGATGAGATGACTGCCCCAGCTAAATCATGTGTTGTAGTTGTGATGGTCTGTGTAATCAACAATGGCACTCTTCTTACTATCTGAAATAAAACTTTGCTTCATACTGTGCTGCAACAGAGCGCACAGCTTGCAGTCGCTTTTCTGAGTAATGATAGAGCTTAAAGCATTTCAGTAGTGTAAGGATGCACTAGGTTCGTTTGTCCCTGTATGACTACTGATAATCTGTGTTGTGTTCCAGGTGGTGGAAATGCCAGCATTCCTGGGATTGAGAGGATGGCACCTGGCATTGATCGTATGGGCTCGGGAATAGAAAGAATACCTTCCGGGATGGGGCATGGGATGGAGAGAGTAGGGTCAGAAATAGACAGGATGGGTCTTGTTTTAGATCGCATGAGCTCCAACGTGGAGCGAATGGGTTCAGGAATTGACCGAATGGCCCCTCTGGGCATAGATCACATCGCTCCTAACATCGAGAGGATGGGCCCAGCTATTGAGAGAATGGGTTCTGGCATAGAAAGAATGGGTTCTGGAATAGGCTTTGGTATCGAGAGAATGGGTGCTGCCATTGACCGCGTTGGCACCACTATGGACAGAATGGGATCAGGCGTAGAACGTATGGGTTCTGGCATGGATAGAATGGGTATAGGTATGGAGCGTATGGTCCCTGCTGGAATGGGAACTGGAATGGGTCAGGTGATAGAGAGAATGCCAGCTGGTTTGGATCGCATAGGTGCCACTCCTATGGAAAGAATAGGAATAGATCGTATGGGTGCTGCTAGCATGGAGAGAATGGGCTTGGAGCGCATTGGAGCCACTAACATGGAAAGAATGGGTCCTGCTATGGGACAGGGCATGGGAGCAGGCATAGATCGAATGGGACTTGCAATGGGAAGCAATTTTGAAAGAACAATGGACATGGAACGTGGAAACTTTGCAGGCAATTTTGCAGGCTCCCTTGGAGGAACTGGAGGACCTGCAGCTGGGGTGGCCAGAAAAGCCTGTCAGATATTTGTGAGAAATGTGAGTAGCCTTCTTCCTACCTCTCCTTCACAGATCATGAAATTAATTGGTACTGACATGTTGATCTCATCTGTGCTCGGTTGACTTCAGTCAGAATATCTAATACTGGATGCTGCCAAAGGTGGAGTTAGGTAGGCTTTTGTGAGTTGAAGCCATTTCCTTAACAGGAGAAGAGCTCTCTGCATCTGTAAATGAAGATGGTGAACAATGGCTGTCCCAGGATGGAAAGCTTGTTTTGAAGAGTTGGCAGGGCTTGCAAGTTGTTCAACAGATCCTCAGTAATGGTCTGTTCTTTTCTCTTCACAGCTGCCTTTTGATTTTACATGGAAAATGCTGAAAGATAAATTTAATGAATGTGGTAAGTTACTTTATCACTGGTAATTAATCTGAGAATTGAGTATGAATTAAACAGTAAGTCGTGGCTCTGTATGTCCCTGACACTAGTATCTTAACTAAAATTTCACTCAGACTTACTGAAAAACTAGATCTCAACATTGACGAGTGGTGTGAGGATGTTTACTATCTCTGCTGTACCAGCAAGAGTTCTGCAGTGTTGAAAAGAAATGCCTGGCCAGGTGATAACCCAGCTAACATGTGCTTTTTCTGAGCATTTGTTCCCTTCTCCATCTCAGGGGCTGGGTTTATCATGTGGATAGCCTTTCTGTAGTTGCAGAAAGAGAGAGGAATAGAGATATGGAAGTCCTGAGAACTGCTGAAAAGCACCTGCACAGATTCTTTTACATCTAAATGAGCATAGTTGTCTGGGAAAACTGTCCTTAAACTAATTGAAAAAATTCTGAATTCAGCTGCTGACTGTTGAGGTGTGCTGTTCAGCTTCAGGCAGTTTTTTCATGGCAGTAGTTGCTGTGCCCAGACCTTGCTCCCCAATATCTTGTGCTGCTCATCTGATGGCAAAACCAAGTCCCAGCCTCATCAGTTGTGATGTGAAGTGGGCGTTGACAAGTTGACAGGGCTTGTTAGCTTGTGCTTTGTGCCATTCATCTACTTCTGGTGCCGCTGCTTGACCGAGAATTGAGAGAACCAGTTTGAATTAATTCATCTCTTAAACTGAGAACACTTCTTTAAAACAATGACTTGGTAAAGTTGTGCTGCAGCTTTAAGTTTCAAAGTAATGGTAGCTTCTAAAGGTATACTTTCTGTGCCTTAAGGTAGAGAACTATGATTTGAGAGAGAGTTACGTGGTACCTGCTGGGTTAAACAAGACCCTCTCTTTTCTTTTTAAGGTCATGTGCTGTATGCTGATATCAAGATGGAGAATGGGAAATCTAAAGGATGTGGTGTGGTTAGATTCGAGTCCCCAGAAGTAGCTGAGCGAGCCTGCCGTATGATGAATGGGATACAGCTTCGTGGGAGGGAGATTGATGTGCGAATTGATAGAAATGCTTAAGTAGTTGCCTTTTTAACACTGATACCAGATTTTTTGAATTTGTATTTTTTCTTGTTAACCATTTTAATTTGACTGGATGTAAAGGTGTTAAAACAATTCAGTTGCTTTCTGGAGTAATTTTAATTACTTTTTTAACAAATGGATTTCCATTTTACTGTTTTTTGCATTGAAACTGCAATGTGCACAATCTTTTTTTGTAGTTGTGGCATCTTGTTGACATTACAGATGTAAACAGTACGACTTTGATAATAAATGCAAGTTAAAGATTTCAGTCACAGCATCCGTTACTGGCAGCACATCCTATGCTTGCAAAAATACCTGTAAACTGAGCTCAGTAAACTAGAATTTGTATTCTTTTGTGAAGTGTCAAGAATGTTCCTCTTAGTTGTTGGTTTATGAGAGTATGAACTGGTCTTTAAAATGATGCATTTGCGCAGTCGCATTAGTGTTCGAGTGTCTTTGGGGTGCAGGGGACTTCCCTTTCCTGTATCGGACCTAATTGATGACCGCTCTTAGCAAAAGGCTGGTAGCTTCATTTCTCTCCAGTGGCAATGCTGATTTAAAAAAAAAGAAAAAAAATCAATAAAATATCCTCTACCTTCAGTTGTGTCAGTGCCATTCTGACGGCCTGAACTGAAAATGGGACTTAAAAACCTCATTTTTTTTGTTCTAATGTGGAGCATTTCAGTGGGAGCTGTGCACACAGGTGTATTGGTTCCAGTCAGGGGTGAGGTGCAGCAGGTAAGTGGCAAACAGCTGCTGCGGGTGAATGGCAGAAGGTGGGATATTTCACCTTCTCCTGCAACAAGTAAGAGTTTTAATAACACAAATTGAAAGTGATTATTTTTGAGTGGGAATTCTTCTGGCAGGAGGAGAGCTGAAGCTTTATGCTGAAGACAGGGTTTCTTGCCCTTTCCTCAGTTTAAGAGCTGCATGGCCTCCAAAATTAAATTCTTCTTCCAGTAATGGGAAACAAAAAGACAGTGTTGTTGTGGGCTTGATTCTGTCAGCAGGATGTTGCTGGCTCAGAGGCGGTGGTAGCGCTTCCCTCTCTGTTGTCTCTCCCATCGAGATACATCAGTATCATCTCGATGACACTGAGCGAGTGAGGACCACTAAAAATTCACCCACAGGCTTTGTTGCACAAAGCTGTCATCCACACTGTATCCCATCAGGAAGCTGTTTGAAGTGTAATTGCCTGTAATTGTTAAATTGTTGTCTGGTGCAAGGTCGGCTGCTGGTGCCTGTGTTCTGCGACACAACTGTGTTGTGCTCCCAGAGCCAGAGGGGTGTCAGAAATCCTCACTGTGGAAAAATAGCTTGAATGGGGTGCTCTAACTGTTCTTAGAACTACTGTGTAGGAAAAAAAAGTCACAACTTGATCTTTGTGTCTTAACCCTTCTCCCCACCACCCTCTTCCCTACAAGCTTCAAGATGAGCTCTCCAGAAAGCCCTCTGCATGTCAAACCGTTGAGGTTTAGTTTCACCTTTGCTTTCTCAGCAAGGAGAATCTCACCTTTCCAACAGCCCCTTCTCTCTCTCACCCCTCTGTTACACCGACAGAAGTACTCCTGCGATGAAACTGCCCCATTAAACTCAGCTGTAGTTCACCTGTGGTTTGTTTTTTTTAACATTACAGTTTCCTTTTGCACAGCTGTGCTGACCAAAGGTAAACCTCAAGCCAGCCTTGTTATCACAGAAAATGGAGGGATGAGCTGTGTTTTTTGAGTGGGTGTGTTTGCTGCTGCTGCGAGGAGGAAGGCTTCCTGCAAAGTCCTCCTGGGGAGGGAAGGGGGGGATGCTGCTGTGCTAGAGGAAGAGGAGCAGCACACCCATCGCTCGGTATTTTGGACTTCGGAGAAGAAAAAATAAGCCAGCGCTGCTGCGTTTTGCTTCACAATAACGACGTTAGCGAAAAACGGTGCGGTGCGGGCCTGGATGGGGCCTGGGCGGCAGGCCGGGCCCGCGCAACCGCCTCCCGGGCCGTCGGAGCACGGCGATGCCGGTCTAGCCCTGCTCGGTGGGGGTTAACCTCCCGCCCGAGCCGGGCTCTCCGGTCCCGGTGCCGCCGCTCCGCGCCATCGCTCGCCCTCCCCGGCCACGTGGCGGCGGGCGGCGCGCAGGAGTGACGTCACTGCGCGGCGCCGCGCAGAAAGGTCACACGCTGGGCTGGGAAGATGGCGGCGGCGGCGGCGGGGGCCGGTGGCTGCCGGGTGAGCGCGGGGCGGCGGCTGTGGGGGGGGAAGAGCCGAGGGCCGGGCCGGCTCCGCGGGCCGGAGATGAGCCTTGGGACTGTGGTGGGGCGGCGGGAGAGAACGGCGGGCCGCGTCCTCCGCCCCGTGAGGTGCGGCGCGGCCCGGCCCGGCCGGGAGCTGGGGACGCCGTGAGGGGGAGCGCCGGGGCTGGCACGAAGAGCGCCCGGTGCTCTGGGCCGGGATGGTGGGTGCCGTCCGGAGCCGGGCCCAGCCGCCGGTTCCCTCCTCTCCCCTCCCTTCTCACCTCCTGCCCGGTCGCAGCGGGCGCTGCGGAGGTACCGGCGCTGCTGAGGTGGAGCGACCGGCCCGGCTCCGGCCCTGCCCGGCTCCGGCCCTGCCCTGAGGGCTGTCAGGCCCGCATTGAAGGCGCCTGATGGCAAGTGGAACCAGGCACTGGCTCCTCTCCCCGCTTCGGTGTCCCTGCTTGCGCTGCCGTCAAGCTCAGCAAGGGACAGCCCAGGCCCGTTTAGCCCAGATCGGTCTTGGAGCTTCCAGGGAGTCTTCAGAGAGCTCCCTGTGAGGCTGAGTTGCTCTGCCGATGGCCTTTTGCAAGGTTTAAATTTAAACATGAGATTTTCCCACTGTGTCGAGCAGGTGAACGGGTGTGTGAACTGAATGCAAAGGTTCTGGCTTTAAAAGCCACTTGGTAGCATGATGTGCTTTGAAGGTGGTTGATCTTTTGTGCCCAACGTTAAACATGGAATTAAGCATTTCTGCTCAGTCGCATGGAAGAATGTCTCCTTCGGTCAAAAACTGCAATCAGTTAAATCCAGCAGGCAGTCTGCCCTGGGTTTTAATGCTGTTCTTACAGTTAATAGAGATTTTTAAGGTACGCATATAATACCTATCTTATTCTTGCTTGCTACAAAGCCTGGCCTCAGCGATGACTTGGGCAGCAAGGTTCAAAGGTAGGCTGTGGGGGGTATTTTCTTCCTTGATATAGACTTTAAAGTGTCAAGTTCAGCAATCCAACTTAGGTATAACTACAGAGGCAATAAATAAGAGGAAGCTGAAAGCAAAAGATGTGATTTAACAGAAGCGCAGAAAACAGTGAGTTAATGTAGCGCATGTCTTTGGGCCAGCAGGATACATGGGGCAATTATGCCATTACTTCTCAGAGGTAAAGTCTGGATTTAGCTTGTGGTGTTTGGCAGTGCCGTCAGTGAAGCCACAGGACCGGATGGTGCGGCTCTTTACAAAATCTTTTCAACATCTAGGAGCCTGATAAAGAGAGGGACACGATATTGTTAGCTTGGACACAGAATTAAATATTCTCTGCTTACAAATTGCTTTCCAAAGTCTTTTATTGGCAAAGCCCATTTGATTTGGTTTTTTTTTGTGGGTTTTGTATTTTTTAGGATGAGTAGTTTGAGAGATGGTCTGGTAGAGAAAGAGCTTGGGTTGCATGATTTGGTAATCATCAAGATCAGGAGGTTAGTTTGAGGTAAAAGGTTCAGCTTTTGCCTGACTAGAGGCCAGGGATAGGCCGAATAGGGAGTAAAGACAAGAATCTATGAGCTCTGCATAGTCTGCTTTCAGTATAGAATGATGGACTGAAGGATTTGCCACACAATGCAAGAATTTGCAGCTTGGGATCTCAGCAATGTGCAGCAGAATTTCTCAGTGATCATTCTGTGATCTAGTGTATCTTTTCTGTTCTGTGACTCGAGGCAAAAGGTGTTTGTCTCTGACTCCCAGCAGCACAAATATATACGGAGGGGTCCTGGGTTTCCTCCACAGTCAGGAGAAAGTTATGTTTGCAGCCAGTTTTCCTAGAAAAAATGGTATGCTTCTCATCGCTAACAAATGTTTCAACTCATGGGTAGATTTACTTGTGATCACTGTTTTCATAAAATCAGGGTTCTGTGAAGCACGTATGTTTTCTCAAGTGATTGTGAAAAGTGTATTGCCCCGTTTTGGACCACAACTTTGGTTTTATCGAAATGAACTTGTAAGTGGATATAGTGCTGCTCAAACACATAACAGAGTTTTCATGGATGACTCTTACCAAACCAGCCTCCAATGTCTCTTGGAGCACTTAGGATGTGTTCCCAGAAGACCAGTGAATGTTGTCTGTTTGCAGTGTTCTTTCCTTTCTCCCCTGGCTCTTTTTAAGACTCCTGTCATCTTGTATTTTGCACTAACCTGATCTTATGTTTTCATTGCAGAAATGTCTTATCAGTGGCATATGGCTTATATCCAGAAGATACCCAGTTCCTGCAGTCCACCGGGGTACAGTGTATAGAATGAGCAGGCCTGCTTTGGAGATTCATCAGGTTGGTTAACAGCTGATTTTGTTTTTATATCAGGCCAAAAGTGGTTTCCCATTAGAGTACTGATCTACTAGATGTGGATATGTTTCTGAGAAGCACCAGTTCTAAGTTGAAAGCTTCCACTTTTTAAGATACATCTGATGAACTCAAGGAATTTTGTAGTAGCTCAGTCCAAGAGACAGAGTTCAGGAGTGGTGCTCTGGTAACTTCATCTACCGAGTTGTTTCAGCCTGAACTAACCTCTGGAGTTAAACCTCCTCTGGAGAAGCATCTTTTTTAATGGCTATATAGAGGTACTTCACAGGGTATTAGAAATGTGTTGGGCATCTGGCTGTTTTGAGGGTAAGCTGCTGCTTTTTCAAGGTTTTCCACAACATTTAATATGTTAGAAGTGACCCAGTGCTTGGCTTAAGTAAATCTACCTGCTGGCTTTGATACTTGTTTAATTTAATGTCTTTTTGGATTCTACAACATGTAATGATTTTCTTTAGTCTAGATGCTACTCTTCTGGAGGAAGAAAGGGTTTTATATCGGGTTTTGTGGAGAACATCAAACAGGAATTAGCAAAAAACAAGGAGATGAAAGAAAGTATTAAAAAATTCCGAGATGAAGCTAAAAAGCTAGAAGAATCTGATGCGCTTCGAGAAGCAAGGAGGAAATATGTAAGTCTTCCTCATGAATTTCTTTAATATTTTCGTTGCCCAGTCACTGAGCTGTCACTGTTCTGAATGTAAATTTTGAGTCTTTCTGCAAACAAACTGTTTAGTTCAGCATGTCTATTTTTATGAGAAGTTCTGCTTGGCTGGAATTACTGACTGGTAAATGGATGCCTTAGAGTGTTTTGGGTTTTGTGGTGTTTTGGTTTGAAAATCTTTCCAGCAGACCCTTTACTGGATTTACCAAATAATGAGCAGATAAAATAATGATACATTAAATTTAATGTTGGCAGTATTTAAATACTTCTTTTGCATTCTTTGAAGAACTATAAACAGCATTACTTGCAAAAATGAAATGCTGACGCTGGTTATTCAAGTAGTGTGCTCCCTGAGATGTAGCCCTTTTTGCCCTCAATTACAGTATTAATGGTGTATGCTATGTGCTAAACTGTTTTTGTGTATTTTCTGTCCTCGTAGTTACATGCAGCATGTTTTTTTCCACAGAAAACCATTGAATCTGAAACAGTGAAGACCTCAGAAGTGATTAAAAAGAAACTTGAAGAAATAACTGGTACAGTTAAAGAGGTAAAATGCAGCTATGGAAGAACCTTTCCCTAAGGCAGCTCTGCTCTAAGGTTATGTGTTTTGTGTGCCTTTGAATTATCACCCTTTCTTTTTTTCTTGGTGCAAGCTGGTTGCTATTCCAAAGGTGATCACTGTTCTGAATCTTTAAGGCCAGAGTCATTAACAAAATTGCAGCAATAGTGTATGATAGATTTCCTATTCAGTTAGTGTATGGTCAGAGGACAGTCACTGTCCAGTGATTCCTCACAAATTTGCAGACTGGAGATGGTCCTTATGGTTCTGCGTTGTCTAGCAGTAAAAAAAGCCTGAAGGTGGTTCTTCCATTGGAGGGCAGTTAGAGCAGTGCTGGAAGATCACCCAGGAAAGTTGTTCAGGAGATGTGATGCTCTTCACAGACACTTTTTGCTACTAATGTGATAGGGCTTTGGGCTTCTTGCTGCATGTTGAAAAAGACTTGCAACATCAGAGGCTCTAGGTGTTGTAAGTAGAAGTGTTGGTGGTATAGTTGAAGTGCTCTCCTCTCAGCATGCTGTAAGTGATCCCATGGCTCTGTGTGTCTTGGCAATAACAAAATGCCTGGAGGAGTGGGCGTCGTTCATACCTAACAGGTATGAGTCTCTTCCATTCTAGGCTCAGGCTTTAAAGATTGCTGTGTATATATATGTAGATCTGCTCTTAAGCAATTGAATTCAAGTTATTTTTTAGGCTGGGACTAAGCACTGCAGCTTGTGCTCCTTTACTTCATTTCTTGTCTGAGTTCATCCAGGCAGCAGATGTATTTGAGTGTTTAGTATGCTTTGACTTTTATCTCTGGAGTAAATTTCTGAGGAGTCTTCCTGATACTATTTTAAATATGGAATAAATCAGGTGCACGTGGCACCTGTAAAAGCAGATCTGCAGTATCTGTGAATTCAGCTGTTACAAAACTGGGCTATTTGGGCAGTCCTCAGTGGGATGCAAGACCTTTTATTCCTTATTCCCTCTTTTCTGCCCCCTTCTCAGCATGGGCAACATTGTGAAGTCCACAACCATTCAGCATCTCCCCCCTTTGCTTCCAGAGGAGACAGGGAATGACTCGCAGGACAGGGCCTGCTGCTTTGGTAACCCAGTGATTCCTGCATGCTCAGACTGCACCAACTGCTGTGAGTCTCAAGGCTCTCACAAGGAGGAGGAGAGAGCCTTCCTTCTGCTGTAGACCTGTCAGTACCCGGGAGGTGGCACTGAGCTAGAAGAGTTGGAGAAGGGCTGTTGTTGCAGCGTCTGTTGCTGTGACAGTTACTCCCAGGCACCTGAATCTTGTTTTTCCCTTGTATTGATTAGAGTAATTAAATCAGTGGTGACCGAAAACTTACGCTCTTTCTCTTAAAGGGAGTATGAAGATCATCTGCAGTAAGTTACACTGAGAGGTACTTCAGGAGGCTATTCCTTATCTGTCAGTTGAAGTGCATGGACTTCATGCTCATGGCTAGGCTGCTTCAGAGCAGAGTCAATTTAGCTGTTTTCAGCAGTGGTTTAAGATCAAAGCCTGTGTGATTGTTCCCACCACTTGCAGTCAGGTGCAGGATCCCCACTGAGAAACAGCCAGCCAAACACTGGACTTAAACTCTGTGCAATATGAAGTTTTTGTGGACCTGGTCCCCACTCTCTGCTGTGCTCCTTCACTCTCATTCTGTCTAAATGTGCTTTGGCGTAGCTTAACTGTGTGTACAGTTACGAGGTGGACGTAATGCTCTTTGCTGATGTGGACATAAACATTATCTTTTCAGTACTGTGGAGGGTGCTATAAGCATCTTTATTAGCCAAATCTCATTGAAAAACAGGGGAAACCATTTCATACTGTTACCCTGTCATTTCTCTTCCTCTGAGGTTGTGGCTGTGACCTATCCAGGACTGGTTGCCTGCTGCCAGTGAGATTTGCGAGATCATCGAGGATCTGATCTGTGCCAGTTCAGAATGAAAGGGTGACTAGCTACTGTCAGAGTCCTTTTAACCTCTTGCATATGAGATCCTGGCTCTGTAAACACAGCCAAAGTGATGTATATGAAGAAGTTAGATTGAGAAAAGCATTTCCTAATTTTGCAGGAAGAGTTGGATAGCAAAGAGCTATCTCAACCACTTTTATACCTTTTCTTAAGAAGCGAGAGCTACCTGATCGTTTCAAAGAAAGGGGTAGGGTATTTTAACTCTGGCATCACTGGTCCTTCTCGTTGATGTCAGGAAAAAATGTATTTTTTAAAATCTACGGGTAGCAACTATTACAAATGCGTATGGTCCCACAAGTAGCTAAAATTGTTGTTCTGCACAGAAGTGTTGACTGATGCTGCAGTGCCAAGCCACTGTGTCCTGGTAAGTCTCCCCTGTGACTTTTAACTGTGTGTTCATCTTAGGTTTGGTTAGTCTTGTCATGTGTGCATTAGGAGATCTTTAACATTCACAAAGAGGACTTACTTTGAATAAGTTTTCACTTTAAATGACCTTTTCTTTCTTGTTCTGTTCTGTTGCAGAGTTTGGATGAAGTAAGTAAGAGTGATATTGGCCGAAAGATAAAGGAAGGTGTGGAAGAAGCAGCAAAAACAGCAAAGCAGTCTGCGGAGTCAGTGACAAAAGGAGGAGAGAAATTAGGCAAGACAGCAGCCTTCAAAGCTATTTCTCAGGTACATAAGTCCTATGCCTCTGTAGGACCCAGTGCTGTGGACACAGCTCATTAACATGGAAGTTATGTGCAAGTTTGTGCTGAGTATAAAATTAAATGCAAAATTCTTACAGCAAGACCTCATGAGCCATTGGAATAAGATGATAAATTCAGGAGATGTGTTGTGCAGGTCTAGCATTCACTCAACCCTAGAAAAGTGTAAGTCTCGAGCAGCTGAGCTTCTGCTAAAATGTGTTACTGAAAAAATTGGTTGCTGTGCTTGTGGAGTAGGGTAGCAAATGTCTTCTGTCAACAGGTACTAGTGGTACTCTTGGGGAAAAAACTGGCTCACTTAAAGCTCTCCTTTTCTAGAAAATACCTAAGTGCTCATATGTTTTGATGTCACCCAATCAACTGGCAATTAGCCTAAAAAGAAGTGTTCCCCTTGACTGGTTTCTCATGACTCCTCTGAAGCCTTGGCTTTAGTCCTTGTACGAGGAGGTACCAGGCCAGGCAGAGTATCAGTTGCATCAGTCATGTCAGTTCCCCTCTTTCTGTGTTTCTAGTAAGACATCATCTGCTAAAGGTCACTTCTAGCCATAGCTGCAGGTCACATTATACACTATTATTTTTTTTCTTTTTCTGTAATGAAACCTGTTATCTTACTGCAGCAGCCTCCTAATCTAAGAACTGTTTGTTCCTTCTATGAAGCAGGCTGCTAGGCCAGACCTTATGAGAGGCAATGATTTTATAGGACCTTAAAGTAAATTTTTTGAGGCTTAAAGATTTGTTTTCCCTGTAAATGGGTAAACCTTTTGATTCATTGTCAGATTTAACTGATTCACAGACATTTTATAGGCTATGAACAGTTCTTACAGCTTTGCTTTACTTTCTAGTATGTATGTAGAATTTAGAATATTCAGTCTACTGCTTCAGAAACCCAAATACTCTATCTTAGAAATTGTAGTAGTAGTAGTCTCATTTTGAGAGCCCGATTGCTTCAGTATTTAAGAGATATTTTATTTGTATAATCTAGAGCTAGATGATATCCACAAGGGCTTGTGTCTTGTTCTCTTCTCTGCCAGGTCCCTCAGATGGTGTTTTATAGTCAGTAGGAACAGACTGAGCTTTGGAGCTTTTTATTTGCTTATCCTTGATGTTTAAAGTCACTTAAATTCCAATTTCTGCTTCATATCAGGTCTCTGACATCTATTCCATCTAGGCCCTGAGCACTGTTGTAACTTTCTTCAGGAAGGAGTCACACTGGCTTTCATTAGGGGAGGATGGCTTATATTGGCAATGCTGTGTTGGACGCTTGGTGTGTTCTCCAGAAAATTCCTGCATAAAATAAAGTTGAAAAATAACAGCCCCCATAAAGCCACATGATGCTTTGGGCTACATAACTTACATGTTCTAAATAAAAATGCAAATTGGGAAAAGCTGTATGGAGTGTTTATAAAAAAAACAACCCTTTCTGCCTGCATGTGTCTAGTTGTAATAGG
Organism: Buteo buteo; assembly: GCF_964188355.1. NCBI lineage: Eukaryota > Metazoa > Chordata > Aves > Accipitriformes > Accipitridae > Buteo > Buteo buteo. The sequence goes on from NC_134180.1 coordinate 3,646,327, forward strand.
GAAGTGTACTTACTGTGCAGCAGATCTTTTGTAGGTACAGTCATTAGAGAAAGTACTGCTCAAAAGGTCAGTAATAAAAGTAGAGCAGCCAAGACAAAGGAGAAACACTAAAAATGCCTTTTAGTCCCAATCCCTCTTGAAGTGTATGACAAAAATTCTCAACAATGGTTGCGGTAGGGTACAGCTTCCTCTTGGCAGAATCTGAACTAAGGATGTAGCTGTTCACCGACAAGATGTATATCAGTCCAGATTTATCAAGTCCTTTTTCTTGATGTAGCCTCACCCGAGGGGGAGAATATCTCCTCTCTCTCCTTTAGTATAAGCTCTACTACTGTGATTTCCACCCCCTGCCCCCGCCGCCATCTCTTCTCTGGCAAAACCCGTTTGTTTTGAAGCTATTTTCTCAGCTAGAAGGTGTCTAGAATTCTATAAAAAGTGAGGATCCTTTTTGTTTTGGGGAAAGCAATGCTTCTGTTGGTTTAAGCTGGGGCCTAGAACCTGGATTTTGTTGACCTTTCAGGTGGCTTTGCAGTTAGTTGTTGGTGTCCTGAAGTCTTTCTTTTCCTCTACTTTTGGATACTAGGAATCATTCTTCCTTCTGCCTGGGGCTTGTCATTCTATCAGCAGCTGCTGGCTGCTCTTGGGGGCTGATACACCTGCCTTCCTCTGACGTGATTTATTCCAATTTAAACTCTGTAGATGTTACCCCCTTATCAGCTGTAAGGTTTGACTGTGTCCATAGCTTCTACTATATTGGGTTTTTTTCTTCAGTTTGATTCAATACAACCATCCATTTGCTGTCCTAGTCTGTTAACTTCTTAAGCAGATGGCGTTGGTACCGGTGTGTTTATTAGTAGACATCAGCAAAGAAGCAATTGCTGAGTAAGGGAGAGGAGAATAACCTGTGGTGTCTCACCTTTTTTTTTCTTTTTTTTCTTCGACAGAAGCAATTTTCAGTTTCTGGGAAAGGTGGGGAACCGTAAATCAACCTAATAGGGATCTTTTCCTTTCAGGGCGTAGAAACCGTTAAGAAGGAAATAGATGAAAGTGTTTTAGGGCAGACTGGTCCTTACAAACGTCCGGAGCGACTACGAAAAAGAACAGAATTCTCAGGCGAGAGGATTAAAGAGGAGCGAATATTTGAAGCTAATGAGTACGTATTGGATGTAATTTAGGGTGAATATTTCTGTGTATAATTTGATAAAAACTTTAAAACTTAACTATGGGTCAGGGGTGGTTAAAATCCAAGTGCTGAAGAGAGGCTGTGGGGTGAGGTGTGACCTAGCAGAGCAGGTAGGTTTGAGAGCAGATTTGCAGCATAAGTTGATGATACTGAATCTTCCGATGGTGAAACTGGGTACTTAAAATTATGAAGTGGGTACATAATGTTCTGACAGGAAATTTTGACTTGCACATGTGTTATGTTTTCTCAGTGCTAATGTCTTGCTATTGAATTACGTTTGGCAGGACTAAGTCTGAGCTTGTTTGCTTTCTCTGCCTGCCTTGCTCCACTAAGTTGTGTATCATTTATGTGGTGTATCAGCCTCAGTGATACTGCATGCTGCAGTGATACTCGTCAGGATGTCCTCCTTTTTATTCTCATTCGGCTGTAAGTTACTTGTTCACAAGTAGCCATGTTTTCTGCACTTTCTAGGGAGGCCATGGGTGTGGTGCTGCATAAAGACTCAAAATGGTATCAGCAGTGGAAGGATTTCAAGGACAACAATGTGGTCTTCAATAGTAAGTGTTCCAAAGACAAAGGAGTAGCACATTATTTTCCCTGTTCTGATTCTTGCTGTGTTGGATCTAATGCCATCTGTGCAAGTAGTCTCAACATAATGCAAATCATAGCCATTTTTTTTTTGTTGTAGCTGTTGCTGTGAGGTGGTGTGAATGGGAGGTAGGCGTAGTTGACAACACTGCAGCTTTTCTAAGCTGCTCCATCTGTGTTTGGACCCCTCCCCCAGTCAGGCATTGTTTTTGATCAGTCCCTGCTCCCTGTAGGTACCAAAACCTGCTTTCGCCATTGCTTAAAGAGAACTGAACTCTTCTTTTTTTTCTATTTTTTTTCTAGTCAGATCTACTCTGGCGCTGGGAAGAGGCCAGGGCATGCATGCAGGCATGTCATCAGGGAGAGGCCAGGGAGATTTCTTCTCCCTGACCTTGAGCTTATAAAGAGGAAAAATCTTGTCTTCAGTGAGCTGGTTTCTGTTGTCATCTGCTTAGAACTCTGGAATGTGTGGGACTTTGCATCCTTTCTGTTTTTATTGCAAAACCTAAAAATACTGAATATCTGTACTGCAGTGGGCAATAACTTTTGATAGTTATCTAGACACTTAATGTTTCTGAAAGGCATAAAGAAACCTGAGACCAGAATCCTTCAACAAATCAAAATAATTGCTGCCTGTGTACTGCAGGGTAAATGACTGGAAGGAACAAAAGACCGTGCAAAAGTGCAACATACAATTAACTTTGGATTGTGTTTCTTCACAACTTCTTTTAAAGTGGAGCTCCTTGGGAGGTATCCAAGAATAGGTTTTTATATCCTATTTGTTAGCTGGAGTTGAACCATGACACCTTTCCAAGAAGAGATGCTTATAGCTCCTAAAACTCCCCACATATTGCATCCTCCACTCCTGTGACATCTGCATGAGCTCTGTGCATTCTCTAGATAGATATTATGCATCCAAGACTGTGATTTTGCAATTCAGGCAACACTGCAGCTGTGGCTGTAGCAGGCTCTACAGTGTATGTTCTCCCTTTATGTACCTGTACCAAGAACACTGTGTGTTTTTTGGAAGGAGCACAAGCTTCAGGGCAAGATTCCAAATGTTAATTGATGTGGTGGGAAGAAGCCTCCCTGCAGGGCCCATTATCCTGCAACTACCTTCTGCAGTTCTGGTCCATCTGATGATGTCCAGAGACAGATAATGGGTTGGTTGAGACCTTAGTTTGTTGCAACAATGCCTGCTTGCTTAAATGTTTTGGTTTTGTTTGGGTTTTTTTTCCGTTTTTTTTTTTTTTCTTCACCCTCTGCCCTTCTTTTTGCCTTTGAGATTTTGCTTTGCTGGAGTTCTCCTTCCCCATCAATGCATTCTGTAGTTTTGTGACATGCTTGGCTTGCTTTCTTATCAAGGTTGAGAAGTACATAGAGCTGCTTAAAAACTGCATCCTTACTGATGTAGCGCTATTTTATTAAAAATTGGCAAGGTTTAAGGTCTATTCTTGATTTCCCCTCCGCCCAGTTAAACCTTCTGATGTTGGTTTTGCATCCTGCTATTCCTTGTAGCAGGCTGAATCTCAAGGGGTATAAGCAGACTGTTACTGGTATAAGCAAGTCTAGTGTATTTTCTATCTGGAAATCTGCATAGAAGGTCCAGAGTTTCTGGCAGCTGAAGTCAGAGAAACTATCATTCTCCTAGTGACAGTTATTAATAGTTAAGAACATTGCAGGAAGATGAGGAGAAAAGTAACTTTTGAAATTGATACTTGTTAATCAACACAGAGATTTAGAAGAGAACTAGCAGGTTTGATCTGCAACCCATTGCATGTTGTTTCCTAATTCAGGAATGTAGTGGAAGGACACTGCTGCTCATGTCTCCTCTCCTTTCAGGGTTCTTTGAAATGAAAATGAAGTATGATGAAAGTGATAATGCATTCATTCGAGCTTCCAGAGCTGTCACAGACAAAGTCACTGACTTAATAGGTAATGTTTCACCATTGCTGTGAAAGTGCCTCTCTAGCCTTTTAGCTCTGCTCCTGGTGACTGTAAGTGCTGTTGTCCTCCATGTGTTACTAACCTTTGGGACAGATTCTGGAGCTTTATAATATTTTGCATGGATCATTATCCAGTATCATGCAGTGTAGCAACCTGCTACAGGATCAGAAGAGCAGTGCGATGTCAAGTGCTTATATGGGGTAAATCTCAAGCCTAGCTTAAAGTCTGCAGTCATTCCCAGGCGACTGTTCCTTCCCTCTGGTATATAACCAAAGGTTTTTATCTTGTTTTCTGCTGGCGGTTGTCGTACCATCAGTCTCACTGAATTGTTTTATTAGGTGGATTGTTCTCGAAGACAGAAATGTCTGAGGTTTTGACAGAGATACTCAAAGTGGATCCATCCTTTGACAAAGATCGTTTTTTAAAGCAGTGCGAGTATGATATAATCCCCAATGTCTTGGAGGTAAGATGGGGGTAGAGTATGATGCATTTGTTTGGGTTTTTGGTTTTTTTACTGTAATGTGGAAGATTTTTCTTTTAGTTTTCTGGTGCTAAAATTAAAAACTGTGACAGTATTTGCTTCTCAAGCATCCAGCTTTGCACAGAACATGAGATAACCTTGGGAAAAGAATCCCACATATCAATTTAGTTTAAAACCATATTTCATAATTTAGTAGACTAGCAAATTTTTTTCTGGCCTCGAAAACAACTAACCATCTTCTCCCATGAGAAATGATATGGGTGTCAGAGGGATCAATGTGAAGTAGGTGAATGAACAGTACTGGGAAAATGATGATATCAAATATTGATAAGGGAAAGAATGTACTATGTACTACTGGATTCTAAGTGATCTGTAACTGCTTGGGAAGAAGACCAGGTCATGACAAATGGTTCAGTGAAAATATTTCTGGCACTAGTCGAGGAAGTATGTGGAGCTTAATATTTTTAAAGACTGAGGTATAAAACCACTGAGAGGATAGCACTGATGAAGGATGTGACCTCAAGTATAAATGGATATAGTTCCTCTCACTGTAACTGTATGTCAGAAAAGACAGAGTGAAAGTACGGGACTTGAAAAAATACAGCAGAAATTGTTATGAGAGATTTGTATGAGATGGAAAAACTGAGGCTTGAGGAGATAAACAAATGCTGGGCGAGCAAAGTGTTATTTTCTCATCCTATAATACATTGCGGTGAGTGATCGTATCTCACATTGATACATACTAATACACATGAGGTAGCATTATAGGGTGAATAAAAAATAATCTGGTGCTTACAGATGCAAACATTGAAACTGATGCATAGTTAGGTTTTGTCACTGCTGTCTTTGTAGTGACTGACTTGTGTATCAGATCTGTGACTGGAACTGTAATGTCGACAGTGAAATAAGACAGGCCTGTCGTAGTGAATCTGCTTTTCCTAACGGTGCCATGTCACTAAAGCAAGCTGCAAAAAGTGGGCTCTTGACTCTTGGAGAATGAATTTTTCACAGGAGAGGTTTTTTCAAACTGTAGGCAGCCAGCTTACAGATGCCATCAAGTGTGATTTATAGGCATTATATTGCAAAATGCCCTGACACGTATAACTAACTTTATTTTGAAATCTGCTGAATTCCCAGCATCTGTCTTGTTATGAATTCCAGGTGTTTATTATACCGTGTTTTAAAGATAAACCTTTTCATGAGTTGCAGCATGATTCTTCTGTTCATTCTGTGCCCTGAATTTTTTGCAGTCTTGAAAACTGCAGCTCTACTTCTGGTTTGTACTCCTGCTTCTGTTACATCCCACCTCCCATGATGTCTGGGTAGTGTACATTCTGCTGACTTTTTGGACAGGAAGGTTTAAGATAGCTTTTATCTTAATTATTGGAAGGTTTATGTACATCTGACTCAGTATGTGTGTGTTTATAGAAGTTCTTACTGCTGTTCCTCTTTTGAGGCTCCTCTCCTTCAGGGTTTCACAAGATGTAGAATTTAAAGTAGTTTGCTGCTGAAAGTGCTGATAATTTCAACTCTCTGGTATAGGAGGTGATTTACAAAGTTCATATTTTATTTGATTTTCCTTTCTTAGGCTATGATGTCTGGAGAGCTTGATATCCTCAAAGATTGGTGCTATGAAGCGGTAAGTAGAGCTACTAAAAATGTCTGAAAAGGTTATGATTCTCTCCTGTAAGTAGGTATATTGTGCTTTCTTTGCTTGCAAGCTGTCCAGCTGTTATATCTATGATGCTGCTTACCTGCTTTGCCCAGCTGCTTCCCCATGTAACACATTCATACTATAAAACTCTAATGCAGTCAAGTGTACATGCTGAACTTCTGCAATAGTCTGGATATGAGAGAAGAGCTTCCTTAGCGACAGATAGCGAACCAAGAGGTAAGCTCAAACTAGTCTAATTAGCTCTAGTTCTGCACTGCCCTTCTTGATTGGGATGGGCTTTAGTAGAGCCTGTATCCCAGATATGGGGTGAGAAGGTGCAGAGACGTGTGAGTTGACCCAAAAAGATGATGCTTTTCTGCTTACAGAGTCAAGTTGACCCTGGAGTTACTACACAAACACAGTTCCACCACAGTATCCCAGCAAATAATCCTGGCAGGCTGAAGTTTTTTCTGAAATTGCAGCGTAGATGATCTGCAGCCTAGATAGTCTCACTGCAGAAAACTGAATTTTGTTTTGTTGTACAAAAACTGATGTTGTTTTTGTACTGGGATAGATTTTCAGTATTGGATGCACTTCTTGAAATGGTAAATATGAATTGATTGTGATTCAGTGATTGCATTATTGTCCTCTTCACTTCGTGAAAGCAGATCCTTTCCTGACAATACAGATGGACATTTGTTCTGGTCTTCACTCTGCTCCAAAATAATTGTGTTGTAGGCAGTGCAGACCCACACTTTTTCTGTTTTGAAATAATTTAACTGCTTAAAGTAAATGTTCTCCTTACTGATCACCACCACCAGAGGGCTGGAAGCGCACATGCTGGAAGAGGCAATTTTTTGTATTTAATTTTTGCGTTGTTGTTGTGATTAACATCTTCATAACAATATTGCGCTACATAAGAATAAGATACTTAAAGCAGTCTGAAAGTAAAGAAGGTTCTTTATTGGTTCAAGCAACCTTTGAAATGACACCATAGAATTCCTCTCAAATCTCTAGAGGGAAGTAGCAAATTCACTGCAGTTTGTAAGACAAAAAGCAAACCCTTCTAAGCTAGTTGTAGTTAAAAATTAAGCTCATAAGTCAAGAATCATCCATAAAATAAGCCAAGGGAGGACGTGAGAGTCCTATTAATGTGAATCCAGGAGATGAAGTCTCTTGAACAGAATCATGCCACAAGTGTTAAGTGTGTGATATTGATCACTAAAGTGTTGGAATACAAATCAGTAAAGCAAAAATTTAAGTGGCAGGTATACCAGCTGAGCTCCAGGTTGCTGTCAGCCCACTGGCTTAGGTATAGTTTGTGGTTCATAGAGCTGTCTTTGCCTACTGTCCTCAGAATCCCTGATCTGTAACTCCAGCTTCGCTCTAGTGACTTTGCCAGTAACTTCTGTAGGATATTTGCATTTAAATGCTTGTGATGAAGGTTATAAGATCCATGGTGGGGAGGTAGGTAGGGACTGCCTGCTGTTTGTTTGATACCTGCCAAGAATATGGTGATAATGCTGGAAGCAAGTAGAAATTCACTGTCTCCAACAACAGTTCTCGATGCATAAATAATGAAGCATATGTGCATGTGCCTAAAAGGAGCCAGGAAATGCTGGTCTGCCTCCAGGGTCTGGCTGGGTATTAGGAAAATAGCTTGGTTCCCAGACTGTTTCTCCTTGTCTGCTGTCAAATCAGAATCACAAGCGCCTTGGCTATCAGGTGCACTCGGTGTACTTACTCTGTTGTGAATGGTGGAGCTCCTGTTCTGGCCAGGGGAGGTGGGATTTTTAGTGAGAATTTGGTTATGTGAAGCCCAGAGCATTTGCTGTAGCTGTTTGATACCTTGCAAGACATATGCGTTCAGCATATTTGCAAAAAACTGACTTTTTTTCTTGTCTTTTTTTGGTGGTTCTCTCTAAGCAGAAAATCCCTTTTTCTTTGTGACAGAACAAATTCAAACATGTAACACAAGTTTGTTGCTTCATTTAGACTTACAGTCAGCTTGCTCATCCAATCCAGCAAGCCAAAGCCATGGGTCTCCAGTTCCACTCCAGGATTCTTGACATTGACAACATTGACGTGAGTGTCCTTTTCTATCTTTCACCTTGGGGGATGAATTAGAAACTCATGACCTAAGGAGGGGTTTTCTTCTTTGCTCTGACTGCTGGTTTTTTTGCCTCATGCTACTCTGGTATTTGCTGTTCCTGCTAACAGAGGAACAGATCACCACTGCTGGAAGGGGAGAGCTCATGGGACAGATTTGCTACTGTGTGATCAAGCCTAAGTTACAGCATTGTGGTTTGTCTCCTCTCTGTTAGGGCACCTTGGTCTAATCGCCAGCATATAGATTGAGAAAGGCTAATAATAAAGGCAAATAGCACTGACCCAGTGCTTTCATGAAGGGCTTTGTTGGTGCTTACTCTGGATGATAATGCACAGAACTTCTGTGACTCAAGGTGGTGGTGTGCTGGAATGGCTGTTGGAGAGACTTAACCCCTGTTCTGGATGGCTCTTGATGAGTGGGGAGATAATGACTGTGAGTGGAGCCACTGCCTCCTTAGGAGCAGTGTTGGTAGTTGGGGACTCTGGCCAAATGTCTGCACATTCGTAATGCTCTCTGTGCTTCCCTTTATTGAGGAGCCAGAGGTGTTATTGTTGCACTTAGCAGTAAGTCTACAGTGGTACTTTCATTTAATTAAGTCTTTAGTGTCATCTGTCACTGGCCCCCAAGTTGTCTTTCAGATCTTTCTTTCCTGCAATGGCAAAGGTATCTCAAAGAAATTACCACCTTTAGTCAGACCTTTCATATCCCATAACCAGCTCTGCCTCAAAGGAAATGTGCAAGGGGAGAAGAGGAACAGGGCAGCTGTGCTTTTAAAACGTGTGGAAGTAGTCTGAAGTCAAATCAGCTGTTTGCCTTTGTCATCAAAGGTGCTAACTCAAAGGCAGCAACATTCAGTACATGTTTCTGTTGGAACCGAGTATTATGGTATACTTGTCCAATACACTGCAGCTGTGCAATATTATACTCAAAATTATAGGCTGAATCCATTCAGACAATTACCATAAAGCCAGCTGCAGGGTCATTCCCATAGGAACAGAGAACACAGAGCTATTTAACAGGGGTCTAAACCCAGCGGTGATCTGGTCCAAGGTATGGAAATGGAGCATGGTGATAAAAGGATGCTGTTCAGAAAGTGCGAGCTGTTCCAGATGCTGTTGGGTGTATTGGCTGGCTAGATGTTTCTTACTTGCGGTCACACCCCTGCAAGACAAGAAGTCAGGAAGAATTCAGCAACCATCATGGAAAACCAAGAGAGCAAAATCTGATGCTGTTGGTGGTCTGCTGAAAGGGGACTACTGACAGAGAAAAATCACCATCTGCTGCCCTGTGCAGGAGTCTCTCTTTTTGTGCCCACATGATTAAATAACTGGAGTGGGTGCAGGAGAGCACCAGAAATGTGAGGAAATGCCCCACAGCAAAAGACTTCATTTGACCTGTGTAGCCCTACGAAAGAAAAGCTGGAACTGACTTGATTAATGACCACATATCTTTACAGAGAGCAAGAAGATTATTTACAGGGCATTTCATAACACAAAAGGCTAATGCCTGGTCCTCTTCCTAGGACTGTTTTGCCTTTTGGTCTTGATAGGCTTCTCATTTTCTCTCATCTGTCTGGGTTCAGAGGAAGCCATTCCTACATATTTAGTAACTCTGAATATTAACTGCAAGCATGTGCCAATTTAGCAGGAAGATTTCTGTGGCATCTGCAATTCTCTTGATTATTTTCAGCAATAAATAATGTGGTCTAACAAAATTAAAGCTATGGAAGTAATAAACATGATTGCTTTTTTCTAAGCATCTTACTTAAGCCAAAGGTTTTTCTGTATTGTTAGTGTCTAGGAGACTTCATTTCATTGTATGCTAAATAACCTTTCCTCTATAGGTGCTAATTAGTATAGAACTGTGCATGGTTTCTGAGTGGTGGCTGGAAAGACATTTCATTATTAACTTGTTTTAGATGCCTGTATTTTTGCATGAAATTTCTGAAGAATATTACATCTTAGCTGGAAAATAGTTATGGAACATAAACAAGTGCAGTTCTTGTTATGCTGTCTGTATTGCAAGGGAGGAGGATAAAGGGTGTTGTGTGTTTAAATTTTTAAATGTCTTTCCCTATAGGAGATTTATGGGACTATGTTGAGTGTTCTCATCCAGAAAAACAATTCAGTGAGTTTGGGAAAAAAACCCCAAACATTTAGAAGATTTAAGGGAATTCACATGCTGCAAAGCCTGCAGTGTTAGAAATGAAATCAAGTCTTTCAAACATAAGCATCTGAACTCATGTTCCAGATACCTGCTTAAGCACTCTGTACTTCACTAGACATCTGCTGCCTTTAAATTTAATGATATTTTGATCCTTGATATTTATTAGGACTATTTATTTGGCTGCCTAAATGTAGTTTTAAGTATGTGACTTGTGAAACGGAGTTTCTGAACTTAGTGTGGGAGGAGTGATATAAATACTGTCTTGATTATATAGCTTTTTTGGGATCATAATACTAAAAAATAAAGCAATACCAGTATGGAAGTCTTTGTGCCTATAAGGGATACAGCCTGGTCAGTGATACGGTCCTCCTCCTCCTTGAAACCCACATGCAGATTTATGTTGTCAAATTATCGATGCCAAGTGGCGTCATATAAAATGTCTGTCGTGGAAACTGGTCTGACAAAGAGCCATGAGATGTGGTTTTTGGTACTTGGGTGGAAGGCATTATGCATTGCTGAATGAGTCAGGCTGGTTCCAGAAATGTAGCGTGGACTGGGATGGTGTGAGTTATTGCAGAGCTAGGAAACTGATTCCTTCCGATTAAGCAAAGGAGCATTGCAGTAGTGCTGAGTTTTCCTCAGGGGAGAGTAAAATATAAAAAAAATATATATATGCCTTTGTGAGTTATGGCACGGTCTTGTAACTGTCTCTTGTGATACATTCTTATGTGATAAAATGCAATGTTTCTGAAACAGTATCTCCCATATACAAAAGAGTATAATCATGCTTCCTTAAGTTTGAGGTAGTATGATTACCTTTTTGGGTAACATAGCCAGTAACTCCAGAGTTACTGAAGAGCAAGATGTTCTGTAGCATACTGCATTCCCACAGAAGAGGCAGAAAGAGGGTTGTGTTTTTTAAGAGCACAGCTTTGGGAAGCAAAACTTAATTCTCCATTCCTCTTTGCATTTCAGTTAATAAGTTCTTCAAATATTTAATGGAGTGATCTTAGAATAGAGGAAAAAAAATCCTGTCAAACTAAAGGTTGTCACCTTGAAGTTGTCCTGTTACTTAGTTCTTTTTATCTAGTTCAGTGCAACTTCTTGTCGAAGATTCATTTAAAAGCAAGAGAAAAAACTTCAGTTGATGTCCTTTCTTCAGAAAATGTTATTATTTTAAGAGCAGAGTTTCTTTTATTTTTGGTTTCTAATTTGGAAATAATGAAACAGAGCTTGTTCACGTTTCCCAGATTTTTAGACTTGGAAAAATTATGAAAACTTTCAGAACAATTTTGGGAAAGCTTTTAAGTACAGGGAAAGTTTTGGAGAATATGCTTTGCAATCAGGTCTACAGCATCTGTATTAACAAAGCAGGTATAACCTGATTAAAATAACTAGATTCAGCTCAGGGAGAAGATGGGATTGTTAGACGTGTCGAGCCATAGCAGTTCTGTTAAATACTTGGTGCTTTTACATTAATCTGCAGAAATTGTCTGTTTTCTAATGGAGTTTTCTTTCGTTACAGCTGGCTATGGGGAAGATGATGGAGCAGGGACCAGTATTAATCATCACTTTTCAGGCTCAGGTCGTGATGGTAATTAAGAACCAGAAAGGGGAAGTAGTGGAAGGCGATCCGGTAAGTGATGCTTATCGACTGTATACACTTTTCCTGCGTCCTCTGCTAGCCGTTTCAGTTGTTATGGGTTCATCTAGGTGCATCTAGAGCAGTGGGTGTCTGCACATACTCCATTCACTGGTATGTGTAATATTGCATCTTGTGGGTAAGGTCTTGGTTCAGCTCAGTTTGGGCTATTTATTCCTGTCAGACTCCAAGTGTTATGACCCATTAATTGAGAATTATTGTATATGAGGAGAGTCTGCAAACATCTAGAATGGACAGAGAAAGGGATATTTTAAATTCACACTGAGGAGAGGAGCTGGAGCTATGACCACCAGCAGTGCTTTGCCTTCCAGTTGCTGGTGTGCCTGGCCAGCACTCTCCCTGCCTGCAGTTATTGCCTGCGAGTTCTGCTCCTTTGGCACCCTCTGGGACAGAATTGAACTGTCCTGCTGTAGATTAAAACTCCATCACACAGCTTCCACCTGATCCTGTGCTTTCTTTCTCCCTTTTCCTTTCGTAAAGGGCACTATAAGAACAGAGCACAAAGATGTTTGGCAAACAGGGCGGGAGCTGGAGTCAAGTCATTTGCAGGAGATGGGGAAAATCACCGAGTTAATGTTTTTGGCTACTGCCTCACTACACTAGTACAAAATACCTTACAGCGCCACAAGCCTTTACTGTCAGGAAACTCTCCCATATCCAGTTGTATTAACTGCTGTACATGGTACAGGCTTCTAGTAGGAATCTCTGACATAGGGTGATTTGTGCAGCAAATCTCTGGGATCTCTGTGGATTGTACTTCACTGTGGTTTAGCTTTTAACACTGCGAATCCAGCCTGCCTGTTTTGTGGTGAGTGATGCTAAAACTGAGCTTGTCAGACGTAACCACAGAATATGCTTGTTACCAGAGTTAATGACACAGCGGGCTTGAGGAGCCTGTGCGTTTTCTGGAATACCTTTGTTCTCAAGTGGCTGGCTATCCAGACAGCTCTGGCTTGCATTGTGTCTGTGCAATGTTTAAGTAGCTTAATGATATATAATGGGGGACATAGTGAGATGCCTGGAGCTGGCAGTTTCTAGCAGACTTCCATTAAAATTAATACATGCATTTAATAAATATTGGCTTTTTGCAGCCATTCTCTTCAGTCCAGGCTGTAAGTTTACAAAAAAAGGGACTAATTTTAATGATGGGGCCCATCTGGACTGATTTACAATCTGTCACATCAACTGCAGGGGAGGAGCAGCTGATATAGTGATTTCTTGCATTAAATTACTGCATTCCTAGAAGATAGATATTGATGTGATAATTATTGAACAGGATATCAAAGTCTGTTTGCTGTCTGATTTCTCTGGAGCAGCATTAAATCAAGGAGATGCATTAAAATTCTCCATTGGAAACAAAACTTCAGCTTTAATCAAATGTCAGGTGCAGGCTGGCTGGTAACTATGATTTGGTGTTAACTGCTGAGCTGCTCCTGCAGAGTATTGAACAAATGACGTTCAAGGAAGAAGGAGTCTCAAAGTGTAAACTCTCTAAATAGAAATCATATGCTTGTAATTGCTGCGATATTTTACCTAGTTGCAATTGTTCAAGTTCCCACTGCTGTGCTGCAAGCTCACCCCCAGTGAGATGTGGGGAGACCAGGCAGCCTGTGACGGGGTTCGACCCGGTGTTGTGGTAGTTAACATAGGGGATCCCCATGGAGCACCACAAAATCAATCTGGGAAAATGAGGCTTTAGACAACCCATCGAGCAATACTGCGAAGTCAAGGGAATCTTTTTAAAATTAGGTCCTGAAGGACTGTGAGACAGGATGCTGTTTGTCATAGCAGCATGTGGGATTAAAGGACAAATTTTCGCCTTGCATGCATGACCATGATAGAAATCTGCCTTTGGGAGTCCACATGTTTGCTGTCCCACTTTCTGTGAATATATGCAGCAGCATGCACTGTACATTGAGGATTAAGATGTACCCTATTAATAAAAGCAGCAGATTGGAAAACCAGAAATCTCACGGCTTTGGAAACACGTAATTTTTATGTTTCATCACGTCTCATTTCCAGGAAGAAAGCTGTGTTACTTGTTCAGTACTGCATGCTGCAAGATCACCAGCAACTCTTAAGCTTATCTGCTGTTCATCCCTTCAGAAATCCTATGTTCAAGAACATAAACTTTTCCAGATGTAGCAGAGCTTTGATGCTGAAGAGTATGATTAAATTGCCTTCCATACACAATCTTACAAGATGGACTTTGAAAATCACGAATCACAAAAATCATACAGGTTAAGGTTCAACTGGCAATGTTAAATCAGTTATGTTACCTATGTCATCTTGAGCTTATACTTAGTGTTCTATACTCAGGAAAGATCTGTTAGCATTGCTGTGATTAGTACGTCAATGTACAGCCTGTCTTGAGCAGGCAAAAGTTTTGTTGTTTTTCTTCTCTTGTCCCTTCTGCTCTTCCTTCTGACATATCCTAAACATCTGTATGACTCAAGTTTTCAATCACTTTTAACACTTCTGAGCAGAGCTGAAACAAATTAATCCTCTGAAACACTGAGCAAGAAAAAAATGGCTTTATGATATGTGATATTTCTAAAGCATTAGTTTTCTAATGACTGGTCTGGTACAGAAAGTCTCCCCCCTCACATTTGTGTACCTAAATTATAACCTATAAAGATTCACACATTCGATCAAAACTGTAGTAGTTAAGTACACATCTGGGAACTGAGCCAATGCACAGTCTGATCCCTCAGTGGTACTTTCTTGTCCGAGGGAAATACTCTCCATGGTTAATGGTTAGATGATAAAATAACCTTTGGTTTGCAGAATGGATCTGTGACACTGTGCCAGATTTGGGCTCCTGGCAGCCCAGTCTCTGATGGGCAGTGTCACCTCTCTCATAGGAGAGGCAGAGACAGGTAGCTGCAGCGACTCTTCAGGGAGTTATTTTCATAAGACCATGAGTGATGGCCTCAGGATGTGCTGAGATACGGCTTTCATCCTTATTCACTTACTATGAACAAAACTGCTGTCATTCTCAGTACATGCATCAAGGATGGAAAAGCTTAAGAGTTTTTTCTTTCAGTCTGTAACCCCGTGTGGTGAAAGCACTGTTTGCACAGCAAAGATTTGATTGCAGAGTTAGTGTGTGTCTGTGGCTGGACTTGGTATGATCGGATTTTCATTGATAAATATTGGGGTTTTTTACTCTCTGTCTCTCCTCAGACCCAGTGATAATAATTTCTTGTTAATTTGAGCCACTCAAATTGAAGTGTGAGAGCTAGTGATACAGCTGTGGGGAGGGGATGCAGCTCACAGGCTGATGTGGGAGAGGCAGAGTTAGAGCCGCAGGAAAGAGCCTACACTTGATTGAAGGTTACAGAGAGCAATACAGCCTGGCAGCTGAACCAATTTGAAATGAGAAACTTATATTTAGAAATAAGGTCAAATATTATCAAACTTGGAAGTGGTGCCAGGTAATGTATGTCAGCCAGAAGATATTTGGAAACCCTAGTTTTGTTTTTGGAAATCAAAAGTTTATCTGTTCCCGACTGTGATAAGTTTCTACCCACAGTCTAGTAGAAGTTGCTGGAGCTATCCTTATTTGGGACCTTCAGGCTTAGAACCAGAGAGAAAAATCACAAGAACAGTCTCTGGAGGAAGTGTGGAGCATGTCCCCATCAGCTCTGAGCTAGGAAGTCTGTGACCATCACTCACGCTCTAATGACAGGATTTTCCTTCCAGGACAAGGTTCTGCGGATGCTGTACGTGTGGGCACTCTGCAGAGACCAGGATGAACTCAACCCGTATGCTGCATGGAGGTTATTGGACATTTCCTCATCGAGCACTGAGCAGGTTCTCTGAGAAGAATTGCATCCAAGGGCTTCCTGTACCTCTCTTGAAGCAACACCATCTCTGAACTTGCACCCATCTGCTTTATGATGGACTGTGGGGGAAAGAGGCCAGACTGGTTCCTTTTCAGAAGAACAGGCTATTTGGTGTGCGCTCGTTATACCAATCCCTATAATGAACTGGACAAATCTGACATATCTGCCTTACACTTTGCTGTGTAGCATTGCACTGTAAGGATGTATGGTAGATTTCAACGTGAATGGTCTAAGACACTAGCAGCTGCTGTTGGCTCCTTTTTTAATTGTGGCTGAAGGAGGCTGGTTTGGGTCCTGTATGTTTCCCAGTGCTTCCAGTGATGGACAGAGGCGGGTATCGGAGAGTGAGATGTGATGGGTCTAGTTCCCATCTGCTGTCATCCTCTGGTGGCCTCAAGGCATCCCTGAAAAGATCTTAGAGGTGCTTTTAAGGCACGTTGGTCTTAGCGAACATACATGTCTTGTACAAAGTTGCACCAATAAGCCTTCTGTTGCTGCAGTGTCTTGCACTTTACCAAACCAAATACAATCAGGACTTTGCACGTGACTCTTTGTTGGCAGGGAGCGGAGTCAGGATGGGGGTGTTGGCATCATCAGGCAGGTTCTCGAGGCCAGTTGCAGGGGTGGAGTTTGCTGCCAGTGATAATATTGATATATCCACAGCTTTGCAGGGGGAACATTATTGTTTCTGGTGTTCTGTTCATTGTGTCAGCTGGTACCGCTAAAAAGCACACAACTGCATTCCTCTGTTGGGTTCATCTGATGGTGTGGAGGAGACAGGCTGTGACTGGCTATGACAAGCAGGCAGAGTGCTACAACAGCAGTCAGGAGTAGGGATGGAAAGATGAGCAACCAATGAGTAAATAAACAGGTAGAACATCACCTCTTGTAGCTCAGGTTTTTATTATGTGAGATGAGAAAAGAGGGTGCAGTTCACACACCTGCTGTGTAAAGTGCATTACAAGCATGGCTTTCTTCACCAGACGGACATGTGCTACAGGGGGATGGCACACCTGGCCTGGGGGTCCCAGGTAGCAGTTGGAAGACTTCAGAGGGTGAGCTGCTGGCACACTGACATGGACTCTGGGTTTTGGGCTTCTGCTAGAGGCTCAGTTTGGGAGCTGTGATGTGGGTCGATTTGTCAGCTGCCTCCTCTTAATGGAAGGTGAGGTTGGGGGGAAAAATATTGATTGTGGAATAGGAAATCAAAGGACTGATCTCCTGCTGCGTTCTGCCTGTCCGCAAAACAGGGTGATGCAAGACAGCACTTCCTTGACATTATGATTAAAGAGACTATTGCCAGTTCTTCCTTCTCTCCTGAGTGTCCGGATCAGTTGTAAATGGGATTATCTCACAGCCCTTGGGTGAGACATTTAACTCTAGCAGCTTTCCTAGAGTGAGAGGTGATGAGTGTGGCAAATTCAGTAGCAGAGTCTGCCCTGTCCCCTTAGAAGATGCCCAGACCTGCTGTCTGGCAGCCACCTAGGTATTTCTGCAGTTCTCAGGGCAGGTTGCGGGTGGGACATGGTCACTGCTGCCTCCCTAGTCACACAGTTTTCTCGCTGGTGCTTTTGCCAGTGAAATAATTGCAGATTTTTACTCAAATATCTTAAGCACTAGTACACAAACTAAAGTTCTGAACAGAATAAATTCCACAATGCAGAAATCGGCTATTAAATAGGGAATCCCTATATCTGACTACTTTCAGAAATGGTGGATGAATGTTTGATGTGGGGCTCATTCAGTGAGGCTCTTTCTGGGACAGATCCCATGTAACATCTCTGCACTCAGACTGTATCATGTGTGTGGGGACTTACCCTTTTTTGAACATCTGGACCACTGAATGCAAATGCATGTGGACAACAAATATCTTTGAGGTGCTTCTTGAACCTCGTTGGGGTTGGGGAAAGTCTCATCACCAAGACCATGCAGAAATTGAGTCAGTGCCCTCTGAAAATAAAGACTGGTTCATCTCCTGCCCTGCTTCCTCAGCAGCTGGATGCAGGCAGTCACCGATCAGACAGGAGTCTACAACAGCCTGGGTATGTACGTGCAACCTGTTGTCCAAAACTTTTGGGATGCTTCTATGAAGCATCTGCACTACTTCTTTTACTCAGTGTGCTTTTCACTTTTTTATAACTGGTGTTGGGGAAAAAAAGATCTGAATTAAGAGTGTAAAAATTAATTGGTCTGCCCAAGACAGCTGCGGTAACCCAGCTGTGGTTAGGGTAGCAGTATCTTGTGTTGGTTGGCTTAACCTGTGAATGCTGGGTCACAGTTTGCAGTGGCAGTCAGCCCTGCCTGTCCCCAGTGAGCAGAGGGGGCAGAGCTGGTGGTGCTCCGGTGATACTGCTGATATGGAAAACCCTTCCCTGCACAGCAAGTTGTGGTGCTGGCTGCTCCCCAAGGGAGCCTGTGGCATGTACCTGGTGACTGCTGCATCTACCAGGCGTTCACCATAGTCGGGTCTGCAGTGTGGGTTTGTTCGTCACCTCGGGATTCAAGGTTACTCTGCGCTTAAATCCACCTCTTGGTTTTTCAGCAAAATTGGTGCATGACAAGGGGCCTGGGAAGTTGGGGGTTGCTCCTCCCCATGAACAAGCTGGTGAGCCGCTGTCCTGGCTGGGTCAGAGAGCCCCAGGACCCAAGAGGGAGCTTCAAGAAGCAGCAGCAATCACAACTGCTGAACTGAACCATCTCTAAGCTCTGTTCAACTCTGAGAGCTGTAGTGGTTGTGGGAGAGGTGGAGGCTGTCGCTGCCTGGCTCTTCCTCTCTCAGACCTTTGCCCAGGCTCAGACTCCGATGGAGCCAGGGCTCCAGGCACACCCCATGTCCCTTTTGGGTGCTGTTCGGGGGTCGGGTGGACCTCTGGGCATCTCAGATCTGCTGCTTTGCTTGGCAGAGCCTCACTGGGATGGGGTGGGAGTGGGAGCCTGGCTGCTCACCAGGCTTTTGAAACCGCTTTCCCCACGTCTTGTGGGTCATGACAAGCATCCTCTATAGCATGTGGGAAGGTGTGTCTGTGGGCAGGATCCTGCCCGAGGAGGAACCCGTTTCCCCTTTGCCCTGGGACATCCCTCATCCCCAAACCCCAACTGCTGTGCGCTAAAGGGACAGTGGAGAGATTTCACTTGCTGCATCTCAGAAGGAGTTATAGCTTAATTTTTTTATTTTTTTTTTAGCTCTTGGGATAATTAATTATCTTGGGACTTTTTTTTTTTTTTTTTTTTAGTAATTACAAGTAGCAATCTCCTGGGAGGCACAGATAGTTTGGATAGAAAGGCAGTGCTCAGCCTGCACATAGCAGGAGGAGGATTTTAAATTATTTTTAAATACTTCTCATGAGTGAGCAGATTTACAGTGGGCTGTAAATATTTTGCAGCACTGAGTTATAGTAGCACCGCACAGGCCTGGGCTTGCTGGCAGCCACCACAACGGCACTGCTGTAAAGGCACTGGTGTGTGGAGAGATCTTGGTGGTGCTTATAAATCTCTCTCAAAAAAGATAATGAGTCAAATTGGTACAGGGAGAGGACCCGGGATGGGGGGATCTGTACCCATGGGCTGCATCTCGGGGCTCAGCTTCTCCAGCATGGGGCTCTCTAAGATGGGGCTGGGGTTGAGACGGAGCCAAGTTAGCAGTGGTGGGGCAGGATCTCCGAAAGCATAGTCCAACCTCCTGCTTGGAGCAGCCTGGTGCAGTTTTGGAGATGCCAAAGGATGGATGTGGGACCTGGAATTGGTTAATCCTGGGGCTTCAGGATCACCGTGGTACGCTTTATCTGCCCAATGCCTTGCAGGCCTCATCTGTTGAATGAAGTCGCTGGCACTACAGTAACCCTCCTCTTTCTGCTTTCTCCTGCAAGAACCAATGCAAAGCCAAAAATACGTACACGTAAGTGTCACCGTCCCTGGTTTCCTTCAGCAGTCACACGTGGGCTGTGCATGGCATCAGGGGTGCAGGGTCTGAGCCAGGCAGGGAGGGAATGGTCACTGCAGAAAACTGACTGCTAAAAGAGTGGAAATACCTGGAAAGCATCGCATCTTCCTGCTGAGGGGCTAGAAATGAGGCTAGGGGTGGTTCGGGAGGAAGGCTGGTACCCTGTGCCAGCACAGCGATTAGGGCATCCCTGTAATTGCTTTGAAGCACCAAAGGTCCCTCTGCTCATTAAATAGGAGCATGAGGGTCGTGGTGAGACCCAGGCACGTGCTCCTGATGCCACAGCAATCTGACCCTGCACGTGGGAAGAAGCCCTCGTTAACCACAGGTTCGGTGTTTGGCTTCTAATATTTCCCTTATTCTTTTGCACAGAGGTGTTTTGAAAACTTTTCTGCTTGATAAAGAGATTTGAGATCATCACGATACCACTGTAAATCTTTTAAGTCAATACCACATTACCCACTTTCATAATTTCACCACCACATTGATTCTATATATTGAAAAAAGCGATTTATGTCTTTTCCTGGATCACCTACTGCAGAGAAGCTGTCATTACTGCTGTTTCTCGCAACAAGACTCTTCCCTCAGCCCCAAATTTTCTTGTCCCTCCTCCAGCACTAGAGTCCCATTTCACAGGTCTCGTTGCACTACGACTGTGCAGAGGTTTAGATAATTGCTATTTTTCTTGGCTATGCTCTGCAAACATCTTTAATCACTTGCAGTAGTATCTTTTGCCAAGTACCACACGCGTGTTTGTGAAGCCTGGTTTAATTCTGCTTTAAATGTTAAATACCATTTGCTGTGTAGCTGGTTACTCGCTGTACTCTGTCAATATGAAAATGTGCAGCTTGCTTGACGAGCGCTTTTCAAGTCGGAGATATATCGGTAGCTGGCTGAAACTGCGTGTCCTCAGCTGCTATTTCTGTAGATGTGTTCAGCAGTCTGTGTTGGTGGGAAGGCGGCGGTGATGGAGTCCTGGGAGAGAGATTTAGTGGTGAACTCCTTGTGCCAGCACGTGAGACGGTCGCAAGGATGCTCTTCAACCCTCCTTCCCGGGGAGAGCAGCCTGAACCCACGTCATCCCGACCATCGTGCTGAAAAGGCCAGGAGAAGCAGGTCCTTGTCACAAAAAGTGTCACATCCCCAGCTGGCCACAGCCAAAACCTCCCTAGGTCTTTGCAGGGCTCCCTGAGACCGACCGCCCTGGCACGGGACAGCGCTTGGAGGTGTCCTCGGCTCCCTGGAGCGATCGCAGCTCGTGGCGACGGGAGGCTGGAGCCAGTTTTTGTGGTCTTGAATGGTCCGGGACGATGGGGCTGTGGTCACTAGGACGCGTTGGGGTGTGCTTTAAACACGTGCCCTCCACCTCGGCTCTAGCTCCGGGGCTGCAGAGCCCGGCTGCTGCCTGAGCACAGGGCTTGACTGCGGGACCCTGGCCCAGCAGGGACAAGGCAGATAAAGAAACAATTTTGGCCGGTGTTCCCCGTTCCTCAAGCAGGGATGGGTTTGCAGCCGGGTCAATGCTGACCCGCTGGTGCCGAGGGGCAGGCTTGTCCTGCGGCACGGCGAGCTGAGCCTCTCATCTGCTTGGAGCTGCTGGCTTTGTAAAGGGCAACAACTTCTTTTCCTCGCTGAGGAGAAGCAGCTGGCAGGAGAAGATGCTCGGCAGTAGGACACGGCTGCCGGCAGCGGGGTCGGTGTGTCACCAGAAGCACATGAGATCTAGTGTCGTCCAGCCCGCAAGGATATTGGAGTGAACGAGGGTGAATTAACCCAACTCTCTGGTGTTTGGGGACAATGCCGTCCTTGTCACACGCCTCGAGCCTGTTCTGGTTCCTGGCAGCCCTTCGGAGCTGTCGCTGCTTGGCTCGGCGCAGGGGGTTATTTAATGCGTGTCTCTCTATTAACAGGGTGTCAGATCAGGGCAATAGGAATTACAGCCTCGCAGGCTAAGCCTGCTGTATCTGGGGGCTCAGTTCTGCTCCACTGAGCCTGTTCCCAATTACCTGGACGTGATCTGCGCTGTAAGATGCCAGCAGATGTGTTCTCGCCCTGTTCCCCTCCGCCTTCTGCGGAGGCACCGCACGTCAGCTCCTTCCCGTGCCGCGGAGCTGGGGAAGAGGTGGCTGGAGATGCTGGGGGGGCTTTGAGCAGGCTGTGGGACAGGGGAGCAGGGTCTGCCCGGGACAAGAGCTGGCGAGCTTGGACCAGGGACCTAGTGGGAGGCCTGGGTGTATCTACCCTGTCCTTGATGGAAACCCCCAGGCAGGAGGGCTTGGATTGCTGCCGGTGCTGAGGATGGTGGTGGTGTTTAAGCAGTGTCCAGCCCTCACTAGAGACACATCTGAGGGGGCCATGCATCCTCTCTGGCCCTGAGCAGCACCTTTCTCCATCCTGGATGCTGGCTGAGGATGCTCAGCCAGCCCCTCTCAGAGAGGGAAGTCGTCTCTCGCCTGCTGAGCTCCTTGCTCATGTTCTCTGTCTGAAAAAGCTGGGTTGGGAGCAGCTGTAACATTGCAGGGGGCTCGAAGCTGGTGGAGCAGCTTGCTGTGACCCCAGCAGGGCTCTTGGCGGGGGGAGCAGAGAGAATGTTGCATTTTGGGGGCCAGGAATATCCTTGGGGGGAGGGATGCAGAGAGTTGTTAGAGCCCATGGTGCCATCAGCTCTCGGAGGAACACGGCTGAACCTCTCTGCCAGCCTCAGCAGGGGCTGGATTTGCCCTCCGTGAGGGCAGTGCCACAGCATGGCAGAAAGAATAGACTGGAGAGGACTTTGAGAACGCAAAGCCCGAACTGGGAAGCAGAAGAGGGACAGAAGGAGCTGTGGGTGCCAGCCTGAGGGGATGGGGTGGACTGCTCGGTATGGAGCAGGGTGCTGGCAGTGCTGCTGAGAGCGCCTGGCTCCCCAAGCCTGGCATAGCCCCATCCAGCTGCCAAGATCTGCTGCGGAGAAAAGACCTCCCCTCCTTCCATGCCCTGCTGCATGGCCCCAAGACAGTGCGGGCCCACCAGTCTGGCACCAGTTGTTTGGGGACACCAGTTGTTTGGGGACAATAACCATCCTTCCCCCCAAGAGCTGGCAGTCGAAGATACCGCAGCTCTGCATCCTGAACCCCGGGGGACTGTTTGCTCATGTGAATTTGCATTTCATTAATATTGAATAAAGGATAATTTGCTGTAATTAGGGCCTGAACCCTGCCAAAGTGGAGGGGTTTTGGGCTAAGCCAATTAACAGCGGCACGTTGTGTGTTTAATGAGCTTGGGGAGGCTGTGTGCTGCAGGGCACAAGGCAGCACTGAGGTTACTGGGGGGGAGGGGGGGACAGCAATTACCCTGGGTGACAAAGCACTACCCAGTTACTCCTCAGGTACAAACAGGCTCTTGCATTTATCCTGAGTGATTCTGTAGAGCCTGGGCAGGAGTAAGGGGGAACGAGTCTGCAACAGACTGAGCGTGCAAGAGCCCGACGGGCTGGGATGAGGACCCCTACCCCAGCAAAGAGCCCCATCCCCAGTTTGGGGAGTCCTAGTCACCCCCCCAGCAGGGCTTAAGCCCAGGATTAGCAGGGAGGATACAGATGAACCTGCAAACCTGCGGCTGCAAACTCCCACTCCCCATCCCTGAGCAGGGACATGGGGGGACGTGGTGCTGTTCCATCGCTCCATCAGCTGCAGCTGGCAGCATCCTGCAGTGGGGGGGGATGTAGAGCTGCATGCACCAGGCACAGGCTCTGATTGGTATTTTTTTTCTCCCCAGGATTTGCCAAAACTCTCAAAAGATGGCTCATTATTTTCAGGAAATTAAATAACTTTTATGGGTAGAGGCTCTATTTAGAAATCATAAAGAAACAAACAAATAAAAATGTGTCACTACAGCTGTTTGGGATTAGCTTTTCATATAAAACTTTGATGGAAGTGGCAACATTTGTTACAGGCATTTGCAGTGGAAAATTTCAGTCTTTTGTGGAAACACTCCCCACTTCCCTGCATGGAAGTATTTGACCCAATACAGGAAATGTGTTGGCGTTTTCTTGAGAAATGTTCTCATTTGGATATTCCCGTGAAAACTGAACCATTTCAAGGCAAATAGGAATGTCAGGAGATGACATTGGTTTGGTTAGACCCTGCATTTTCTGTTCTTCCCTAAAAATTCGCTTGGCACAATCAGTTTTCTGGGGTGGATGCAGGTCCTCCTGGCCAGGCTGGGATGTCCCCACATCACCCATGGTCCCTGAAGGTTTGGGCTGCTCAGGCAGCGGGTGCTGCTCGAGTTAAGCCATATACAAAGCAAAGCGAGATGCTTTCCTCTGACCCAGGCCGTGTCGGGGAGGAGGACAGGCTGGGGCTGATGCAGGTCCCACACGATGTTCTCTCCTTGGGAGGGAGATGATGGAGTGAGACCACATCCCACATTCCCTCTGCCCCTGCTCAGAAACACCGTCGGCCTCTTTGTGATGAGACTTTTTGCTCCCCAGCATTGCTGGTGGCCACCAATGTGTGGAAGGAGCTGGCCACCATCTAATTAGCTTGGGCAGGTTGATTTGTGAGACTTCTAGAAGCAATTGATTTGCTCATTGGGAGACGGCTGGGATTGAAGCAAAATGCTCCTTGCGGTAAGTTCTCTGCTGCTTTTTTCCCAAAAGCAAGCTCTCCGGGCAGCTCACCCTCCTGGCTGTGCCCCCACGGAGGTGGGTGAGCACCCACCACCACCAAAGCCCTGGGCTGGAGAGGAGACCAGGCCTGCCAGGTCTCACTGGGGACCCCAGCTGGCACCAAACCCACCCTTCCCTTGGTAGGGGTCTGCCAGGCTATGACCCCAACCCCTCTCTGGGGCATGCAGCGATAGGGAAAGGCTGGGAAAGGGCTTCTCCTTCTCAAGGCTGTGTTGGAAAGTATCAGTGACATGGCTGGAGTTGCCGGTGGGGGGATTCAGCAGTCCCTCATTCCCCTCTGTTGCCCATCTTCCATTGCTTCTGCTGGCTTGTGGTCCCGTAACCAGGCGTGGGGTTGTGGTAGGCAGTAAGGGCACGCAGGGTTTGGGTGGCAACACGAAAGCTTGTGATGCTTGTCCCTCCAGCAGAGTCGTGGCTTCGCTCCCTGTCGAACTCTGGCCAGAGACGTGCAGGGCAGATCAACAGGGGAGGCTGATTCTGGAGGAGCAGGCTTGGTGTCTTTCCTAGCTTGGCCAGAGCACAGAGCCCTGGCTGCTCTTCCATTTTCTTCCCCGATACGGTCTCCCTATGGCTGCCTCTGAGCACGGTGAGAGCTGCTCTGAAATCTTGCCTCCAGACAGGGCATGAGCTTTGTGTCCGTTCCCAGGCAGAAGACTCAGGCAGTTTGCTATCACGCTATTGATCCAGCCGTAAGCTGGCCCTGGGAGGTTAAACTTGACTTATTCCTGTTTTTTCTCATGACAGCAGGGTAATCGAGAGACCCTCTGATAGCAAGGAGGTGGGAAGAAGGTGACAGTCATCCAAAGCACCTTGACTCCTAGGTGCTCTACAGCCTGTGGTGGGTTTGTTCCTCCATCCAGCTCCGCATTGCTCCAGCACGGCAGGCAGCTCCCTGCACCGTGCACGGCGCTGTGCGTGGCAAACGCAGCGAGGACCGAGCTGGGAGCGATGGTTTGCATCCCCTGCACCGTCGGGCTGTCAGCGTGCGACTCCTCCGAGATGAATGGAATTGCTTTAGCTCATCTCGGCGGTGTCAGAGTGATAAACACATCCCTTCGTGGCCTCTGACAGATCCAACCCCATGAGGCATGCCTGAGGACCCGGCAGGATGGAGAGGAGGGTGTTGGGTTCATTGGGAAGCTGCCATCGTTTGGAGTAACTGGTGCTGATGAAGGTGGGCTTTGTGAGGGCCGTACTCAGAAATAAGCCAAACTACAGAGGTGGGATCTCCTGGGGGTGTGATTCCCCCACGGGGTCTCTGCGTGAGCAGGAGAGCTGGAGGAGTTGCACAGACACAGCAAAGCGTCGCAGTCACTTTGGACACGGGATGCCCTTTCTGCCTGGCACTGGGTTGCCAGAAATCAGGTCAACATTCAGGGACTTGGGGGCCTGGCCCCAAAATTCAGGTGTGAGATTTGGTGAATGTGATCTGACTTCCATTTCAGATGCTGGGCGCTTTCATCTGCCTCCAGAAGTCCTCGCTGTCAGGTATCAACCTCGATACAGGTACAGCCTTCCATTCTTGACGGCTTTCTCTTTGGAGAAGATACGAGCTTCAGGATGAAAACTTCCTTAAGAAATGAGTTCAATGTTATTTTTTTTAACGTATGGAAGAATCAAACCCAAATTGGTTACTCACAAGCCATTCCCACAAGATTTTGCTCTTTGGCCCTGGGCTATGAGGTTCTGCTATGAATATTCATAGCTCATGCCGTTCCTCCTGCTGTTGTAACTCTGTGATTACCGTTGTTATAAATAAATCTCTCATTTGCTGAAAGCACTGGCTTGTGCAGGATCCAGGTCTGCCCAGGGTAGCTCTGGGGTTGTGCTGCCTGGATGCTAGCTCACATCTCTGGACCAGATCAGGGATGCTCCTGCCCTGTGGGATGGATGTGAACACCTTGGCTCAGATCTTGTTCATGAGAAGCTTATAAATCCGAAAGAAAATGGAATGACTGTTTCATTGAGGTGACTTATCTCAGTCCTTGCCCCCTCCTGGCCCTCAAATCTGGTGTTGTTGACTGATTTCCAGTATTTAGCCTGATCTATCCTGAAGCTGACGCACAATGCTGCAGGGTTCTGGACACTGGGGAGCTCGTACCACATGCTGCTTGATGGGACAGTCAGCCACGAGCTCCTCAGATAACTCCTCTGGCTTTCCTTGTGCGTCACCTGAAACTGAAAAATATTTTCCTTGGTCATCTCCAGACTCTAATCTTTCTTCATTTATCTTTGCCAGCTAATTCTTAGCCTGCCTGCAGTGGCTCCTGCACTGTGTATTCAGATCAGACACAGTCATGATTCACTGTAATAGCTCCTAAATACTCATTTAAGCCAGTTAAGTGACCATGACTGTAATAAACAACCTCTCGTGCTGTTTCTGCTTTGGCTTGCTACAGATCCAGCCATGCCTTGAGCCTTGCAAGGTGCTACCGCCACCCTGATGTGTGGGAGCATTTGGTGGGCTGGCTGCCGTGGAAGGGGGGGTTTGCCCTGACTCTGACCTGAGCTAAGCCTGTTCCCCACTGGGCTCCTGGCTGTACAGGTGGGACAGCAAGCCCTGCACCACCCTAGGACAGTGGAGTACACGAGCCTTCCCGTGGGATGAAAAGTCCCTTCCACCTGCTCCTCAGCCTGTCCCGCACCAAAAGATGATGTTGCTGCAGCACAAGCAGAGCAAGGGCAGGCAGCAAGCTCAGACCTTTTCTGTCTGGCTCCTGTTCTCCCTTCTTGGCGTTGTCACCCCTTCCAGATCCTCTCTCTATGGTCATAATCAACCTTTTCCAACTTCTGCAGATGACAGGAGACACTTCTGCTCTCCAAGAAAAAGAGGCCAAGCAGTGGAGCCTCTCTGCAGCCAAGTCAAACCCAAGCCCTTTGGGCTTGTCCTTTGCCTTTTCAGAGAGGAAGATGGAGGAAGAGGATCCATTGCTGAAGACAGTCACTAAATGAGAGTCATTTCTGTGCTGCCAAGGCTCATTTGAGGGCTGACCAGGGCTCTGCTTTTTCTGTTTGCCCTGAGATGCTCTTCACACCCTACATCCCAAAGGTTTCTCTCTCCACGCAGTGTTTGATGGTAGGTAGCTCATGGGCACTTCTCCTCACATGCTGCTCTGCAGCTCCTCTGCAAAGGCTGCCATGGCAGCTGATCCAGCTTTACTCCATCCCCCAGAGATTTCTTTGTTCCTCCTGGACAGCTCTGGAGATAATAAGTTCCTGGCCTTTGCAATGAATCTCGGTGCTTGGGACAGATTTATACCATTTGACCTTTCATAATTTCCTCAGTTCTTTGTTTTCAGCAGCACTCTGACGTCCATCTGCACCTTTGATGGGTTTCCATCCTTCACGCCATATATTAAGGTAAAAATCACATTTGAGATGAACAGTCACAGTTTGCCCTGTAAATTACAGATTTTCCATGACCAAATCAATTGAAGATGATGGCGGTGGCTGTCCTTTGCTGGAACATGGCTGGGTTTCCTTCTAGATATTTCCACTGACTGAGATGTTGCGCCAAGTTTCATGAGTCATGGAGGTCAGTGCAGCTCCAATGACTTGAGAACTTACTCAGTGGTGTGATCTCTCCTGGTGAAGCTCAGCCTGCTCTTCTCTTGGATATTATAGCTTTATTTTGCTTCAAGGAATGTTCCAGAGAAGACTGTATGTCCCTGACAAGAGCCCAGAACTCCCTGCTTTCACGGTTTGATGACATGATTCTTCTTGCTGTTGACGGGATGTTTCAGGGAGGGGTGGGGGGGGAGAAGCTCTTGCCATCACTGATCTCATTGTTTCCAAAATGCTGACTTTTTACCTTCCCACGTGACTTCCCCAAACCCATCGTTTGTTGTTTGCCTTGGGGTCAACGTGATATTCCAGCTCCTTCAGTCCTCTGCAACCACAAACCCTTATCTGCCAGCTTGGGGTCTATCACCCTGGGGCACTTATGGGTCCCTTCCAACCTGAGATATTCTATCATTCTATGACACTGTGGGGCTGTTACTGGGACCATGTGCCAAGCATCTTCTGGGGAATCACTTTTTCACAGAAGGCTTCTCCAAGTACTGATGTCAACCCTGAGCTACCTGTAAAGACAAAGTGGCTTTGGGACATCTAGTCTGTTAGAAGAGCCCTGAGTTATAAAGCTGTTCTCTGGCTGGGGGGGGACAAAAGGTCCAGTTGGATGATGGGGAGACCTTGGTGACCAGATGCCAGCTACCGCACCAAGGCCAGCACCAGCCATAGTCCAGCAAGACTTGCTCTAGATCTGTTTCTCTTCTGCGATTGCTTAGAAAGTTTAATTAAAAAAAAAAAAAAAGGTGTGTCCAAAACTGTTGACAGTGCAGTTGGGACAAAGAACAAACAACTCAGATAGCTACATTGGTGACTTGAGTGGGTTATTTACATCCCAGTCAGCCATGTAGGATGTTATTTAATATACATCAGCATGAGACGGGCTAGGGACAGGAGGGATGCACTAAAATCAGTTATCGTGTCCTGGCTCACACTGTGCTTGTCTTGGGAGTGGGGAGGTGTCTCCCAGGGTTGCTGTGGGCTGGGCAGGGTGCTCCAGTTCCTCACTAGTAGCCCCCATGGGACCCCTGGTGGGTCAGGCCAAGTCTACCTGCAATGGTCCTTCTTTAGGCTGTGCGGGGTGTCTCAGAGCTCATTACTGGGACTCTGTTTAGCTCAACTGCTCCTGACCCATCATAGTCCAGCCAAGGAAATGTTAAGGTGTTGGGTGTCCAGGAATGATACCATGGCTACTTTAGTGCCAAGGCATCATGGAGGGGAGATGATGGGAGTCAGGGAACTGGAAGGTGACTCTGGGGGGCCAAGTCCTCTTCCCAGAGCAGCCCTTTGTGCCAATTCCTCCAACCCCCGACACTTGCGTCCGTGGGTGAGTGTGGAGGTAACTGGCTCCAGCCAGTGGTGCTCTGAATTCAACCTCCTTCACACTATAAAATGTATTCTGGACTGCAGAACTGCTTGCCATGTGAGTGCTTTGGTGCCAGGGCCATTGCGCTAAAGGGTCGGTTCACGGGGACAGCATCGCCTGTGCCTGGGGACTCTTGCTGGCTTTGGCAGAGATGCTCAGGGTCATGGAGCAGAGCAGAAGGAGACCTGGGCATCTCTCTGCCCACCTCTGGGGCTCACCAGCGGTTAGTGCCTATGTCCCAGAGAAAGACTGTCCCAGGTATATGCAGAAGTTTTCAGTCCTTGGGGAACTGTGTGACCCAAAGCGGAGGTGCCACATGATTTTAGAGGCCTCCAGGGCTAAACGATGATTATGCGTTGGTGGTCCAGGCTGTTCTCTAAGCCTGAGGTGCCATCGCCTGCTTGGGCTGAAATCTAGGTGAGGTGGTGTCTGTGGGACGTTGCTTGGAGGCTGTATTTGGGGTGGGGGGGCTGTCTTTCCGTGCTGGGTCCCGTGAAAACCTTGGAGCTTGCAGGGGATCTGTGTGGACCAGTTCACATCTGGAGGGGGCCAGGTCAAGCCACAAATAGCAACACCGGCAGCAACGTGGCTTCTGCCAAGAGGGAAATTGCCTTGAGAGCTGTGCTGGAGGCATGTTTGAAACCGCCGAGCGCTCGGGCAGAGCTGGCAGGGACTGATGGAGGCTGGCAGGAACGGAGCCCTGGCAGGGACCTGCTGGCTGAGCCTGGGGAGAGCCAGGCTTGAGCTGCCTCAGAAAGAGCATCCAGACTCCTGGGGGGGAAAGCGAAGCCCTAGTCAGCCAAGACAACTATTTAAGTATGTGGTTATGGTTAAATAGACCCGGAGCGGGGTGTCACTCGGAGGAGAGCAGGCTGAGTCAGTGCCTGCCGGCTCGGCTGGCGGGATGCCTGAGTCTCATCCCGGGTTTGTCTGTCTGCGAGCTGTAAAGCCTCCCCGGGGTTTTCTCTTCCCCTCTTTCTTCCTAGCAGGCTAGAAGGGTTCAGCCCAACTACCAGGTGTTGGACCAGGGTACCTGAGGGATCCCTATGAGGGGGGTGGTCACGACAAGGGCTACCTGCAGATCCGTGACGTGTTGGATGGGCACCTGGAGGCTTGGCTCAATGTCCTAGGGCACTGAAGAGTTGTGTTCAAGCTCCTGCACTGAGCCCGAAGGTTTCTATGAACACATCCAAGCCAGGGGCTTCACCCCCTTTCCCAAGTGCTACAAA
This sequence comes from Buteo buteo, assembly GCF_964188355.1. Taxonomy (NCBI): domain Eukaryota; kingdom Metazoa; phylum Chordata; class Aves; order Accipitriformes; family Accipitridae; genus Buteo; species Buteo buteo. Next base: position 3,676,744 of record NC_134180.1, read on the forward strand.
CTAAATGGAAGCTGGTGGCAGGGCTGTGACAGATCTTGGGTGGAAGCTGGGGCTCTCAAGCGCACGGGGACAGGAGCCTGAGCAGCCACGTCGGTGGTCCCTGCTCAAAAATGGTCTTTGCTCCTGGAGGAGCTCATGGGATCACCCTCCCACCTGGGATCAACCATCTCGTAATGGATACAGCTCCTGTGCCACCCAATTCTTCCTCTTGCCCGTGCAGCACCAGGTCCGTGGGCTCCGTTCCTCGTACCTACCTTGACACAGGTGACACCAGTGCGTGCCGTGATCAGGAAGGGGAGGCATGGATAGGGAGGACTATGCTCAGGTCTGCAACCCTTGCTGATTGTGCAGAACCGTGCCTGCACCCCAGTGAAGAACCATCGCTGTGCGAGGTACAGCAGGACCTGGAGAGCAAGGCTTCCCAGCAGTCAACCGAGCAGAGTGTTCCTGCAGAGCACAGCTTCAAAATTGCCTGGTGAGAGAGAAGGCACCGAGGCTTCTCTCCAGTGGGAATTTATGAAATGGCTCCTGATTGTTGTAAGTCAAAAATAGTGCCTGGAACCCAGTTGGAAGTTGGAGAATTTGAGTGCAATCCAAATGGTTTTCCAGCACAGAGTAACAGATTTATCTGATGACACCGCATTGCAGCTCACGGCTGCTGCACAGAATGTGTTGCAGAAATGTCTGTGCCTCTCCCCGGTGATGTATGAATCAATTGACTGCACATCCACGGCTCAAGAGCTTATTTTCTTTCGTGGAGTAACAACAAATGAGGAAGCGTCTAGAGCACTTGTGAGTCTCCATGAGCCAAGCAAAGTCCTTGGTGGCTCAGAGTTGTGACTCCTTGTGCTGACTAAACTGGGACTGAACTAACAACGGTTGGGGTCCCCTTGTGTTTCCCATCCAGGAGGCCATGAAGCGTGCAGGTTAGTTACTGCTCGCCGTAGTGGTTTGTGTTGTCTCCTGTCCTGGTTGTAAGAGCGTGTTGCACACTTTGGGTTCTTGCTCTGGTTTGAAGGTGCGTAGACCGTGCTGTAACGCGGTGGTGCAGTGATGTCTGGGAAGTTCCTTTCCTCTGGAGTAAGACTGTTGATAAAATGAGATCTGTTGTGAGCTGGGGGTCTCAGACACAACGTTGTAGAGCTCTCCCTGGGCAAGCTGAGATATTTAAATCAGGATATTCAAAACTCAGTTAGGCAAAGCCCTAGGCGACTTAGTTTTAACTTCAAAACTGGTCTCGCTTTGGGTAGGACAGTTGGACTGGAGGTTTCATTCAAACTATATGATGCTCTGAGTCCAATTCCAAGCTGGGGTGATGAAGTGCTCTCTGCTTTGAAATTCAACTGACTGGTGGGCAGGCATCTTGCAATGTCTCACCACTGCCGATGGTCCAGTTGGACCAGGAATTTGGCATTGCACTATCCCATCACAGCTCTCTCACAGCTGTGCTTTCCTGGATGTCCTACAAGGTGTCCTCTGCTGACCGTGGGCAGGAGGCCCAGCTCTGGGGCAGGTCTGGGGGAGCTGTGATGAATGCATTGAGGAAAAGGTGGAGGAATTGTTTCTACCTTTTCATTTCCTAATGAATTCCCATATGCAGTATAAAAGAGATTAAATAATGCCAGGGCAAGTTCAAAGTGATATTTCAGGCAGGTCTGGGTGGCATCTGGGGGGCTATTTCACAATGAAAATGTTTTTAATTTTCAAAAGTGACGTCTATCCTTTGTGGCCCCAGACTGGACACCCACTGCAGGGTGGCACTGTGACTGTAAGTGATGCACAGCTTGGCTCCTTAAAAGCATCTCACAGCCCTGGATATGCATTTAGATGACATTTAGACATTGCACATTTAGATGCCTTCTGTCTTGGATTGTATGCGCATCACTTTTGCAAAAGCTTTATCCATAATTATTCTATGCCTGGAGACCAAGAGAGACCTGAGCCTCACCACCCTGATAAAACCATGGGTAATTTGAGCAGGAAATATTTGATATGTCAGAACAGACCCATATCATGGGATGGGCCTGTGTGGTGGGACAGGATGCTGAAGGAATTTGACAGTCACTCTGTTGAGAGGTCCATAAGATCTGGGGACAGTGGAAAAAAAGCATTTGCTTTCAAATGAAAAAGGGAACGAAACCAGTCTTTCAAGCTGCAGGCCCCTAAGTGTAGTTTCTGTTACTGGCAAAATAATGGCGCAAATATTAAAATGCAAAATTTCCACTAATAGCTAGGGTAACAGAAGCTGGAGCAACAGGCAGTTCAGGCCAGCTGGGATACATTTTGCCAGAAAGCCCAAATACTTTGGTGAAACAGCTTTGGGGAATCTGTGAGTGAGGAAAATGCAGCAGACATGAGAAATTCAGATCTGAGAAAAGCATTTGGTACTTCAGATAGAGAACACTTAACTAAGGAGATACTTCAGACAGGAACCATTTGGAGTCTAAATTGGATGGAAGATGGCAAAAGGAAGGGAAAAGGTAATGGCAGCTGGTGGGGTTTGGACTCTTCTCAGACATCTCCAGATCCATCATGAGAGGCTCTCCTGAGGGAGAAGCTTTCCTTGGAGTCTCTGTCCATCTGCTGGTATTCATCGTTGTCTGTTGTGTTGTCCTTGAGCATCTCGGTGCACGGGTCAGGCATGCGTTTGTCTTTCTGTGCCTTACCAGTGCCCAGTACTGTGTGCTCCCGTCCATGAGTGCTCCCATCCATGTGTGTTTGCATCACCAAGATGATGCAAACGTATGTAGCGGTAAAAGACAAATAACTTGGATGCAGGCGGGAGAAGCTGGAAGGTTGGGAACAAAGGGAGGACGCAAAGGCTGGTGTGAGGCCAGGCGGAAAGGGGAGAAGGAGCAAACGTTATCCAAGCTTGATGTGTGAAGCAGCCGCTAAAAGGCTGTGAAACTGATTATCCTTTGGCTGCGTTACAGCGGAGCAGCACGTCTCCAGCTCTGCCCTGGCACCATCCTCAGGATCCCAGCTGGGAACTGCTACTCCTCCCACCTCCGGTGTCTCAACCCATAAAAGCTCTGGGGTGCATCTGTTGTAGAAATAGGGCGAGAGAGAGAAAGCTGTCGTCCTGCCACCTTGCACGCTTTGAGTGACAGGTCTGACCCACTCGTGGGAGTGAACCAGTCCTCCGGGTCCTGTAACCATAAAGCCAGCTTACACAGCAACTGGTGCTGTTGACATCCTTTGGGCTCTCTAGATTAAAGACTTTTTGTGGGTTTGGCCAGTCTCAGCAGCAACTTCAGGGCTTGCTGCGGGAATCTCTGAGCCTGGCTCTGCCTGCTTCTCCAGCCTGGCTCTGCAGGTGAAGAGCAGACTTGCCGAAAGCCTGGCAGCAGCAGTTGTCCGTGATGATCAGGTGGAGCAGTGTGCCAGCCCTGCCATCCCAGGAGGAGCATCCCTGTCCTGCTCTAACCTGACCTCGGGTCTCTGGGGAGTGGGGGTTCGTCGCTCCTCCTGTGGGTATCTGCAGCTGAGCTCTGCATGGGGCTCCTCCACCTTCGATGGAGGTCTCGCTCGTGGAGTCTTGCTGTCTAGCAAGAGGTGAATCCCAGCCAACACTTACTGATCAGGTTGACTACATCTCACTGGTAAAGCCCTTGCTCCCTACATCCCCTCACTACTAGGTAAGGAAAGATTAGGAAATCCAGCTCACATGCTTTGTAGACACCCTTGGGCATTTAGGTGGCTCCACTCTTGGTTCCCAGGTATGGGCTTGTGAATCCTGTACTCCTCCAGCTCTCTTTCACTTGAAGTAGCCCATGGGCTACCTTCTCTCCCTTAATTTCACGTTAAGCCTGCAGCTGCATTGTACGTGGCAGTAAGACATGCCTTGGCTGCATACAGTCAGGTGGAAATGGACAATTTAAGAGTTGTCCCAAGGACTTACACCCCAATTGCCATTGACGTTCAACAGGAGATGCATGTAACGGCACAAACTGCAGTTGGCAGAGACTGACCCGAGTCAAGGAGCACAGGTCCCCGCTGCACTGAGCCAGGGGGTGCAATTAACTCTGGGCAGCTCAGAATTCAGCATCGTCACTGACACTTAGCTTATTGATTTTTTCTTAGGAGAAATCTAGTTATGTTTCATGAGATCAAGCAGGCACCAAGCCTGGGAGAGTGTAATTTGATCAAGCTGAGCCTTTCATGCCTGCTGTGCCTAAAGCTCTGTCTCTGGGAAGCGCAGCCGCTGGTCTGCTTGGGAGGGAAGGAAAGGGCTTGAGCCTGACACTCTCTGGGGAGGATGCTTGGGGACATCACGCTGCACCTGGGCTTTAAAATGTTTTAAACCATTTAAGACCTACGTCCTTCAAACGGTGCAAGAGAAGTGCTTCATTTGTCATTGAAAGAGACTTCCCACACTAAGTGCTTGTCCACCATGGGTGGGTGGGAATGAGGTCACGGCCGTTGGTAGCTACCTCTGGAAGAGCATATCTACATGTAACTGGTTGCTCTGGTCCAAAGGAGCTGCTGTGTTGTTGCATTGAGTGCTGTATTGCCTCAAAAGGAAGCCCTTGGCTTTTGGATCAAGCCCTTGGGTTGCTTGCTGGGGTGCAGCTGATGTATGGAAAGAGAAAATTGGTGGATTCACACCACCTCGTGCTCAGCAGCCCGCCTTAGTGAATCTGTTCAACAGGAGAAGGACAACGGCTGCACACAGAGGAGCCTCAGTGTTTTCTAGAGATGATATCATGCCTCTGGACAAATCAAGGGGTTAGTGAGAGGCATTCTGGGTTACTCTGATCTAATTAGACTCCTCTTTCCCTACTCTGGCACTTCCGTGGTGGCATGTAGATGCTTCAGCTGTAGAAGGGCTTGAGGGAGCCTGGCATCTCGGGTACCAACAGCTCAGGTGGGCAGCCAGGATGTCCAGTCTTGCAGACAGGGATCCATCTTCAGGAAGACTTTAGAGCCAAATGCCAAGAGCCAGGAAAATGCCGAGCCACAGGACACTGCCTAGGCTTGCTCTGAATCCCTCTTCAGCTGGTGCAGTGGTTGTGAGTGGGTTTCCTTGTTTTTCTACCCCGTGCCAGATATTTTCTACAGCAGAACAACCACTTCACAGTGGTATTTGGGAGCCCACACTGGGGCAGTCCCATAGTGGGACACCAGCTCTTCCCAGCCCTCAGCTTCTCCTGCTTGTCTTTCCAGGGCCTTTTCCCAGCTGCTTGGGCACAAGGGTGGGTGAAGGAAGGGCCATCCTCACAGCCTGCATCCATCAGCATCTGCCCATGGCTTTAATACTCCCAGCTTGCTCTCCACGACCCCCTGCTACGTCCACCCTCCCTGCCTGCTCCAGTGGTCAGTTTGCCTTTTCGTGGAGGTAGCTGAAATCACGGACACCCTTTTTGCTTAGGGGTCCCGAGCAGCTGTGCACATCCTTGAGCATTCCCCACCTCCCTACACTGCAAAGGACACAAGAGCCACCGGCCACCAGCCCAGACACCCTTGGCAAGATGAACGGCCTTCGCTTTGCCAAGCTTGGTCTTTCACTCCATCTGCCTGGTAATTAAATAGCATGGACTTGCCACTGAGTCTTGTCTGACCGAGACGCATGCGTGACCAGTTTTTTGGCCCCTGCTCCATCAGAGACAGCTCCGTGGCCAGATTTATCCCTGAGCAGTCCTGGGCAGAGGTGATCTCAGCAGGAGGCTGTTCAAGGGGATAAACAGAACAGGGACAGAGGGAGGCAACAGGGATATGCTAACCGTGTAGATCAGCTCTTGGGCATTGGGGGTGTCAGATGAGAGAAAGAAGGATCCCACTGAGCAGCAAAGCCAAGGAGACCAGAGCTGTGAGCCTCCCCCCAGCGTTCAATGCCGTGTTAGCTCTCCAGGCAACCCCTCTCCATCTGCCACCCAGCATGCCTTCAGTGCCACCAGTACCTGTCCTGGTGTAAAGGCTTTGCTACAGCTCCTTCCTCCCAAGGAAGTCTCTCCAAGTCCTGACTCGGTTTGGTAGAGGTCCCATAACCTTGCCAGGGTCCTGCTTTTTGCCTTCTGCTGGGTGGGACAAAGCCCAGGGGCGGCTGGGAGCATTTCAGGAAAAGGAGCTCTCTCCACATCGGTCTCAAGGCTCTGTTGTGCCAGGAGTGGCAGATCCTGCTCGGTGGCTGAGCTCTGAGGAGTCCCTGGTGACGCCGTTGGACGGCTGCTCTGCTGGCAGTGCCTCGCTGTTGCTGTTAGCTTGGTGGGATGGGAATTGCTAGCTTTTTGTACGGGCCGGTGGCTGTATCTTAGTGAAAAATGACCTGCTTGTGACTTGCCCTCGGCGGGCGGAAAGCACTGTCCAAAGATCATCCTGTGTTTGTAAAACTGCTGCCAGGGCTGCTGCCTGGGACATGACCAGCCGTGGTGGACCTAGCCCTCCATCTTCCCTCTTGCTCTTCGTTGACAGCATGATCTGGCCTCCTCCCTGAGCAGCCCCCATGGGTCCCAGGACCATTACAGCATTCCAGGTGGTGGTCATCACCACCGCGGGACCCTTGCCCTGCTTGCTTCTCTCATCCCCAGCAAAACCACTGCAAGTCTGAAACTGCAGAAGCGCTGGGTGCTGCTGACTCCAGGGGCTCCAACCTGGGGCTGTCTCCTTCTTCCCCAGCCAGCTCCCAGCAAAATCACAGAATAATACAGCTGGGAAGAGACTCTGGGGTCCCTGACCCATCCTCCTGCAGTTGAACTTTAATATCTCTGAGGATGAAGATGCCCCAAACACCTCCTTGACCTCTCTGGTCTCCTGTCTCAGTGTTTAACCATTCTCACAGTAAAAGCTTTTTTTTATACGTACTGAGAATTTCCTATGTTCCAGCTTGTGCCAGTTGCTTCTTTTCCTTTCACTGTGCACCTTCTCACCCTCCTGTTAGGCAGCTGAGGAACCAATAAACATAGAATCACAGCATGGTTTGGGTGGGAAGGGACCTTTCAAGGTCACCTAATCCAACCCCCTGCCATGAGCAGAGACACCTTCAACTAGAGCAGGTTGCTCGGAGCCCCGTCCAACCTGACCTTGAATGTTTCCAGGGATGGGGCACCAACCACCTCTCTGGGCAACCTGTGCCCATGTTTCTCCACCCTCATTGTAAAAAATGTCTTCCTTACATCTAGTCTGAATCTCCCCTCTTTTAGTTTAAAACCATTATGCCTTGTCCCATCACAACAGGCCCTGCTAAAAAGTTTGTCCCCATCTTTCTCATAGGCCTGCTCTAAGTATTGAAAGGCTGCAATAAGGTGTCCCCAGAGCCTTCTCTTCTCCAGGCTGAACAACCCCAACTCTCAGCCTTTCTTCATAGGAGAGGTGTTCCATCCCTCTGATCGTTTTTGTGGCCCTCCTCTGGACCCGCTCAACAGGTCCGTGTCCTTCTTACGCTGGGGACCCCAGAGCTGGACCCAGTACTGCAGGTGGGGTCCCACCAGAGCAGAGCAGAGGAGGAGAATCCCCTCCCTCAACCTGCTGGCCACGCTGCTTTTGGTGCAGCCCAGGATATGGTTGGCTTTCTGGGCTGCGAGCGCACGTTGCTTTTCATCCACCACTGACCCCAAGTCCTTCTCCGCAGGGCTGCTCTCAATCCCTTCACCCCCCCCAGCCTAAATAATCTCATGTCCTGAACAAGCCCGTTTCCTTCAGCTTCTCCTTGTCCTTCCTCTGCTCCAGCCCTTGACCATCTCGACAGCCTCAGCCAGACTCACTCCAATTTTTCACTGTCTTATAGTGTTTTTACAGCCGCATCCTCCCAGGAAAAGCCCACGGCAAGACAGAGAAGAGCAACTCTGTCAGAATTTTCCTGCCTTTCTCTCCACGGGAGAGTGAACCTTGCAGCTCCTGCCCACCTCCATCTGCTCCCCCCTGGGCCCATGGGGATGCTTGTGCTACAGGGCTGTGCAGGACCAGCCGGCATGTCTTGTGTTTGCCTTCTGGTCCCAGCAGCACTGGGAGGAAGGGGTCCAGCTCCATCTTCCAGGGCGCTAGGCATTCACCGATCCATCATGGTGGCTTCCCATCCCCAGAATGTCTTTAAGGTAAGTGGAGTTGCCATGGGAATAAGTGACTCACTGCTTTGCCAGCAGTTGGCTGCTAAAAAGCCGCTCCATGCGGGGGTCTGACATTTCCGTGGGCTGTCTCCCAGCTTGGGTGGGGGGTGTGTGTGTGTGCCTTTGGTCCCACACGTCACCAGTGCTGTGGGATTCGCTTGGCTGCAGAGGCTTGGTTGCCACCCGTCGGGGCTCCTGGGAGCAGAGGGCTTCCCACCTTTGTCTCCCCCCCGGTTGCCCCATGTTCTCTTCTCTTTAAGCTGTGGGGCTTCTCCGGCAGGACCCCAACTGTCCAGGCACCCTACAAGGGTCTGCAGGCAGCTGAGAGGAGGTGGAAGGACCAGCACGACGTTAGGGCCAGCCAGCAAAATAAATCCGTTTCCTTTCCCTTAGCACAAGCTCAGTGTGGCTGTCAGTCCTGCTCGGGTGAGATGCCTGAGGCGGTGGTGGGATGTCAGTGTGAGACCAGAGGGCAAACGAGAGAAAGTGAGTGTCGTGGTTTAACCCCAGCCAGCAGCGAAGCACCACGCAGCCACTCACTGACTCCCCCCACACCCAGTGGGATGGGGGAGAGAATCGGGGGGGGAAAAGTAAAACTCGTGGGTTGAGACAAGAACAGTTTAATAGGACAGAAAGGAAGAAAATAGTAATGATAATAATAACAATAATAAAATGACAATTATAATAATAATAAAAGGATTGGAATATACAAAACAAGTGATGCACAATGCTATTGCTCACCACTTGGTGACGGATACCAAGTTAGTTCCTGAGCAGCAATCCCCCCTGGTTGACTCCCCCCAGTTTATATACTGGGCGTGACATCGCATGGTATGGAATACCCCTGTGGCCAGTTTGGGTCAGCTGTCCTGGCTGTGTCCCCTCCCGACTTCTTGTGCCCCTCCAGCCTTCTCTTGCTGGCTGGGCATGAGAAGCTGAAAAATCCTTGACTTAGTATAAACCCTACTTAGCAACAACCGAAAACATCAGTGCGTTATCAACATTCTTCTCATACTGAACCCAAGACATAACACTATACCAGCTACTAGAAAGAAAATTAACTCTATCCCAGCCGAAACCAGGACAGTGAGGAATGAAACATGGCTGGAGCAGTGCAGTAGGCAGAAGGTGGCCAATGTGACACACGTTCACTGCTGCAAATAATTGCTACCACCTTGAATGTGTTGGGGAGCAGCAACATGACTGCTGGTTCATGTATTGTAGATGTTTGGGTGCTAGTTAAGAACGAAGGAGAGACCTGCCACATCCCCTGGAAAAGAGACCAAAGCCATTGTGGAGGACAAGGGCTTTGAAGCTGATACGTCCTGGGGATGTGTGGGAGCTGTGAAGGACGGGTGGTCCTGAGCCGGCAGCCCTCTTGCTGCTGGTGCTGAGGTCAGTGCTCAGCGTCTACCAGGGAAGCTTTGCCCTCATCTGCCTCCTGTCCTCAGACCGATGTTTGAAGCTGGACTGGTGACATCTCCCCTCTCCTTTGAGTCCCAACAGCCTGCAGAGGGGGAAGCTCTGGGGTCTTCTGCATGTCCCTTGCAGGGATTTGTTGTTTTGCTCCGGTCACACTGGCACATCAGCCCAGCAAAGGACGAGTTGGAAACCAAGTATAAGAGAAGACAAATCTTCAAAGTAGCAGAGTGTTCCTCTAGCTCCCTGAGATATATCTCAGCCACAGGAGCCAAAGGAATGACTCAGGAGCATTTTTCCTCCTCAGTGCTGCTCGTCAGAGCCGTGCTGGGCTTGGATGGGTGGCTGGGGAATACATCCTCGTGTCCTGAGGGCCAGTCAGAGCACCGGTCCCACCGCCCTGCCCTTTTGCCCAGCAGGCAGAGAGTCTTCCCACCAGCCACACGTACCCTTATGTAGTCTGACACCTTTGGAAAAATCCTTCCTCAGCCCTTTGAAAGTGTGAACCTGTCCATTTCTTACAGCGCGTTGAGCAGTGCAAGACGTTTGATGACCTTGAGCTCGGCTTTCACCCCAAGCAGCACCTGCTGCTGGGTGCCTACCACAGTCAGACACCCAGTGCATGGAGCGTGGCCAGGGCACGGAGGGTTTCTGCAGTGTGTTCATGTGAACGGAGTGTCCTCTAAAATCTGCTGCATCGTAGCAGTGGGAGGTAGATGGGGACCAGCCCAAAGCAATGACATTCATTTGTTAATGAGCCAAGGGAGTCTGACTCGTGCACCAGTAGGCATGTGCGGTGTGGGAAACAAATGCAATGTTCACAGAGAAGTCTGAGGCAAAATCATTTGGGGCTTGGGGCCAGAATGGGGCCTGTCAGTGAAAGATCGGGTCTCTTGTCAGTGAGGAGGAAGGCTTGGCCTTGAGGGCAATTCTCCCCTGCAAGAAACTCCACTTAAAGGAACTCCAATTAGCAGAGCCACTCATTATCCTGCCAGACTCCCAGTGCTGAAAGCAAGAATCACGCAGTCACCATGATTATAGACACAGTCGATTGCAAATTGCGAGCAATTTGCAGCAGGGAATTTGCCTGGCTCTGTAATGCGATGTGTATATTTACAGTGCTGTATACAGCAATACAGTCATTACATGTTATTAATAACATGGCCTGCTTTTATAAATAAAAGTGAAGCTCTGTCTCTGGGATTGCTGCTTTGCAATACAGCTTGAGGCATGGAGCTCTTGTCCTGCTGACATCAGGAGGGGGGGGCTTTCCTGGTCCCCCCCAGACTCCCTCGGTGGGGTAGTCTCGGTTTTCTGGTACATAGAGAGTCAGGTACCATGTGCAGGGGTGGCAGATGGCTTCAGGTGTTGATGTGGGATGGTCTGGGCTGACTGGGTAGGTGTCCGACCTCCCAGCCCCAGTCCCTGTCCACCCAGCTCCTCACCTAAATCCTTCTTCAGATTGCCTCCTCCTCATCTCACCCCGAAGTGATGCTTCTCTCTGTTAGCTCCAGCCTGGCAGATCCCTGGGAAGAGCCATCCCAGGGAGGTCCTCCTGCCACCAGGTCCTGCCAAGCCCCTCGCCTGCCTCCCACCCCTCTCCAGAAGGTGCCGGGACTGCTGAGACCTGGGGGAAGATGTGGCCAACCTCCAGGGACAGCACCGTGTGCATCACTTTCTCCTCCATAAATTCCAAGAAAGCCATCCCCAGCCATTTTATGACACTGTTATTTCCTTCCTTCTCTGTTCAGCATCTCCTGTTGGAACAGTTTAACTTTATTTGAATAGGTAAATACTCCTGGGGCATGGAAATCAGCTCTGTCACCTGGTAGCTCTGGCACTTACCTGTGCTCTTGTTTACACAGCAATGAGTGATTTAGCTGTGCAAAGAGGAATAACTCTGCCAGGGCAGTGGCTGGTGTCTGAGGTACACCTCTACAGACTGTGAGAAACGGGGAACACCAATTTGGCAACAGCTTCACAGCAGGTTACATTCACACCCTAACGAAGCAGGTTAAAATCAGGGCAGAACTTCTCCCTCTGTAGCATCAAGCAAGAAGCTTTCGTCACAGTAAGTTGGATTTGGGGAATAGCTCTTCTCCTGAGGTCCTGGGAGGGGGAAAATTTTGAGAGCTGTTCCCAGAGTTTGGTGCACAAACCTTAGGTGAGATATAGAACTAGAAATCTCAGCTCTGGAACTGCTACTCCTCTGCCACGGCACGCTCCGACGAGCAAAATATTTTGATAGCTTCTCCGCAGACGCCGATATAGAGCGAGGAGAATCTCCAACGCGGAGCAGCTGCCCATGGGAAGACGGTGGAGGTTACGTCTCCCTTAGCTGTGCCCTGCTGTGGGCTGCTCCTGCAGGAATCTGCTCTCCGGGCCGGAGCCGAGTCTGTGGAGCTGATGCTCCTTGACAGTGCTGAGCACGCGGGCGCTCAGACTCACGTCGGAGGGGATTAGGGAGGTCGAGCATCCTGGCTTTCTGTGGTGGTTACAAGTAAATGAGTGGTTGTGACCTGCTGGAGAGGGAAGCCCCAGCTGTGCTTAGGAGCAGCTCGTTTACATGCTAATGAGGCCTTTCAGACAGGGTGTTTCTCTGCTGCAGGAAGACATGTCAGTGATGGATGATGCTGTGCTCCCCGACCTCCCTTCCCAGCTGCCTGCAGAGCAGCCTTGCCTCTGAGCCAGCGCTGGACGGTCAGCCCAGCTATCCTTGGTGGCAGAGGGCAGCCGGACCTGGGACCCTCAGGGGACACAGCCCACGGGGGATCCTTTCCCACCACCCATGGAGTCATTTTCCTTGCTTAAGAGATGTACAAAGCAGCCCCAGCCTCCTCATTGGCACCCTGATGCCTTGAGGAGGAGGAGGGGGGGGGCCCTGAGAGCTGCCCCCACCCTGGTCTGGTACCACAGAAGGTCTCTGGCCAGCGAGCGCCTGCCTTTGGTGCTGCAAGGTTGCGAGCAAGGCTCTTCACGGCTCGGGTGGTCTCCGTCTGGGGGCGGGAGACACGTCGAGTGCTCCGTTGGGTTGTCACCCGTCCCGCTGCGGCACGTGGCTCCGTGGCCAGATGTTCTCCATCACCCCCTTCCAAGGGAAGTGTAAATGATGGTGGTTATTCAATAAGTATATAAATATTTCTTATCACATCAGAGCTCACTCCGTTGTCATGTAGGTCTTTGGAGCAGGTTTTGGTCCCTGAATTTTTCTGCATTTCGCATTGCTATAGCTTGATGCAGTGACTTGACTGCATATCTTCCAGGCTCTTACACTTTATTTCCCTTCCCACCCAGCACACCAACTACAGCCAGGTTGTCTGATTTTAAGCTTCCATTAAACATTTCAGCAGGCAACAGCCCGAGTTTGTAATGTGCTCGGTTCATAATTTTGTGCAACCAGAAAGGGTTGTGAACTAGGCTCTTCCCCTTTTTTTTTAGGCTGCCTTTTTTAAGGCTTTAACAACAATTTGTGGGCCCTGAACACAAATTAACATGTTTAATATTGTACTCTTTAGACAAATATTGACACTTTCAACAATCAAATTATTGTTTCTGCAGCTGACACCCAAGTCAGCAGATCTCAGCTGGACCTGTCAGGTCTCGTTCAGCCATTGCACTTTCTAGAAAGACCACTTTTGGGTTGTGATTACAATAGCCCTGAAATAGTGTATAATTTTGTTTTTTTCATAAACAGTTCTCTGTCAGCCCTCTAGTAGGGATCAGAACATGCATATGAGCAATATTGCTTTTGCGCTTTGCCATTATTTTCCTTTTTCTGTATTGCCTCTTTCAAGTAGACTGAATGTTTTTCAGCCTCAGAATAGCTTTTTCCTTTCCTGAAACCAAAGGAGATCACGGTTTTATTTTACCTTCCCGTCTAATTCACCTATGCATGGCATCCCAGGGTATTAGTTAAGGTTTAGTTGGAAGATTTCCATGTGACTGTATTTTCTTTCTAGTTTTCATAGACTAACTTCAGACAGGCCATTAACCCGAGCACCAGATCTAATGAGAAGAATTGGTCTAATTTTGTAAGAATTATTCCATTTTTATTCAGTATAATTGTCGCTGAACATAGATTTCTCTCCACCAATTCCAACTAATGAATCTCGTGAGGTCCTGCTGCTGCTACACCTTTCTGCGTATTTCACAGGTACATTACGCCCTCCTCTGATTTATTTCTTCATATGTACCATCTGTTCACAGTATCAGCCAGAATTCTATGCTCTATACATGCTCATTGGAAATCTACCTGGACTGGTAAAAAGAGAAGACACTGCTTCTGTCCAAGTTGCTTCCCCACTTGATGCACTCTTTAATTCCTGTTAGTCCATTTGCCTTCATAGTTTTGTTTTGATTTCTTCTTCAAGCCCTGCTTTTGTAATTCTGATTCAGTGCCTTATACTGTCCCCCCAGATTTGTCTGGCTCAGGTTTACATGGCAGCATACTTCTTTCTCCACTTAAATCTGTAATTTCCCTCGTCTCTCTTCCCCCCCCCCCCCCCCCAGTTTGGATGTCTCTTGATCTGCATTACAATGTTGCCTTGAGGGTGGGATTCTACAAGTCATCTGAAATCAAGGATTTTACTCAAATCTTGTGTCCGTTATGAGCACTGTAAAATTTTTTCCTTTTTCTCTGGGAGCATGGTTTTATCACTTTCTATAGCAAATACCAGTAATAACCGGCTTGTTTTTCATCACCTAATCTTCTACTAAGCATATTTCATGCCCCAATTTAGGGATTTGATTAATTTTGACATTAATTAATTAGCAGACCTTGATAGAAAATCTATGGTGTGACCCTCGGTGTTGTCCATTTTGCTGTACTTGCTTTCACCCAGAGGCAAAATTATCATTTGAATCTTTTCTGTTTAGCAGCTGCATGCTTGGAGACCTTGACTTGCAGCAGAGTTTCAGGTGGCATCTCCATGTACTTGTGTTGGTTTCAGATGCTGCCTGTTTCTGATGATGAATGATGGTCTCTTTTGAGTCCGTGGTTAATGTCAAGACTATGCTGGTGCTTAGAAGCAAGGTGAATGCACGTGCACTGGAATACAGTCTTGGGAGAGGGGACAGAGAGCCAGATCTCTCCATCTGGTCCTTCAGAGACCAGCAAATCTCTGTCAACAGCCCAACTTGTGGTACTGGGATGGTACTGGAGCGGCATGTCCCAGCACAGTCTGTTAGGCCAGCAAGCTGCATAGATGTGCGTGGGTCAGGCACAGCTTCAACCTGCTCCGCTGAACTGCCCTAACCATGTATTGCCTTTTCAGCTCTTAGGTCAGCATGTGGCTTCAGATTCAGGTCCCCTTTTCCTTAACTGGAAGGTTCTCCTGGCCTGTTTACTCTTGGTCCATGCTCACCTACTCTTTTGGTCCTTCTCTTTCTCTTTCTCTTTCTCTCTTCCCTTCCTCTTCCCTTCCCTCTTCCTCTCAGGCATTCCCAGGAATGGATTTTGGCTCTGGGGTGTACAAGTACTCTATAGGCAGGACAGCGTGGCCTCTGTCCCACCCATTGAACACCAAACTCCACTATGTCACTTCCCTAGAAAGGGAGAGCTGTTCTCTGCACCGTGGAAATTTTAAGTAGGGTCAGAAAATTGGCGTTTTCCGGCAGGTCCTGAGCAGAAGTTAGACGCTACATGGCTTTAACCATGTGAAACACCGTGGGTCTGATGGGGAATGCCAGAACTGGGGATGGAAGGTCTGCAAGGGGATGCTGTGGGACCCACGGGGACAGCAAGGGGCAAGGGACTGGATTGCTGTCCTTGCAGGTGCAGGCTGGGTTCAGTCCACGGTGGGGGACCATGCTCCCGGGTACCCTATATCCCTGTTCTATACATCAGTGCATCACATACGGCATCTGCTTAAGGAAGAGGTGTTTGACTTCCTACTCACACCCTCCCGAAGGCAAACCAGGGGCCTGTGGAGGGGGGAGAGGGTCGTACTCCAGAAACGTGGCAGAAAACTGGGCAAGGAAAGGAAGGAGGGAGCAGAAACAGGGATGAGGGAACTTTCTGGAGCCTGGGAAGCTTGCGTGGGAGCGGCAGCAGGCCAGGCCAACGTGGGGAGGTAGCAGGCTGGATAGGCAGAGATTTTTTTCTGTGTTCGGTTTGTCTTTCACAATATTATAAATTCAGGTCCTGTCTGGACCCGGAGACTGTCTGGAGGCCAGAGGGCACTGCGGCTGCCAGCAGACGTGAGGGGAAGGAGGGGCAAGATGGATCCTCCATGGTGAGCCAGGCGCAGAGGAGGGCTCTGGCAGGGCAGACGAAACCCAACCTGGTGCCCTCCTACGTGCTCACCCTTAATGCAAGAAGGGGCTGCCTTGGGAGGGCAAAATCCCCGGGGAAGGCGGTTGGTAGCGAGGGATATATGGGGCAACTCGAGGCTGCACAGAGAAGTGTTGGCCATGCTAGTCTTGGAGCGTCTTGTCTACGTCGGGGGGAGCGGAGAAGCAGGAGGACCCCTGGTCTTTCTGCAGACCACGTCTCTCCTGGGTCTGCTGCTGCCAGTCCCCAGCTGAAGTCTGCCCAGCTCAGGCCATCTTGGCGGGAACTGTCTGCCTCGCTAATTTAATGAGCCCCTAGCTTAATGCATGGCAAATCCTGACATAAATAAAATAAAACATGTCAAAGTGGAACTTCTTTCCAATTACAATTCATTAGCGAGCTCTGAGCCGCGGGCCTGACCACAATCAATACTTTCAGTTGGGGAAAAAGCAATTCGTATCCCTCCCCGGGGACCTCAGGAGGAGGCAGGTCCACCCCACGCAGGCACGGTGGGAGCAGGGCCTGCCTCCGCAGTGGGGTCCCGTGTGGGTCCCATCTGCCCTTGGACCCCTGTGTGGGGTGCAGGGACAGGGACGCGGTCCTCCTTCCCTCACCTCACCCCTCCGTGGTGCAGGAACCGCTGTTGGGGTCTTGGTGTGACCTGGGTTGGCTGTAGAGGACATGAGCTTCTGAGATCTTAATGGGGACCTGCCTGGGCTCCCCACGTACCCTCTTTTTGTAGGACCTGTTATGCGACTGAGGAGCTGGTGTCAAGCACTGCCCACCCAGAAGTCTGTCATCCCCTGTCCTCTGCCTTCCTGGAGAGCTCTGGGAAGGCTTCTGGCCATTCTCCATCACCATGGCCATGGAGTGAGGAGGACCCAGTGGCCTGATCTTTTCTGAGTGGGGCCATCGTGTGCGGTGGCTGTGACGTGGACCTCTCTGCTACCCGGGTTCTTTGGAGATCAGAGATGGGGCCAGAGGGCCCAACGCTGCTCTGGCCAGGAGCTACTTTTTGCCAACAAGTGGGGAAGTGTCTCCTTCTTGGAAAGCTCCAGTCTGTGGAGCACAGCGTGCCAAGGTGGGCTTGTGGACGTGTAGCTGCTGCCTGTCCCTCGGCGAGCGCTGTCCCTGCAGACCAAGAGCCGTTGCAGCCTGTGGTGGCCTGGCTGCCCTCGGGCTGCGCTGGATCCAAGCGAGGGCATCGTGCCAGCGTCCTGGCTGTCCCCTGGGATTCACTAGCTGGGGAGTTGGGGTGTTCCTTGTCTGCTCCTGTCTGTCCTGCCTACAGACTCTACAAATGCTCCCATTAAATTCAGGGACAAAGTCCTTGGGAAATGGTGGTATCTCCCGCTAAAGAGGTCTTCAGGTCTGGATTAGATGGCTTTTGGCAACAGACGTCTTGGTCAGTCACGAGATAAGTAGGTGCCTGGCCCACAGACTAGGTGACCTGCTTGTCCCTTCTGGCATCAAGCACCATCGCGCCGTCAAGGTGTAGGGGTGGTTTTGAGAGCCTGAGGGCAAACGGGATGGGTTGTCATCTCAGACCTTCCCAGGTCTGTTATCTCCAGGATCTTAGGGCTTTGCCCTGCTGATCCTGTTGTGTTTGAGTTGAGACAGTCTAGTTGCAGACCAAACACTTCTCATTGAAGATTTTGTTCAGCCTTTTCCAAGTTTTATGCTTGATTTTGATGAAATATGATGATCGGGATAGCTCTTGGACATGTCCCCAGTGAATCCCTCGGTGCACTTTGGTCCTCTGTTCCTCCACCAAATGGCATACATTAGGGATGCAGCCCATGCTGTCAGATGAAATTGTCCTCCCTGGACTTTCTGGCACAGGGCTGTTTCTTTCCAGACTTTAGCATACAAAATGTCCACTGCCAAATTACAGCTACAAGGAAAGTGCTGTGCCAAGACCAATGCATCAACCTCATTTAAGAACGGTTCATTAGGGGTGGAAGTTTTTTTTGAATGAGGTGTATTTCATCTCAGGAACGTACCTGCCTGGCCCAAATACAGGTCCATGGAACAGAAGTGTTCTGTGCTGTCTCTCAAGATGCTCATCTCATCTGCCAAAGCCTCTGAGATGGGTTCATTTTTGCGTTGAATGACTCCAGAATGATTCTTCTCCTTTATTAGATCAGCCCAAAGTGCTGCAAGTTCTCCCTGGGTGCTACTGAAAAGAACAGTAAACGGTAGGTTTAGCCAAGCTTGTTGGAGGGATGAGTTACCGAGAAATGTGTGGATTCTTCTGACTGCGATTATACCCCCACATTTAAAAAAAAAAAAAATCTTCTTTAAGGCAAATGCTTTAAAAAACACCTTCCCCCTGCCAGAAAGCATGGAGAGGAAATACCACTTCGAAAGGTTCTTTCTGAAATGAAGCATTAGCGTGGGGGGAACAACTTGAGGTGGGACAGTGTCTCATTTACACGTGGCTGAGCTCCGTGAGTGCAGGGAGACGGTTCCCAGGGCACGAGGGCGTTCTGAAGGTGCACGTGTTAAACGTGCAGGCTTTTAAATTGCGGAGTCACCGCTGTGACTCCTGCATGGCATCAGCAGAGAGCCGGTAGCACAACCGAGACATGGAACATCATTAAAAAAATAGCCACACTCCAATTGTCAGCTCTGAATTATGATCTGGGCAGCAGCTGCAGATGCCATCAGCAATTTACTTTCCAGAGGGAAAGTGCTCAGCGCTTCCAAACATCACATCCACGTTAAAGTGTCTAGAGGCAGATGCCCAAAATCAAAAGCATCCTGACACAGCATGCCTAATCTGAAGCAGGTTAGAGCATGTGCTGAACATGCCGCAGCCCGTATCTGTCAGCAACGAGACACAAAAAGCTTGCAGACACCTTTGGGAAAACTCTCAAGGATGTCCCGGGAGCACAGAGGAGGGCTGGAAGTGCTTTGGAAATCCCACGGGGAGGCAGGATCCAGCACATCTGCATTAGCCCTTAAAAGCCATCACGCTTTCATGTGATTTTTGTAGTGCTGGTTTTCAAAACAACTCTTAATAGAGAAATGACTACGGATTAATAGACGAATACACTAGTTTTATTTTGTGCTTGATCTAAATCTTGCATTTCCCTGGTAGGCTTTCAACTGAGGTGTTTTTTAAAGCAGCTTTCATTCATTTTCACTCTGCTGCTGCAATACTACTGATTGGTAACTGGAACTATTTGATGGGATTTACATATATTTTGAAAGAGAAAAAGAATAACATCCAAAAATATCACAATTTTTAAAACGCAAATGCAGCAGAAACTTAATGAAACCATTTTCTTAAAATACACTGAAAATATCCTATGATTTCGAAAGAATTCTTTCTCCCAGAAATGTTTGCTTTTGGAAAGGATGCAATGCTAGATTCAAACATCCTGACAAGCTCTAATTGTAGCGAGGTCTGTAACTACGCAATAACTGCCCAGGCAGGAGCGGCTCTTCAGCACACGCTTAAATTTCCCTGGGAACACGTGCCAAGCGTTTGCGGCAGCGGGTGGTACTCATATTTCCCTGCCAGGCCCACCTCACTCTCTTGTGTGTAGGATGGTTTTTCCTCCAAATGGCTGGCATTTGTTTTTATCCCCATCGGGTGCTGTGTGGGTCTGCACCGAGCATCCAAACTGTGCCCTGATGGAGGATGAGCTCCTGCAGTCTCTATTGACACCATCACGTCTGATTTCCCCGGTAACGTCTTACATCCTCTGACACGATCTCCTGTAACCATAGATACACATAAGCGGTGCACAGCAACACTTTTCCACGTCTTTTTTTTTTTTTTTTTTTCCCTCTTCGATGCTGTCAGCCTCCTCGGGTATGCAATGACTCGGGCTGTTCCCAGAGCAAGGGCTGAAAATTTTAAGCAAATACAAATGGTGATTTTTTTCTATGCGATGCGGGGGGAGCACCCTTTTAAAGCGTATCTTTGCTCTGAGCATCCCACTGCCTGCGAAGCAAAGGTCTCTGTCTCACCCATGGGCACCTCTTCCCATTTAATGAGAAGCCCATAATGAACTTCTGACCCAGGCTTTGCTTTGACGCATGCAGCCCAGCAGCTTCTCTCCTGGGGAGCCGGTCCTGACAGCCTCAGGGCAGGATGAAAGAGAAGATGGGGGAATATGAGTGGCGGGATCTTTGCCGTGCTGCACGTGGGGTTTTAGGAGCTGCAGGCAGCCGTCTTCTGTGATTTGAAGGGAAAAATATCACCAGCGTGTCCCAAAGGTTGTGCCAGCAAGAACCTCCTCTCAGCTCTGCACCTGGTCAGTCCCCTAAGAGCTTCGGGTTTTTTTCCGAAAGACAGGGCTCTTCACGATTCTTCCAGTGTTGGGGACAGAGGTTAAGGCTCCCCAGATCCCAGCAGGAATGGTTTCTCTTGGATATATCATGCGCCAAAGTATGCTCGCTGGGTAAAACCAGCAGGGACCCGCAGGAGGTGTGAATTTTGTAGCAGCTGTGACTCATCCTGGCCCTTGGCAAGTGGAACGGGGACTGATCTCCAATGGCTCCAGAGCTCGTAGGGAGCAGATGCCAGCCCTCGAGGACACCCGGGAGAGGAGCCACACGGCTCCGGCAGGGTCCTGCCTTTGCTGTTTGCCAGTTATGTCTCATCCCTGCACCTTCTCCTGAAGGTTGTGCAGCCCCTGCAGTGCCTGGGAGATGAAACCGGAGGAGGGGAGTGATTTGGTGTGATTTGGTCTGAACACGTGAGGGTCACTCCTGCCCGTGAGTTCAGCGCCAGCCCCAGCCCCAGGCTGCCGTGGTAACTCCTTTGCAGCGTCGCAGGATTTTATCTTCCGCAGCACAGATGCAACCGTGTTGCTCTGAGATCACCTATTTTTAAAGCAGACCCTGGGACCGCATCGACATCCTCTGCACCCGGGCAGGTGAAAGCGAGGAGCTGGTGCTTTTGCCGGCTCTCGAAGCCACGGGAATGGGAGGGAGAAAGATGTGGCCCATCTGTCCTCCCAAAACCAAGCGTGCCCTCTCTGCTGAGTGCCCAGAGCATCCCTCGGGAAGTGCCCAGGACCCATCCTGGGGAAGGGACCGATTCCGGGGAGCTGTGATGCATCTGGCAGTGTGAGCCCACACCTCCCTGGGAACTGCCGCTTTATGGAGGGCAAGCAGAGAGAAAGTGGCTCCTCTGTGACAGTCCCCTGCCAGTGCGGTTGTGGCTTCATCCAGGCGCTGGTCTGGGAGGGTTTCAAACCCCTTTCCATCCCAATTCATATGGTTCCCCTGAGCTGGGTCGGCCAGACTAGGGGTGACACCCCACAGGTCCAGCACGCAGCGAGTGCTTAATCTGCGCTGCAGGAGCAAAAATCTTAGAGAAAAAGGACTTTGCAGGAAGGCGTCTGTGCTAACATGAGAAGCATCACAAAAAGCACTGCACAGGCCATTGCAGTGACCTTCCCTGGGCACACCTCAGGCTCTCAGCACCCAACTCCACAGGGATAACCCTCTGTGGTCCCCAGAGCCAGCATCCCTCCGGGAAAGGAGCCGGTGGGAGGGAGCAGCGTCCACTGCTGTCAGTGGTGAGTCCAGCACTGCTGAGAGCGCTCGGCCGGGTGCTATGTCTGGGGGGTCCCACTCTGGGGAACATTAGAAGAAACTTGAGTGTGTGTGTGTGTGGGACACAGGCCCACAAACACGGACTGAGCATCAGCAGAAAGCTGTGCTAACCCCATCCTGCCCACCAGCAGTAGCCACAGCTTTGAACGCCCCTCTAATACATTTATTGCTCTGTATATCTGTTCTGTACCATTGCAGAGGAGAAAAGTCCAAAAGTGACGCGTTCCGGCCTGAGAAGATGCCGGGACAGAAGACAGGAGCGTGTACAGGAGGCTCGAGAGCTCAAAGCCTCTTTAGGCTGAAACAGAGAAGAGGGGAGCATGGTCACCCTCTCTGTGCTCTGCTCCTGGGCTCGTGCGGGAAGCCAGCTCTGGTGCATTGCTCAGGAGAGCAGGAGGGATGGATCCAGCCAGGGGATGGCTGTGGTGCAGTAGCAGCAACTGTGCTTGGCTGCAGGGATGGTCTGAGGGTGTGCTGGTAGCACTTAGCTAGAGAGGAGCGGGCAGCTCTATCACCGCTCTCCTGTCCCTGCTGTCACCCCGGGCTGGCCCCGCAAGTCCCCTGGAGATGCCCCAGCAGGACAGGGGAGCTCTGCTAATCTTTGACAGCAAAGCATGCTCCCAGCTGCGAGCTGGTGCTGGGCACAAGCAGCAGCAATGCTGTAACTCCCGTGCTGGCATTTGACAGGGAATCTTATCCTGACCGAAAAATCCTGTGGGGCCTTAGCCTGGATCCCTCCTACCTGTCCTAGCAAGTGGTCTGCTTCAAGGCTGTGTCCCCTTCCCCGGCATCCCCTTGGCTGTGTCTCCTCCCTTGCCCCTCTGCTGCCCAGAAGTGCCACCCACACCCTCCTGCTCCGACCTCTGGCAGTGACATCACCCCCTTTGGTCCCACAAATACTGGGGTACGCCTGGGACGCTCCTCTGTGGCTCCCATGCATCACCCACCTTGCACAGCCACCCCTCCTCATGGCACCCTGCACATCCCCTAGTGCCACCATCCTTTCCACAGCACCACTCCTTGTGCCCCCCCCGCACCACCGAAATTCCCCTGCATCCTCCAAGCAGCATCCCCCCCAGCCCTGCTCCCTGCTCCACACCCCCCGTGTCCCCACAGCAAGCCCTCAAGTCACCACGCTGCCCTGCACCCCTCCTCCTGCGCATCCCCACAGCGCTGCATCCCTGGCACCCCCAAGGCCATGCCTGCCCTCTGCATCCCCGCGGTCACTCCCCATGGCACTGCCATCCCCCCCGGCCATCCCCCAAACCACCGCATGTCCCTGCAGCCACCTTACCCCTGCCACATTTCCACAGCAGCCCCATGGCTCTACTCTGCTGTTTCCCCCCCCGCCCTATGCATCCCCAAGGTCTTGCTATAGCACCACACCCACTGCAGCCCCCTGCCACCCTGCAGCCCCCCAGCCCCCTGTAACATCACATTCCCCTGCATCACCGCCCCCCCCCCCCCCCCAAATAATAGCACATGCCCTTGCATTTCCCACACCCACTTCTTCCCCAGGGTCCCACATATCCCTGCATGTCCCACCCCCCCTGCAACCCCCATTGCACCTCATCCCCCCGCATGTCTACACCCCCCTGCCCCCTCCATCCCCAGCGTACCACATCCTCCTGCATCCCCCCACACCCCCTCCCTCCATCCCCAGGGTACCAGATCCCCCTGAATCCCCCCACATCCCCAGGGTACCACATCCCCCTGCATCCCCCCCACTCCCCCTCCATCCCCAGGGTACCAGATTCCCTTGCATCCCCCTCCATCCCGAGGGTACCACATCCCCCTGCATCCCCCCCCTCCATCCTCCCCCGGGTACAACATCCCCCCACACCCCCTCTATCCCCGGGGTACCACATCCCCCCACTCCCCCTCCATCCCCAGGGTACCACATGCCCCCCAAACCCCCTCCATCCCCGGGGTACCACATCCCCCCACGTCCCCCCCACGTCCCCTCCCTTCATCCCCAGGGTACCACATCCCCCCCAAACCCCCTCCATCCCCAGGGTACCACATCCCCCTGCATCCCCCCCACACCCCCTCCATCCCCAGGGTACCACATCCCCCCCCAAACCCCCTCCATCCCCAGGGTACCACATCCCCCCCAAACCCCCTCCATCCCCAGGGTACCACATCCCCCCCCAAACCCCCTCCATCCCCAGGGTACCACATCCCCCTGCATCCCCCCCACACCCCCTCCATCCCCAGGGTACCACATCCCCCCCCAAACCCCCTCCATCCCCAGGGTACCACATCCCCCCCCAAACCCCCTCCATCCCCAGGGTACCACATCCTCCCGCATCCCCGGGGTAC
The DNA here is from genome assembly GCF_964188355.1 of Buteo buteo. Taxonomy (NCBI): domain Eukaryota; kingdom Metazoa; phylum Chordata; class Aves; order Accipitriformes; family Accipitridae; genus Buteo; species Buteo buteo. The sequence continues at coordinate 3,700,375 of NC_134180.1, forward strand.
CACATCCCCCCGCATCCCCCCCCCCCCACCCCCCCGGCACTACATCCTCCACACCTTCCCGCATCCCCACGTTATCCCACCCACTCCCCCCCACCCCTCCCCTGCATCCCCACGCTCCCACCTCCCCCGCATCCCCGCACGGCCCCCACACCCTCCTTCCTTTTCACAGCCGCTGCATCCCCCCCCCCCCCCCCCGACTCCCGCATCCCTCCCTCTCCCGCATCCACACTCCGCCCCCCCCTTCCCCAATCCCGGGCCCCACCCCGGCCCCCCCCCCCCCCTCCCTCCGTCCTTCCCCCCCCCTTCCGCAGCCCAATCAGGGCGGGTTGGACGAATTCAAACCCCGGCCCCGCAAGCACCGGCGGCGGCTTCGCTCCGTTCCTTCGGCCGGGAACGGGAATAGGAACGGGGCTGATCCGGTCCGGATGGGCTCGGGGAGCTGCGGGGGGGGTGTCGGCCCTCGCCTGCTGCAGGTGAGCCGGGGAAAGGGCTTGGGGGGGGGGGGAAACGGGAGAAGAAAAAGATTTGGGGGGGCTCCTGGGAAAGTTTGATCGCGGTTTTCACCGGGGCGGCGGCTGAACGGAGCCCCCGGGGCTGCACCGGGCACCGCCCGGCAGCGGCTCCGCAGGGGCGGTGGATGGGGGGGGAGAAAGAAAAAAGGGGGGGGGGAACGCTGCTCCCGGTGCTTGTTGCCCCCCCCCCCCCCCGGCCCTGCTCCGGTGTGGGGGCACCCTGCGGAGAAGTAGGGGGGGGGGCCCTGGAAGGTGGGGTGTCCCTAGGGTGGATGTGGTCCTGGGGGTCTGTGACAGCCTGGGGGGGGGGGAGGAAAAAAAAAAAAAGGAAGGGGGGATTTTGGCAGGAATATCGCTACTAGATGAGAAAATCGGGATGGGCGTTCTGGGGAGGAAGAAGTGGAAAACAGGGAATTTCTGCAGCTGCTGCAAAACTGCTGATTTTAGAGTTCTCGTAGCAGGAAAGCGATGGGGCGTCTGCGAAAGACCCCTTGGGCTGAAGGGTCTTGGAGAATGCCCACCCCCCCGGGTCTGGAGAACCCGTGTGGATCTGAGAAACTTTTGAATTAAATTGAGCTGATTTCTCCCTTCTGGAGCTGCGGGTCTGTGCGGAAGGAGGGGAGAACTGCACAGAGCCTTGGGACAAAAGAACAAGCCCCAGAGCCAAAGCAGCCCCACGAAGGAGCTGGTGTAATTTAAATCTCAGCCCCCTTGGGAAGAGTTGGAGCTGTGGGAACTCCCCATGCCATGTCGGGAGTGTCGGCGAGCCTTGCCCGTGGCAGAGGGAATTCAGCTCTCCCGAGCCCTGGGAAGACTGGGCTTGCTGGAGACAGTTTTTGGTGCAGAGCCTCACGTTAAACATGAGGATCAAAGCTGTTAGCAGTGGGAGGTGTGGATTTGACAATGGTTAAGGGGCTCCCCGGCACTTGACTCCCATCCTCACCTTCCTGCCGTTCCCAGAGATGTTCTGCTTTCTCTCAGCTATTATTATTTGCCATAAATCAGCCCAAAAGCAGGGGAGGTAAAAATCCTTAGGCTGGCAGGGCAGACCTGTTTGCAGTACGTGGGGAAGCATGACTCCGGTCCTCTCTACTTGACCGGTCTCCCTCTGTGCACACTGCAAGTGCCTCGTCACCCCAAGCTCAGGCTGTGATGCTGTAACAAGGCACTCGAGGCCTCCGATCCCTTTGCCCAGTTCAGTACGTGTCAGCTGGGAGCACAGATCTTGAGCTGAACAGAACCACTGCACCCAGTGGGAAGTTGTTGTCCCAGTAACGCCCAGTTTGGGGCTAGGCGGGCAAGGCCCCTGCAAGATGAAAAAAAAAAAAAATCAATCTGGTGGCGTTTCTCGCTGTTAATATCATTAAGAGCGCGCCGATCCTTGGGTTTGCAGCTGGGAGGTGGCAGAGTTGCAAACATCCTCCGGTTTTGCTCTGTGGCTGGTTCTGGTGGTGCCTTGGTGGGGCTGGTGGTGGGACGGGAGGTGGGGAAGGTTGTCCTGGCAGGTCGACTGGGTGGAAGCAGGTTCTGCCTTCTTGCACCTCTGGTCTTGCCTTTAGCAGCGCAAGCCCCAGCCTGTTCCTTGCAGGCAGTAAATGTGCAAATCTTTGGGTGAGGCTATGCTCTTCCCTGAGCTCCAAGGGAATCCCTGGGGAGTTTCTGTGGGACGTGCTCGGGACTGCTCCCCGTGGCCCCGCTTCCAGGAGGGGAAGGGAGAGACCTGGTGTCACCTCTGCAAGCTGTAAGCACATTGCGTGGGTAAAATGCTCAACCTGCAGGTCCCCCGGGAAAGGGTTTGGCACTGCTCTGGGGATGCACAACCATGCTGTCCGCCTGCCAGCCTGCTCCCCGGGCTGGGAGAGACCGGCTGCTCTCATCAACGCGCCATTCACCTGTTGCAGGTGGCACTGGCTGGGCAACGTAGGCGAGTCCCGCTGCCTTCCTCGCTGTGCTTCTGCCAGAGAAATCTGCTCCTTTTTTCCCTAGCAGTTGGCCAGCTCTGCTGCACTGTCTGCAGCGTTGCTGGGGCAGCCTTCCCAGTCCTCAGTGGGGATGAAGTGGGCTGCACACCGGTGCCCAGCGCTTCCTCGGTGAGGACAGGGCTGGAGCAACGGCAGGCCGTGGGCGGATGCCGGAAAGCCGGAGGGTTATAGCGGCAGACCTGTTTTATCGGCTCTGTGGTTTCTTTATGGAAGCTGACATGGGTGACAGAAGCGGGTGGCATCCTCTGGCTCATGGCTCCGAACTATCTCGTATTGCCAACTGTCAGTAAATCCTGAGCCGATGTGTTTTCTGAACAGCTGCTCCTGGGAAGAAAACACTGTTGGGCTGTCAGGTGCCTGGGAGCTGCTCTGATTTTACTGCAAATATCCTCTACAAAGTAAAATTGATGGATCTGAATCTAATATTCTGAAGGGGAACTTAATGGCCATTAGGCTGTTTCTTTCCAGCTTTGAGTGCAGAGCTGCGCCATTTAACTAAAGGATTAAAGGCATAAAGATAAATGAAGAAGGCTGCCAGATGGGTGGAGGGTGGCAGGGGGCTGGCTGCTCCGGGGCACGGGGCCAGGAGATGGAACGCAAGGACCTAGAGCAGAGTCAGGGGAGGCTGCTGCGAGGTCTGTGGCAGGAGCACTAGTGGAAGGCGGAGCTGCTACCTGCCAGGGCAGAGCTGCGGTGACCCAAAGAATGATCTGTAATGTGGGTCTGAAGCGGCCAAGCCTCCAGGGATCAGCATCCCTGAAGTCCCCGGTCCTGGTTCTGCTCTCAGCAGCGTTCTGCTTGTGGCTCTCAAGCCTGTGGACCCTTTTGGGGACAGGAGTCAGTCCCAGAGCTGCTGCCCAGCATTGCCCTGAGGTCCTTTTGACTGCACTGTTGAGACAAGCAGACCAACTCCTTGGGCAGGACTCGGACTCTGCGTGTGCCAGGGAAGCCAGCATAAACTCTCCCTCCTGTGCTGTGGCTCCTGGAGCTGCTGTATGGTCTTCTTCCCTGCTTAGCCGATTGCCATTTCACTGCCTTTGAAGTAGAAAGCTTAGCCCAGCTTCAGGCATGTCTTTCGCCTACTCCAATCTGTCCCTGCTCCTTGACATCAGGCCAGTTCTTGTTCGTGCTTCCCCAGCTAGAACCGTTGTCCCTATGAGTGCAATCGGGGCTCTCGCCTCCCCTTCTCCTGCGGTCAGGAGCAGACCAGCAGCACCCCATCCTCCTCCCCTACCCCTGCGGACATGCTTTTTCCCCTGCGGATCACCGGCAGCCCTCCCTGCACACCTCTGGGCTGCCGACCCTGCTGCAGCAAGTGTCCTGCCGGCAGGGCTGCGGAGCCGAGCTTGCAACGATTTCCCTTCTATTTTAATCAGGAAGGGGCAGTGGCCGTTCCCGCTGCAGCCTTTGCCACCCAGCGTGGTGCTCGCAGCATCCCTACGGTCGAGAGTGTAATTGTCTGAGTTTGAAGCCGGCGGGGAACCTTTGGGGGTCCTTGGCTGCCTGCTACTGATAGCTCGGGTTAGGCAAGAGCAATCCCAACCCAAAATCCCTTGGTGGGCCAGGGGCCAGTCTTGGTGGGAGGGCATTTCCCCAGCGTTTCTGGTTGGGCAGTTCAGAGATTTGTGCTAGGTCGTAGAAGTGCTGCAGGGTCTTGTTGGAGACCTGGACATGGGGGACTCGCAGCCTGTACCGATGTCACGCTTGACTAGTGTGACGGAACCTGCCCGCTCACACTCCAGCCATGTGTGATGCCGGCTCCCAGTTGTACCTGTGATAATGCTAGTGACGGATTTGCCTTCCCCAAGGTCTGTCTAGAAAACCGCTGGGCGCACCTTGGGCATCCCGAGCGGGGAACTTGTCAGACCGTTCTGCACCTGCCCTCCAGCACAGGTTGAAGGTTTCTGTCGTGCGGGGAGGCAGGGTGCTGCTGTGAAGCTGGGACAGAGCTGAGGGGTAGCCCTGGAGCCCGGGAAGCTGCCAGGATCCAGCAATACAGATGTAGCCATGGATATCACTGGCCTCTCAAGCCCTTATTTGCCCTTCTCTTCCTATGCTGGCAGGGGTTAGTGCCTACTGGGTCTCTACATCCCAGACACCAAGGCAGAACCTCCTCTGGGGAGGATTTTTGTGCTCTAAAACACTGTATTTGGAAGCAGACTTAGCTGCTGCTTGAATTACCCAGTTAATGTAAATGTTTAAGAGCAGAAGGGGTTTGAGCAGACACCGTTGTGCCCACAAGAGAGTGATCACTTGAGTCTATGGAAAGGAACAAACAACTCCTGAGAACTCCAAAATAGGCAGGACATGATTTACTGACCTTCTCTTCCAGCCTTGTTTGGGCTCCGTAGCACTAAATGCCTCTGAATGGTGTTAGCAGGCTGTAGAGCAAAAGCAAGCTCTGTTCTCCTCCCACATTCCCGGAGTGTCACAACTCACAAGCATAATATCTGGGAGAAAGGAGGTGCTTTGGGCACGGGATGCTGTTGGTCTGGCAGCGTGCTAGCGTGCTAGTTTGTCCAGTCTTGCTTTCCAACAGAAGGTGCGATGAGTTTGCTGCAGCTTCACCTGCTTTTCTACACCTCTGGGTGGGATCTGAGGGTAAAGTGTGTCTGGTCTGGGTCCTCAGAGCTGGGGGTCAGAGGACTCTCCTTCACCTTTGGGTATGATGGGCTTTTTGAGGAACTTGGCCATGTCCAGACCTGCAGGAACACTCCTGTCCCTTGCTGTAGGGGCTCTGAACGTGCAAGGTGACAAGGCAATGTGTATGCTTGACACAGCACTGGACGTGGTGCCATCGGGATGCTGACCTTGTTCTGGGAGTCCCTTCAGCCCCACTTCTGCCCAGAAGTGCAGGGAGCCATGGGGCAGTGCTGCTCACAGCTGCTGCCGTCCGAGGCTATTGGGAAGGAATTCCATGATGGTCATCTTCAGGGTCCTCTTAACAAATGCCACGGGCTGGAGCAGCCTGCCTGATGGCCAGGCTTGTGCTGTGGTGCTGCAGTGGGGACAGGCACAGGGGTATCAAGGACACTTTGAAGCAGAAGGTGGTAAAGTGCTGGTGGGACCCCAGATTTGGGGCAGCACATGCTCTCCTGCCCTTCTCTGAAGCAGTGTGGCTTTTGAAAGCAAGGAGCTGGGGATGCTCAGCCCCACTCCTGAACAGGGCCATGGATATACCACACTGGCAGGAGCCCCATAATTTTGGCTCCACAGTGTCCAGGAGGTGGAGTGAGGTCCAGGTCTCGACTTGCCCCTCTTCTGCCTGCTCAGCCCCATCTGCTGACGGTGCCGTCCCAAAGCATCACCGGTCAGTTGGCACTGGGGCACTGGTTGAAGGGTACAGGGATGATGCTGGCCATGGGACTGTATTCCTAGCAGTTGTTTCTCTCCACAGCACAGATCAGGGTTGGAGCTGTGCCTTGATGGCTTTGGAGGAATAGGGCAGTAGCGTGGGACCAGAAGTCCGTGGTGGTGGGAGTCTGTCCTGCCTGCGGGACACTGGGAGGTGTTGCCCACACGCTCTCAGGGGCTGGCGTCTGCCACGCGTGTCTGCACGCCTCAGTGCCGATTTTGCAAGGGAGAAGGGTGTGAGCAACAGGACGCAGATCTTCCCCATCTGGCCTCCAGTATGGAGATGCTGGAGATGCCAGCACTCCTGTCGTGCTCATCCTGGGAGTGGGCTGTGCTGATCTCATCTTCAGGCTCTTCGGTGAGATTCTGGAGCAGCCTCCAGACAGAGCGCTGCTTGGGGAAGAACAAGCTGGTTTTAGGCTAGAGTTCCCAGGAGGGATTACAGGGTATGATGGCTGGTGGCCAGCAGCCCCTTCCAGGGCCAAATTCCTAATTCCTGACCTGGAGAGTGTCTCGCTCTGGGATAGGGCTAGATCACTGGGATAGTGCTACCACAGCACCTGCATCTCACCATGCGCCTTGTCTGTGTGGGCATTTCATGTGTCTTGGCTGACACGTGGCAGCAGTAGCCCTTGGCCAGCTGGACCAGGTACCCCAGATATGGGCTTGTGAACTGTGCCCACCCCCTGGGGAATGGATAAGCTCTGCCAGCATCAGATGGATGTCAACCACTCCCTGCCATGAAGTGCTTTATAATGTCTGGCTCCGCACAGCTGGAGCCCTTTGCCTGGAGGAGCTCTTTCTCCTGCTTTGTGGGGCATGAGCTAAGACAGCGGGGATCTGGACACGAGGACAGTCAGAGCTGTCACCCCTGGGCTGCCCGTGCCAGGCTTGTGGTGCCTTCTTAACTGTGATGTTAGGAACTCTGCCTGGGGACACTGGCGGCCAGTTTTGTGGTCGGGGGGACAGCCACCTGCACCCCTGGGACATATGGGGTCAGGCTCTGTGTGTGGCTGTCTCTGAGGAAGGGTAGGGTAAATAACAGGCAGAGAAGCTCTCCTCCTCTACCTCCATCGGGTTGGTCGTAGCACTCTGCAAGCGCAGCCCGTGCTTTGAGCGAGACAGGATCCTGTCTCTCCAGGGGCATCTGCTGGTTGCTTTTCTCCAGCACCGACGGTTGAGGTTGGCACCAGCTCTGAGCAGTGCCAGGACCTGCTGTGGCCCGTGCTGAATGTCTGTCTGGGAAGGGTGCTGTCAGGCCTGATCCTGAGAGTACGTGAGTTGGTAGAGCTCCACTGGCTTCAGGGGAGGTGGGTGGATTGATGGAGGAAAGATGTTCCTGACTGCTGGATCTGCTGGGATGGGCAGAGAGACACCCCCCCCCACCATGGGATGAGAGAGGGTGTGGGTACTGAGAGAGATGGGGGTTAAAATATAGCCAGTGCCAGGGATCAAACGTCATGAGTTCGGGTCCCAAAATCCTGGGATAGCCTTAAAAAATCCTCTTGCCTACAGAAGCAATCCAAGCCGGGTTTACTGCCTGAGGCTTCTGGGATCGTGCTTTACTCGCCCAGCTGTGAAACACTCCCTTTTGTAATGATAGCTGATATTCTTAGTACCAGGAGCCAGGATGGATACTAAAGCATCAGCTCTATAGTCCTGGGAGCTGTCAGAAGCAGCAGGCTGACTGCTGTGTGTGGCAGATGCATGGGTAAGGCAGCCCTCTCCTCCCACTTTACAATCCTGCAATTACCGTGAAGGGATGAATGTTGCCTCAGCTTCTCCTTGCAGTTGCTCTGGTTTCTTGCGCCGCTGGAGTTGAGGGGGATCCGAGTGACTTCTTGTACCTCTGAGAGCAAAGGTTCTCTTGCATCCTCTGCAACATCTGCTGAAGGTTCACCTGCATCCTATGCTTCATGTAGGATCTTCCCAGACTAGTCTGGGCTCAGCGGTGGGCTCGGAGCTCCCTGTGGGAGCTGCTCCACTGCACAGCATGGGGAGGCATCCCTTGGCATGACTTTGCATGGCCAGGCTCTCCTCCAGGCAACTCCTTTTTGCTGTGCTGAGCCTTTTCACGTCCCACGAAAACCCATATTTCTTCCCCAGGTGTGTCCTTTCTCTTCAGCAGATGTTGCTGCTTCCCTGGGAAGGCAGGAGGGACGGGGGTGGGTGCAGGGAGTGAAGCCACAGAAGTGAACACATCTCTCTGGGGATCCATGAAGACACAGGGCTTAATGCTGTGACAGATCTTGAGCAGCCTTATTTCCCTCTTCTGTAGGTCCTGTGGGACCTGCTTGCTTGAATTTTTTTTTTTATTTTTCCTCCCAAGATCTGCAGTGATGGCAGCTTTGGTTTGTTAACTCAGACTAAGTGCCTCTATTTCACCTCCAAGCTCCTGGGTCCCCTGCAAACAGCAGTTACCTCACAGGCTGTTTCTCCAAGAAAGGAGATCGGAGGTGTTTCTCCCCACAAGTTATATCACTCACAGTCCTCATCTCCGTGCTGACTGCCTCCAAAACAAGCATCGTCCCCGTTCACGTGTGACGGGGGTGTGTGGCTGGACAATGCCGCTTCTTGCGGCAATGACCGCCTGTCCCCGTCATGCGGTTCTCCTACCCCAGCAGCAACAGCAAACCAGACCTGCCACTGCAGCCTGCACAATCATCTGGCAAGGTGGCTCGGAAAGCATCTCTAAGTGCCGATGCTCCGAGCATATAAATTCTTCAATGCATTAAATAAAATAAAGAAATAAATCCAAGGGGATAATAAACCAGAAAGTGATAGGCCAAGAACAGCAACAATAAATGGATAAACACTCAGCCTTCGGGGAGAAGCAGAGCCATTCATTACTCTTCAGCGCACATCTGAGCAGAGGCACGCCGGGTGCACGGGCAGATACACTTACCCATAAAGACGTACGTACGTATTTGTGGCAGCGCATATCCGTGCGGTCGCACGCTGCCTCTGCGGCGCGTGCGGAGGTGGCTTTGCCATCCCTCCTCGTTGCCCAAATTTTCACTGTGGCCCCGAGCTCCTGGGTGACCCAGCTCAGGGGGATGTGGGATGAAGGCTCTGCGTGTGGGGAGCGAGATCTTGGTGTGGTGCCAGCTCTGGCAATGCTCATGGAGTTAAGGTGAAAAATCACTGTGAAGCCCACAGCGCTCTGCCTTGGAGGAGAGATTTTACCTGTCTTGCTGCATCTCTCCCTTTCTAGCAGCCTCGTTTGTACCTCACAACTCTGGTTCACGTTCATGCTCCTGCCTGCGTATGCCACGGGGTGGACGCAGGACGACCCTTGCTGCTGCAAACCCACGATCTCAGCGTTGCTTGGGGCTGTGAGTGCCCAGCAGCACCCTGTTTCTAGCCCCTGCCAACAGGAATGGTCTCGGACAGCTCTGCCCATGGAGCTGGTGGGCACCTGGGAGGGATGGGCAGCTTGCATGGGTCAGCCAGGGCCAAAGGCTGCAGGTTCTTGGTGTTTTCTACAAAGTGTGGAGGTGACAGAGTTGTTGGCACAGTTGCTTAAGGTCCCTGGAGATGTCCTCGCTGATGCTTGGGTAAGGGGGGTCACGGACCCGTCTTCCACCTCCCAGCAGGGACTGTAGGAAGATACTGAGGCAAGATGTAAGGGCACAAGCTTCAGGCTGGGGTAAACCTGCCAGCAAGTTGTTCTGGATCTTGCAGGGTTGCAGGTTCTTAAGGCCAGATGGGGCTGCCCCAAAGAGCCATTTTCTTTTGCTGTGGTATATTGGTTTTTATTGTTTGTGTTGCCGTGGCGTTTAGAGGCTTCGCTGCGGCACAGGGTCCTGCTGGGGAAAGCGCAGGATGCAGGCACAGAGGAGGGAGTCCACCCTGGCGAGCTGGTCATCTAGAAGAATGGGGAGACCTACAGGCCACCATGGCAGGAGTGCAGAGACCAAGTGACAGGAAAACCATCACCTGCCACCCCCACCAGCCCCAGCACTCAGCCTCCTTCTCTGCCCTGTCCTCATCACCTTGTTCATTTGTCCTGGCCGCTTCCCACCACACCACCATCTCTCCTGGCATCAGGTCACACCTTCTGCATTCGTCGCCTCTACCTTTGCTCCTGCTGCTTGAGTGTAACCAGCTCCAGCTCTGCTTGCCCCAGAGACCTCCTGGGGCTCGGCCAGTCTGCTCCCACCCTTTCTCAGTGTTTGGGGCTCCTCCACAGAGCCCAGTCCCTGAGCGTGGTGGGCAGCTGGATCTGGGGGCAAGCCCCATAGAGCTGCATTGCGTGGGAAATGCTCCTCAGCTTGGGAGATACCAGTTAATGCAGAGATGAGTTCACAGGACCCTTCGTTGGCGCAGACGGTCTGCATTGCAGATTTGGGAGTTTGTCTTTAATTGTATCAGGCATGTGTGCTAACGAAGGGATTAAGGCCTGGAAGGGTGAGCAATGCAGGCCAACTTTTCCTTGCCTGTTTCAAGGTCTTGCATTTTATAATATTCTCTGTCTCTCCCCTCCTTTCCCTCCCTCGTTCCTCTCGTCCTCTGCCTGGAGCAGCCTCTTGGTTTCCCCCACAGTGTAATCCCGTGATGCTGATCCATGTGCTGGATATGCCCCGCTTGCCCCACACCTCCTTCCCTGCCAGCTGGCCAAGCCTTGCCCATTGACAGAGGACCACGGGGACACTTGGCATGAATCTGGGCACTGTGTCACCGAGGTGACAGGGGAGAAAGAGGGTACCACCTTGCTGTGGCTGTACAGTGGGTCAGAGCAAGGATGATCCACATATAGACAAATATCAGTTAGAGGAATAATGTGTCCAAAAGGGTAAAGCAGGGAGGATGGAGGCTGCTTGGGTCATCCTGCGTTATCTCCCTTGCTTCTAACCTGACTGTGTTGGAAGCCATGCCCCGTGGCTCCTGCTCTGCTCCTGCCATTTGCTGCGTAAGCCGGACCTCGTTGTTGTGGGAGAGGTAAGGACTCTCTTGTAGGGCAGCACTGAAGGAAGGGAGATGTCTGGACATAATAAGGTTCACAGCCAAATGCAATATAATGCTCGTTGATCCCTGCTCTAGAGTGCAGAGCAAGGTCACCACAACACTGCCCACCTCTGGTTCTGCAGCCTGGTAAAGATTAACTTGGAGCAGTGACTGAGCTTCGGTTGGGAGTCACATTCCCATCTGTCCTGGGACTGCTCTGAAAGAATGTGGTGCAATATTTAACTCCTGCTTGGGTAGACCCAAATCCCTTTGTGTGCTTCTAACTTTGGCCAGCGATAAGCTACGCGTTCCCTTCTCCCTCGTTTCTCCATGGTGCATTGGCAGCTTGGAGCACTTCTCCAGCAAAGATCAGGGTGTACTCCAGGACTGGACATGTTCCTGGGAGGGAGAGAAGTGGTCAGTGATGCTCTGTCTCCTGTGGGGAGCAAGGGCTGCTGCGAAGGAGGCTCTCTGACAGCCTGCTGTCTGCTGCAGAGAGCCACGGAGCAGGGAGCTGTGCTCATTGTCCAGCCACAAGATCTTCTTCATTCCAGGTCAGGAGTATATGGGATGCAACCAAGACTTGGGGGAACTGTCAGCTCTTCCAGTAAACCCACTGGCGAGGTGGATGGTGACTGAGAGCTGCTGCCGCGGGTACAGTTACACCAGCAGACCTATCTTTGCTTGATGGGGTTGGTGTAAATGATGGTGGAGACTCAGGAGCTGGCGGGGGGGGACACAGGTGGATCAGTAACACTCCCCGGGCGAGCAGAGCTCAGCTGATCACAAGGGAGAGAACATCATCCCCATCAGCCAAGGGAACACTTGTCCTTCCCTGGAGGTGCCAGATTTTGGGGTACAGACTGTGAGTCTCTGGGTTGTGATTCTCTTTTCCAGTAAGAGCAGTCTCGCCAGAGGACTCGGATCAGCCACCCCTCCTGGTGTGCCCACATGCTTCCAGGAACGAGCGTGAGGATGCATTTCTCAGCTCTTACATGGCAGGGAAGCAAATCAAGAAGCGATGACAAGCGCTTGGCATTGAGATGGCACAAAGTGTCCTGGCACAAGGGGCCTCGTGCAATTAGCAAGGGGAGTACAGGCAGGACCAGCGCTGCCCTGTGGGTTTAGATATCTGGCGCTGTGCCGGAGCCTAGCTCAGCGGCAACCGAACTAGCCCAAAGCAGGCGGGTGGATGGGACACGGGTCTCTGCTGAGGATGGTCCTTCTTCAGCAGGGCTGATCTTTGTAGCTGCAGACGGGCAGTCCTGTCTCTCCTGTCTGCCCCTGCCTGTTTTTCCTGCTCTGCACACACACAGAATAAGGCTGGCACAGTGGATGTGGGAAGGGAGAAGCGTTTCAGCGGTGGGCTGAAAGGATTTGGGGTCTCTGTTTGCCTGAGGCTCTAGTTTTGGGGATGCTCCTTCCCTCCCACTGCACCTCGTGCCCTGCTTCCCAGGCTCAGAGATACAGGTTTGACCCTTCAGGAATATGAGACTGATCCTGAATTTCCCCTCCTCAGTGGGAAATGGCAGCAGTCACAGGGCTCAGAATAAAAAGCAGCACGACCTGCAGCAGAGCTCTCCGACAGTGAAGGTTGAACTTCGGGAAAGGGCTCCAGGTGGTGAATCCCACATAGAAGGAAACATCAGACAGGAGCTAAGTGCCTTTGGCTGCTCTGCGACACGTGTTAGCTCCAGGGCAGGGTGCCCGATGCGATTTCGGTGAGCCTGGGCTCCTGATGTGGACAGCCGGTATCTGCTGGGGGTCTGGTAGGGACCCTGACGTGGGGGTCCCTGACGTGTGACCCAGGTGAGAGGGGGCTTCAGCGATCCCTGTGCTAAGCTTGCAGGGGTAACATTGCTGCTCTGGTCCCCCGAGCCAGTGTCCCCAGCCCTGAGAGAAGGGCAGTGTAGTCTTGTTTCCCCTTGATTTTACATGCTGAAGTCCAGAGCTGCAGAGTCCAGCTTGTGAGAGCAGCAGTGGGATGCAGAACTGTTGTCTGCGGCAGCTGGGTGAGATATTCCCGGTGTCAATGCTTCTGGATATCGACCTGGGGAAGGGCTGGGTCCTTTCGGAAACCCTGGGTGTTGCAGTGAAGAGCCTGCTTGGCTGAGCTCTCTTATCATTACTGACCTTGAGGGAGGCAGGAGGGCTCTGGCTGGGGTAATGCCGGTTCTGTGAGCGGTGGGCTCAGGAATTGGGCAGGATCTTGTGCACCAACCAACAAGTACCTGCAGATTAAAATGGCTTGACAGTGCTCCTACCAGGTCTAGGGCAGGGGGAAGTCACTCAATCGTAAGGCTGCCTTTGGCAATAGTAACAGAACAGCTGAATCTGTAGGAGCTAGGAAACTCCTCCCGGTCTGAAGGTGATCTTTTGGTGCCTCTAGAAGATCCCCAGGGTTCATTAGCACCAAAATATCTGCCAACGGCAGATGAATATAGCAGGCAGCATCAAACATCAGGGCTTTCTTTTTGTACTGCCGAGTAAGTTCACAGGAGGGATTGGAAAGCCTTGCCCTGTGCTGGGTGGATAGCTGAGCTGGCTCTAACCAGGGGTTTACAAAAGCAAGGTCCTGGGCCTCCACGAGCACTAAAAAAGCCATCAGCTGAGGCAGGAGGGTTTAGCCTGCCTGTCCTGTTTGTGTCACTCATGTCACCATTCCAGCACAGATGCATCCTTGGCCATGGTGTCATACACCGGAGAAGTCGTGGACAGCTTTGGCTACGGCCAAAGGAGATGGGGTAAGGTGATGATGGGTCAGAGGGATCTGCTTGAGCCCTTGCTGTGATCCAGGGCAGCGCTGTGTCTGTAGCGGGTTCATGGCTGCCCTAGTTCCGTACATCTTGCAGCTGGTTTCTCATGTTATATATCAGCTGTGTCCACCCCCCAGCACATCCCTGGAGCAGGCTCTGGATCTGGTTAGACTCGCGAGGCTCAACGACCTCAGGGCAGCCACCTTGATCCACACAGCAGCTCCCAGTTCCTTTGCATGGTTAGTTTGCTGCTTGTTGAAATATAGGTTGGGCTAGGGGAGCGCTTCAGATGCTGGGAACTGTGGCAGATGCTGGGAACGGTGGCAGAAGTGAGATTTGATTAGCACCTTCCCTAAGGGAAGCAGAAATGGGATACCCTGGCTTCCTGCAGCTCTGTGTCTCTTGCTGCTGATGGTAGATAACATTACTTTGAGTTAGTAGCAATCTGCTCCAGTCACGAGAACAGCATCGATTTACACGAGCTGGAGACCTGGCCCTGAAATCGATCTGCATTTTTATCAGCTCATCTCAGCTGACTGGAGATGTTTTGACGCTGCTGCGGAGGAGCTCTTTTCTGGGAGTGCTGTTGTTGGTTGCCTCAGCTCCTTAGGTCTTCTGCGTGGTCCCGCAATGTCATCCACCTGCCTGCAAAAAATCTGGAGGCATGTTCTCCAAGTTAAAACCCTCCCAGGGCACTGCAGTTTGGCTGGGCAGCCCCCACACCCAGCCTTGCAGGCTGTTAACAGTTGTGGTGCTTTGGGGAAGAGGTAGACCAACTCCAGCAAGGTTTTGCCTTTGCTTTTCTCCCTCCTTCTCCTGCTTCTGTTTGCCTCTGAACTGTATGGGTGGAGGGGATAAATTCCAGAGCATTCAACTGTCAAAGGCAGGGTGTTTGCTTTTTTTTTCCTGTGAAGCTTCTTAATGAGAGCAATTAGCCCATGTTGGCATTTGAAAACTTCATTCTCCCTTTGGATTTATTATTGTGTGGGGATGCTGGGTTGGAAAGCACTTGTCAGTGCCGTGGCAGAAGAAGCTCTTAATATGCTGTTTTATCAATTTACCTCTTTGTAGGGCTCTGGCTATGCAGTTTGTCTGCTGTGCCCCCTCCAGACCTGCCCTTCCCTGGCTGCTCTTTTCTTCTCTCCTCACTACCTTCTGAGTTTGGCAGGAGCCACTTGGAACTGAGTTGAAGCCATTACTGTCCCTGTTGGAATAGATGGGATAGTCCTCTCCAGTAGAGAAGGCTGAACATGTCTGTGAGCCAGCAGCAGGGCTGGACTTCTCATTTGGAGAGCAGGAGCTTTGTGAATTTAATAGCAGAAGTCCTGGGTTGAACCCTTGGTTGAACCCTTTCCAGTTTGACGGGACACAGTGCCCATACGTGGTTTCAGGAGTGTTCCCCTCTGTTCAGCCATTGCCTGCCTTTACCTCCTGGCTATGCCCTTTCTAACGCAGCCCAGGATCCAGGATCTGGATCCAGGAGCTGAATTACGGATGACTTCCCCAGCACTGCTGTGGCAAGCTCCCCAAGTTGGGTTATTCTTGGCCATCTGAAGATGTCAGCAGCGTAGGGTGGGCTGTGGCCATGGATGTCCTGAGCTGTGGATGTTCACCTAATGTAATGGTGGGCTGACCTAAGCCCAATGTGGGCAGGATGGTAAATTGGGTACCTGCCATTCTGGTGTCTGCTCTTTAGTTGTCAGGAGCTCCAGGAGATGTTTCAGATACCGTGTAGATGCCAGTGGTCGCCAGACTGTGGCTTGGGTGGATGACATGGACTTCTCAGCTATGACATGGTGGAGCTGAGCCGCTGTGGTCCTTAACACAAGGACAGATGTTGAACAGCCCTCACCAGGGCACGTTCCTTCCTCCTCCTGGTGCCAGCTCACAGCAAGTGGGCAGCAACCCTGGGCTAGGATCTTGGCCTGGCTTCTGGAGACTTGGCTCTTAGACCCAGCACTGCCTCGTGCAGGCTCTGTGGGTGTTATAACAAAAAGCAGAGTAAGGTGGGACAGCGGAGTTAGGAGACAGAGTGGTCTGGGAGACTAGGTCTGAGGAAAGCCAGTCCCAGGACAGAAGAGATTTTGCTTAGTGAATTGAGGACAAAGAAAGGGTCTGACCACCATCTTCAATGGGCAGGGGTATAACTGGCAATGGCAGGCAAAGGCTGGTGCTGGCAGAAGAGCAAGCATCACAACCTTGCTATGAACACCTTCTAGCTGGAAACCAGCCCATGCAAACAACGGGTTTTGGAGCAGCCTTGATGAACAGAGGCTGAGCTGGGTTTGACAAAGGATGATCCATTTCTGGAACCTTTGATCGCACCAGGCCAGACTGGCTGCTCCTGGGTCCCTTCCAGTCCCAGGTTCCTTGTCGCTGAGCAAAGGAGTTAACAAAAACTCCCCAGGAGCTTGCTCTGTCACAGCCCTTGTTTTTGCTGTTACCTCAGGCTGAGCTAAGGGACAAGAAGGCACAGTCCTTGCTAGGAAAAGCATCCTGTGCAATTCCTCCTTGTTCCTTCTCCTGCCAGCAGACGGGAAGCCCAGAGCAGCAAAAGGGGATGGTTTCATGTGCTGCCATTGCTGGAATGGATAAACAGAGCAGCTTTGGGTAAAGCTTGAGCTATCTATCTTGCCAAAACGGTGTGAATTATTCAAGTCCTGAAGGAGATGTTTGCTGATTTGGAAACACGTGCTGGTGCACATGGCTGAGGGGTACTACCTGAGGGGGACAATGCATTAATTTAAGGCTGTCTCTGTTAATGTTATCTATTTTCCTCCGAAAATGGAGCTGTGGTCGAACACACTTCCCAGCAAGCGCTGGGGTTTGGTGGTGATGCTACTATCTGAGCAGGAGGCTTGTCAAGAAATGATCCAATTTCAGCCCAAAAGCAGACGCTGCCATGCTCCAGCTCTTCCCCTCTGATGAATCTCAGCAGGAATTGTCTGTCCTGCACAGTGTGGTGCGATCCAGCCCTGTCTGGCTGCATCCCAGGCAAAGCAAAGTCAGCCATCCTTCCTCCAAGCAGGCTCAGTGCTGTTTGGGATGGGATGCTCCTCTTGTAATTGTTATCTTCTTCTTGGGTTGTCCCACATCCCACCAGACCTGAGAAAGGGTGGAAGCAGGAAGCCTTGGCAGAGTTTTTCCTGGGTGGCCTGGTTCCCTGCCTGAGATGCATCCCTCTGTCATCTTTCTGCAGAGCCCTGGATGTTCCCAACATTGCTTCCACCCTGCCAGAGAAAATAGCAGGACTCGAGAGAGTTAAGAAGGACCAGGAGGGCTGCCAGAACAAGCTGAATTTGATGAGCAAAGAAAGGGAGTGAACTCTTCCCAACACATAAAGCTGTTATAAAGTGATCAATTGTTCTTTGTGTCTGCTGGGACAAGATGAGAAGCGATCAGTTTAATTTGGAGCTAATGAGATTTAGGTTAGATATGAGTGAGATGCAGATTGGCAAGGAGGAAGTTCTGGGAGAATCCCCTTCAGCTGCGTTTTAACAAAGCAACTGACTGTTCTGAGCATCCCTGGACTTATTTCAGTGCTGGGGGCAGGTGGGTTTTGGAGATCCTTATGCTTTTATGAGTCCAAGATGTTCCTTGTTTAAAACCTTCCTGAACATAGCTCTAGGGTAGCTTGTTGTGATTTTGTTGATGCCAGCTGCACACACGGTACTGTGCAGACCCACGGGGATGGCAAGGCTGCTGGGCAGGCTGGGGTGGGCAATCCAGCTCTTCCATGTTTAGAGCCAGCCTGGATTGTTCTTCTGGGGAATTCAGCTCCATCATCCACAAAAATACCCAGGCACTGCTATGCATGCTGTTGCACATGGATGGTGGCAGGCAGGATAGCAACCCAGACAAAGAAATAATTTAAAATCACTTAATTGCAGCAATGGATTTCTCTGGAGTAGCGTATTTGCCCACTTGCTAAATAATTCATAGGAGAGCCTGGTAATTAAATGCTAAAGACCTGATTTGCTTAGCATTGTTTGTACTTATATTACTATTTAAATGCAAGAAATTAGCAAGTCATTTAATTGCTAATGAAAAATAATAGTTACTTACCATCTTATAAGAATTAGTCAGCATTTCTGTGTATTGTTTGCACAGAGCATAAACACTCATACTCTTTTTTAAGGCAGTTATCTTGTAAACTTATCCCTGTGTTTGTGCTGATGGAAGGCATGTACCCCATCTTCTCTTAATGGCTATTAAAAACACGAGGAAAAAATGCAAATTAAAAAAACCTAAGCAGCACAGGCTGCCTGTGGAGAATGCCTAGCTTTGTTCCCCATCTTCCTCTTTCATTTCCCTGCAGAAGGTCCCCTGGATACCAGCCCCTGCTGCACCTCTGCTTATAAGCTCTCCCGCTGCATATGGCCTTGGCTGGTGTGTAACGCACAGCACTGGGATGAAGGTCCTGGAAACAGAGCAGTCCCGACCATCTGAGAAGTTGTCTTCAAGTTGGGAGTGACAAATAGGCTAAAAAAAGGCATTTTCTAATCCCTGAGCTTGTTGGGAAAGGCCCTAGAGGAGGCAATGAGCTGTGCTGGGATGCTCTATATTGTGCAGAGGCATTAGGAGGGTGAGTTAGATGTAAGACCCAGGGACTGGAGGGCTGTGTCTTATGGAAGACTCTCAGAAAGGAAAAAAACCCCAGGGCTGCTGGATCAGATGAGGGATTTGGGTGCAGATCAGTGGTGCATTGGTCTGGGCTGTCCAAGGAGTAAAAGTCGGTGTAGGCATCCTGGAGCGTGCGTGTACTCGTCGGGGGTGCGTGGGAAGGAGCGGATGTGTGTGTATGTATGTGGAGGTGGGGTATGTGCTGCATGCATATGGAGGCTGTGTGTACGTGTGGTGTATGCAGCGAGTGCTGGGAGCGTGTGTGTGTGTGTATCGGGGGTGTTTGGAGCATGCAGGTGCTCTTGGGGGTGGATTTGGGTGTTTGGATAAGGGACTGTGTCTGTATTTGTATACGATCCCCAAGAAATAATGACTGGTTCTCAGCTCTTCTGAAAGGAACTTGAGGGATGTACTAAGGTCTTGCTCCAATGAACTCATCATTAAATATTTGTAATGAGTCACACGCTCCCAATCACGAATGCTGACTCAATGTCAGTTCATTACCCAGCTTCTTCAAATGATTAACTCGTAGCTTTTGATACTGGGAGGGGGACAAGCCATATTCACGAGGGTCCCTGCAACGTGAATTCTCTGCGTCCCTTTTCTGAGTCTTCCACACACATATGTGCAGACACGATTGGTACGGGTGGCCTCTGCTACCTTGGAGAAAAAAGGCAAAGTTCATCCCTTCCTAACCTGGGGTGCTGTATGGCTGACCCACTCAAGGGTGCCTACCTACAGGGCATCTTCCCCACATTTGGTGGATCCAATCCTGACCTAGAGTGGCTTCTCCAGGACACAGTGAATTAGTGGTAGTGCTGGAAGAGGGTTTGCATTTCCTTAGACCCCTATGGATGAAACTTTCCTGGCAATATTTTCATCAGCATCCTGAGGTTTTGGTCAATGTTTTCCGTGGGGAAATGTTAAATTGGAGAAAAAATGCTGTTTGCTCTTCTGGACAAGACCATTCTGTTTCAAATGTTAATGAAGGTGACAGGGATCTGCTTTATACAACATTTTATTACAATATTTAGTGCTGAAGTGGGGACCGGTTTTGTTCCTGTTAACAATGGGAATGTTTCATTCTGGGAATCTCCATGTGGAAATGTTTACGTCAGGCTGATTCCACCGGGCTCTCTGAGGACATCAGCTCTGTCCCCAGATGTACTCTTGTCCTGTCCTTACACCTCCTCCCAGAATCAGAGTTGTCTACAGCAGAGAATACGGGTATCTGTAGCCCAAAGAGGGGCCTGGAAAGAGGCTCTGAGCTGGCCAGGGCTCCAGTTTACTGAAGGAATCAAATAATCGCTAATAATAGTCCGCCAGTTTCTGTTAGACTGGGTCATTTCCTTCTATTAAGTGATAATCAGAAATTTGAGATGATGCCTGTCTTTTAACTGCTGTGTGCAAGCAACTTTTCTGAAAGCCAGTTTGCTTTCCACCCTCTTGGACTCTGACTGGCAAAGAAGTGACTGGGACTTCTGGAAGGGGCAGGAGAACCGGCCCTGACCACAGCGAGGTGTGCTGCTGTGTGTTGTCCCAGGGCAGTGGCATTTCTGGAGGCTTTAACTGGTTGTCCGAGTTCTTGGAAATTAGTCCTTTAGCTCTGGCACCCTCTGCCCTTTCTACTGCTCCCTCATTT
The DNA here is from genome assembly GCF_964188355.1 of Buteo buteo. Lineage (NCBI taxonomy): Eukaryota > Metazoa > Chordata > Aves > Accipitriformes > Accipitridae > Buteo > Buteo buteo. The sequence goes on from NC_134180.1 coordinate 3,720,191, forward strand.
CACTCTCCAGTGGAGCTCTTCTTCTCACCGGTGTTTTGGTTGATGGGTTCAGCTGACATCTCCCCTACATCATGCAGAGGTTGGCCTTCATCTCCCCAAGGGCATACAGCTGACTCCTGGCCAACGAGTCCACCAGGACCTCCAAGTCCTCTGCTGCAGATCCGCTTCCCGGCCGTTCGGTCCTGGTGTACAGCATTATTCTGGCTCGCTGGCAGGACTTCGTGTCTGCTGAGGTTTCTGTTGGTTCTTTCCTCCAGCTTTCTGAGGCTTTCAGATTACATCTGCACCAGTATTGCCCTGTGAAAAACATCACTTGTAATTAACTGCCTGTTCCACTTAAATAATTGACCTTTGAGTCTGACAGTCCATGTAATTTTTCACCCACGCCGCCGTCCACTATTCAGCCCACATCTCCTCAGTTTGTTTTCCAGGATGCAACGGGAGACTCCCAAAGATGAACCCTTCCTCTCTGCATTTTAGCTAAACGTGAGACTGAGCCCAGTCGCCGGTGGTATCGTACCACAGGTATCCCCTGTGGTATTGCCTGGCTGCCATAAGAACCCGTATCAGACGCAGGGAGGGTTAGGCTTTTTCACAGCTGCATCAGCTGAAGGACTTCAGAGACAGCCCTGAACATGAGCTGACTGAAAAGAGAACCGATGGACTTCAGGGGGCTGGGTTGTTGCTCTTCTGGAAGGATACCAAAAGCAGAGGATGGGTGGTTACTCCGGGCTGGACACTTGTGCAATGTATTGATACAGGCCGAGAAATAGGTCTGCGAGGTAACGACCACGGGTGGACCGGCACCAAAGACTCGGCTGGGTTCTGCAAAGCTGCTTCTCCTTGGTGATCAATGGCCTGGAAGAAAACCAAAATGTGATCTCTGAAAAAATATCTGGTGGATGTAAAGACTGGGGGAGCTGTATATACGTAATTAAGATGGCAGTTCAGTGATATAGAGAGTTGGATCGCTCATTCGGCAGGTGTACCCAGCCAACAGCGTGTGTTTTGTTAAAAATGAAAGAGGTTTGGGGAAGCGGGGTGAATACTGAATGGGATCTGGACTTCCAGCGCGTGGCCGTGACTAACACTCAAATGAGATCCTTGGCTGGAGAATTGCAGTCTTGAGCAATAGTCGGGCTATGACTTTACTGCCATTAGTCACCGGGACTGATCAGCAGGATGTTAATAAATTGGAGAAAAGTCAGTGAAGAAACTAACTGATGAGTGAAGATGGGAAACAGAGGCTTTACAGTGAAAGCTTGGGTTGTCAGAGGTGTCCTAGTCATGGGGCACTAAAGCCTGGCTGGAGAACCACCTTCTTCTACCCAGCAAAGGTGTACCTAAGCCCAGTGGCTGAAAGATGAAGCTAAATAAGCTCTGGCTAAGTACAGCCACAGGTTTTAAGGATATTATTCCGTTACCAACAGCACAGGCAGTTTTCAAAGAAGGAAGAAATTCTTAAATATCTGCTACAAAGAGGAGTTACCTCAGGGCAGGTTAAGCACTTCAGCTTCATGACATTCACTTGGAAATAAGCATACAAGGAAAACAATCTATTGAGTGCTTATTTGTGGTCTATTTAAGGTTTGTTTCATATTTCTAGCTGGATTCTGACAGCTGGTGCTGGTTTTAAAAAAAAAACAACAACAAAACCTAAAACCAAAACAAATTCCTGTGACACCAGAGGCCTGGCACGAGACTTCTGGCATCCCAAGAGGTATGAGGAATGGTGAGGACTGGCGAGTACTTCTTGCCTGACAGACCTGAGAATTGGGAACCAGCATGGGTGTGATTCTGGGCTTTTGGAGAGCCCTGGCTTTGCATTTGCTCCCTCTTTCAGTGGGTTTACCTTTTCCCTTGCCAAGCTTAGCCATGGGCTGAGCAGACACTAGTTCTGCTCCTGCCTTTGGGTCTACTCATCCCTGAGTTCTCTGGATCTGGTTCCACCTCCCCCTTGCCCTCCCCTGCTCAGAGAGGGACACCTGCAGACACATTTTTATTGGTGTTGTGGGGGAGCAAATCTCCTCGTATTGCCTGGATCGTGCGTCCCTCTTGCTCTTATGTCCAAGGTGCTCCCTTGAGACGGAGCCATCTCTCCCTCTCCTCCTAAAAGCTGTCATTGCTGTAGCGTGCTTGGGGTGGCAGCGTGAAAGACTGACTCCTGCACTGGAAAGCTGTGTTTTGGGGCTGGCGGGGAAGACCTGAGATGGGCATCCCTCTAGAGAGCTCCTGGGAGCTCAAGAAGTGGATTTTGGCTCTCCTTGTGCCAAGCCTGGGTCCTGAGGAGAGGACACTGCATCAGTTCCTCACCTGCAGTGTAGTGGCAGAGACCTTCCCTGCCAGCATGCTCATTAGGGTGTTTTAATTATTGAGACACTCATTCTAATTGTGTCCCCTGGTTCCTGTTCTGCTGAGATTACATCTGCTTCTCATTTTCTGCACGCTGGCTCTCCTCCAAGCCGCTCTGCTGTGCATATGGAGCGTGCACGAGGGAAACTCGCCCAATAGACCAGGGAGTGGGATGCTCATTGCCCTCCTCCGCCTGCCGCTCACCGCCCGGGGAGGAGAGCTGGAAACACCAGGGAGGACCCCGCTGCAGCCCTGGGCATGGCTTGGTGACAGTTCTTGTGTCCCTGTGATGGCCTTGCCGACCAACCTCATGCTTGTGCGTGCAGCTGTATGATCCCAGTAGAGATGCAGCCGTCCTTAAATGCAATGGTGCTGTGGTTCTAGGAGACCCTCAGGAGAGGTGCAGCTTCTTCTGGACAAGGAGACTTTGCAGGTGCTTTGTATAACCAGCCCTGGAACAAAACTAGGGTGGTTTCTTTTCCTCTGTGACCACCTACATTTTCACTTCCACTGCTACAGTATTGTCAGATAAATGGTCAGCATCTGTTTTATGCTCCCGAGTGCCTTAGTTTTGCTGAAAAGGGTTTGGTGTGCAGACTGCTCTCGGACATTGAAGGCAGATAATGGGGAAACAGCTCAGTGCAGGAACATCCAAACCTGCTGTCTGCTACGGGTGGTTTAGATGGGTCTATTGGGTTGATTCAGGGTCTTCTGGGCAGCAGCCGTCATCTGCATTTCTGAGGCATTTGAGGCCTTGGGAGGTACCTAGAGAGACTCAGCAGTGTCCAGACAAGCAGCTGTATGTAACCACCACTGCCACACCAGAAAATCTTTTTTGGTGAGCAGATCAGGGTTCCTGTGCGCAGGTCAGGATGTCCTCTGGATGAAGAGGAGTGCTGTCTGATTCCAGCTGAAATATTTCCCTGCTGGCCTGGGACGGTGTGCTTGAGCTACTCTTGGCCTTTATATTTAACAGCACTTCACCCTCTCTGCTCCTTATTCTCTAGTGGGTTTTTTTAGACAGCAGTCATTGCCTCACTGCTGTGTTTTCACTAGGCTGAGCTCTTCTGGTCTCCTATCGTAGAACTTCACATCCCATTGATGACCTGCACAGCTTTTCCTGCCTCCACCCTGTTTGAGACCATGTTTTGGACCTGCACACACTCTTCTAGATGAGGACTCGTACAGCCTTACCCGTATTGCTTGTCTCATCTCATTAACCTGGTCCTTCAGACCCCCAGTTCTTTATGGCTTGGGTTCCTTGATGACCCTATGATCTTTCCAGTGATGTCCAAGTCTTCCATGATCTCAGTGATGCCTCTCAAACTGCCATCTTCCTTTTTTTTCAGCACATTTCTTACTTGGTTGTGTCTGGCCAATAACAGAACTTAGATGCAGCCAGTCTTCAGGAATGGGCTGTGAGGAACTCTATTAGAAACATCTCTGCTCCCTTTTCAGCACCCCCCCTCACATCTTCCTCTCTGGCTGACAGCTCATCCTATTTCGTTCACCATCACCCCAGTCTGACTACAGATTTCTCACCATGCCAAGCGCTTTGCTGAAATCCTGGTAGATGACATTAATTGGAATTTCTTTCTATAAACAGTGATCTTATTGAAAATAACTGTCAGCTTGCCTGGCATGGGCATACTCTTAGTGTTGCAGCATTTTCTCTTATTTCACATGTATGTCTTTGTTTTGTTCCCAGCTTACTTTAGAAACCTTGAGTGCCATTGTAGCTGGATTCTATGGAGTCTGTAGTTGCTTGTGTATCTATTGTTCATTCTCCAGTCCAGGAACTGTATTTCCTCTTCTCCAGAAAGAGAAGGAGAGTAATCAATAGCCTGTAATCACATATCCTGGCTCAACATAGTCATTAGCAATCCCAACTAAAGGCTCCTGACTCTAAGCACTAGTTTTCCAAGGGAGACACGGCATAGATTATCTAGTCCTGCTGATTAAAATGTGTTAGATCTCAGACTGATGCTCAGCTTAACCAAGCTGTTCCCACTGGCCTAATGCCTGTCTCTCTTTCTGAATTGGCATCCTTCTTCTGTCCCCCTGGCTGCAGCTCAGGTTCCCAGAGCAGTTAAGGTGAACGCACGAGCCCTTCGCTCTGAAACCCAGCAAAGCCAGGACATCTGTGCCTGCCGTGACCCAGCTGGTCCACCTGCCAGTAAGGTTTGCCTCTCCGGTGATTTCTAGGTAATCTGAACCAAAATAAGACACCAGCTTCACTTCCTTTTGTTGAACAGCTTTTCTCTGAAGTCCAAACTCTGCTGTGTTTCTGGGAAAAGGAACCATAGCCCACAGAGCCATAGCTCTCTGTGGTTTCTGGAGTCCACAGGACATCACAAGCAGATATTGGGTGGGTGTGTTGGAGGCTGAGTTTTGCCACGGGTGATCCAGAGGAACCCCACAGGAGCGGAACCATCACTGTTGGGAGAACTGAGTAATGCTGGGGAATACTGGGGCTGTTTCTTAGCTCCTTGAGCATGTTGCTCTATAGATCAAAGCCCTTTTGCACGATGATACTTTGATAGACACATTCTGCTGGCACCAGCCCTCACTGTAATGATGTCTGCACCTCGGGGAGGTGCAGGCAGGTGCACTCCCTCCAGTATCTTTATATTAGGCACCCTCCTGCTCCTGGAATAGATTCCCAGACAAAACTGGGTTATGATGCAATTAAGACTGAGGATATGAATCAGTGATTTAAGGGGGGGAAAAAAAAAAAAATCTAGTGAGGGAGGTGGCAGCGATCCCACGCCGAGCTCTGCTCACTGTTAAGGCAGAGTAAACTGTATAGAGACAGTGGTTAGATCTGAGCACCTTAACTCTGCCCGGGAGCTGTGCCAGGCTATAGCCGGGCAATGAAGACCACCGGGCTATAGCGGCGTGATGAGAAAAAGCCGTGCCATAACCTTGCGGTTAATGTCAATGCAGTTAAGGTACATTGCGGGTACCATGGCAACCGGCACTGGCCACGGGCTTGCTCTCGGAGTCGGGATGCTGTGGGAGCCGGCAGGCTTAGAGGTGGATGAGCTGGGAGAGCAATTGCAGTGGTGAAGCGTCAGGAGGGTGCAACGCGCACCGTGCGTGGATTGATCCCTGCCAGAGGTGGTTTTGTCTCCCCACTGCTGCGGCTGCGCATCTCATTCGGGCATGGCTGTTCAGTGTTTGAGGATAAATAGTTCAGAGCAGTGGACTGGATAAGCTCTAAATTGATAAATAAGATGATGGAAGACATGAGGCAGCATGGGCAGGTCAGAGACCAAGAGCAAGTGGCTCGTAGCATGGAGAATGCCCACATGCTCCCCACTGGCAATAGACCGGCAATTTCCCCCATGACATTAGGAGAGGTCATGAGGTCTTCAGGGTGGTGGAACTGTCTCTTCTGTGCCTGAAGGAAGATACTGAGGTCTCTGGTTGTACCAGGATACAGACAGAAGAAGACAGAGGAGCACAACTGCCAAAGCCGAGCAATTAGCATCAAGAGCTTGCGGTGCTCACGCTCTTCCAGATTGCCAGCGTATCCCCGAGGAGCCAGCTCGGCAGTCAGAGTCCCTATCTATAGAAGCAGTGACTGTGCATCTTGGTTTCACCACCGAGTTTAATGAGGCTGAGTGCACCCATCCAGCGCTGGAGGTCCCATTGCCTGGGGCTGGGTGACCCCTTGCTCGCCCTTGGCCGGAGACTTCTTGTTCCCAGTAAGGGCGCAGCAAACAAAAGCTTAGTTAGCATCTGCAAAGGTTGTTCCATCTCCTGGGGAATTTGCTAATGAGATGGTGAAGGGCTGTTCCTTTTCAGAGCAGATGTTCACTGGGAGCTTTATTCAGCCAAGGAATTGCTGAAGTTGTTTTACATAGCCCTGCTTAGGGACATGGGGGTTGAAGGCAGGAAGGTTCCCGTAAGCAGTTTACCCACTGTCCTCAGCCAACACAGGGTGGAAGTTAGCTGGTTTTGTACAAAAAATGGTGGAAGACCAGTTCCTTGTAATTTATGGGGTGTTTCCATGCTTATTCGTGGGTCCTTGCTGGAGATGACACCAGCTCCAACTCTGGGCTGAACACTTCCCCAGGTTCTCATCCCTGCTCCTCTGGGTTCAGTGGAGATGGATGCTGGAGCTGGCAGTTTTGGTGAGATGTTGCCACAGTTTGTGGCACAAAGCCTACTTAGAAGCACAAGCTTCCTCACCATGGGCCTCAGAGGTGCTGCTGTGAAGGAAAGATTCATTAAATTGTGCATAGGCAAGTGTCTTGCAAAAGCTGGCAAACTATCTTGAAGGGTTGGAGATGGCTGTTGTCCAATGCGCCAGCAGTTCAGTTCAGTGAAGTCTTGGAGAGTTGTTGCCGTGGCCTTGGAGCTGGGATTGCAAGTCAGAGAGTTGAGGAGAGTGAAATACATTTATGTCGTCTTGGATGAAAGACCCCTGGGGAGCTCCGTAGCTGTGTTATCTTGATGCGGTCAAAGCTGTTGGCATGAAGAACATAAGTAAGTGATGTGCAAGACGCGGATAACATTTGCTTATTCCCAGCTTGAAGTTACACTGAGCTGGGTTTTTTTCTGTCTAAGCCCTTCCATCTGCCCTTTCCTCCTTTCATTCCCCAATAACAGACTCTAGAGGCATCTCAGTTCCTTCACGTCAGAGCCAGAATCTGAATTAATAATGTGCTAAGAAAATAAAGATAGTTCAACAGACTTTAAATCAAGGAGAACAGCATGTTAAAGAGTTTGAACAAATCACATTACTTTGTGTGCAGTTTTAAGGCTGGCGGAAATAAATCTCCCAGCAATTTATTGATGGTGACAAATTCTTTCAGAAAGAGCCTGCTCAGGGAATGCTTCTCTTTATCACTAGACTCTCTGTGTGAATTATCTAGGACCAGATTAATGTGTCCCAGTGAAGGCGTCAACACAATTTGTGTCCCAGAGCCTTCATGTCACCTGGGCTGACACACCATTTGAATATATCTGTTGAAAACCATGTTGCTTTTTGGATGCTTCTCCCTTGTGTGGGCCTGGGTTTGGCAGAATCATTTCCAGAGCTGGGCAGATGGGTCTCCCCAACTGGAGGAGGACGGGTCAAGGCCACAGCCTGTCTTAGCCTCGACAAGAAATCTACTTGTGTAGACCCGTGGCAAGAAAAGAGCAACCAGAAAGCTGCAGGGTTTATGGCTCCGTTGCTGCCGACGCACGTCTGACAGAGCCGGTCACCAGGGCTGTCCTCACACGGCTGGTGGGACCAAGAGCCTGGACCCTGGTTGATGTGGCTGTGCCCATGTCCTCCAGTGCTCTTTGTCCCTCTGCACAGCCAAGACTCGAAGGACTGAGGGGCAGGAGACACCCAGGTAATACTCCAATGAGCCATTGGGCACGGGGCTGGCTGGGGAGCAGCCTTGCACTCAGCCTTTTTCATTTACCAGCAGAACTATTGGAAAACCACTCTAGCTCAACTAGCAAATGGATGGTTTCAACTGAAAGCTGTAGGAATTTGTTTCGGAGGTTGATTGTCCGCAGCCGTGGGCGCATTCCCCCTGTGTCGGTCTTGCTTCAGCTCCTAGTTCCCCCTGTTCATGGGCTGTCTGAAGAGATCTCGAGAGTCTTCTCTCTGGGTCTCAACCTCTGGATTTCTTCCTTACATTTGTCTGCATTGCCTGGCCCCTGGAAACTGTTGCTCGAGGACCTCCTTCCCCTTCTCAGCCTCCTCTGGACTCTTTCCAGCTTCTCAGCTTCTACCCAGTGCTCACATCCCAGCCCAAGACAGAGTCCCCAAGCAGGGACCCTTGCCCATCCCATGAGGCCACCCCTGCACCTCTGGGAGGAGCGCAGGGAGACGTGGGGACAGTTTGGGACAGCTCTCTGTGCTGCTCGAACTGGTGCTGAGCATTCGATCCGGTGGCTGAGCAGAATCGGGGAGGTAAATCCCATCTGCCTGAATGAGTTGGGCTGCAAGGCATGAACTGTTCTGCAGCTTGAAGATGCTTTTCAGTGCGGTGGTGGAGAGCATGTCTGCATCCATGGTTGTGACAACGAGGGACAGGGAGACCCCAGGGGTGCCCAGGCTCCTGCATGTCTGGACCACAGACCTGCAGCATGGCTGGGCAGCGAGCTGAGGGACCCCAGCAGAGACCTCTGGGGAGCAAAATTCCGTCTTCATTTGCTTCAGAGCCTGGCCACGGGGGTCACAAGCTGGGCACTGTGTGCCTGCCCAGATACCGCTATTTACTCAGCAGCTACACTCCAGCTTAACGGGGAGGAAAGAAGAGAAGTTAATTTATTACTGCAAATGACTTTGAAGTAATTAATTGATCTTGTCAAAGGCAAGGGATAATTCCACGGCTGTATAATCCCAGCAGAAAGATACTTCTTGTCCCCTGACAAGGCAGCTTTGATAGAGCTATTTCACTAACACATGCTGAAGTCAGGAAGGGGACATTTTATTTAATGATTCACACTAATTAGAGTGAAGCAGGCGAGCTCCCTCTCTGCCCCACAGCACAGCAGTAGCCGGGGGTTTCACGTCAGCCCTGTCGTGCCAGCCCCATTCCCCGTCCTGCCCGTGGGCACACGGAGGGTCTCGGCTTGTGCCGCACAGGTAGGAAAAGTCCCTGGTGACCAGCAGGTCTGGGCATCTGTGTATGGACCTGGTTGGGACAAAACGGAGCTGGAAATGAGCAGGTTCCTGGCTATCCGATGATGGGAAGGAGACTGAAAGCAGCGTCCCACCTCATGAGGAGCAGAGCTGCTATTTCAAGAACTTTAGCAGATCCATTGCGCAACGTGGCGCATGCAACAGGGCTCCAGCGGCTCTGTCTTCCTCAGCAGTTATGTGCGCTAGATTTGGGGTGAGAAGACCAGGTCTTCCCTCATTTGCCTGTCTCTTGTAGAGCCAGGGTTGCCTAGTGGCTTCTGTTGTAAAATCATATATTGATTGCTTGTCACTGTGCTCAGCTCTACCTGTTTACAAGACCTTGCTGTGGATCTACCACAGGGTACATTTTTTTTTTTTGGAAGGAAAATTTTGGCTTCAATGAAATTGGCAGAAACTTATGTTTCCTTCTTGTTGCAACTAAAACCTCTGTCTTTTAGAATAGAATCTGAAACAAAACACAGTCATGATTACCTCTTCATTGGCTCATGTTTGTCCATGGGAAGAAAATGTCAGTTCATACACCTGGCAAGAGGAGACTTAAACCAGCAACAAATTCCTCCAAACCCCCTGTCTGTCCTCACCCTCTGGCCTGGGAGGGTGATTCTTCAGCAATCCTGGAGCTCGAGTCCACCATAGCAATTGCAAAGGGGTTTCATAGCCTTGTAGTCCAAACAAGGTTGGATGGAGCATGAAAAACAGCAGGGCCAAACACCGAAAACGGAAAATAAGCAGAGACATTGAACAGCTGCCCAGGCATAGGAAGAAATAGTGAGTGATTTTTGTTATTAATTGCTGTATCATAATGCTGTTACAGAAGGGGACCTAATTAAAGTGGCTGAGGCAACCTTCTGTCTGGCAAATCCCGGCTTTCAAGTGGCTTGACCTTGCAACATCAATAACATTCCTTAGCTGGGGATTCAGGGGACTTGATCCAGCAGCTGCCAATCACCTGGCCAACCCCTTGGCATTGCTGTTGGTGAGGAGAACCGAGTCACTTCTGGACACATTCTGGGGGTGCAGGAAGAGCTTCTTTGGCTTTTGTTATGCTGAGTCCAAGGGATCTTTTTCCCAAAGGAGGGTCTGTTTCAAAAGACAGCAAACATTTGCTTGAAGCAAATTTTGGAGCTGGTGACAGTTCCAAATTTGCATGCCAGCCTTGGGTCAGCCTCATGAGCCTTTGTGTTCTTTCTCTTGGTTACTGGCAGTGGAGCAGTTTATCTTCAAGAAAATGAGATGGACCAAGCTGGACAAACTTAGAAGACCAAGTAGGAGATCTCGATAGTCCATCCTCAACAGTCTACTGACCAATGCCAGCCATCAAAGCCACAGCAACTGGTGACACATCCATCTTGGATTTTCGTAAGACTATGACTCTTAGGCAGAAGTTGTGACAGCAGCAGCCTCTGGGAGCAAAGAGGAATGACCTTTGAGATGCTCCTGTCTTACCTGATGCAAACAGACAGGGAAGGTGCAGGCGTGGGGCCCGGGGCAGCTATCTCTGTGTTGCACTGCACTTGCCTGTTCACCCTCCAAGACATCGATGCCTAGGAACCGTATCTCTGTGCCCTTTCCCTGGCTAGACTTGGTCCTCTCCAGGGCTGACGGTGACTATGGCAGTCCTTGGCTGCAGAGGACTCAGAGAGGACACTGTCATGAACTCTACAGATGCTGGAGGATCTGAAGGACCATGGTTCCTTTCCATGATGGTTAAGGGAAGCTCTTGGTACCTGCTGGGGGCAGGAGGCTGTGGAGGAAGAGGTCACAACGTTCGCAGGTATCAAAGAACAGGTCAACTATAAAGCATCCTTCATGTTATCCATAATAGCTTTGCAAAGCTGAACTTGGCTCATAGGAAAGAGTAATGAGATGCAATTCCCTGCTTGGTCAGCCGCTGTTACGGAGGAGTCAGCTGCTCCCAAGTGCTCTGGATGAGCCCAGGAAAGGACACTCTCTCCCCTCATTGTCACCCAAGCATGTTGAGAAATGTGTCCTCAGCCCTCGGAAGGAAGGTTCGGGTCAGCACTCAGGACTTTCCAGGAAAGGGGATGGGAGCGTGCCACTAGCCCTGCCAATCTCAGGGGATTAAGAAAAGGAGTCGGTACATCTGACCTGGCTCCATCCTCACTGCCTCACTCCTTGGCAGTCTGCAGCAGCCCAGCACAGACCTGCCTTCAGACCAGGGAGAGGCGAGAAGTTTCCCTGAGTTGTCCAGCCCTTCTGAAGCAGCAGCAGCACTTGCTGCAATCTAGTCTCACAATAAGTCAGGAGTTAATTTTCATTAATTGCCATTGGCAGTTAAATTAAAATCTTTAATCGGTGAAACCTGCATGAATAAAGAATGGTTTTCACTGAGCCATGGGCAACTATTTTTGCCTCGAACTGAAGCATCCAAGTGTGCGCTTGCAGTCACTGTCCTCAAAGACACAAACAGTCATTCCATGCCACAGGGTTTTACCCGGTGCAACGACTGCAGTATTTTACAATATTACTTCGTCAGCACTAAAAAAAAGTGCTTAGATCCCTTTCTGAGATTTATTGCATTTCATAGGTGAATAGATTTTTGATTAGAGAAACACTCTGTTTTTTTCTTTCAAAAGTGCTTGGCCGAATGGTGAGATAATGCAAAGGCTGACCCGCATTTAATTATCAAGTCCTTTAAGTCCAGGAAGAACAAACTCGTTTGCTGTCTCCACAGTGCAATTAGTTTAGCATATGCTAAAGCCTGGACCACCCCTCCTGGTGGCTTTGCTGGGGCAGTGACTGTGCAGGCTGCGGTGCAGTATTAAATCCGTGCGCTGAAGTGCAGTCAGGATCGATATTTCTGAATGCCAGAGTCTTCCATGTGCCTCAGGGAACTTGTGTCCTGAGTTTCCCTGAGGCTCATCCAGCTTTTTTTTTATTGTAAGAGGCAAAAATCTTCAGCAGAAGGATATCCTCCAGCTCTGAAACCCCTCCAAGAAGTGAGGGCAGAGTAGGAAGCTCCCCACATAGAGATTCCCCCAGGCATGTATTTTTTAAGAGAGACTTAAAGGGGGGGGGGGACACAATTTCAAGACAAAAACATTAGAACAGTTAGGCTTCCAGTGTAGACACAGCTCCTCTTTATCTGCTCATGGACAGAGGAAGAGGTTACAGTGCAAGGATCTGTGCAGAAGAGCAAATAAAACTGGGGGAAAAGAGGACTCTCTGCTCTCAAAGCCTGGGACATGTCCTCGTGTGCGCAGGCTGGTCGGGTGCGTGGGCTCAGCCGTGCTGGGGGCTGCGGGAGAGGTGCAGATAGCGTGCAGGGACTGCCCAGGGGAAGCTCTGCATCGCCCAGAGCTTGATGGGCCGTGGTCCACGTGTGGACTCTGAATGCTCCGGCGTTGCTCTTCTCTTTGTGGGGCTTTTCCCACCGCCTCTGGCACCAGGTGGAGGAGCACCCAGGCAGCAGTTCCCAGGATGACGTTTTTCTTAGGCTAGGTGTAGACATGGTGGCATTGCCCACTCACGGTTTCCCAGGCTCTAACATTTGGTTGCAGCAATGCAGCCCTTTCTGGTGTGCAGGGGAGGGCACACGCTGCGTCAGCTCTCCGCTGCAGTTCACCATGCAGTGTGCCTATCGCACTGCTTCCACATCCAGGTTAAGATGTTTCATTATTTTATTTCGTTATTTTTTTAATGATAATTTTTAGAAAATGTTTCCCACCTGTCTGGAGTATAGGTGGCCAGCTCAAGCAGTGATACAACTGAAATCTTTACCTCCATGCACTCAGCTTACACATACACCCATCCAACTGCCTGCAAGTGTCCTGGGAGACATAGGATAGACATCCTGCATATGCTACAGGTCTTGCTCTGTGTCCTGTAGGGCTGGTGTCCTGTGTATACTGGACCTGGGATCCTGTGTACACTATGGCTTGACTATAAAGGAATGCACGGGTGACTTGCCCAGTATCATTGGTCTTGGGGTATCCGCACATGTAATCAGTAAAGCCATTTTGTGGCTATCCTGCTGCCTGTTCCTTGAAGGGGAGAGATCTGCTCTCCCCACACAGACCCCAGAGCTGGGGGTCCCCACACAAGGTCTATTGCCTCGGTCTGACGGGCTCTTTGCCTGCAGTGCTGGAAACTTCTGGGCCAGAGGAGACCTGCCTGGTCTCTGCAAGATGCCACCGGGAAGAACAGTAGAAGTTGCTGCCGCTATTGCAGCAAGGAGTGACCCCCATGCCTGGTGTGGTTTTGTGCTCGTCTGGGAAGACTCCAGAGCAAACCAGGTTGTAATAGCGAGGGTCTTCGCTGCACCCAGGCTCTGCTGCTGCTCACAGGTGCTCTATTCCCTGTGCTTTTGGGAAGGTGTGGGCTGGGACTGCTGCAAACCTGCATGCTCAGCACTATTCCTGCTCCTCTTGGCTCTTGCTCGTTGCGATGAGACCAGTCAGTCAGTGTCACAGATGCAGCCTGCTCTGCTGGAGACAATCCCAGCAAGGGAAATCCTGTCCTACCCATAACATGCCTGGGCTCATGGAGAGCCCTCAGCTGAAGTAATTGTGTTTGCACAAACAACCCTCCCTCAGTTTAAAGGAGATAAAATCAGCAGGAGCTCATTGAGATGCAGTCACAGTCTCCACCATGGAGCAGAGCTGCTGTCACCGTCTGACACAGGAGCTGCGGGACAAAGGGTGCCCTGGGGCATGGGGTGCTCCCTTCTGGGATGGTGCAGGGTGCTGGCTGCCATATGGGTCTCCACAGCAGCTCTGTGCATTGCACCCAGCTGGCTTCTGAGGGAGGGGAGAGGCTGGGAGAGGTGATGAGGACCCCCTCGCCACCCGTCGGGCTTAGAAACTGTTAGCAAAAGCTGGAGCAGATTTCTGCACAGCAAGGATGCAAACTGCCAGGGCACCCGCAGAGGGGTTGGTTTGCGCTCCCTTGCCTTCACAGCCCAACAGCCCGGGGCAAAGGGTGACGGGGAAAGACACAGTCACTTGGAGAGGGATGGTGCCACGGGGAAGCCCCCAGAAATTTGGGTCTGAAAAACAAGCAACAGCTGGAAACGATGCAAACTTGTGCCATCGCCTCAGGGACCAGCTGCTATCGTGAGTTTGGACACTGTGCTGGTGTGTGACCAGCTCAGAGGTCTCACCCTAGCTGGGAGCTGTGATGTTCAGGACGTGGCAAGGTTACTTGGCTAATCACGTTGCGTGGGACACATGAAAATCATGGCTGTGGGGCCAAAGGGAGGGTTAGATGGGGCTTGACTGGGCTGGACTAGATTGTATTGAGCTAGACTGGGCTGGAATGGAGTGGGCTAGACTGGGCTGAGTTGGGGTGGACTGCATGGAGGATGCTCTGCCAGTGGGTTCCCATTAGCAGGGGGGCTGCGAGGATCCTCGACACGAGCAGGTCCTGTGGCTTGCAGGGGACACAGCTCCGCAAACGGTGCAACCGCAGAGCACAAAAGGTTCCCGTGACTCTTCCATGAGTGGGTGTGAAGGCGCCCTTTAGGAACTGTTCATTCACACACTCCCAGTCCTGCCAGAGGACAGATGACTAGCAAAGCAATATTAATTTTGCAGGGAGGCCACTAATGTGGCCTGTCTCCCCTTTGCCCCAGGCGGTGAGCATTCCCTGCACTGATTAAGTGTGAGAACGCTCTCTGTAGGCACCTTTCAGCAAAACCATTTCAATTAGCAGCTAAGACGGATAGTGCAGGAAATTGGGTGGTTATTTCCAGATATTTACAATGAATCACCTCATTGTAGGAAGGGAGCATGCTGCACTGTGCTGAAGGGGCTGGGGATCACAATTATGCTCCTCTGGTACCATTACACATAGAGGAGTTTTTGCTTTTATGGTTTGGTGATTAATTTTTGCATGATGAATTTTTGCACCGGGGAAATTGCTGAAATTGTAAGGAGGAAGCAACATGGGGAGGGATTGCATCAGCTCCCAGCAGCTACATGTAACCTTGGCATCTAATCCACATTTCTAGGTGCCTCCAACAGCCAGTTGGAGTCTTTTCTCTCCCCTCCTGATCACCTGGATGAGGAGGGATGTGTCTATTTTTCTCCAGAGCGGGTAGCAGCGGGTGTCCCCCTGATTTCCCTCGCAAGAAGTCTCTTCCTACCACTACCTGCCTCGATCCCCTTGGGGCTCCTGTACACCAGGACCTGAAAGCTTCTCTTTTGTTGGGATTTGCATGTGCAATGATCTTCTGCTCAGCAGGTGCCATGAGCAGGTCCACACCATGGATAGACGGGGGTCTTGGATGTCTTGGAGGGGCAGTGATGCAGGCATGTTGCCCTGGGGATTAGAGGGACTTTTTGGGGGGAACACAGGGATCCAGGAAGGCAAGCTCAGCCCCCAGCCCTGCGCTCTCTCTCCCACGGTCTCTCTTTCCCAGGCAGGCAGCTCACGAAACTTCTCTCATCTCCAATTGCTGTGCTCCACCTTTTATTATAATTGATTCTGCATCGCCATAGGAACCCGCTCCAGCGTGAGTGAAGAGCAGCTGCCTTCCCTGCGCGCTCTCCAGGAGAGAGGCGGCTGCTTCTTCCCTCGAGATGGCAAGGGATGGAGCCGGGAGGCCATGCCAGCCAGGTACCGTCCGTGCCCCATCCCCTCTTGAGTGCTCATGCTATGGGGAGCAGAGCTGGGGAGGGTCGTTCCCTCTGCCCTTGGCTGCCAGGGACCAGCCCACCCCTCATGGTGGTGGGCTCAGGAGATGGGGCTGACTCTGTTTGTCCGCTGCTGGGGTCCAGTATATCTTCTGATGGCGGTTGTCAAGGCTGGATGGAGAGGGCAGGAGTGGGATGGGTGGGAGCAACCTTTCCTGGGGGTTTATCTTCTTCCCTGGTGGCTTGGTTTGGCAGCGGTGAGATTTCCATGAGTGCTGGGATGACCACAGAGAGGACGCATGCGAAGGGGGTGCTGCTGAGCCCTGCATTTGGGTGGGCTTCCCGTGTCCCCCCCAGGGCGACCAGGGATCACAGAGCCTGGGCTGTGGGGGCAAGCACCTCTGCTTAGCTGGGGCTGGGCTAAACCTCCCCCCTTGGCTGAAGGGTTGCACCCTTCACTTGCAAAAAAAGTGGCTGGGACATCCCTCACACTCAGCGTCTCACGCTCCTGCCCTGATCTGCTCGGTTCTCCCCTCCGTGTCCATGGTCTGCTCATCTTCCCCTGACTGCTGGCCATGGCTGCAATCCTGCCCAGCAGAGCTGTCGTGCTGGGATTGCCCCTCCACAGCGCTGGCATGGGTTTGGAAAAGCGGTGATGGAGAAGGTGGACTTCTCATTAGCTGTGGGCTGGTTTAGCAGAAGACTGGCCAAGCTCATACATCAGGGTTTGGGGTACAGGCGGGCTGGGCTGGACTCCCAGCTTGTCCTGCCATTCCTCGTGGTGGAAGGTGCTTGAAGAGAGATGCTGCGAGCAGGCTTTAGAGCGGGAGGGGACATCTCTCTACATCAGACCAACTGGGGGATCATGCTGAGACTTGGGATCTTCCTTGGGCATGGGTCCTGGCAGCTGGTCCAGACCCATGGCAGGATGTCTCCTGGGCCCCATACGTCCTTGTCCAGCCACACGCTGAGCCCTCACCGGGCCGGGTGATGGAGAAGGGCTGAGAGGGTTCATGAAGGAGACCCCCAAGACCCTGCTGTAGGTCACAAGCATTAATGGACAGGGTGCCCAGACGTGGGCTAGGGTACCTTGGTAGAGACTGGCACTGCCTGTCCCTGGGCAGCTGCCTGGTGTTTGCCTGGACGGCCAGGGTGAGATGCACCCCGAAGCTGGTTCAGACACAGCCAGGCTGAAGGCAGAGGGGGGGGTCTCAGCATCCCTCCTGGGCACAGAATTGTCTGTACAACATATGGACCCACCTCGGCGGGGACAGGAGGGTCTCTCCCTGCCAGGGCCGTTCAGTGGAGGGTGCTGGGGTTAAGGCTCGGGTGCCTCCCTGCCAGCAATAAGAGGGAAGGTGGGAAGGCCAGGTTGGACACACTGCTCTCCCAGCAGACTGGATTCTTGAGCTGAGAGACAACTTTTTTCCTGCTGGGCCTGGCTGTCTGCTGAGGAGGAATGGAGGAGATGGCCCCTTCGTGAGCCCTGCACCAGCAGTCGGTGGCAAAGACAGGAGCAGGTTTCCAGGGACAAAGCAGCAGTTTGGCTTTGGGATGCGTAGGAAGGGAAGACAGAAATCCATCTGGATAGTCCCAGCCCTGTTTGCTCACAGGTCCAGGGCGCATCCCGTAAAGCAGCTGGAGAACACGGCCCTGTGTTCTCAGCATCTGCCAGCCGGGAGGTTCACAACGTGCGTTAATACGGTGCAGAAATACCTCCGAGGACACAGCGCAGCTCTTCGCTCCGGGGCCCTGCATCCCGTTGGAAGTTCAGCTTCCCCTGGCAGAGCCTCTGGTTGTGCTTAGGCTGGCAGCCGTGCAGTAACCCGGTGGGATTCATTTGTTTGACCCAGCAGCAACATTGACTTAAAAAGGCAATGTAAACCCTGCAAAGAATTCGGCAGCTTCATGAGCTCCGTGTAACGGTGCCAAGCACAAGGGTGCACTTCCCAGAAAGGCGTCCAGCTGCCTCCATCCTAGCAGGGGCGAGCGGACGCGCCTCGGACAGACGGACCCTTCGCTTCGGCGGCACAGACGCGGAACGACGACGGAGGGAGGACCACAGCCCTGCTGCACTTGCAAGTAAAGCCTTTTCCCATCTCTAAGGAGCTTAGGTCCTAGAAATCCTCCTGCTCAGGCAGAAACTTGTTTGCTTGCAATCCTCGCGAGGGCGTTTGCTTTCCTATCTCTCTGGCGATCGCATTTGCTGTCTGGTTGCAACAGGCGGTTGTGCACCCTGTGCAGCGACGCAGTGAATATTAGCCAAGGGGAGCACACGGAGCCGGCTCCTGTGAGACCCCGGACTCCCACAGAGCAGCAGATGAGCTCTCAGCCCTTTGCCGGAGCTCTGTATTAGTGTTTATGCTACACTACTCCCCTGCCCTGCTCATTTTGGCCACAAAACCATCTTCGTTAGACATTCCCAGGACCCTGAATGCATCTGTCTTTTGAATTTTTCTCCTAGGTGTCTCAGATTTGTATGGGGAGCAACAGTAGGGTTGTGCTTTTCGAAGCAGGGTTATTTTAGCACCGTCCTAATGAATTTGCTCCAGTTCTTATTCTGTGTGCAGTCATTTTATTCTGGTCTCTAAGAAAGCTTCTTTTGAATTTAAGCATTTTAGCCCCTCCTAGCTTCCTCCCCCTCCTCCATCAAAACTGGCTCCATTTTCTCCTCTTAAGACATCAGTGTCATTTCTCATTGTTATATAATTGTAAATGTCTATTTTTGGTTATAAAAGTACTAAGTTGGGTATATTTAAAAGTGTGTAAACTGAGTAATTCCCTAGTTGTTGGACTGCATCCACGACACCATGCAATTAAATCCCGCTCCACTGTGGCTCATGTCACCTTCCAGTTTCATTCTTTGAGCAGATCAAGCCTTTCTGGTGCAATTCGGCTTTATTGTGCAAATTGTGTTGATCTTTTTTAATTCCTGCTGATAAAAGGCACACCTTTCAGTGCCAGGTGTTGCAAAGCTGACTGACTTAACCTCCCAGCACCCTGAGACAAATTTACCTATGACTTGCAAAGCTGCCTTATCACTTGGACCCCAGATCTGAGCTGGGTTCCCTGCTCACCGTCCCCTGCGCCCCAGCTGCACAGCGCATGGACTGTGCACTAACGCAAAGCAAAGCACGGCTTTGCCAAGGCTGCCGGCTTTATCTTTTATTTGATCGTGGGAGTAAACTGCTTGAAGGAGGAACAGATTTTTTTTTGAGCAAGGTTACTCCACTGTAAATTGGACGTAAGCAATACTCAAAATGTTAGTATCCAGAAATTGCTTTCCAGCTGGCACAGAAGACTTTCTCAGTTGCTTTCTCTAACTAGGCTCTGATTCTGCTTTGGACACTTCTTAGATTCATAGAATTGTTTGGGTTGGAGGGGACCTTTCAAGGTCACCTAGTCCAAGCCCCTGCCATGAGCAGGGACACCTTCAACTAGAGCAGGTTGCTCGGAGCCCCGTCCAACCTGACCTTGAATATTTCCAGGGATGGGGCACCAACCACCTCTCTGGGCAACCTGTGCCTGTGTTTCTCCACCCTCATTGTAAAAAATTTCTTCCTTGCATCTCCCCCCTTTTAGTTTAAAGCCATTACCCCATCTCCATCTTTCTTAAAAGCCTCCTCTAAATATTGAAAGTCTCCCCGCAGCCTTCTCTTCTCCAGGCTCTTGTACTTTCCCATCCACGACCTATCTCTAGGTCTTGACTCCTGGTCAAAATCCCGCAAGGACTTAAAGGGTGGAATAAGCTGGCACTAGCAGGAGTGGCTGGGTGTAGTCCAGAGAGCAGGCTGAGTCATGCCAGTGCTGTGCAGCCCCATCCCTGCTGAGAGCCCATAACCTCCCTTCCCTGCCCACTCAGATTCTCGGTTTGGAGGTGTCTGCAGTGGGAAGGGTGAGCCCTCCATACCAGATGGCATCCTGCATCGGTAAACACTGCTCCATACTTCTTTTTAAATAAATATCTCATTAGATATTTGCCATTCCCAAATTAACATTTAATTCGTGTTTCATACCCAGAAAAATCTCACCACAGCGTTGCCGAATTGTTGACAGTGATCCTCTTCCTTTGTGAGTTCTGTCCCTATTAAGCAATTTTCTTGCTCATGTATTCTTTTTAGTTACTAAGGGAACATGAATCTTAATAAAATTCAATCAAATGTTCCTTAAATAACAGCTGCCTTCGTTTAACTGTCTTATCAGCAATTTTTTGCTCTGCTCAAAATTCCTGGGAAATTAAGATCTGATTCTTCACACAATAATGAAAAAGCAACACATCCCAAATGTGAGGGAAATCCTTTATCCTGAATACTATAGGATATAATACTAGGGATACTATTTAGCAGAAAAATCTTGTCTTTTTCCTGACTGTGCCTGTTCCTCCCTGCACTTTTGATGTGAGTCTGTTGGGCACCTCCAGATACACTGTTTGCGCTTGGGTCCTTTATATTGCAGCAGGGCCTTTCCTGAGCATCTCTGGCACCGAGAACCATGAAGAGGGATTTTTTTTCTTAACCCAGATGTGTCCGTGGGAAGCATGAATCTCCCCTGAGCACAGAGATGTTTAGCGGAGAGACAGCGGTGCTCCAGCAGTGCTATGCTTTCAAAGCCCAGGGGCTTCCTGAGGGTTCCCAGGGCACTGCAAGGAGATGGAGGCTGTAGAGAGCTGTGCCTGTTGCCAAAAACCTCCGTGGAGCGGAGCAGGATGCTCTGTCCCATCAATGCTCCTCCATGGATGGGTATTCCTCCCCTAGATAGGGCACATGAAGCCATCACCTGCTGGCTGGGGACAGGAGATCCAAGTGTTCCCTGCCTAGGTGGAAGCTTCTCCAGCTCAGTTCCCTCATCCCCATCCTCCTGCCCTCCTGATGCGGTACCTGTGCCGTGGGAACCTTATTTGACTTATCCCTGCATACCCTGCTCCCCGTGCTCGGTTGGGGTTATATGGGAGGGGAAGGATAAACCCCAGCATGATGGAAGTTTGACAATCTGAGGGGCTTCTGGATGGAGTCACGCTAGGGGTGGCCAACGTAACGTGCTGTGGGATTTAGGTACAGTTCCCCTTTGGGGAACTGCTCTGGGTACTTCCCTGCGATAGGGTACTTATGACAAACCAGGACAAAAAGTCCCCTGCTCAGCCCCAAAGGACACCTGGACGACCCCCAGCAAGTAATTGGGAAGCTGGTGGTAGTGGAAGTGTCAAGACAGCTGGTTTGGGGTGGTTGGTGTTTGGGGGTTCAGAGATACCCTGGCCAAATATTGATGCAGGGATGCCAGCTCAGGGCTCGCCACCCCCATGGACAGGGGTTTTATGGTGGTGCTTTGTCCCCGCGGACAGCAGGGCTGGGTTGCCCAGTGCTGTACAGACACCCATCAAGAACTCCCCATGTCTGGTCTAGACACGAGAGACGTGTCTGGGAAGGGAGAGTACCAAATAACCAGGGTGAAAAACCAGAGAGCAGCTGTGCTCACCTTGTTGCTGCTCTTGCTGCTTTTATATGTGATTATTTTTAAAGCTTGCAAGCCCTGTTTCTCATGGTGTCCCAGGAACTACAGATAAAGGAAAGCGAGCAGGTCCTCAGCGTGAGACCCACGCTGAACCTGCTCTGGTCTGTATTTGGGTGCCTTGGCCTTGGGGCTGGGCTCTGCCTTTTACTTTCCCACTAATATTGCTCCCAGACAGTATTGCTGCCTGGGAGAGGGCAGGGGGATGCTTTGGCTCTTTTCTGATATCTCCGAGTGGGGCTTTTTTTTTCTTTTTTTTGCTGGGGTCTCCACAGCACTGAGAGCACTCAGGCTCCAGGATGCTGCAAGGGGAGGTTGGTGTGGACGTTGCCCTAGGTAAACTCCATTCAGAGCTGGTCTGACAAGAGACTGAGAACCTCCGAGGTGCCTTGCGGTGTTTTGCTGTGACCCCCTAATGACCGTGGTTCTTTTAACCTCTTTTGCTATCTTTGTCCTTCTGCTTTGCATCCCTAGCCCAAGAAAGCTGGACCCTGGAGACCTTTCCCCAGTGACGTGGCTGTTTGGACACAGCCTTCTCCTCCTTCTGCTGCAATAGCAATGCTAGTGTCCCCATGCAGCTGCAGTGAGGTAGGTGCGCTCCTTCTCCATGGGGACTCTGCTCCTTCTAGACCTGGTCGCAAAACCAAAGGCAGTCCTTGTCCCAAGGGAAATACAGCGGCTGGACACGTGTCCCTCAGTAGAAGTGGGCAAACTCTGAGCTCGTGTCCATCTTGGGAGAACTTCAGGACCACCCTAGATAAAGCCCTGAGCAGCCCACTCTGGCTCCACAGCTGAGGTCCTTTTCAGTGTGAATTCTCCTACGATTCAGGGCACCTGGTCCGAAGGGGTCCTGCAGCACCAGCCTTGGCAGGTGGGCACCCTCTCCAGCAGATTGCTGGGTATTTATAACCGGAGAGTCAAGCTCTGCACCAGTGCTCTGGGTTGCCCACCCATGCCATGCCTTTGTGCCCCTCGCAAGTGGCTTCTTGAGCTTGCTAGAAAACTAGGGGTCCGCTTGCGAGCTTCCCTGCCCCTGGTTATTTAGCAGAGTCGGTGTAACCTGTGGCCCATTCCTCCTCCCTCACCATCTCTGCTTTCCCCTCCAGGAGCTCTTGGCTTGGGCAGGAGTGAACCCCAAGCTCGGCGTAGCATCGCCGGTGGCTATGGAGTAACCTGTGCTCCGGGTGCGTCGGCACAGCGAGAGGCTGAAGCTGGCTGCCCGGGCACCGGGGCAGCCGAATGCGCCCTGCCCACACGCTCCTTGCCTCTACCATGAATGATGCATCGACGATGGATTATGAACTGCTCTCCCCCTCCTTGGTCGAGCACCCAGCCGGCACTGCGGGTATGGATGCCGAGCAGAAAACCGTCTTTGCCTTTGTCATCTTCCTCCTGGTCTTCTTGGTGATGCTGATGGTGCGCTGCTTTCGCATCCTGCTGGACCCCTACAGCCGCATGCCCGCCTCCTCCTGGACTGACCACAAGGAGGGGTTGGAGAGGGGCCAGTTTGACTACGCCTTGGTGTAGAGGGCAGGGATGGGGCGAGCCTGGGTGCTCTGTGTGCCTCCCACCCCAGCTGGCCCCGGCCCCGGCCCCCCCTTCCTCTGTGGTGTTGCCCTGGGCCAGCAGGGATGCTCTGGGCAGGGAGGTGAGGTCGAGCTCTTGTCCGGGGTGGGTTTTCTAGGGGTTTCTCTCTTTTCTAAGCACTTTTCAGTTCTCTTCGCAGTCTGCGGGACTCTTGGAGAGATGCGTTGGAGGGGCGATGTGACTCCGCGGGGGTCCCCGCCGCCCCCCCGGGCAGCGTCGCGTGCCGCGGTGAGGGGCAGGAGGCGATGGGGCAGGGCACGGCGGGACCTGCCCTCGGCCGCGGCCCACGGGGCTCCTGGTCTGGGTGGCTCTGCCTGGTGCCAGGCCAGAGCTTTGACCCCCACCTCCTCCTGCCCCCCACGTCGCCTTCGTCTGTGTCCTCCGGGGAGTGCTGACCGTGGTCCAGTGCGTGTGCGTGTGTGCGCGTCCCTTGTAGCTGAGCTGTGTCCGTCAGGGGGTTTATAGGCACCAGACCCAAGTGCTGGCTTTGTTCCTCTCTGTGTGGCAGCCCCAAGTGCCCCCCCCCACCAGTGAGGGGGAGATGGAGACCCCCCCCCCCCGCTCCATGCGCAGCCCCCTTTTGGCATCCAGCCCTGCAGCCTGCTCTTCGCTTTACATCGCAGCGTCCTGTCCCTGCCCGACTGGTGAAAACGGTCTGAGCGAGGTGCAACCGCGCAGCGACCCGCAGACCTGCCTGGGCCGCCCTGCTGGGATCCCAGGAGGAAGGATCAAAGGTCCCACACGACATTTGGGAGCTGCTCCTCAGCCAGCCCAAGCCTGGCAGCCTCCCACCGGTATCCCATTCTGGCCAGTCCCTGCTCCAGCAGGATCTGGGTGGCCTCCCCATGTCCAGGGGGTCGCTGGGGGTGGCCGGCCCTTCCCTGGCCATCCTGCATCTGGGTATCAGAGGGGGCTGTATAAGTAGTCGAGGGGAAAACAAGGCTGTCCTTCTGCCCCTCTGTGGGAACCATGCCTGTTGAGCAGGGGTGCTGCAGCTAGCCACCGGGCTAGCGAAAGCCACGGTGGGTCATGGCTGCAGGCCGCTAAGAAGCTTTGTTCTAAGGGATTTGAGCCCATGGGGGAGAACCTCTTCCCTCACCATGGAAATAAAGCTGCACTGTGCTAACCCCACACAGCTCTTCCTCTGCTCTTTGATGCGTCCCAGCAGGCACTGGGAGGACTACTGGCCGCTCCTCAAGCAGTGCTGGGCTGCCCCATCTCTCTCTGTCTGAGCCAAGACCCCACATCTCCCAGCACAAGCTGGAGCAGCTCCGGAGGGGATGGGTGCCAGGTGGGACAGGAGCATCCCCACCAGGCCGTGATGCTGTGGGTGCCCCGTACGCGGGCACGTGCTCTGTCAGGGTCACGCAGAAGGTGGTCTTTGGCCACAGCATGGCACCTGGGCCAGCGTTGATGGGCTGGGACGGTCACAGCCCGGCCACGTCCGCTGCAGGACTCGTGGGCTGTGCCTGGCTGCGTCTTCTACATCAATCCGGGTCTGCATGAGGAGTGCAGGCACAGCAGGCTGGTCGGTTGTGCTGCATCCAGAGGGACCTTCTGGATGTGTGGGTACGTATCACCCCCAGAGAGTCCCCGGGGTCCCATGGGCACTGACGTGGAGGAGGATGCAAGGAGTCACTGCTGGGTGCTGCAGAGAAGTGACTGGCGGGACGTGGGTACCCAGACGCAGCGCACCCTGCTTCTGCATCTCCTCTGGCACCACTCTCCCCCACTGTCGGACCCAAATCTTAACACCACTCACCTATTGCCAAGCCCAGGAATCTGTTTGAGGGACAGTTTCCCGATTCCTCAATGGGAACATGTTTTCCTTTGCCCAGGTTTCATGGCGTGATTTTCTCCCCCCACCCAGGGGTGCCCCTGCTCTCCCACCACCCAGCAAGGTGGTGGGCTCCCTCCCGGTCGCAGGGATGCTGCGGCCCTGCCTGCCCTCTTGTGGCACATGGCTCTGCCTCCGGAATGGGAGGCCAAGAAGAATTTGCTAAAAATGAGAATGTCAGCCTGGAACTAGGGTTTGAGCTGAACTCAACCAGCTGGACCCTGACTTCTGGATGCATGGCATGATCTCTGGCCAAGCGCATGTATCATCGCACACCCTGCACATAACATTCACCGCACAGTCTAGACAAGCCCGGCATTGCACGACCTCTGCTCGGCACAACCACCACTCAGCAAAACCACCGGCAAGCAGCAAGAGTGGTGCTGCTCCTCAAAGGGGGATGAGCCAGGAGCAAAGGGTGACCACAGCACCAGGCAGGATCGGTGGTAGCAGTCGGGTTTGCTTCTGCTCTCCTGCATCCCCTGTCTCCTCTTTGCCAGCCCTTCTCATGCCCCTCTCATCCCTGTCCTGGCCCCTGTAACCTCTCGTCAGCCCAGCAGCAATGTTGGGGTGCAGACACCCCTCTGCCAGGCTCAGACCTCTGGCATCACTCTCCTTCCACTCCCCTTGCTGGGAGAGAGCAAGGGCTCAGGAGAGACTTTGCTGATGCGTCCGTCCCTCCTCCCTCATCTGCCTTCTGCTCTGAGGCTTTGTGAAGGACCTCAAATCCCCGCGGGTGCAGAGACATGCAGGGGTGGGAGAGCTGGATGAGGCCGTAAGAGTGAAACTGTGTCCCTGAGGAATACAGAGACAAAACCAGCCCGGGCTCCCTCCGTGTTGGAGCTAGGATGGGTCCTGCCATGTTCCCAGGCTGCCTCCGAGGTGGCATCCCCGCCGCCCCTCGACCCCGGCAGATGGGCACGGTGCTGCCGCTGCTGCGCCTAGACGAGGAGGAAGACACAGAACCACTTAACCCAAAATAATTTTTATTGTTGCTGTTGCTTCTGATACAAAAAGGAATTCCACAAAGAGCCACCTCTCTGTGCGGGACAAGGGGGCACAGGTTTTGGGTTTCAACGCTTCCCAAAAAAACAACCAGCAAGAAATGTCAATACAAAAAAAAAAAAACAAAACAAAAAAACACCGCACCAGAGAGGAATGAAGGAAACCTTGAGCTTTTTCATTTGAGACTTTTGGCTCAACACACGCACACAAACCCATCTCTGCTAATTTATTATTATTAATAGTTTTTTTTTTAAAAAAAGCACCTGTTGGAAAAACAAAACAAACCAAAACAAAATAATAAAAAAAACCCCAAACATCAGGCCACCCATCCTGTCACAAGCTCTGGGACTCTTGCAAAATCCAGAGTCTGGAGCTGCATTATGCAAAAGAGTTTTCAAGTTTGACATTAGCCCAAATACAGTATACATACACTTCCCCCACCCCATGCGGTGGCAGCGTACCAGGAAAAAAACAACCCCCCTCCCCGAGTACCAAAAAAAAAAAAAAGCTACAGGAATATGCACTCCTCACAACAACGAGCAATCATAACTTTGGTGGTTATACATAAATATGAAAGGGTGGATGGATACAGTGCACTAACGCTGACGATTCAATACCAGCACCAGCTTCTGAAAGCTGAAAGCACCTTAGATTTGTTGATAAGGTAGTCTTGTGTGTCACCAGAGTGAATTAGCACCTTTTTTTCCCGTGATGATGCACAGGGTTGATGCAGAACTGAAAACAGATTCATGCAAAACTAGGAAATGGCATTGCAGAGACCAGCTGTGTGAAGAACACTCTTGAGGGAGGAAGAAAAGCCCACCTGGACAGAACGGTCTGGGCAGGCTACTTGAGGCAGCAGGGAGACCTCAGTTCACTTAATTAATATTTTCCAGACTCTTTTTAGTGCATTTCGTTCGTCTGCATTAACCAGAGACTGTCCATCTCGGTTGTCACCTTGGCCTGACCAAGACGTATGCGACAACCGGAGGGGAGTGACTTGCAGCCCCCGTTTTCAGAAGTGCTCCTGACTGGGGGGGATCTGCCCATAAGCCCCAGAGTCACACAGATGGGGTGGCTCGGAGTCACGGACTGTTTGCGAAATGAAGCTCTGGCTGTCCCTGCCTCTTTCTTCCTGCCAGGCTGCAGAGACACCCCCCACCCCCCCCCCCAATCCCCATCTTGCTCCCGCTGGTGGGAAACTTTTCACAGGATTTTCAAACACTCACATTGGTGGGGGCCAGGAAATCTGCCCCTGCAGCATGCCACGTACGTCCTGCCAAGCCCTCCATCCCCTCTGGCATGGGAAGCATCCAGATGCTCTTTACCAGACTCATGACATTTTTCCTGCCAGTTTAGTTTGTCCAACCACATTCAACAATGCAATTATTTGCCTTTCCCCGGAGCTCCTCCTCATTTATAGAAGGACACCTTATCCCCTGGACTTGCTGGAGCTCTGGAAAAGCCCTTCCAGCTCCAATCTTTGGAGGGCATGCACGTGTGCAGCATACCGCAGGGTGAAAACCCTAGGTTCCCTACAGGAGCCCGTGGTCCCGTGGCCTGGCTGCTTCGTGATGTGAGGTTAGCAACCTGAACTGCCCCTTCACTCAGAGGTGACCTTTTCTGTTTGACAGAGGAGCCCAAAAGGACCAGTGGACGTGGAGAGGACAGAGAAAGACAGAGCACAGCCAGTGTAGGTATGGGATGGTTTCTGCAGCACCATCATGACAATGCAGAAGCAAAGGAGGAACGAGAGCTGTTGGGAAATGCACTAATACCACACCGTGCCATAGCTCCTTCCAAAGCTGCCCCCAGCCCCCCCCAACATTTCCTGGGCTGTAGGGTGGTCTATGGCCTGTGACCATGAAGGACAGGCAGCTTCCCCATGGAACTGCCCTTGCCAGCTCGGACTAACAGTATATCTTGGTTAAAGGAGACAGGCAAGAGCTGAGCAGAGGGAGGGAGTCCCTGCTAACAAGGTTTGAAGCTTTGACAAAGCTTTCATGAGCTCTTTTGCGGTGTGGCTTGCTTTTGACTCAAGCACCCCGTGAAGCGGAGTATCCCTGCATGGCCAAGGTGAGTGCTGAGCCCAGAGGGACATTTCCCATCAGTCGTACAGTGCAGTGGGGGAGGTGGTGGCAGGGGGTGCAGCGAGAGAGGAGGCAGTTGTTTCCAGGTGTGGATGGCAAGGCTAAGGACTGTACTGTCGGTTGGGTGGGTGGATCTCATGGATGTTAGTAGAGCTGGAGCTGGAGCTTCATCCTCAGTGCTTGGCCCAGCTCCCCTGCTAAGTAGTTGAGGTGGTTCTTGGCCTCTAGTTTCTGCAGTTCCCTCTTGCGGTACAGGGGCACGCTCACGATTTCCAGCAGGTAGGTGCCGGGCACTATTTTCTTGCGGCCGAGGTGCAGGTAGCTGAGCCCCTCTTTTTGGTGGATGCGGAAGTAGCCATCCTCATTCCCGTGGGAGATTAGGTACCGCACACGGTTCTCCAGGGGCTCCACAGCTGGCAGGAGCTCCAGGATGTGCTCCTTGTGAGCCAGGTCAGAGAGGTTCAGCATCATGGACAGAGGAGCATCCACATCCATGCTGGCCAAGTTCACAGTGTGATCCTTCAAAAGGAACCAGGCATGTTACTTACAGATACCAAGAAAAGCTCATGGCCGGGTGAAGGAAGACTTGATTTAGAGGACTTCTGCCCCATGGGCCACCCCAAAGCAACTCTGAGAAGTGGCTACGACTTCTACGGTCCTTGCTTTCCTTCAAGTGTTTCTTGGTACCCTGTTTGTGTTGCTGAAACCGAACCAGCCAGTACACAGCCCTCATCTTCAGGGGAAGAACCAACAACTTCAGAGGCATTTTCCTCCCAAGGCTTGAAGGGCCCATAATGACCTCCCAGTCCAATCTGTCCTGCCCAGACCTGTGAATTTCTTGGGGGAGCCTTGGACAGAGGCCAGAACTTCCCTCCAAGGAATAACCTGTATTTATAGTGACAGGTCCAGTCTGGAGTCAGACAGTAAGTGCTGAGAATCCGCTATGGCCCTATGGGAACTGCTCCCCCATCAGCTCCCCATGTGTGCGTTATTTCTTGGTTGCACGTATCTCCAGACATTTGTGGCCAAACCACACAAGTGTGTGTCACTTAAGATTGTCCTGACCTCCTCTAATGTATTGTGAAAGACTTTCCATTTCTGCGGGACTTCTGGACTCAGCAGCATCCACAAACACCCAAACACCCAGCATGGGCAGGCACAGAGTGAGCTCTATCTCTGTCTGGACTGAGGCAACCCCACAGGAATGGGCACACTGCATGGGATCCACTCCAGGCAGCTATCCCCCAAGTGACCCAGCTCTTGCCTTGCTCTACCCCATCCAGAATGCCACGAATTTCTTACCTGGTGCTTCTCAGTGCCATTGACGCTGCGTCGCTGCCGACCCCTCTTGGGGTAGCCATTTATCTTGCACTCATAGCAGGTTTCAGGGGAGAGCAGGTTGTCTTCATCCTCTTCTTGGGGGGCAGGAAGGTAGGAACCTTTCCCAAAACCCAAGCCAGAAATACAGTGTCTGGTGGCAGAAGAGCAGAGAGACCCATCTCAGAGTCATGCTTCAAGAAGGACATCTTACCATTGCCCTCACAGGTTCTCCATGTGACACCCAGAAACACATGGAGGATCACGCCTGGGTATAGGACATGACTTGTACAGAATAGCTTGTACACAAGACATGCCTGAGAGAGATCAGGCCACATCTTGTTCAGATGTGGCTAGTAGGTTTAATCTGTCTGCACCCTGCACTAGATGATGGATCTGCAGAGCATCTGCTACAGTGCTAGCAGCTGCACTAATGATTGGATTAGTGAAATGGAAGAGGAGATGCACATTAGCATGAGTATCTTGTGATGGGGGAGGAACAGTCTGGCATGGAGAAGTTGAGGACTCATGTGGGAATGGGACCTTACTAGCCTCTGGAGCTCCTTCAAATTGTACTGGTGGCAGAGAGCAGAAGTGTGGTGATGGAGCATGTCTGGGGCACCATGCACTTGGCAGCCTGCAATATCCCCCAGTAACATACAGGTGCCTGTGGGGACTACCTGCTGGCTGCTTTCTTACCCTTGTCCTGCTCGGAAGTAGCCTCCAGGACAGCCGCAGAGATAGCCTCCATCTGTGTTGGAGCACCCATAACTGCAGGGGCTGCCGCCTGCTGAGCATTCATCCACGTCCTGGCACCCACCAAAGGCTTGGTCAAAATCGAAGCCAGATGGACAGACGCACTTGAAACTTCCCAGAGTGTTGTAGCAGGAGGCAGAGCCGCAGGCAGTGGGGCTGGAGCACTCATTTTCATCTGCGCCCAAAGACAGCAGAACTGGTCAGAAACTTAGTGGAAGGGAGCTCCTGTGCTGCTGGTGCTCCCCACTCCACATGGCCAAGGAAATCTGCCCATGGCCATTGCTGAGCTGGCAGCAGGCTCCCTTCTGGCTGCCTGTGAGACCTCATCCCATGCAGGTTCCTGAAGGACTGCCTTGATTTTTTTATCCTCCTGCAATGCAGGGAGCTGCTGGCGTCAGGAGCACTGGGAGCTCATCACTCTGCAGAGGAGCTTCCTGACATTCCCTGTTGCAGAGAGAACCTGGGGCAGTGCAGGTCAGGGCAGGGGCACCCTCTCTGGGCACAGGCATGGTCTGTCTGGGACAGGGCAGGAAGGTCAGTGCTGGGTTAGCAGAGATGAACCCAGAATCCAGTGTCAGAGATGGCCAGGGGTGGCTGGAGAGGGTCTTGGGGGTTAGTTGCCCTCTATCCCCCATCCCACAGCTACAGCATACAAAAACCCCCATCCCACACTCACCCACACACTGATTCCACTGGTAGTGCTGCACATAGCCCTGTGGACAGCCGCAGCGGTAGCCTCCGAGCACGTTCTGGCAGCCATGCTGGCACCGATGGTTTCCATCACACTCGTCCACATCTGCAGCAATGTAACACAGATGGTGGTGAGACAACTTCTCCCTGTCTTGTGGGCAGCACTGGGTGCACGGGGACCACACCAGCCAGCATCCTTGAGGGTGCTCATGTGGGTGGGCAGGTCTTCTGCCTAATTATTTCTCTGCAGCTTGGAATTGAATAACACCCTCAGCCCCAAGACCCACAGACAATCCCATGCAGCCCCTGCTTGGATGTTTTTTGATTTAAGGTCTGGCCTGGACCATTACCAGATCTGCTCTGCTTCAGGCTGCCTGGGCTGAATATAGGCTTTTCTTTAGCATAGCACATGGTGGGTTTTGGCCGGCATGAGATCTCCCCTGATGAGATACAGGGCCATTCCTTTCCCAGCCTTGGCTACTATAGTTGCAGCTTTGAGACCTTCATCTACTTGTCCAAGAGCCAGTGTTTCTCCAGGCAGGTCAGGCACTGACCTCTCCTTTGCACCAGGGCTTCCCGTGTGGGTTCCTGGTGCCCCACAATAAGGAGTAGTCCCTTGGCTGGACTGAGCTGCTTTAGAGATTGTGAGTGAACTAGGAACCCTTCCACATGGAAGATGTGTCTGTCAAATCCCCAGAGACACAGACCTACCTTCGCAGTTGACACCAGAGCTGTCCAGGGAGAATCCTTTCTGGCACTCGCAGTTGTAGCTGCCCGGCGTGTTCAGACACTGTCCTTTGGCTCCACATAGGGAGGGCTGAGCTGTGCACTCATTATTGTCTGCAAAACACCGGTGGCTGCTTGTAAGTGTCTCCCCAGTGATGTGGCTGTGTGCAGCTTTGCAGACAGCTACCTTGCATCGTGGAGCTCAGCCCAGTCTGAGTAGCAGACAGACAAGTCAGATGTACAACCCTAGGCCGACTGGAGAGGGGCAGTGCTCTAGAGCCAGAGCTGGGGGGCTGGAAAGACTCTTCTGGGCTTAAAGCTAACCCACGGGGACCTTGCTGGTGCTATATAGCAGAGCAGCGAATGCCTCTACTCACCGATGCAGGACGAGTGGTGCTGAGTGAAGCCTGGGGGGCATTTGCAGTTGAATCCTCCGATAATGTTCACACAGAGGAACTGGCAGTTGTGCTGCTTGGTGGAACATTCATCCAAGTCTAAAGCAACAAGCACAAGAACATGTTTCTCAATTTATCTTACTGAGATATCTTATCTTTGTGGTCTGATTCTGTGGCACCTGCACGTACATGGTGGTACACAGTGGTGCTGGGTAGACCAGGACCTGCCATGGACCAGCCTCAGAAGAAACACACACACAATTCTTACATGAGAATAACAAGTCCAGGGAGCCTCTCCCCACCTCAGCTGCTGATCACATACAGACACATTTGGAAGATGCAGAGATTTTTCTCTGCCTCTCTTGTAATCCATAGATCCCAGACTCTCCCAGATTCTTAGGCCACCCTTTTCACAGCCTGATACATCAGTACTGTGAGAGGTGGGCAAAGCCCCAGCCTGGCAGCTGCCAGCACCAGCAGGAGCCCTGACAGTGACTCTGACACACGCAGCCCACTTGTTGGAGACACGCAGGTTCAAGGGCCCCTGGAGCTCAGCACAGCTTGGGATATGCTGTGCGGTCTGTAGCAAAGGGCGAGGAGTATTATTTTTCATGATGACACAGGTCTAGACTGTCTGTGGAAGGTTGCACCCTAATGCATCAGTCCACGACGGTCCAGCACAGCACCTTTTTCCATGTCTAGCCTTGTCCTGTGGCTGAAGAGAAGGACCTGACTGTTCTGTCACATGTTAATCAGCTCTTGCCATCCCCCCATGCTGCCAGAGATGAGGCAGGGTGTCTGCTGCCTTCTCCTGGGTGAATACCTTTGCAGATCTTCCCATCTTCTTGCAGAATGTACCCTCGGGGGCAGGAGCACTGGTAGCTGCCTTCTGTGTTCTTGCAGATGAAGTTACATGGCTTAGGGGACTGGTTACACTCATCCAAATCTACACTCGAGAGACAAGACACATCAGCATTCACAGGTTGTGCTGCTGGACTGGGTCCCCACCACCCCTTGGACCACTCAGTCCACCAAAGGGCTCCTGAATTCAAGTTGAGCCCACATAACTAAGTGGTCAGATGGCCCTATGGATCCTGGCACTCCCTGCCCCAGATAAATCCATCTTGTCCACTCTCTGGGAAGCAGGTGAGCAGAGACAAGGGCTTTGAAGGAGTACCTCAATTTGAGCCAGCACCACAAATCCAGGAGATCTCCTGCAGGAAAAGAGCTGAAACACCTCCCTGCTCAGACATGGGTTATTGTGTGACCTGGTGGATCTGAGCAACACCTTTCCTAGCCCCTTCCTAGCTGAAGAGACGGGTAGATGGTCCTCCTGAGTACCGGGAACATCAGGGATGGGGCCAGCCCTGTACTTCTGGAGCTTTGTCAACTCTGCCCAGCAGGCAGTAACAGCCATGGCTCTGACAAAGCCCATAACTGTGAGCCAGGCTGGAGGGGACAAAGCTGGAGAAAGGGCAAGGATGTTTAGAGAGGAATCCTGTCCTGGTGCTCAAGGTCCTATCTGCTCTACTCCTAGGCACAGAGCTTGGTTTCTGGGAGCCAAGGCCTCTTTTCTGCTCTGTGTCTAGGACACAGCTGCTGGCATGGTCCTGACCACCATCTCAGTACTGGAAGCATGGCACATCCTCAACTCCTTCAGTACTTCCCCAGATGCCTGCAGCTGTGATTCCAGGGGTGCCTTTTATGTCAACATCTGGATCCCAATGTGGCACTCATGCTGGCTAGAACCAGCTGCCCTGCCAATGAAAGGTTTGGCTGCTCACAGACTCTCATGTCTGGATCACATTCCCTGCCAGTCCCTGTGACTCCTGGGGTCAGAGGGAGGAGACAAAAAGCCTCAGTTTTAAGGAGTTAAACAACACGGAGTGACAACTTTGAGGTATAGAGGACCATGCAATAGGGCAAAGTGTCCAGAGCCCTGGTATGGATATGCAGGACAGTACGGGCAGAGGCGAGGTCAGGTCCCAGGTGGGTGTTACAGGACCCTCTCTTTGCATGCTGAAAAGTAAGGGTGGAAGTCTGCCAAGGCCAAGGGCTGCCCAGACATGAGATTCCTTCTCCCGACTCACCCACACAGGCTGTGCCTGTGATATCCGCGGTGTAGCCCAGCCTGCAGTGGCAGCGGAAGGAGCCGATGCTGTTGATGCACTGTCCATTCTTGCAGAGGTTGGGCAGTACCTTGCACTCGTCGATGTCTGCCGGAGGGAGGGAAGGACCTGTTAGTGCCAATACCGCCTCTGTCCCCATGCTCCTGTGCCAGCACTGTGCCAGGGCAGCTCAGACTCTCCCTGCGAGCCAGAGACTACATTCAGGGAGTTGTAAGATAGCGTCACAGAGGCTTCTTGTCTGCTCCAGGCACTGTGTAGGTCTGTCCCAGCCAGTTCCCGGTGGAATTCTGCCTGTATCCACATCTCTGCTTTCTCCCCTCTGCATCGAAGGTGATTCAGGCCCCAACTCACCTCTCCCATCAGTGGAGTACCCTGGCCCATGAGGACACATTTTCTTGTACTGGGTGGTTCCAGGAAGGGGGCAGAGTTCACACTGGGGACCCCAGCTGCGCCCACTGTTGCAGCAGCATTCAGATTTGGTGACCAAGTTGCGGTTGGTGGAGGACATCTGGCACATGGTTTGCAGTACTTCAGTGAAGCAGAATCCTTGGCGGGTGTCTGGACAGAGAGAGTGGGGATAGAAGGTCAGGATCTGAGACAGTGTCAGCACCAGGGATAACTGAGCAGCCTGTCCAGCCTGTGCTAGTTCCAGCATGGAGAGTAGTGTGGTTTGGATAATGCTAAAGGTAAAAGTGATGCCCCAACAACCGTTCCCCTCAGAAGCCCCAAAACACCTGAAAAGCATCATCTGCTACTAAAGAGACACTGCTCAAGACCCACCAGGACTTGGTAATTACCAATACATTCTGTGCCAGAGGGACTGACTTCAAAACCTTCATTGCAGTCACAGCGGTAACTTCCCACCGTGTTGATACAGCGGCCGTTGGGGCAGATTCCAGGCTTGGTGCGACACTCATTCTCATCTAGGAAGGAAGGAAGCAACCACAAAGAGCTGTTGTGAGGACAAATTTCAGCTTTCCATGAGTCTCCGTGCTACCACTCAGTTTGAAACACCCTCACATAGTCCTTGAGGACCACTTCCACATCCTTAGGCAGCTGAGAAACACATCCACCTGCCCTGGACCTCTCCCAAAGCAGGGTGGCCGAGTACTCAGCTTCCCTGGTTTGCACATTCTCCACCTGCAAGTGGCCAAGCTGCTGGGCTAGGAGCGGAGCTGGGCTTCTTCTGCATTCCTGCTGTGCCTAATACTGTGCAGGTCTGGGCTGTCCGGTGCTGGCCCTTCCAAAAGCAGCTCAGTGCAAAGAAGCTTAACACAGACATGAAAAGACTCAACAGAAAGGACACATGGCATAATGTGTGTCATCCTGTGCTGGAACTGTGTAGACCTATGGGTCCAGACATGAACAGAGGTTTTGTGTGTGTAGGCATCTAGTAGGATATAGGGGAAGTTCTGACACATGGGAAACCCTGGGGAGGGGCTGTTTGGCAGAAGGACACAAAGTAAATCTACATGGGCAATGCCTAGAAGAGGATGGTCTCCAGCCCGACTGGGAATCCCTCCCAGCCTGGTCCTTGGTACCTGTGCAGCCCTCTCCATCGGGCCTGCGTTGCATTCCTGGCGGACAGATGCACATGAAGGTGCCAATGAGATTCTTGCACAGCATCCCTCGAGACTCGCAGTCGTGCAGTCCCTCTGCACACTCATCCAGATCTGCAACCGAGAACCTCATGAGACCATGTTCAACCTGCCAGCTCTGCAGCACTGTGTGGGCAACTAGGAACTGAGTGCTCACATCTGCACTGCTCCGCAAATCCCTACTGCCTTGGTCCAGGCTGGCTGGCACACAGCATGAACACCAAGGTAGGTAAGAGTGAGCGCAAGCTCAGAGATGCCAGCTCAGAAGTCCTGCCTTCTCTCTGTACAGCACCAGAGACCAGTTAAGTGCAGGGGGCTGGGGAGAGCATGGGACCCCCCCTGATGGGTGCAGAAGGGAATTTTACCTCTGCACATTCTTCTGTCTTCTCGGAGGGCGTATCCAGATGGGCAGGTGCACTCGTAGGAGCCAAAGGTGTTGATGCAGCGGAAGGCACAGAGCAGGGGATTCAGTGCACATTCATTGATATCTGGGAGGCAGGAGAGAGGATAGAGCTCGACTGTGTGCTCTCAGTAGAGTCAGCTGGGCAGTACTGGTGGTGAACTTCCCCAGGACAGACTCCTCTCCTCCCCGTGCATTCATCTCATGAGAACTTTGTTCCACCAAGGCTTCCTGTCATGGTCATGGTTGCAGAGGGACAGACACCTGGTGTCTCAGCAGCTTTGATGGGGACAGGGTCCTGGCTCCTTGGTGAGGCAGCTCCTGCATTTAGGCAGGTCTCCAGACCTCCTCCTGGGCTCCAGCCTCAGAGGAAGCCAAAAGGGACCAGCGCTGATGTACACACTCGTGTGGAGATGAGCCCCAGCCAGCTTTTCTACACTGTTCACTGGAGGCTGACCTGACTGCTGCTCACCCAGGTAGTGACCCAGTGGGGTCACACACATGGCCCAGTATGCAATGGGGGTGCAGGGATTGTCCCACAGCAGCATTACCTTCACATGTCATCATGGGACCTGGCTCAAAACCCTCATCACAGGCGCACTCGAAGCCTCCCACCACGTTGGTGCAGGTACCGTTCCCACAAGGGTTGCCAATGGAGCACTCATCGGTATCTGGAGGAAGCCAGGACCACATTAGGTGGATGAGTTAAATAGAAAAATGCAGGCTGGTCTCTTCTTGCAGCCAGATCATTCAAACAAGCCCAGCAAAGCCAGGAGCCAGGGGCAAAAAAAGTACACACACACACGCACACACAGGCATGCACATGCTCGTGACCTCTGATCTAAGGAGGATAAAAGCAAGAGGGAGCAGGTGCTCCCCAT
Organism: Buteo buteo; assembly: GCF_964188355.1. Taxonomy (NCBI): domain Eukaryota; kingdom Metazoa; phylum Chordata; class Aves; order Accipitriformes; family Accipitridae; genus Buteo; species Buteo buteo. The sequence continues at coordinate 3,756,710 of NC_134180.1, forward strand.
GCAGACCCTTACCCACGCAGTTGACTCCCGTGTAGTCCAGGTTGTACCCGAAGGGGCACTCGCAGCGGAAAGACCCATCAGTGTTAATGCAGGCCCCATTTATGCAGACACCCAGGTTCTCTGAGCATTCATTAACATCTAGAAGGGAAACCAAGGCAATGAAACCTCATGTGAGCACGCAGCCAGAAACATATCCCTGTCCTCTCAGGACCGACCCTGCAATCTCAGATACTCCCTCTCCAGAGTTGGGAGCTGAACCTTTGGTGAACAGTCAGAGACGATGAGCTCGGGAGGGCACCCAGTCCTATGTCCCTCCCCTCCTGCCACTGGGATTCAACCCTACTCTCCAGATAGCCTAAGTTTGGTTGCTTCTAGGC